>NC_136057.1:1773013656-1773648343 GCF_964261635.1 Lissotriton helveticus
ACGCTGACCGCTGGAGGTCGCGTAACTAGTTAGCATGGAGGAGTCTCTTTCGTTATCGGAATTAACCAGACAAATCGCTCCACCAACTAAGAACGGCCATGCACCACCACCCACTGAATCGAGAAAGAGCTATCAATCTGTCAATCCTTTCCGTGTCCGGGCCGGGTGAGGTTTCCCGTGTTGAGTCAAATTAAGCCGCAGGCTCCACTCCTGGTGGTGCCCTTCTGTCAATTCCTTTAAATTGGAGTTAGAACAGTTCATCTGAACTACAAATTTATGTTTTCCTCAGTCTTTGTTAGATTGGAGTTAAAATAGTAAATCTGCCTCCCACCCTAATGTTTGAACTTCCCCTAGTGTTTGTAAGACTGGAGAGAGAATAGTAAATGGGCAACCATCCATGTATGCACTTTCTCCAATATCTCTTAGATTGGAGTTAAAATAGTAAAGCTGAACCCCCAATGCAATCACTTTCACCAATGTTTGTTAAGTTGGAATTAGAATATTCAATGTGATGCCTTCCACCCTAAATGTATGCATATCTATATATATATATATATATATATATATATATATATATATATATATATATATATATATATATATATATATATATGTTTTCTTTTAAGAATTATTTGCTATTTTTAATATTATAAAAATATATCTTTAAATATTATGCACAATGGTTAATTTAAAATATATTTTAAGATTTGTATTAAATGATAATGCAACATGTATTCGATATTATATATTTCTATTTAAGAAGTAGTTCATGTGTGTAATAAAAGCATTGTAATTTAGATAGACCTATCTCATGCATATTAATGAGGTAGGTTGCAATTTGTGACCCATAAGGAATAGCAGCCATCACAGGGATGGAGGCCTGCTGAGGTCAGAAGACCATCATGTCTGTGATTGCTTTTTAATAAACCAATGTTTTTTTTTTTAATGCAGCCCATTTTCCTTAAAGGCAAATGGGATGCATTTAAAAAGAAAAACAGAAACTTCTGCCTGCTCCTAAAAAATATTATTATTTGCATTTGCAAAAGGAAAGGGGTCCCTGGAGGACTCCTTCCGCTTTGCAAATGGGTTACCATCAGTTTTATACTGGGGGTACGGTATTACTGTCTTGTGACCAGAACTAGGTCGCAAAACAGTAATACATACATACCGATTTGGTATTTGGAAGGGATGCCAAATACCGGATTACAAATGCAAAATGTGATTCGATGACAAGTGACCGAATCGCCTTTTGTTCATCACAAAAAAACAAATTCTACAAATTGGACCATTTGCAACCTGCAAAATCTTTAGCGCATCTGGCCCCTGGTCTCTATGGCCCAGGATGAAAGAAAAGAACTATGAACCTGTGGCTTTGTTACATGTAAAAATTGAAAAGCCAGTACATCTAGTACAAATCTACAGGTTTTCACTATTCCAGATATGAATGTAGAGATTAGGATTCAAAAGTGTTTGTCTTGTAGCTCTGACTTTTGTGTTTATGCTTTGTTATGTCTTTGCAACCAGTACTACATTGGTAGTGTGATTCACAAAGTGAAGAAACGAGTGTAGGAACATTTGCAGGTGATGAATCAGTGTGACAAGCAATATCCTGTAGCAAAGCATTTCACAGAATGTCACTCAAGCCATAGTGGCCAGTTAAAATTTTTCACCTTTGATTCTATCGAATATCTAAGGTGGTGAGAGAGGGCCTCATTATGATGACTGTTGGACGAGCGTTCGATCGCCATCGTAGCAGGATGGAGACGGGCCGACAAGTAGTCGGCAGTTCCACCCGCCATATTATGATGTGACCACTGAGTAGGCGGTCAGAAACATGCCTTTTAATATTTCGGCTTGTGCTGAGTTCCGCAGAAGGTCTGCAGCACAAGCTGCGGTATTAAAAGGCATGTTTTTGAACATTCATGCACCTGTGTGCCAGGCACCATGTGGAGCTTGGCACAGGATGCGTGGACATTTGGGGGAGCACCACATGTCATCCCCTGGCCACAAAGCGAAGGAGCATGGGGTACAGGGACCCAGCTAGGGCCACCAAAGTTCCTTTCTGATGGACCACCATGAAAAGGCTGTGGGAAATGGACATCGTAATTTCTTTGATGGTTTCTGCACAGGCACCACCTTCATTGTAGAGATTACTGTCCGACTGCCACCCCAAAGGCCTCCTTGAGCCTGTCAGAGGCGGCAGTCTTTCCCACTGCCTGTTGCGCTCTGACCGCCGGTATCTTAATTCGGTGGTCGGACTGTTTCTCTGGATGTCGGGTGGACCGGTCCGCCCGACATTCTAATGAGGCCCAGAGCCTTGGCATTAGGAAGGTTGGAATCTTGCTATATTATTAATTACAACACTCTGCACCCTTTGGGAGTAAATTTAGATGAGGAAATGGCTGTACATCTGGGTTAAATGTGGATATTTTTGAATAATTTTTGTAATTATGATATGTACAGCTGTTCTGTTGGTCTCCCTTTTTAATTAAAATGGTTTAATTTGTTTTTATTTTCACACAGGTTTAATTTTGGATCGCTGCGGGATGAATAGGCAACTACTTAGCTAAGCAAGAATTCTCTTGTTAAAGTTCTTATCCTTATCCGAGTGTGAAGGGTAGCGCGTTCTCTAAATTGCTTCAAGGGTCGTTCTTCGATGGGCATGAGTTTCCGCTGCTCAATTGAAGTTAGTACAGGCGTCAAGCGATTGCACGGTCGGGAATTGCCAACCGCGCTACCCTTCACACTCTGATAAGGATGCTGCTCCAGTGAGATTCATTAACTCCAGACAAGCCCGAAGAGGCTTCTTCTGAACCACTAAGAAGACCAGGCTTACCTACGAGACTCATGGGTATGTGACCTTGCCACATCACCGGTACCCAGGTTGCCCTTACTGTCCTGAAGAAGACCCGCAGACTGAGGTCCCCACTCACCCTTGAGCCCCAAGCCGGGTCAAAACGTCAACGCCCTTTCACATTGCATCTGGACCACCTTTCATTTAATTATTGAAAACATGCCACTTAGGAATTTGTGTTTGGACTGTAAAAATGAAAATCAATGATATTAAAATTGATATTACGACAAAATGTAGCCAGTTGCTGACAAAGCTCTGACTATATGACCAGCTTTTTTCAAATTGTTGAAATGTTCTTTGTCTCCTTTTCAAATCTTCACTTCACCCTTTCCATCACTCAATGCACGCTCCTTCTTTGCACATTCTTAGAAGTATTACACTCCTTTGTACCATAAAAATGAATACAAATTAGTTAACACGATGATTCAATAAACTCGTGTGTTTACAACTTGTTTTTTGTCAGGTTGTTGCACATGCTTTAAAAAAATTAAGTGGATTGAGATGAAGAGCCAATTAGGTTAGCGGCTCACAAAGTTATACAAATAATGATTGTAAGTATGTATTTAATTCAGTCTTGATATTTAGTTTTGGACCTTTGAAAGTATGAAAAGCATGAAATTATATTTGCCCACTTTGGTGTTATGGGTGGACAGACCATTATAATAGATATGATGTTTGTGTTATTTTGTTGAAAGTCTGAATGGGAGTTATATTATATTTTAGAATAATTGAGATGCCTTGTAAACATTTCTACTAAGTCATCCAAACAAGGTTTGGTTAATTTTGAGGGAGCCCACTTGGGCGTTATGTATTTGGATATCAATATTGCAGAATTTTTCTACTGTTGTATCCCAATCCAGTGAAATTATGAATTTGAGTGGTATTTACTTCGTGTTCGAAACCTTTAAAGATGGCGCTGCATTTTACACGTGCACAACCCATAGTTATTCATTTACTTTGATGCAACCATTTAGGTGTATGTATACCTTGTTTATGATTTCTGAGCCTTTAAAGATGGCGTGCAAGCATGAAACCCGCAGTCCAAGCATGAAACCCGCAGTCCTTTGTTTATCTCTGTGATTTGATAAATGTTTCAATTGTCCATTGTCACTTACTTGTGATATCTCATGAGCAAGACAACTTGCTTGTCAAAATGCTTTAGTGATGTTTATGCTGAGTAAAGAATTTGCTGAAGAATAATCTGCGGGAGTGCACCTGCCCTTTGTTGAAGTTCACTGAGGCTTTTCCTAAATATATATAAAAAAAAAAAAATATATATATATATATATATATATTTATAAATATTTATATATATATATATATATATATATATATATATATATATATATATATATATGCAATTTTCCATAGGAACCTTTAGTCGCAGCTACAGCCCGAACTGCTGAACGGAATTACACCAAATTTGGCAAATAGCTAGTCCTTGTTTCAGACTCGTGCCTTTTTGTTAAATGGTGTACATCTGTTCAGTAGGTTTTTAGATATTAAAGGATAAAAATTAATATATATCTGGGTGGAGCCTAACCACACATCTCATCATGAGATCTGATTGGCTGTCAGCACTTCTTCCAAGAAGTGTTGGCAGCCATCTTGGGACCAATCTACATGATAGCACCTCATTAAAAAGTATTGCAGTTAATAGGTTTTAAGACTTTAGTTACATCATAAATCATTTGTTGATGGTACCATACTCATTTTAGGAATTGTGGTGTGTTCTAAGGTGATTTTACCATGTGAAAAAGCCTTCTGCTGGGATATCCTGAATCATGTTTGAGAGAAAACTATTTTCTCGTGCTTTACCCACAAAGATTTGGAAAGTGATCTATATGCTAAACTGAGAGCATTTTTCTGTAAATTCACATTATCTTTCTCAGTCATGTGAGAATGAAGTCTGACATTCTCAGTAAAACATGTACATCCAACAAGGGCAGAGACTGTCAGTTGATTCATTTGTGTTCTACTGCAGCTTCCCAAAGTGTTCTAAAGAACAACTAGAGTGCTAACAGCCTTACTTATGACAAAAGTATAGCACACCTGAAGCCATCTTGATTGGAATAAAGTGGTACCTCTTAAAACATTTAATTTACAAAGGAACAAAATGAGGGAGTTCATTTTGCCATAGAAAGTATGATTAGTGCTGCAGAAAGAAAAATTAGGGCACATTTTGAGTGACTTCTCAACTCCTCTTCTATTGCATTAAAAATAATTCTGACATGCAGGCTGAAACATGCACTTCCAGTACCAGCAGCAGACTTCCCTGGTGAGCAGTAGCTTTACTACAGTGATCTAATGAGCAACTAGAGTGCTAACATTCAGAATTTATGGCAAATGTGTGACACATCTGATTGCCTTCTTGATGGAACCAAAGTAAAAAACTAAAAGTATTTCCTACTCAGGAGACTGTAGTAAATGAGGAAATTAGGAAACTTCATAACAAATAAGTCTCCCAAGATGGCCACCAGAGAGAAAAGAGCCCACATGTAGCATAAATATCACCCAGATGTAGCCCAAGTATAGCCCAATGACAGAATGTCCCAGAGTGTTCTAAAGAACAACTAGAGCGCTAACAGTCTAACTTATGACAAAAGTATGGAACACCTGAAGCCATCTTGATTGGAATAAAGTGGTAACACTTAAAACATTTAATTTGCAAAGGAACAAAATGAGGGGCTTCATTTTGCCATAGAAATTATGATTAGTGCTGCAGAAAGAAAAAGTAGGGCACATTTTGACTTCTCAAATCCTCTTTTATTTCATTAAAAAATTCTAACCTGCAGACTGAAACATGCACTTTGAATACCAGCAGCAGACTTTCCTGGTGAGCAGTAGCTTTACTACAGAGATCTAATGAGCAACTAAAGCGCTAACATTCAGAATTTATGGCAAATTTGTGACACATCTGAATGCCTTCTTGATGGAACCAAAGTAAAAGTAAAAGCAATTCTTTTGGTTATTAGGTGGCTTTTTAGCTTTGCTTTTATTAGTGTTTTTCAAACTTTCATGTACATAACATGCATATGTATGCATACATGTATATGTATATGTATGCATGCATTTGTATTTGTATTTATATAGATATGAAATATATATACATATGTTTTTATATGTATGTATATATACATATATATATAAATGCATACACATGCATATATATGTGCATATGTCTGCGTGTAGAGAGAGATAGAGAGAGATAGAGAGAGGTAGAGAGGCTAGAGGTGTAGAGGTAGAGAGGTAGAGGTAGAGAGGTAGAGGTAGAAAGGTAGAGGTAGAGAGGTAGAGAGTAGTAGAGAGAGAGGTAGAGAGAGGTAGAGTAGGGATTAGAGAGTGAGTAGTAGAGAGTAGTAAGAGTAGTAGAGAGTAGTAGAGAGAGTAGCAGAGAGTGAGTAGTAGAGAGTTGTAGAGTGAGTAGTAGAGAGTGAGTAGAAGAAAGAAGTGGAGTGAGTAGTAGAGAGTGAGTAGTAGAGAGTAGAATAGAGTGAGTAGTAGAGACTAGCAGAGAGTGACTGGTAGAGAGTAGGAGAGAGTGAGTAGTAGAGAGTAGTAGAGAGTGAGTAGTAGAGAGTGAGTAGCAGAGAGTGAGTAGTAGAGTGAGTGCTAGTGAGTAGTAGAGAGAGAGTAGTAGAGCGTGAGTAGTAGAGCGTGAGTAGTAGAAAATGAGTAGTAGAGTGAGTAGTAGAGAGTGAGGAGTAGAGAGTAGTAGAGAGAGTAGTAGAGAGAGAGAGTAGTAGAGAGTGAGTAGTAGAGTAGTAAAGAGAGTAGTAGAGAGTGAGTAGTAGAGAGGAAGAAGTAGATGGAGAGTAGTAGCGAGTAGTAGAGTAAGTAGAAGAGAGTAGTGGAGAGTGAGAAGTAGAGGGTAGTAGAGAGTGAGTAGCAGAGTGAGTAGTAGAGAGTGAGGAGTAGAGAGTAGTAGAGAGAGAGTAGTAGAGAGTGAGTAGTAGAGAGTAGTAGAGAGAGTAGTAGAGAGTGAGTAGTAGAGAGTAAGTAGTAGAGAGTAGTAGAGAGTCAGTAGTAGAGAGTCAGTAGTAGAGAGTAGTAGAGAGTAAGTAGCAGAGAGTAGTAGAGAGTGAGTAGTAGAGAGTGAGTAGTAGAGAGAGAGTAGTAGCGAGTAGTAGAGTAGTAGAGTGAGTAGTAGAGAGTAGTGGAGAGTGAGAAGTAGAGAGTAGTAGAGCGCGAGTAGTAGAGAGTAAGTAGTAGAGAGTGTGTAGTAAAGAGTGAGTAGTAGAGAGTAGTAGAGAGGGTAGAAGGGAGTGAGTAGTAGAGAGTAGTAGAGTAGTGGAGAATGAGTAGTAGAGAGTGAGTAGTAGAGAGTGAGTAGTAGAGAGTAGTAGAGTAGTGGAGAAGGAGTAGTAGAGAGTAGAAGAGAGCAAGTAGTAGAGAGTGAGTAGTAGAGGGTGAGTAGTAGAGTAGTAGAGAAACTAGTAGATAGTGAGTAGTAGAGTGAGTAGTAGAGAGACAGTAGTAGAGAATACTGAGAGTAAGTAGTAGAGTACTGGAGAGTGAGTGGTAGTGAGTGGTAGAGAGTAGTAGAGTGAGCAGTAGTGAGTAGTAGAGAGTGAGTAGTAGAGAGAGTAGTAGAGAGTAGTAGAGAGCGAGTAGCAGAGAGTGAGTAGTAGAGAGTAGTAGAGAGTGAGTACTAGAGAGACTAGTAGAGAGTGAGTAGTAGAGAGTAGCAGAGTGAGTAGTAGGGAGACAGTAGTAGAGAGTAGTTGAGAGTGAGTAGTAGAGAGTGAGTGGTAGAGAGTAGTAGAGAGTAGTAGAGTGAGTAGTAGAAAGTAGTAGATTGTGTTGCAGGGAGACTAGTAGAGTAGTAGAGAGTGAGTAGTAGAGAGTGAGTAGTAGAGAGAGTAGTAGAGAGTAGCAGAGTCTTAGCGAGTGAGTAGTAGAGAGTGAGTAGTAGAGAGAGAGTAGTAGAGAGAGAGTAGTAGAGAGTGAATAGTAGAAAGTAGTAGAGAGTGAGTGGTAAAGAGATAGTAGTAGAGTAGTAGAGAGTGAGTAGTAAAGAGTAATAGAGAGTGAGTAGTGGAGAGTGAGTAGTAGAGAGTAGTAGAGTAGTAGAGTGAGTAGTAGAGAGTGAGTAGTAGAGAGTGAGTAGTAGAGAGTGAGTAGTAGAGTAGTAGAGTGTAGTCAGTCAGTGTCAGTCAGTCGGTGTCAGTCAGTCAGTGTCAGTCAATCAGTGTCAGTCAGTGTCAGTCAGTCTGTCAGTCAGTATCAGTCAGTTTGTGTCAGTCAATCAGTGTCAGTCAGTGTCAATCATTCAGTGTCAGACAGTCAATGTCAGTCAGTCAGTGTTAACTAGAGCAGGTCTGCTGACCTGGTTCTCTGGTTCTAACGCAGCTTTGCTGAGCTGGTTCTCTGCCTCTAAAGCAGCTCTGCTGACCTGGTTCTCTCCCTCTAAAGCAGCCCTGCTGACCTGGTTTCTCTGGCTCTAGAGCAGCTCTGCTCGCCTGGTTCTCTGGCTCTAGAGCAGCTCTGCTGACCTAGTTATTAGGCTATAGAGCAGCTCTGCTGATCTGGTTCTCTGTCTCTACAACAGCTCTGCTGACCTGGTTCTCTGGCTCTAAAGCAGCTCTGCTGACCCGGTTCTATGGCTCTAAAGCAGTTCTGCTGACATGGTTCTCTGGCTCTAGAGCAGCTCTGCTGGCCTGGTTCTCTCCCTCTAGAGCAGCTCTGCTGACCTGGTTCTCTCCCTCTAAAGCATCTCTACTGACCTGGTTTCTCTGGCTCTACAGCAGCTCTGCTGGCCTGGTTCTCTGGCTCTGGAGCACCTCTGCTGACCTGCTTCTTAGGCTCTAGAGCAGCTCTGCTGACCTGGTTCTCTCCCTCTAAAGCAGCCCTGCTTACCTGGTTTCTCTGGCTCTAGAGCAGCTCTACTCGCCTGGTTCTCTGGCTCTAGAACAGCTCTGCTGACCTAGTTATTAGGCTATAGAGCAGCTCTGCTGATCTGGTTCTCTGTCTCTACAACAGCTCTGCTGACCTGGTTCTCTGACTCTAAAGCAGCTCTGCTGACCCGGTTCTATGGCCTTCCAGAGCTCTCCCTAGCGGGAGTACTAGGGCTGCGAGCTAATTCCGATCATTCATTCGAACTTGTTGGCATTATCGTGTTATGTAAACTGTTTTTAGGAGTTTTTTAAATTTGTGTTTTACTTCTTCTTGGGGGCTTTTAAATTCATTATTTAAGAGGGAATTTATCGTAGGCACACTGACACCCCTCCTCACGCTACAGACTTACTTCCCTTGCCTCGCCCAGCCGTTTTTTTCATTCGGTGTAGGCGGCGGCGGGCGCCATCTTTGGTGTGGGTTGGGGCTGCGCTCTAGTCGCGCCGGCCTCCCACCCTCCTCACGCCCTACATAATTGGTACCATGACCAGACGGCGCAGCGGGCTGGCGCAGCGGGCGCGTGCCGAAGCCGCGCCTAAGCCAAGCCCGTCTGCGCCCGTCCGCGACCGGACACGGCCCATGGCCATAATCCCTGGTCCGCAACTGCGTTACTCTCCCCAGCAACTAACACAGTTGAATCCTGGATACTCTCATCAATACTGTACCACTCTACCTCTTGTTACTGCATTGGGCGTCATTCCCCCCCCTTGTCCTGGGTGCAGATACCAGCTTCCGCAACCTCGTCTGCTAGGCTCTTTAGCCTCAGACGCTTCTAGTAACACTTTGTCTCATGACTCGGATAACACTTCTTTTCATGGTTACCGAGCAGCGCTTATCAACACGCGCTCCCTTCCATGCCATAGCCTTCTGATCAGCGAGTTTATCCTCGCTTATGACCTTGATTTCCTTTTTGCTACTGAAACCTGGGGAGACGCCGGCTCAGGACCGGACTTCTGCACTGCAACCCCTGAAGGCTATAGTGTAGCCAGGCATGATAGACTTATAGGAAGAGGTGGCGGTCTCGCCATTATTTACAAGAACCAGTATCGTACCACACTCGATCCTATACACTCCACTAATTGTGAAGCAGCCACTTTTGCTATCAGCATTAATCATAAACAAGCCCTTAAAGGAATTCTGCTATATCGACCTCCTGGCCCTCGAAGCTCCTTTCTCTCCACTCTTTCGGATTTCAATGACCATATCATAAGTTCTACGGAATATATGATATTGGGAGATTTTAACTTCCATTTGGAAGAGCAAGATAACCACGAAACCACTCAACTTACTGCTGACCTCTTGACTTTAGGACTTCATCAGCTGGTAAAGGGAACTACACATCAGGCGGGACATACTTTAGACGGTCTGTTTACCAACAACCGTGATATCTCTGTATTGGATACTCTTCCCCTCACGTGGTCAGATCACAGGGCTATTATCTTTGGGATTCACACCCGGATTGCTAACCCTCCCCCGCCCAGGCCACGAACCAGGACAGGGACTCGTGCCTGGAAGAATGCAGATATCCCTCAGATGCTAGACTTTCTGGCACTATCCTGTCCCACGGGAAGAGGCAACCCTGCTCTATCAGCCTCCGATTTCCAAGACTGGATTCGGAACGCCGCTGATCAAGTGGCCCCGGAGAAGTTTACGAGATCCAACAGAACAACTCCGTCGGCGGCTTGGTACACCGAAGATCTCAGGCTCCATCGACACCATTGCAGGAACTTGGAAAGGCGTTGGAGGAAATCTTATTGCCCCATAGCCAAGCAATCCTACAAAGATGCCCTTACAATATATAAAAAGGCGATCATTGCTCGG
Organism: Lissotriton helveticus; assembly: GCF_964261635.1. NCBI lineage: Eukaryota > Metazoa > Chordata > Amphibia > Caudata > Salamandridae > Lissotriton > Lissotriton helveticus. The sequence goes on from NC_136057.1 coordinate 1,773,024,227, forward strand.
AAAAGTGCCTTTTTCTCGGCCCAAATAGAGAATGCCAAGAACTCTGCTAGAGAACTGTTCTCAGTTGTCACCACTTTGTCCACTCCTTCCACCGGTCCCGGGGTTGAACCCTCTCAGACTTTTTGTAATGCTCTGTCCACCTTTTTTACCACCAAGGTGGCAGACATATACTCATCTTTTGAAGGGGACATAAGGACCAGACCTAGAGTCTGCATTGGGGAAGAACTAACCTTTGATCACGATCTTCTTCCCTCTTTTGCCCCCATCACACAAGACCATATCAGCAGACTCATCTCTACTATTAAGTCTGGCTCCCCCTTGGACCCTTGCCCTCCTTCTGTGATGGCTAACCTTAGCGAAGTGATTTCGCGGCCACTTATGGAAATTTGCAACACCGCATTTCAAACTGGTCAATATCCAACCTCATGGAAGAAGGCGGTGATAAAACTGTGGAATTTTAGTTCGTGACCTGAACATCATCTGCGCCATCTTGCCCATTCCTCAGACTCACGTATGAACATACACGACAGCCATTTTAGGTACCATGGTCTCCCTGTTCACGATCGATCATCAGCGCACTTCCCTGACCCTGCAAGCATCCCCCATGCACCCTGGCTGCCCCTGCTCTCACATGCACAAGTCATGAACCCCCCCCTTCCGCATGACTCTGTCTCTGGGAATCACACCCTGCGCCTCACCAACACCTCCTTTCCTTCCATGAATACCCCTCTTTTGATAAACCCTTCCTCTACGCTCGATTGTCCACACCGATCCTTCCTTTCATGAATATCTCTCCTTTGATGACCCCTTCCTCTGAGCCCGATTGTCTGCACGGACCGCTGGTCATCCCTTAGCCTGAGGATACAGTTTATTGCCCACTACTGTATGCACTCGCCCCTCTTCAAAGGAGCTACTATTGATCATGACCTCCCCACCCTCTGAGATTCGATCAGGCGCACACATTCCAAAGGAATCGGCGGAACACTCAGCTGCGTGATAGCCCCCTCCTATTGTATGGGGTGAGGACCCCTACTGTAGCCACGTGTTGGAATGAGCCGGAACTGGGGGGATACCGGGGATGTCTTTTTTCCATTACTTCACAATGTCTTTATTGTAATAAAGAGCGGTCACATGTCGTAAACCAGTGTATAAAAGGCCAGGCCTCAGAGAGGCTGTTAGAGAGCACCTCGAGACGATACTTTGTTGTCCGATCTGATGTGTTCTGCTCCGTCGGAATAAAACTTGTTTCCTGTCTTCCTGTCTCCAGCGCCTGCCTCTTTATTTGATAAACTTCGTATGGTATTAGAGGCGTTTAACGCCGGGCAAAATTACTTAAGGAACATCGACTAAATCGCCTGACCATTTTTTTCTGACTTTCCTCAATTGGCGCCCAACGTGGGGCCCATCAGCGACACGTGGATCCAGTGGGAGAGGTCCCGACGACAGAGTGAACGACTGCAACGATCGGGAGAGCTCCTGTCCGATAGACCCTCGTCTGACAGCCGATCATCCGAACTTCACTGGTTCCGAGCAGACCTCTCCCGAGTGATCTACGGTCCTGACTGGGAACCATCAGGAGTGCCGCGGTAGCAACAGAGAGTAGAGGACGATCGGGCGCTGGAAGCGGAAGACGAGAAACTGTCCATGCGGTCCGGGTAAGGTCGTGACACACGACAAATTGCAAATTGATTGATTGTTTGATTGATTGAAATACTAGTATTTGCTTTGTCGCTCTTTGAGATATTCGCTGCCTGCAAACGGGGAGGAATGGAATATTCTATCTCCCTTTGCGGATAGTGAAGGGTAGGTAACGCGGACTTTTGTCCCCCATTGTAATCTGCCGTACCTATTTTTCTCCCCACTGATTGATTGTCCGAACATAGATTGTTTGGAGTATAGTTCTTTTGAGGTTCTCTGCTTGCAAATAACGTAGAATAGCAATATTCTGTCTAGTCTTTTCAAATAGTGAAAGATAGGTAGTGCGGACCTTTGTCCCCCGTTGTAATCTGTCATGCCTGTCTTCTCCCCACTGATTGGTAGTTGGTACAACCCGGACCGCTTATTAGAGATGAACCATCCAGCTCCATTGGAAGGCACCCCTAATAAGGACATGTTCACTAAGCAAGGACTAGTCGCTATAGCTTATAGTAAGTTATGGCATAAATATACAAAAAACGACCCCGAAAGTCAGTGGCCACTGATAGGTTCCTTTGATGATCATAAAATAAAAATGTTAGAAGCAGCTGTTAGAACAAATAAGGCAACACCCACCATGCTCGATAGTATCGGCATGTGGCGCAAAGAAGCAGAGCAACGAAGGAAAAGAGAAGAAGCAAAAATAGGGAAAGAGTTACGAAAGGCAGCCCACCTGGCCGCTAAGGAACTAGATGAAGAAATAAGAAGGAGAGAGGAAGTTAGACAAACGCAAGAATCAGGGTCGGCAGGCCAATGCCCTGTTAGGACCCCCTCTACGCTCTACCCGGAGATGCCCTCCAAACAACGGGCAAACGACGAGTTACTGCTAGGTCCTCCGATTATCTACATGCCCCCTGCTTATGCCCCCTGCCAGCCTCTGGCACAGCACCTACCAGTTCTGAGTGCGGGCGAGGGTGACCCTAGCGCTAGTGCCCCGGCTCTTACGGCCTTCGCACCGGCCACATTGGTAACAACATCAGATGAACTCGAGACTAGCAAGCAGCCAACAGCCAGACCAAATAGGTTGAGCAAAGACGAGCGGGATGGGATTGACAAGATAGCAAAGACACTGGTAGAACGGAAGGAGAGCGAAGAATATACGATGGATATGCACAATTCACATGCCGGTAGCCACAGACGGCATTTCATTTTACGGTTCAGCTACCACACCCTGAACGCATATGAGGATAGGTATCAAAATAAGGGTCCTGCTAAGCTGACGGCTCTATATAGAAAGGTCGATGTTGGAGATGGGACTGAGCGCGATGTGACGGACCTCTTCATGCAAACGCTTGAAGTCTTCCGCCACCTCACGGAACAGAAACCAGAGGTTAAGATCACAGTCCCTGAAACGGCTGAGTCCCCATTAGAAGTAGCCAACACTATGATGCCTATCAGAGAAGCCACCCCCTACTGGGTTCCCCCAAGAGGTCAGGGAACAAACGACGATATCAACCACGCAGATGCAAAAGGGAGGGTTGTGTACAATTGGGTTTACCAACCATGGGATCGACAAGATATTTTAACGTTTAGGCAAACCCTGCCTGATTTAAGGAAGAACCCGACAGCATTTTACACCGAATTAGGCACAGCCTTGGGTTCAACGATAATGACTCTAGCAGACATTGATTTGTTTTTCGGGTTATCTCTGCCGGCGGACGTGTGGAAGCAAATCCGGAAAGCCTATCACACAGATCTGTTCGGACATACCTGGAATCAACTCGGTGAGCTAGATAGACGACGAGAGCCCGGAAGGAAACCGATAAAAGACATACTGGAACTTCCGGACAAAATAGTTCAGAAGCTAAAAACCTTGATCCCAGAGAAAAAGGTAGATTGGTCAATAGTCACGGCTTGCCGTCAGAAACCCCAGGAAGACGTATCAGAATACTTCTCCCGATTTGAAACAGTGTTCTCCGACTACAGTGGCCAAGACATGACCACCGCAACCGGACAACACCTATTTGTGCAAAACTACGTAAAGGGTCTGTCACGAGAGGTTTCCCAAAAGTTACAAACGAGCGAGAGTAGTTGGGGGGCCTCCAAACCCGCCGCTATTCTCCAAATGGCTCAGTACTACGAACACCAAAAGGATGAGAATGATAGGGCAATCGAGAGAAAGAAGAAAGATTTGAAAGAAAGGGTGATGATAGCCCAGATACAAGGGGTGGCAGTCGGGAAAGAACTACACAGGGGGAGCTACCAATCAATCGCCCCTAGAAATCCACCCCCAAAGGACCGCACACCCACTCCCTACTCTGGACGTAGGGACATAGAAGATAATCAGTGTGCATTTTGCAAAGGATTCGGGCATTGGAAGTCTCAATGTCCGGTTCTTCTGGAACTAATTAAAAATAAAGAAACGAGGGACATGACGAATGGCCCCAGGACTAGAGGGCAGGGGCGGGGGTACACAAACGACACCAACAGCGACAGACCAGGAAGATCGAACACATTTGACCGTCCCCGACAGAACCAGTACCAACTATCTGACAGTGAGAACACTCCAGACTTCGCATAGGACTGCCAGGGGCAAGGGAGGGATCCAGTCGAGCTCTGTGTTGACCAGCAAGGTCCTTACATCACCGCTAAGGTCCTGGGTACAAAGTCTCCATTCTTGGTAGACACTGGAGCGACACGTAGTGTATTATCAAAGCGACTGATTCCAAGGGCACCCTTGTCTGGCTCACACATTACATCGATAGGTTTCGATGGAACGCCCTCCACTAATCCCCTGTCTGTACCTATCTCCTTTGACCTAGGAAACAACCCCACTGACACAACATTTCTGCTCTCCTCCAACTCCCCTGACGCCATTATGGGTATTGATTTACTAAAACATTTCCGAGCTACTATTAGGTGTTCCCCAGATGGAGTCCGAGTCATCCTGTACGACAACCCGAGCATGTCCAGATCCCGCCCCGCACGACATATGTACTCTATAACTGATGCTGACCCATCCTTGCTCGACACCCTACCCCTGTACCTATGGGCCAGAAACGACTCGGATGTAGGACGAATGATGATCGACCCTGTGCACATAACTGTTCGACCAAACGCAATACTCCCGAAACTCCCACAGTACCGGATATCGCCCGAAGGCGAGAAGGCATTGTTAGCGATTATTCAGTCCCTGGTAGATGCAGGAGTGGTAGAGGAAGTGGTTAGTAATGTCTGCAACAGCCCTATCCTACCTATTGTTAAGAAGCAAGGTGAGGGAGATGAGAAAGCGTACCGCTTCATCATCGACCTGCGAGAAGTCAACAAAGTGGTGGTGCCACAGTACCCCGTAGTCTCAGACATCACCACCATTCTGACCCTCATCCCGTCCACTGCCACCACCTTCACCGTTATTGATCTCAAGAATGCATTTTTCTCTATCCCCATCCATCCAGACAGCCGTTACCTCTTCGGCTTCACCTTAAAAAACCGTTCGTACCGATTTTGTAGAGCTCCCCAGGGCTACACTGAAAGTCCCAGCATTTACAGCCAGGCCCTCAAAAGACAGCTGGACGCCGTCCTGCTACCAGATGGAGTGGTGTTGATCCAATATGTCGATGATATCCTTTTGGCGGCCGACACCACTCCACTTGCAATCACGGCCACTATCCAACTCTTGCACTTTCTTGCGGAGAATGGCCACAAAGTCTCCAAAAAGAAACTGCAGTTCTGCCAGCCTCAAGTGACATACCTAGGCCATCTCCTGTCCAAAGAAGGGAGGAAACTTACGCCCGACCGAATCCAAACCATCCTAGACACCCCCATCCCAAAAACACAGAAGCAAGTCCGTTCATTGGTGGGCCTTACATCTTTTTGCCGACAATGGTTACCAAATTTCAGTCTCATTATAAAGCCCCTACTTTCCCTGTTGACCAAAGATGTTCCCTTCCCACTCCCTTGGACCCCCGAATGCCAAGCGTCCTTTAAGGAGTTGCGGGATGCCCTTTGCTCGGCACCCGTCCTAGGAACACCAGATTACTCCAAGCCCTTCTCCCTCTTCACTCACGAAAGGGAGGGATGAGCATTGTCTGTTCTAACTCAGCCCATCGGCTCCAAACAACGCCCTTGTGCCTACTTCTCTGCCACTCTTGACCCAGTCGCCAGAGCTTTGCCTGCCTGCCTTCGAGCAGTAGCCGCCGCTGCTGTCTCTATCCATCAGAGTGAGGGAATTGTACTTTCGAACTCTCTCACGGCGTTAGTACCCCACGCAGTTGACACCCTTTTGAACCAGACCAAGATTCAACACCTGACTAGTGCACGACTGACGGGGTACGAATTGACTCTACTTGCACCCCACATCACTCTGAAGAGATGCACAACTTTGAATCCTGCTACACTGTTGCCCTTGCCTGAAAATGACCCCGATGTGCCCCCTATACACGACTGTGTGACCCTCACGGACGAACAGACCAGGAGTAGAATTGACCTCCGAGACATTGCTTTTACAGACCCTGATGGAGAACTATGGGTAGACGGCTCTTGTATCAAACTCCCAGACGGCACCACTTCAGCTGCCTATGCGGTGACGACCGCCCGAACAGTAGTTGAAACAGCCCGCATCACGCAACGATCCGCACAGGCGGCAGAGCTAATTGCCCTCACACGAGCATGCATCATAGCAGCAGGAACCACGGCGAACATCTACACGGACAGCCAGTATGCCTTCGGGGTGGTTCATCATTTTGGGCTCTTGTGGAGGGAAAGGGGATTCCTGACGCCCCACGGCACACCCATCCTTCACGGAGATCTAGTCTCCGCCCTGATTGAAGCAGTTCTCCTCCCCAAACGATTAGCAGTGATCAAATGCCAGGCACACAAGAAGGTGACGGACTTAGTTGGACAGAGAAACGCATTGGCCGACATCACTGCCCGAACCACAGCTGAGAATAGGACGACGACACGCATATATGTGACCAGGTCACAAGCAGAAAAATGGACTGACACTAGGGAAACAATTAGGGACATCCAGTCGGCCAGCACACCTCACGAACTGACTGGGTGGGCACGGGTGGGTCTAAAGGACGATGAAGGCTGCTGGCGGACAAAAGACACAAACAAATGGTTGCTGCCTGACTCATACTTGATTCCCATACTGACTATGGCACACTCCCCTGCACACATAGGTTCTGCCCCCATGATTGAACTCATTTCCAAAGTCTGGCACAACAACAAAATCCCCGACTCAGCCAAACGCCTGGTCCAGCAGTGCCTTATCTGCCTACAACACAACCCCGGGAAAGGAACTGTGGTACCCCGGGGAGGGTTTGGGATCCACGACCACCCCTTTGAGGTCCTCCAGATGGATTACATCCAGCTGGAGAGATGCCAAGGCTTGAAGTACGTATTAGGGGTGGAAGCCTATCCAACCCGTGATAACACTGCCACGACTACTGCCAAAGTACTACTGAAAGAGTTTTTCCCTCGCTACGGCCTTTGTCGAATTTTATGGAGCGACAATGGCCCCCACTTCATAACTGAAGTTATCCAACTAATCTTGAAGGGGCTGGGGGTAAAGCAGAGATTCCATGCGGTCTTCCACCCCCAATCCGCTGGCCTAGTTGAGCGACACAATGCTACACTGAAACTGTCAAAAATAGTGGCCACCACAGGACTTAAGTGGCCAGATGCCCTCCCACTGGCATTGCTATCAATGCGCTCCACTCCCACTAAGCACCACTTGACCCCCTACGAGGTTGTGTTTGGGCGACCAATGAACCTCTGGACTGCCCCCAAACCGACCTCCATTCACGACGTCCCCGACGTCCTGCTGTCAGATTATTTGTACAAATTGACTAAAACGTTGTCTGTCATTCATCAACAGGTGCAGCAGGCCATCCCCGATGCTTCCAGGGGTCCCGGTCACGATATCCAACCGGGAGATTATGTTTTAGTCCGGAATTTTCAACGGGCAAAGAGTCTGGAACCCCGGTGGACGGGCCCCTGGCAAGTACTGATCACCACTCGGACGGCTCTTCGAGTAGAGGGAAAAAGGCACTGGCTGCACGCACACCACTGCAAGAAGGTCTCCTCGACCCTGGCCACGACAGAAAACGTCGACACCCAAGAAGAGCTCCTGAACAAAGACCGGCCATCACTGAACTGCTATCCTGATACCGAGGCACTTGAACTTGCAAAATTCTCTGATCCCACTGTGCCATCCCGGGAAGGGTATTTCCTGCGTCGAAAAGGAGGGAGCTTCGGCTAAGTAGACCACGGACTGAGTTAAAATCTCAGAACGGTGGCCTAAAACAACCAAGGGTTACCCGGAGAGAAGCTAAACAAAGTCTGTGGTTCTGCCCACTACCGAGCACCTTGAAGATGATGGAAGCGCCAGATAAGAAGATGATGGAAGCGCCAGACAAGAAGATGATGGACGCAACCGGAAATACCCACTACAGGAACCCAAAGGCTGACAATTTGCACAAATCAAAGACAATCGCCTTCTTCATTCTCTTCCTCCTTTGCCTCCTCCTCATGACTTCCTTCTGGATCTTGGAGGACAGCACACCCGCTCATCAGATGTTGCCGACCACTGCACAGCCAACCACCATGAAAGAGCATCACCTGATCTCCCTTTCGCCTCAGCTCCGAGAAAGGCATAAGGAGTTCTGGAACAATTCCTTCGTGCAACTATTGCACCAGCACAACCTTGCTGCAAATGCCACGAACTGCTGGGTCTGCGGGTTGCTCCCGCATGCCACTGGACACTCCATCCCCTTCATCCCTTCTCCTTTCTCAGTTCACGGCTCCTGCCTCGCCTGGTTGATCCTCTTGCAGGAAAGCCACAAGGACAACGCCGCTTCTGGTCAAACAGTGTCACACTTCTACTATGGGTTCTGGCTGAACAAAACAGGAAGGACGTCTGCCCCCTTTTGTCCTGTGACCTCAGGTTCCGCCTTCCATATGAACATCCCTGCCAAAGAACGAGTTGAAATGCAAGTGCTCCACAATCCAGCTAGACCCACCTTCTCCTACCTGCGGAAGCGAACGGCTGCCACCCTGACTGTGGCCCTGTCTGTCATCAATGTCACAGGTCTCGTGTGCCTCGAAGGCCAGGGAACACAGCTGGTGGGTCACAGTTCCTGCCACATCACCAGAACATTGGTCTCAGTTGATCCCCCCTCCTTTGTTGCTTCTCCGAATATGTACTTTGTTTGTGGCATCAAAGCTTACACTTGGCTCCCGAAAGGTTGGAGGGGTACGTGCTACATCGCCTTCATTCTTCCCCCCACGTATGTGGCCCCAGCTTACCATCACCGGCAAAAGCGCGCCGGAGACATTGGACAAGCCGACTCCACCGGAGCACAGTTCCTGGATGCGGTGAAGGGACTTGTTCCTCTGTGGGGCCCAATGGCAAATAGCCGCGCTATCCGACACCTAACTCAGGCAGTAGAAACAACCATTAACATCATGGCTGGCATCCTCGCTAACAACACGGCTGAGCTTCAGGCAGTCCGCCTGGTGGCTCTTCAAAACCGCCTTGTTCTAGATGTGGTTCTGGCCGACCATGGAGGAGCATGCCGCATCATCGGCTCTAGCTGTTGCACCTACGTACCAGATAACTCGCCTTCAGTCTAAAAAGCAATCGAACACCTCCACAGACTATCCTCAGAGGTTCACCAGGAGCAAGAAGGATGGTCGCTTGGAAGCTGGTTTTGGGACACTTTGAAGGACTGGGGATGGAGGTTGTTTACATTTATACTGATACCAGTCGTGGTACTGTGTGGGTATTGCTTAGGTATTCAATGTTTGCCACCTTTGTGTTCACTCATTTCTAACTGTATGTGCCCTAAGACTTTGGACTTTAGAACTGAGCACATGAGTCCCCTACGTACACGACAGCCATTTTAAGCACCATGGCCTCTTTGCCCGTTTGTTAAACCCCCGGCACCCCTCCCCGCACACACTGCTCATGCATCGGCCATAAAGCCCTCTCCCTCTGCGTGACCCTGCTCTAGAAGTAACCCTCCTGCTCGACCCACACTCCCCATTTCCTCCCAAGAACACCCTTCCCCTCAGCTGACGAGCCCCCCCCCCCCAGCTGCACTTGGCCTTTTGACCCGGTCCCAAGTCCTAAGACCAAGCCTCGTGGATGTACACCCCCCCCTTTTTCCTGCCCAGCATAACAAAACCGTGATACACCAACCGAAGTGCCCGATCTTATCGCCTGCCCAACCTTTGATCTGATCATCCCCTCCTGCCCTCGTGTCCTGTAGGAATGTCCGGCTGAGAGATCACAATCTCTTGTTACATTCAGGAGGGGAGGATGACATCTGAGCGACTGGTATAGGAATAGGCCTGAAGCTGGGATTCCAAGCATGCTTTTTCCTACTTCAAAGCGTCTTTATTGCAATAAGGAATGTTTGTGCATCATAAACATGTGTATAAAAGACGAAGCCTCAGAGAAACTTGTTACAGCACCTCCTGAAGACACTATGCGAGTGTCCGAAATTACAGGCTCTCCTCATGAGAAATAAAACTCTGTTCTTGTTTTCCTGCTTCCAGCGCCCGTATCTTTATTTGGTAATTGTTCAAGATGGGAACTAAGAGGCGTCCTGCGCCAGCAGCCTGGGCATCAGGTGCGTTATGGGCTGACTTTTCCACAATTGGCGTCCCAACGCGGGGTCCATCAGCGACATAAGGTCCGGTAAGAGAGGTCCAAGCGATGGGGTGAACATCTAAACGATTGGAGTATACCTGCCTTGAGAGGGCCCTCGTCCGGCTGCCGATTGAATGAACTTCACCGATTCCGAACGGACCTCTCTCAAGTGACCTACTGTCCTGACTGGAATCCCACAGGAATGCTGCGGTAAAAACATGGAGAAAGAGAACGATTGGGCGCTGGAAAAGGGAAGGCGAAGAATTGCCCACACGGTCCGGTCCGGGTAAGGTTAAGTAGGACGTCTTTACGTCCGATTGGTAGGATGGCTTTATCCATCTGATTGATTGATTGTACTTGAAGTATTGGTTCTCTTTGAGACATTTTCTATTTGCAAACAGCGATGAATAGGAACGTTCCTCTCTCTTTGCAAATAGTAAAGGATAGGTAATGCAGACGTTTGTCCCCCATTGTAATCCGTCATGCCTATCTTTCTCCCCACTGATTGTTTGTTATCGATTTTTATCGATTATTGCTCTTTGAGATATTCCCTGTCTACAAACAGGGAAGAATAGAAATATTCTGCCCCCCTTTGCATATAGTGAAGGATAGGTAATGCAGATTTTTGTCCCCTATTGTAATCCGTCATGCCTATCTTTTTCTCCCCACTGATTGATTGATTACTTGGACATTTTATTGTTCAAGGAATAGTTCGTTCGAGGCATTCCCTGTTTGCAAATAACGTAGAAAAGAAATATTCTGTCTAATCTTTGCAAGTAGTGAAGGGTAGGTAATGTGGACCTTTGTCCCCCGTTGTAATCTCTCGTGCCTATCTACTCCCCACTGATTGGTAAAACTAGTTCCACCCGGACCATTTATTAGAGGTAGGTCATCTGGCTCGACCGGAGGGCACCCCCTAATAAAAAGGACATATGCAACAGTAACGAAGTAATCACCGTATCCTGTTAACAGAAACTTTAGCATGAAACACGCTAGAAAGAAGGGAAAGAAATAAGAAAGCAAAATCAGTAGGCCACTGATGAGTTTTTGATTTCGCTACAAATAGGAAAACGTTAGAATAGCTCACGATAAAACACATGATTTCGCTAGAAATAAGAAACGTTAGAAATAAGCCTGTAATAAGAAACATGAAAATGGTGAGAGAAGCCAAGCTTGACATCACGGCAGCCACGAGGCAACTAGGCTTCGCCACCCCTCACTGCTCCAAACATGTCTGTCCCACCGCCTGCCACGCCCCAATAACGGTAACATGAGATAGATACAAGTCAGCAGATACCTACCCCCATTCGGGAAACTCCCGAAGTGCAACAGGTCCGCGGCTACGCCCATCCGGAAGACGAGATCTTCGGCACGTGTAGGGCGGGTCCTGCTGCCAGCCGTCGGCCGGGGAGGTCGTCGCATAAGGTGGGCCAGAAGAGGAGCCGAGGCCGACGGGATCCGGGCGTCCCCTCCTCTTCTTTCTTCAGTAATGGCTGCGACAACACGGGGGGGATGTCTTGCTCATGCCATCGACCCCCCCCCCCTCGCATCTCCTGGTCCAGCCCCGGCTTGGTATGAGCTCCCCGTTCGGCCCTGAAGCGGCGCCTTGCAGGCCACCGGGGGGGGGATGTCTTGCCTATGCCTCCGACCCCCCCCCCCCCTCTCTCATCGCCTGGTCCGGCCATCATGAATGTTAACGCCGAGAAAAACGGCATGGGGTGCGCTGGGAAGGAGAGGCGGCGCGAACGAGCCTCTCCCACCTCCCCAGGTGGAGGCCCCCAGTGGCACCCCCAACGCTCCACTCACCCGGCAAGGGTTCGTCCACTCTTGTGATGCAGTGACTGCTGGAACTCGTAAAATGGCGATCGACCCTACAGGAGCGGGCCCGGCGTGAAGGGATGGCCCAGTTGCTTGTTAATTAAGAAATGAGCCCCAATCAGAAGTGTTCTCCTCGACTTTGAAGATTCTATAAGAGCCACGGGGGCCCCCGACCCCCGCAAACACCCCCGATGGGGCATGACTGCCATGATTGCCCGCGGAACGATGAAAATGTAGCCGCGAGACGTCGGCGCTCCCATGCTGACGCCAGCCTCAGTTTGAATGACTAAAATCCTGCAGACTACAGTTCGGATCAGTTCCGGTGAAAACCCAGTATGACCCGGTAGAAAAAATTGTTGCCTCCCTCCCCCTTTGACTGATGGTTCATACCGCCGATCCTTTCTGTTGCCCTTTAACTGAACTTTTGGACTGCCGAAAGAGGCTCTGGGCCAACCACGAGTTGGTGGAGATTTTGACTATGCCTGGATCTGCCTGGCTGCACCCAAAATGGCGCTGGTACAAATGAAACTTTCAACTCCTTGTTGTACCCCGATTGCGCAGCCTTGGTGTCATGAGATATGTATGCAGTTTTTTAAACACAATGAATTGATATGGGATGGGTACTGATTATGTGTTCGGACAATGAATTGACATGAGATGGGTACTGATTGAACATTCGTACAATGAATTGTTGTTAAAGTTTTGGCGCATCATGATTATTGAAAGTTCGAATTTCAACACTTATGATACTCGCTCACACTGAAGTTTCGATATGATTTTATTGCACTTGTCGCACTTTTTATTATGAAATCAACGACCACCGACTCCATTAGGTTTTCCACTAATAAGTATCCCCACATGTACAGTTCCAGCCTGCTCCGTGGCCGGCCCACGGGGTTATAGGCCCGTATTTGTGCACCGACATTCTTATTAAAGATTTTTGGAAAAAGCAAACGTAGTTGTCACGCGTATATTGGTAAGTTTCGAATAAATGACCACTATTTCCGATATAACTAAAATACAGGTGAAATGGCTCAGCTCGATTAGTTAAGGGTTAAAAAGTATAGTACGCAGAAATATTGCAAATATGAACGGTCCAGGTTTTTGTTGTATGTGTTTTTCATTTTTGTACAGCCTAAAGCAACCGCTAAAGATCCTGGTATTTAGCCTATACTTTATATGCTACCTGTATCAGAAAAGTTGTTTTAAAATGCCCCTAAGCCGCCCCGAAGGAGTGCCACCTGACCCCCCCCTAGTACGAAAGACAACGACCCCGTACCACTGTAGGTTATCCCTTTTCCTCAAAGGAGAGCACGAGCTCGCCCCCCACTTTGCACCGACTGCCCTTTGTTCTGACCCCTCCCCCCTGCACACGATCCGTAATACCACACTTGGGCGACCTATGCTATCCACAGGCTTCCGATAATCATCTCTCCCACACTAAACGGTCCACCTGGGCTTAAACGCCAAGTTGGCAGGGACTGCATCCCGTGGAGATAGGCCGAGTATGTAGTAAGTAAAAGTCTTTTCGAGTTTATGCGCGCTAATGTGTTTTTAAATGCTGCCCCCGCCCCCCCCTCTTTTTCCCTCTTTCTGCAGGTCACATCGGAACGTCGATTAAAGTACGAAAAAAAAAAATGGTGATCTAGCGGACGAAGAGATGGGAAAAAGGGGTTCGATTATGGTGCCTACACATGATTCTCAAACAATGACTAATTCTCTCCCTGGACTTAGCGCTTGGGAGGACAGCCTGAAGCGGAAACTACAAAATATGACTTCGCTCGGCACCCCGAATAATACAACCAAGAATGACGTGCACTAATGAATAAATTCCTACGTTTAACTAAATAGGGAAAGTTTAAGGAATATTCCGAGGTGAGGTTTACCCAAGTACCCTCCGCTTGGAGGACTAGGAATGTTGCCAGTGTTTAAGATCTACTACCTCCTTTTCGCACCCTCATAGACATGAAACTCAAAGCTGCCCCATTGAGCATTAGCCCGACCAGGTTAGTTCTTGACCAATTGCCAAAGGCGTAAGTGTGTGCAACCAAAGCCACCAGTGAAGGCAGCCGACGATAAAAGAGAAGAAAAAGGTAAAAAGAGCTTAGGATGCTAAGGATGCGCAGCATACAGGAAGAGATCATTTTGGCCAATAACTGTTCTATGTTTTGTCTTGGATTTTTGTGTATAATACCAATAACTGTTCTATGTTTTGTCTTGGATTTTTTGTATATAATACATGTACTGTCTCCCCCGCCTGAGTTTGTGTGTACGTAATGTATGGATCTACGTCGTCCCTCTGCCTGTGTTTCCGTATTACTTGACCCCTGCTGTTCTGTGTTGTGTGCGCACTAAATGGCCTATTATTGTACACGTTTCTCTCTCTCTCTCTCTCTCTCTCTCTCTCTCCATGTCATACGTGTACCGAATGGTTCGTTTAGAGTGCGGACGACTCTCTCTCTCTCTCTCTCTGAGGGTCCCCCTGTTCCCTCCTCCCTTGTGTGGTAACGTTGTGCCCCACCGGCACAAACCTAATTGGGTCTCTTCAAACACAAAGGTGTTCGGCAAAATTGACAGAAACTAAAACGATTGTAACTTGCCATATTACTACCTCTCCTTTCTGCAAAACAATAGAACCCGAGTTGGTAATGAAAGAAAGGACAGGTAAGACGACTGATGTCCCCTAATCTGGCCTTTTTATAGGGGGACTATAACGTCAATGGTCTTCTGTTTTTCAGTTCGTTAGAAATGCAATCCCCAATGCCCAGATTGCCTCACCCCTCTGCACTTAAGTGCGGATGTCCAAAGCGTCCTCCTGCTCGCCCGATTGACCCCAGCTCCCTGTCGAAAGCGTCCTCGCTTCTCCCGATTGACCCCAGCTCCCTGTCCAAAGCGTCCTCGCTTCTCTCGATTGACCCCAGCTCCATATCAGCTATCCCCGAAGCGTAATTGATGACCTTGATTAACCGTCGCTCCCCAAGAAAAGCATGTTTAACATCTGCCCCCCTCTCATGATGATAACCCCCCTTCTTGCAAGAGTTAGCCGACCCCGAAGGGAAATGTAAGATTGTCAGTACTTGGGTTAAAAAAGGGCGAGTCTCTACCTAAGGACTCGATTTCGAGTTTGATAGAATACCCTGTCGATGGGAGCCCGATTTCTCTCCACGTATGTCACGAATGAATGCCAAATAGGCTTACGAATTCAGTGGAAATGCCCTCCTACATACTCCATAAGTGATGACTTCTGACTGTGACCGATGAACCTATCCTCCCTCAACACTTAGGATTGGGGACGGAATTAGGATGTATAAATGTCTTCTCCTGCCAGTTTTTCTAAAACTTGTTTTTTACCCATTCAAAGATACAATCACCGGAGGAGAGGAGCTGGACGTGACGCACAGCCTGGCCACAGATCATGACGCACGTGTGACCTCAACCAAAGGTGGAGTCGCAGAGCAACGAGACGCGGGACGAGGCACCACTATCAAACTCGGCAGAAGAAGGAATGAAGGGCTGCCTTGAAGCCCTCGATTTGCTGACCCACTCGTGCCTGACGTCCCCGTCCCTTTTGAGCCCGACTGATGGGCCTGCCTGCTCGTCGTCCTTTGCTCCTTTGGTCCCTTGGTGTGTTCAAAGATCTGATCCCACTCCGCCCTCTCTTCCCTCGATTATTCAACAAACATCACCCTTTTCGCATAACTTTTGACTCAGAAAAGAAGAGCAGCGTTTAGATAGAATAAGGTTTTGCCACGGAAGAAGAAAGACACACAGGTGCCCAGCATGAGGCACCCCTAAGAAGATCAGTTAGGAAACAGGACTGTGATCTAACAGCAGAGGACTGATCGCACCCTGCAACGCGTAAGGATGAATCCGAGCTGGACCTATAGCTCCACCGCCGGTGCTCAACAGCGCCAACGAAAGAAGACGGACTCTGTTAAAAAGACATTGTGACAAAAAAAACCCTTCCTGAACTTTCTACCCACCCCTTGACTAATTGCTTGTATCGAACTGAATTCCCCCCTCAACCATTTTTGTATTGCTTTCAAAAATGTTTCATCGGTCACTCATGTATTTAGTTTTCCAAAAGTCTCTTATAGCACTGACAAGACCCGAAGGTATCAGAGCACTTTTTAGTGTATGTTGATGTCACCGGAGAGAAAGTCAGAACCTTATTCTATAATGTGTCGGAACCTTTTTCTTGATTGACCCCGACTAAGTATTATGCCGATCTCTAGACTTATATGAATAACCCAACAAATGTAAATTCATATGTACCGCATTCCGCCAATCGTATCGACTGTATAGAAATGAACTAAGCTTATGTTAAAAAGCGGCGACTGTTGAAAATGGCAATGTATATGCACATAAGCGGCGTTCATTTGTGTTCACTGTACCCCTTGTAGAACGGATATCGCGAAACACCGACTGTGTTATCCCGCCAGCATAGACCCATGCACACACGTACACGACAGCCATTTTAAGCACCATGGCCTCTTTGCCCGTTTGTTAAACCCCCGGCACCCCTCCCCGCACACACTGCTCATGCATCGGCCATAAAGCCCTCTCCCTCTGCGTGACCCTGCTCTAGAAGTAACCCTCCTGCTCGACCCACACTCCCCATTTCCTCCCAAGAACACCCTTCCCCTCAGCTGACGAGCCCCCCCCCCTCCCCAGCTGCACTTGGCCTTTCGACCCGGTCCCAAGTCCTAAGACCAAGCCTCGTGGATGTACACCCCCCCCTTTTTCCTGCCCAGCATAACAAAACCGTGATACACCAACCGAAGTGCCCGATCTTATCGCTTGCCCAACCTTTGATCTGATCATCCCCTCCTGCCCTCGTGTCCTGTAGGAATGTCTGGCTGAGAGATCACAATCTCTTGTTACATTCAGGAGGGGAGGATGACATCTGAGCGACTGGTATAGGAATAGGCCTGAAGCTGGGATTCCAAGCATGCTTTTTCCTACTTCAAAGCGTCTTTATTGCAATAAGGAATGTTTGTGCATCATAAACATGTGTATAAAAGACGAAGCCTCAGAGAAACTTGTTAGAGCACCTCCTGAAGCCACTATGCGAGTGTCCGAAATGACAGGCTCTCCTCATGAGAAATAAAACTCTGTTCTTGTTTTCCTGCTTCCAGTGCCCGTCTCTTTATTTGGTAATTGTTCAAGATGGGAACTAAGAGGCGTCCTACGCCAGCAGCCTGGGCATCAGGTGCGTTATGGGCTGACTTTTCCACAAAACCTCTTTTGAAAAAACCCTCCCTGGATCCCACAGCTGTGGCCAGTTATAGACCTATTGCGTGTCTCCCCTTTCCTGCCAAAATATGCGAATCTTTGATGAACAAACAACTCTCAGAGTTCGTCGACACTCACCAACTTCTCAACGAAACGCAGTTTGGTTCAGGAAAGGGCATGGAACTGAGACCGCCTTAATAAAGGCCTCAGATGAGATTAGAGCCATCATGGACCAGGGAGGTGTGGCCGTCCTGATTCTCCTGGATTTGTCTGCAGCCTTCGACACGGTCGACCATGCTATTTTGGTCGACCGTGTCGCAGCCCTGGGGATAAACGGTATGGCCAGGGATCTTATTTCATCTTTCCTGGCCAACCGTACCCAGACAGTGAAGTTGGGTGATTTCTACTCTCCTGTCTCTGCACTACCTTGTGGAGTCCCTCAGGGCTCCTCGCTAAGTCCCACGCTATTTAATATCTACGTAGCGGACTTAGCGAGGGCAATAAAGGCCCATGGATTGCGACTTACATCCTACGCAGATGACACCCAACTGGTCCTGGCAATCCACAAGGACGGCCCAGTGGTGGCAGCTAACTTCCAAAAGGCCATGCTTGCTGTTAGGACTTGGATGGCCTCCAATTGTCTGAGGCTTAACTCGGACAAGACCGAGATCATGACTTTCGGCAAGCTTTCTCCGGAATGGTCCTCCATCTGGTGGCCTGTCCAGCTGGGTTCTCCACCCATCCCGGTAGAAAAGGCTAGAAATCTGGGAGTTATTTTTGATAGCAAGTTGTCATTCAGCCTTCACGTCAACAAGGTTGTGTCATCTGCGTTCTTTATTTTAAAGAAAATCAAAAAATGACTGCCTTACCTCCCTACTTCAGCTGGGAAGACCCTGGTTTCCACCCTAGTATTTTCAAAAATTGACTACGGGAACGCCCTCTTTCTAAATACTCAAAAACTTGTTCTATAGAAGCTGCAGTCCATACAGAATGCGGCTGCAAGGATTCTTCTTGACATCCCCCGTCGCCAGTCCACTACTCCCGCCATTCGTCATCTGCATTGGCTAAAAGTAGAGAGCCGAATTCAATTTAAGGCCCTCTGTATTACCTATAAGGCAGTGCATGGCGTCGGACCTAAGTTCCTGATAGAAGCGTTTCAGCTGTACACCCCCAACAGGCAGCTTAGATCTGCCAACACCTGCCTCCTTCCAGTGCCTCGTACAAGAACTGCTACCTGGGGAGACAGGCGCTTTCTGGTGGCTACACCCAAACTTTGGAATCTATTGCCATTGGCGATTAAAACTGCCCCCAATCTGATGAGCTTTCGTAGGCTCTGAAAAACATGGTTGTTTAACCAGTAAGTTGCTGTCTGATCGTTTTAGCCTCCACCTGCGCCGAGACACCTTCGGGTATTTGTATGCGCAATAAAAATCTCAAAAATAAATAAATAAATAAAGCAGTTCTGCTGACATTGTTCTCTGGCTCTAGAGCAGCTCTGCTGGCCTGGTTCTCCCCCTCTAAAGCATCTCTACTGACCTGGTTTCTCTGGCTCTACAGAAGCTCTGCTGGCCTGGTTCTCTGGCTCTGGAGCACCTCTGCTGACCTGCTTCTTAGGCTCTAGAGCAGCTCTGCTGACCTGGTTCTCTGTCTCTAAAGCAGCTCTGCTGACCTGGTTCTATGGCTCTATAGGAGCTCTGCTGACTTGGTTCTCTGGCTATACAGCAGCTCTGCTGACCTGGCTCTCTGGCTCTAAAGTAGCTCTGCTGGCCTGGTTCTCTAGCTCTAAAGCAGCTCTGCTGACCTGGCTCTCTCCCTCTACAGCAGCTCTGCTGACCTGCTTTCTCTGGCTCTACAGCAGCTCTGCTGACCTCGTTCTCTGGCTCTAGAGAAGCTCTGCTGACCTGCTTCTTAGGCTCTACATCAGCTCTGCTGACTTGGTTCTCTGATTCTAGAGCAGCTCTGCTGACCTGGCTCTCTGGCTCTAATGAAGCTCTGCTGGCCTGGTTCTCTGGCTCTAAAGCAGCTCTGCTGACCTGCTTGTCTCCCTCTACAGCAGCTCTGCTGACCTGGTTCCTCTGGCTCTACAACAGCTCTGCTGACCTGGTTCTCTGGCTCTAAAGCAGCTCTGCTGACCCGATTCTATGGCTCTAAAGCAGTTCTGCTGACCTGTTTCTCTGGCTCTAGACCAGCTCTGCTGACCTCGTCCCTTGGCTATTAAGCAGCGCTGCTGACCTGGTTCTCTGGCTCTAAAGTAGCTCTGCTGGCCTGTTTCTCTGGCTTTAAAGCAGCTCTGCTGACCTGGTTCTCTCCCTCTAAAGCAGCTCTGCTGACCTGGTTTCTGTGGCTCTACAGCAGCTCTGCTGACCTGGTTCTCTGGCTCTAGAGCAGCTCTGCTGACCTAGTTCTTAGGCTATAGAGCAGCTCTGCTGACCTGGTTCTCTGGCTCTACAACAGCTCTGCTGACCTGGTTCCCTGGCTCTAAAGCAGCTCTGCTGCCCCAGTTCTATGGCTCTTAAGCAGTTCTGCTGACCTGGTTCTATGGCTCTAGACCAGCTCTGCTAACCAGGTCCCTTGGCTCTAAAGCAGCCCTGCTGACCTGGTTCTCTCCCTCTAAAGCAGCTCTACTGACCTGGTTTCTCTGGCTCTACAGCAGCTCTGCCGACCTGGTTCTCTGGCTCTAGAGCAGCTCTGCTGACCTGCTTCTTAGGCTATAGAGAAGCTCTGCTGACCTGGTTCTCTGGCTCTAAAGCAGTTCTGCTAACCTGGTTCTATGGCTCTATAGCAGCTCTGCTGACCTGGTTCTCTGGCTCTAGAGCAGCTCTGCTGGCCTAGTTCATAGGCTCTAGAGCAGTTCTGCTGACCTGGTTCTCTGGCTCTACAACAGCTCTGCTGACCTGGTTCTCTGGCTCTAGAGCGGCTTTGCTGACCTGGTTTTCGAGCTCTAATGTAGCTCTGCTGGCCTGGTTCTCTGGCTCTAAAGCAGCTCTGCTGACCTGGTTCTCTCACTCTGAAGCTGCTCTGCTGACCTGGTTTCTCTGGCTCTACAGCAGCTCTGCTGACCTGGTTCTCTGGCTCTAGAGCAGCTCTGCTGACCTAGTTCTTAGGCTCTAAAGCAGCTCTGCTGACCTGGTTCTCTGTCTCTACAACAGCTCTGCTGACCTGGTTCTCTGGCTCTAAAGCAGCTCTGCTGACCCGGTTCTATGGCTCTAAAGCAGTTCCGCTTACCTGGTTCTATGGCTCTAGACCAGCCCTGCTGACCTGCTCCCTTGGCTGTAAAGCAGCTCTGCTGACCTGGTTCTCTCCCTCTAAAGCAGCTCTGCTGACCTGGTTCTCTGGCTCTAGAGCAGCTCAGCTGACCTAGTTCTCTGGATCTAGAGCAGCCGGCTGACCTGGTTCTTAGGCTCTAGAGCAGCTCTACTGACCTGGTTCTCTGGCTCTAAAGCAGCTCTGCTGACCTGGTTCTATGGCTCTAAAGCACTGACCTGATTCACTGGCTCTAGAGCAGCTCTGTCGACCTGGTTCTCTGGCTGTAAAGCAGCTCTGCTGACCTGGTTCTCTCCCTCTAAAGCAGCTCTGCTGACCTGGTTTCTCTGGTTCTAGAGCAGCTCTGCTGACCTGGTTCTCTGGCTCTAAAGCAGCTCTGCTGACCTGGTTCTATGGCTCTAAAGCAGCTCTGCTGACCTGGTTCTCTGGCTTTAGAGCAGCTCTGCTGACCTGGTTCTCTGGCTCTAAAGCAGCTCTGCTGACCTGGTTCTCTCCCTCTAAAGCAGCTCTGCTGACCTGGTTTCTCTGGCTCTACAGCATCTCTGCTGACCTGGTTATTGGCCTCTAGTGCAGCTCTGCTGACCTGGGTCTCTGGCTCTAGAGCAGCTCTGCTAACCTGGGTCCCTGGTTCTCGAGCAGGTCTGCTGACTTGCTTCTTAGGCTCTAGAGCAGCTCTGCTGACCTGGTTCTCTGGCACTACAACGGCTCTGCTGACCTGGTTCTCTGACTCTAAAGCAGCTCTGCTGACCTGGTTTATCTGGCTTTACAGCAGCTTTGCTGACCTGGTTATATGGCTCTAAAGCAGCTCTGCTGACCTGGTTCTCAGGCTCTAGAGCAGCTCTGCTGACCTGGTTCTCTGGCTCTACAACAGCTCTGCTGACCTGGTTCTATGGCTCTAAAGCAGCTCTGCTGACCCTGTTCTATGGTTCTAAAGAATTCCTGATAGAAGCATGTCCTTGTCTAATCACTCTGCTGAAACATAAGTGCTTATAAACGTATACTGCTGTCAACTACTAGCACTCTAGGAACCCAGTCACTGTCTATGCACTTGCAGAATGACTCAGGCATTGAGATAAGCAGTGGTACAGTCAAATGTGCACAATGTATGCGGTCCCTTAACCCCTTGCAGACTACTGAGTCAGTCCTGCAAAAGTCCAGTTAATAGTCATGCTTGTCTGGAATCACACTGTGAGCCTGTGTCCACTCCTACAATCATCCTGACAGAAGCATGTCCTTATCTAATCACTCTGCTGAACATAAGCGCTTATAAACTTCCCCTGCTGTCAACTACTAGCAATCTAGGAACTCAGGGCCATATGTAGGTAGGTCTTTTGCGATCGCAAACCCCGAAATTCACAGAATTCTGGGTGTTTGCGATCGCAAAAGTGTGTGATGCGATGTAGGTAAGTAATGTGCCATGCAAAATTGCTAATCTCAAAATTTTGCGATTAGCAATTGTGCGTGTATTGGATTCTGCGAATAAAATTGCGAATTTGCAAGCTGCGTCTCAATATTTGCGAAAATCGCAAATACCGTCACGTAATATGCGAATTCGCTATTTGCTATGTAGGTAAAAATCGCAAAGAGCGATTTTCTGAAATTCGCTATTTTGCACTTCTCAAATACCACCAACTCAGACCAGGTGGTAATCAGGTGCAACCTATTTAAACTGGCCCATAATGCAACAGTGGCTTCTCACAATGGCTGGGCTATATTTTATAGCCAAGAGGCTGTGTATCCGAGAGGCTGAACAGAGAAAGAGATGCCAGGAGAGGATCTACAGGACACGCATCACCCTCTTCCAACGCACTGAGGAGGACATCCATGTGCACTACAGGCTGCATCCAGAAAGTATCCTGGAGCTGATAGAGGAGCTGACACCCATGCTGGAGCACCCCACATACAAGGCCCACACCATTCCCACACACATACAGGTGTTGTGCTCACTGCACCTCCTAGCATCAGGGAGTTTTCAGGGGGTAATAGCCTCAGTAGGAGGGGTGTCCCAAAGCGCACTTTCACGCTTTTTCCACGGTTTCCTCAATGCTATGATGCAGAGGATGCATCACCACATCAAATTCCCAGACACAAAAGCAGGAACTGGACCAAACCAAACAGGATTATTAGCAAATAGCTCAATTCCCCCACGTGATTGGCTGCGTAGACGGAACACATGTCGCACTGTCCCCCATCACACAATGAGTATGTTTTTAGAAACAGAAAATCATACCATTCGTTAAACATCCAGGTAGTCTGCAATTCCAAACATGTAATCACAGACATAGTAGCAACATTTCCTGGAAGCACTCATGATTCCTTCATTTTTAGACACTGTGGTTAACATCGCAGACTCACAAATGGCGAGTTCGGAGAGGGATACCTGTTAGGTAATTGTATGGCACACACAAACACTAGTATGAAATGTCTGAACTTGCAGTATCTCACTAAACATCAACATAGTTTTTCCCTGCAGGAGACAGTGCGTATGCTGTGTGGGACTACATCCTCACACCCTACCTCAATCCAACCACAGCTGCTGAGCGGAAGTACAACACTGCCCACAGAGCCACCAGAGCCACCATTTAGAGGACCTTTGGAATCCTCAAAAGCCGTTTCCGGTGCCTCCATAAGAGTGGAGGTACCCTACAGTACAGCCCGGAGACGTGTTGCAAGATTGTGGTGGCCTGCGCAATGCTACACAACATCGCTACCAAGAAGGGAACCCCAGTGGATCTGAGAGATTCAGACACATCAGATGAGGAGGATCCAGCTCCCCAATGCAGACGTGCAGGTGGAGCCGGGGCAGCTGCCGGGAGCCTGAGACGTGATGACACAGAACTACTTCTAGGTGAGAAAATAGACCACAATGACCAATGTTGATGAAAAGAAAATAGGTTTATTCCCTTAAATGCAAGATGTGTAAAGTCACACAGTGTGGCTGTAACTTTGTAGTTAGCACATGTTACTGTCCTTACAGTGCCATAATGTCAGTGAGTTAGGTAGTCCTCATGGCATGTGTTGCCTCACAACATGCCATTGTGCATGCTGCCTCTTCACCTCTGGAGTGCATGCCCTGATGCACCTCCTTCAGCCTGCGCACTTGCCTCGTTGTTGTCATCCACAGCTCTGCCCTGACGGCCACTCCTACGCCTTTCTGCAGGAATAGGTGGAGTTGGTGTGCTCCTGCTGGATTGCCCATCTGTGTCTAGGCTACCTGGCATTACAATTCCCCCAGTGACAACAGCCCGCAGTTGGTCTAGGGCATGGGTTACTTACACCAGGCCCCTGGCAACGTCCTGGCAGCAGTGTGCCATCTCATGTTGCATGCTTACTGTTCTCCATGCTAGCATGGATATAGCTGTGGATTGCCAGCTGACAGCCCTTGTAAACTGGTCCAGGCGGGTGTGTAGCCGATGTTGTTCCCTGCGCCGGGCCTGCCAATCCCTTCTGGGTTCCCTCAGATTTGCCTCTGAAGCTTGTGCAATTGCTGTCACCCCAAGTCTCACCTCCGACATGTGCCAGTTGTGTTGTGCTAGCTGGCGCTGTATTGATGTGAACCCTTTACTTTGCAGGTGCTGCACACGCAACATGTTGCCCACCAGCCCTGCGAAGACGGAGTCTGCACCTGAGGAGGCATTGCTGGTGTTGGCCCGTGCCCTCTGTCTTGCCCCACTGCCAGTTGTGTTTGATGCACAGGATTTTGTCCTGCCCTGCCTTGTGTTTTGAGTTGCTGCAGCCAGTGTGTCCTCTTCGGCATCCGTACACTCGGATGCCATTGGTATCAGTGCAGGACCAATTCTGCGCCGTTTGGTTTGCGCTGATGGTGTGTCCCGTGTGGCACCCTGGCTCTCCGGCCCTGCCTGGTCCTCTTCTGTAGCAGTTTCCCCCACTGGAGCCACAGTAACCTGTGTTGTTGGTTTCGCTTTGCGTGCTAAAAGATTGTCGGAGGCGAATACGATCGTAAAAGAAACGCTCAAGGTAACTAAAGCTAGCGGTTAGCTTTTCATTTGCGGAAGGTCTTATTATACTATGGACACACATCGCCTTAACTTATAACATCGTTTTACGGAAGGGAGCAGCTAGTCGTAGCATGTCAATAGTGTAGCGTATAAACGGAACTCCTAAGTTAACTGACTATTGTGGTTAGCTATTTATGGGTGGAAGGTTTCAGTAAGCTATACACACGCATCCCCATTAGTTTTGCATATTGTTACATGGAAGGGAGTGGTTCCCCTTAGTGTAGTGCATGCTGTGTTCATTTACGTAGGATAGCCCTGTTCAAAAGATTCCTTTGTAAGACTCTAAAATTTAGGAATCGTATCTTCACCATTATTAAGACATGTAGCTGGAAGTGAGTACCTGTCCTTCAACGTGGCAGTACTATAATGTATGAGTACTTTTCCTTTTTTAACTTGTGAACAAGAGAACTATAAGCTAGCTCTTGAATGGCATGTAGCTGTACTTCAAGTAAGAAACAGAACATTTAATTCCTGTGTCACTATACTAGAAATAAGATTATGTATAGGCCACAGAAGGAATATCTTGCTGCCGATGAAGTGGTAGCTTAGCAATGTGTAGGGCCATATACTATAATATTCCGATTGGGGCTTGATTAGTGTGCGGTGTAACAAAGATATACACGGCAATAAATATATATGAGTATAACTAGATATATGGCTGTAATTGTTGAGGTGACAGAGCCAATATCGGTATTTCCCCCTTTTTTCTTCCCTATTTCTCTTGTAAGGTTTATACATCTTTGCTCAAATTAAATCAAATACTTAATGGAGAAGGTAATCAGAAAATCAATATGCAATTAGAGCCCACTTCATCCTTGAGGTCAGTATGTCTCCTCAGATGTTGAGTTACACACTTACAGGTTGTAGTAAAATATCAAGACAGTCAGTCTAAAGCTAATGTAGACTAATTTATTGTTGCAGTGAAATCATATATTTATCAAGTCTCCGAATTGAACCTTTTATCCAGCCATTGAATTAACGTGCATAAGGAAGTTATCACAATAGATCAGGTAAGTAGTTATTATGCGTAGATACGAGTAGTTATATGTGCAGAGGCCACTAATGGAGACTATCCATTTATATCACTGCATTATGCATTCCACTTAGCTTTCAGGCATCCCAGGCTCTCGGATTTATCCGTAAAGGTGTTTGATGATGATCAGATGATGAACTACCATTTTTGAAGATAGAGGTATATACAATCTTGCTATCTGAAGTTGAAAGGGGTACACATACATGACCTTTAGAATATAGGTATACCTTAATGAAGTAAAAGAAGAGAGGTATTTATACCCGTCTACATATATTTTTTCATTTTCAGAGGATGGGTATGCGGTTCATCTGAGGTCCTATCATCATACAATTAGGACAGATTGTTTAGTAAAGAATAAGCAACAAATAAACTGAATAGATGTAAAACTTCTATGTGTAAACCATTTCATATAGATAGTGTAGTAGATGAAGAGTAATAATCTGGTATACCTTAAACTATATTTGTTGCAGTAATATGATATGGATTGTAAGACAAGATTCCTAGACCACATGTCCAGTGTGAACAAGACAGGACCGTACATGTGTGTTACGGCATTTAATTATGTTAGAACCCTGAGAGTAAGAAGAGGAGAATAAAATTGTTTGACGTGTTTTTTTGTATAGATAGCATCACTTGGTGGGTGAAATTAGAGATTGCTTGATATGTGTTCACATGTATTGTTTAATATTCATTGTTGTGACTCACAGCAGGGGTCAGATTTTTGAGTGTCTAGATCATGTATAGAGGGGAGGGTTTTAGGCTGTACATGTGTACACTTATGTTATTGTTGTAATCTGCACTTAGGCTTTAGACCACATACGTATTTTAAATAAAATTAAAACTTTTTTCATTCTAGTAACCACTGGTATGGAAACCCTGAAGAAGGCTTTGCCGAAACGCGATGGTAGGTAACAACTGTAACCAGTGTTTTGTGAAAACGACATACATGTTGTGTCTTGTTTGACAGAAATCAGATGGATCTTTGTAGATTGGTTTTGATTGTTTTGTCCGTACCATCTGAAGATACATATGCTGTTCAGGTTATATTATGCCATGCAATAATCTGTGGTTCAAATATGTATAAGAGCATTTAGAGTGTATGTTTTATGAAACAAATAATTAATCATGTAATAGATGTATTTATAAATGTTTTCCAAATTTGAAATACTTTGAATGAAAAAAGAAAAAAGAAGTAACATAAAAAGAAAATATATATTTTTAATATATTAGTCACATTGTTTGCATATTTTGGTTTGTGAGTCTAAAGTGTAATTACTTTACTTAGCATTATCCAGCACTGTGCCCGGTGCAAAATATTTCCCCAAAAACTCAGTCCTGCAAAAGTCCAGGTAATAGTCATGCTTGTCTGGAATCACACTGTGAGTCTGCGTCCACTCCTACAATCATCCTGACAGAAGCATGTCTTTATCTAATCACTCTGCTGAAACATAAGCACTTATAAACTTATCCTGCTGTCAACTACTAGCACTCTAGGTACCCAGTCACTGTCAATGCACTTGCAGAATGACTCAAGCATTGAGACAAGCAGTGGTACAGTCAAATGTGCACAATGTGTGGGGTCCCTTAACCCCTTGAAGACTACTGAGTCAGTCCTGCAAAAGTCCAGGTAATAGTCATGCTTGTCTGAAATCACACTGTGAGTCTGTGTCCACTCCTACAATCATCCCGACAGAAGCATGTCCTTATCTAATTTCTCTGCTGAAACATAAGTGCTTATAAACTTATCTTGCTGTCAACTACTAGCACTCTAGGAACCCAGTCACTGTCTATGCAGTTGCAGAATGACTAAGGCATTGAGACAAGCAGTGGTACAGTTAAATGTGCACAATGTATGCGGTCCCTTAACCCCTTGCAGGCTACTGAGTCAGTCTTGTAAAAGTCCAGGTAATAGTCATGCTTGTCTGGAATCACACTGTGAGTCTGTGTCCACTCCTACAATCATCCTGACAGAAACATGTCCTTATCTAATCACTCTGCTGAAACATAAGCGCTTATAAACGTATCCTGCTGTCAACTACTAGCACTCTAGGAACCCAGTCACTGTCTATGCACTTGCAGAATGACTCAGGCATTGAGACAAGCAGTGGTACAGTCAAATGTGCACAATGTATGCGGTCCCTTAACCCCTTGCAGACTACTGAGTAAGTCCTGCAAAATTCCAGGTAATAGTCATGCTTATCTGGAATCACAATGTGAGTCTGTGCCCACTCCTACAATTATCCTGATAGAAGCATGTCCTTATCTAATCACTCTGCCGAAACATAAAAGCGTATAAACGTATTCTGCTGTCAACTACTAGCCCTCTAGAAACATAGTCACTGTCTATGCACTTGCAGAATGACTCAGGCATTGAGACAAGCAGTGGTACAGTCAAATGTGCACAATGTATGCGGTCCCTTAACCCCTTGCAGACTACTGAGTAAGTCCTGCAAAATTCCAGGTAATAGTCATGCTTATCTGGAATCACAATGTGAGTCTGTGCCCACTCCTACAATTATCCTGATAGAAGCATGTCCTTATCTAATCACTCTGCCGAAACATAAAAGCGTATAAACGTATCCTGCTGACAACTACTAGCACTCTAGGAACCCAGTCACTGTCTATGCACTTGCAGAAGGCCTCAGGCATTGAGACAATACCTAAGCACTTATAAATTAACTGAGCACTCAGTTTGGAGCACTGTCATCATTCTGATTACTAGTGATGTTCTTATAGATTGACCTAGGCACCAACAAAAGTACACGTACAATATTCTGTGCACAATCCCTGCAAACCTCTAAGCAGATACATACTATTGGTACACTCCACTAAATACTGAAGTTGTACTCATGCTGCCTAGGATACCTCGTGTCAGTCTCATGCAGTTCATCAAACACCCATTCGGCACTATGTTCATATTGTATCACTCTGCCAATACCTAAGCACTCATGGGGCAGATTCACAAGCCCCCTGCGCCACCAGTATGTCACTTTTTGTAATATAATGATGGCGCTGGGAACTCCTCCATATTTACAAGGAGAGGAAAAGCCACCCTGGGTTGCTTTTCCTCTCCTTGAAAATACGACCCATTCAAACGCAGCACTATGCGTTGAAGGAACATTCCATGGATGTTGCTGTGTCTGTTCGTGACACTCTCAAGTCTCTTGCCAATAACCCGAGGATTAAACTCACTAAAGCCGATAAAGGCGGAGCCTTGGTAATACTTGACAGTGAGATGTACAAGCGCAAACTCCATGAACATATTCAAGACACCACCACCTATATGGCTTTGGATTATAATCCCACCAATGAATATCAAGACCTGTTGAAAGATCTCGTCAACAAAGCACACCAAACCGGTGTGATAGAAGAACGCACTAAAAAGTACTTGATACTCGACCACCCTAAAAGTCCGACTATCTACATGTGTCCAAAAATACACAAAAATCTCATGGACCCTCCATTCAGACCCATTGTGTCCACCAAACGATCAATCCATGAAACTACTGGCAAATTCATAGATAAGTACTTGCAACCTCTGGTCACCCAATCTGTGAGTTACATCAAAGACACCACAGACTTTCTTGTGAAATTATCTAGCATTCAAACTGTGAACAACGAACCTTTAGTCTTTTGCACAGCCGATGTGAGCTCACTATATACTTCAATACCCCACGCAGGGGGAATTGAAGCCATTGAACAGATCTTACTCAATAGCGACATTGACCCACACATGCAAACGTTCCTCATGGAATTAATGATATTTATTCTATATCATAGCTACTTCAAAGTTGATGACCAGTGGTTTTTGCACCTCTCCGGAATGGCGATGGGCAACTGTGCTGCCCCGTCATATGCTAATGTCTACATGGAGAACTTTGAAAGACATCATCTATACACCAATTCAAGCTTCCAAAACCACATCAAATTGTACGTGCGGTACATTGATGACCTATTCTTTCTATGGTCTGACACCAAGGAATCCCTTCATAATCTACTCATGGAAGTAAATGATAAAGATCCTCGTATCAATCTAACATGGCAAATCAGTGAAACTGACATTGTTTTTCTGGATGTACTCATTAAAAACACCCCTGAAGGATTAGCAACGGATCTACATAGGAAGAATACCGATCGCAATAATTCTCTTCACTTTGCCAGTTTCCATCAAGGCTCCTTGAAGAAACATCTTCCTTTTTCCCAAATGTTGCGCGTCAAGCGCATTGTATCCGATGACAGCATTGTTGACAAACGCATTAGTGAAATGCAGGACAGGTTCCGCGAACGAGGTTACCCTGACAATATTTTACAACAAGCACAATCCCGTGTGGCCAACATCACCAGGTCAGACAGCCTGGTTAAGACTCAAAAGAGCACAGAACAACGTATGGTGCTAGTCTCCAAATTTTCCACAGCAAGTGCTGCGTACAAAAAGATCATATGGAAGCATTGGCCCATATTACAGAATGAACCTGATTTTCAGGGCATTTTCGACAAACCACCCATATTTGCTCATACCAGGAGCAGAAACATTAAAGAGATTTTGGCCAGACCCACAGATACACCTAAACACCATCGTGGCACCCAACCTTGTTTGAATTGCAATCATTGCAACAATGTAATCAAAGGCAATAAAATCCAACATCCCATGAAAGGACACAACATCAAACTTCAAGTTGATGCCACCTGTGACTCGTCTAACTTAATTTATGCACTGAAATGCCCATGTGGCAAACTATACGTTGGCAAAACCGAACGTAAAATAAAAACTCGACTTAATGAACATAAGTCAAACATCAGATTGAGAACGGAAAAATCCAATGTCGCCATGCATTTCGCTGAAGCACGCCACTCCATCGCCCAATTGAAGTTCATAGTCTTGGAGATTATATCCAAGAAAGAAGGCATTGATAACACCAAAACATTGTTAAAGAGAGAACTTGAATGGATTTATTTACTACAAACATTGAAGCCTTATGGGCTTAATGACCGCACTGAATATAGTTGTTACCTTTAAATTATCCATGATGTACTGTTTAACTGTTTTACTGTTTCCTTGTACTACATTCATTCCGCATGCACCCTGTTCCCTACCCCATGTGCACCCGTTTTTTGCCATACTTCACTTTAGTCCACGAGTCACTCCAAGATGGCCGACGCATTCTCTTTGCATGAGTCCATCATCACTTTTCATTTAGTTAACATAAGTAACAGTTGTTTGCACTAGCAATCGAGACAGCGAGCGGACCACCGGCAGATAGCGTCGTTGCGCGCTACCAGTAACTATGAAGTAAGAGTTCGGTATTATATCTGGTAACCGGTAACTTGTGTTCAACTTTTTCGTGGCTTAATCTTCACTGGCGGTAACTTTTATCTCACATACCCTTTACCCTCACATTAGTATCGAGCACTTTATTAGTTAGTCAACCGAACCCATGCACCCATAGCACTTGTATATTCCCCCACCCGTCCACACCATCGAGTCCCTCACACCCGTTTTTGTTTTCTTCCTCCTCAGCTCTCCGTGACCAAGGGCACCCATGCCCGAAATGCATTGGAGCTTAAAGTTCATACGTTAACGTTGTCTTCTGATATGTTGTCAATATCAGCTTAAAAATTCCAGAAGGAATGACATGAGAAAAATTGATTGAACTTCAATAAATGATATTCGCAATCGAACATTGAATCACATTTTTTGTGACCCATAACGGAGTGCCTCAAGTGGGGATGTACTTGCAGCGTTCTGCAAACACAACTTTATTGCTGTGTCTGTTCCCACACAACACCCATGGAATAATACATCTCAAGATTTACGAGAAAATGTAAATCTGTAGATACGTGTGAATGGTGTGCCACCCTAGAGGTGGTGTAGCGAGGCACAAGGAGAAATGTTTTCATTTCTCCTTGTTTTTTTCCTCTTTCAAAGCATGCTGCATTCCACAGCACACATTGAAGGAGGAAATGCCTTCAAAAACAATCTCCTCACAACACAAATATCCTTGCACCATGGTGCAAGTATGCCTGCGTCACTGCATGGTTGCAGTTTGTGTGCTAGTTCAGAGGGAGCACAGAATTGCGACATATTCCTGTAAAAATGTCACATCCCTGTGCTTCAGAAGTGCCGCAGCGCGGTGGAGCTAAAGGGCTTGCAGTGTCATGCTGCAGCACTTCCCCATAGATCTGCCCCTATAAATTTACCATATAGTACAAATGCATTCTTTCAGTCAATCATGCTCTACACATACATTCAACCAAACTTTCATATATTACCATGCAATTATAGTTCTTTTTTTAAACCAGATAAGGTAGTTCTGAACTTCTTCTTTTTTCTTCTGATTTTTGTTTTCTATTTTTTTGTAGTTTTTTAACAATTTTGTTCTTTTTTTGGTGTTTTTTAAAAATTGAACAAAAAAGGAACTAAGTAAACAGTTAGCTTTTGGAATTCAACATCATTCCAAAAAAAAAGATTTTTAAAAATGTTGCATTTGTGGTTCCGTTGAGCTGCACAAATAGCATCCACTGACTGTTCACCATAACAGATGATGGTTTTGCACTTAGTGCAGTGCTGCTGCAGAAAAGCAAATTCTGGGCGAATGGCTACTGGTGGTGCTGAAGTGGACGCTCCAGAGGTGCTAGCAATGCCTGGTGGTGGCTTTTTTGCTGCACACTTCATTTCTTCTCATGGCTGATTCTTCGGGTGAATGCAGATGTTTATACATACTCGCTGTTCCACAGGAGTATTTCTTGTCACTGCCTCATGACAGGACCCTGTCACACAACAAGCATGTGATTTTTCTTGCGTTTCTCTTTTTTTCTTCGGCAGGAAAGGTGAAAATTTTCCATACCACTGATTTAGGCCTCTGCTTGGATGGATCTTCCTCCAAGATAGCTTCATCTGAAGAATGATGAGGAGCTTGCGAACCAGATGCCATTTCTCCAATGCAATTTTTATAAAAACACCAAAACAATTCCAAAACCAGCTCTGGAAAAAGAAGAGATGTCTCTCATCAACTGCTCCAAATAAAATAATTAAAATGGGTGGGGTCCTTCAATAGTTACAGTGGGAAATGTTATGAACCAATCAAATCTTTTTTTTTTAGGTCACATGGGATCCGGTGCCCCTTGCACTCAAGAAGCACGCACCCGACGCGACTTCGGGAAAATATATTTAACGCCTTAACCGCGGCAGCAATTCTGCCGTGTTGCAGGCGTTCTATTGGGCGGGGCTGCGGCGGCCGTTGGCCATTCGCAGTACTGGGGAGGGAGTGCTCCCGGGAGCACAGAAGGGGTTAAAAGTAATATACGTTTATTACAAGTAGAAATATATTATTTTTATGAATACCTTAGATAATCGTTTGCCCTAATATGTACATTAAAGACACGTACATATCAAGTCAAGTCAAGTCAAAATGTTGCTTTATTCGGTTAAAATTTAAAACCATCAAAGCACATGACAAAATTTCATGGTGTCAATAACACATTACAAATAAACAAACAATTCGGATAATTCAAAAACCAAATATATCATATTCCTCCATCGCGTAAAACACTTGGAGTTCAAATAAATACATTTAAAAAGTTTGTCACACAATAATTTTTCCAATAAAAAGATCAATATTTCATAAACTAGATTGTCACACCACAGGTTTTCTGGTTCATAAATCAATGTTTCATAACATGATTATAAAAGGAGAGGACAGTCATCGCTATAACTTTGCTTTGTTCCTTCGCCTGACGGCCCCTGAAATATAACTAGCTACCCCAAAACACACAGCTGAGGACCCAATTGTTTGCAAGTAGGCTAGAGCCGGCCTAACTTGCTCAAAGTTACAGCCCCTCAACAATGGCAAAAAACATTTCTTACGTAGAGAAACATAAAAGTCGCAGAAAAAGACCATATGGAGGGTGTCCTGGTCAGAGAAATTGTCACAAGGACAGGGCCCCAAAGACCCCTCCTTAGAGAAACCTTTTGGGAATGACAATAGCCATGGGAGCATGTTATACTTAAATCTTATCAACACAAACAGATAGTATAGTTTGTTTATATAAATCAGGTATTACTGAATTTCTCTAACTAAGCTCAGCATTACAAAACACCTGACTCAAGGTTTTGCCAGTTCCCCTTCTTTCCTCATCAGCATCACCCTACTCAAAAACTGAGACTTCACGGCTTTAATAGCCGTCTTGCCAAGCGCTCTGGGGTTCAAAAACAATTCAGGGCTGCCCAGTGAGTCCATTTGAGTCTTAATATAACGGATCCACGGAATGTCGAGGGCTCTGTCTAAAGACATACAGTCCTGAATGATCAATTGGATTAGGTTGGGTGGCTGCTGTGCCCAAGTTCTTAATCAACATAGTAATGGGCGCCACAGCAATCTGATCTGACATAAAACCAGCACCAAGGTCCTCATGAATATTAAAAGTTGCAGCAGAGGCTGGGAGCGACAACAACTTACGAAAGAAAATGTTTTCTGCTGTTTGAATGTCATTAACGTCTGTGTAGCCCCATACCTCACTCCCATATAACACCATTGGGACACACTTGGCATTATACATTTTCATGAGGGCCGGGAGTGGCTTAGAACCTAACCGTCTTGCGAACCCAAACAAAGCCCCGGTCTTCCTGGTAAGGGTATTCTTGTTATGCGCATGCTGCGTGACCCATGATCTTCTTTCGTCAAAAAGAATCCCTAGGTATGGGAAGGCCGGGACTTTCGAGAGCTCAAGACCTTTAAAATAAAACTTTGCCTTCTTGGCCCGTCCCCCACCTTATTGACATGGAGTGTGACTTTTTCAAATTAGTTATTAAATCAAGAGATTCCATAAAATCAATAAAACAATCTAAAAGCGATTGTAGCCCTCGTGCTGTCCTTGCCACCAAGACTGCATCGTCTGCATACAATAAAGCACGGATCATTTTTGAGCCAGCTCTTGGGACGTCATCACAAGATGAAATTAGAGCGTCTCCGAGGTTGTTAATATAGAGCGTAAACAGCAGGGGGGCAAGAATGCACCCCTGTCGCACCCCTAGCTTGACTGGCCATGCTTCTTTTAGGCTACCATTCTCATTATAACGGACCGCCGCCAAAGTATTTTCATGGATAGCTGCCAGGAAAGATATCAGAGCAGGTTCCAGTCCAATACTGTAAAGGGAAGCCCAAAGCTTTTGCCTATTTAAGGCCGAAGGCAGTGGACAAATCCATAAAAGCTAGATGGATGTCCCCCTGCTTAGCGACCGTGTACTTCCCTATAACAAGATGTAGGTTGAGACATTGGCCCGTCGTGCCCTTTCCCTGTCTGAATCCATACTGTAGGTCCGAGACAATGCAGTTCTTGTCCAACCAGTCTGTAAGGCGGGCTAGGATGGCCTTCCCCATAATCTTGGCAGCAGAGTCCAAGAGTGAAATTGGCCTATAACAGGCCGGATCCTCTCTTGAGCCCTTTTTAAATAACGGAATTATGACTGCTTTAGCCCAAGACATTGGAAAACCAGCTATAACTGCAGCATTTGAAAACAAAGGTTAAAATCCTCGCCCATACAGCGGAGTCTGCCCTATAAAAATCAGCCGGCACCCCATCAGGGCCTGGTGCTTTCCCCTTTGATGAAGACGCAATCGCCTCCATTACTTCCTCCTCTGTAAATATAATTTTTGGGGCCTGAATGTTTTCTCCATGAGGAGTAGGGGACGACTGGCTAACCTCGGTGTATAGACCACTAAAGTGTTCCACCCACCTTTCTGGGGGGATGAGAGAGTCTTTGACAGTATTGTTTGACTCATCAAATAATGGGCTATTGATCACTCTCCAAAATTGGGTGCTGCTTGTCAAGACACTCGCTTGGCTAAGTTTGTCCCAGGCCTTCTCTTTTAACTGGTTCTTCCTTGTTTTGATTGCATTGTTATAGGCCCTTCTGGCCTCTGCAATCATATTAGTGTCCCTTATCTGCTCTAGAAAGCCAAAAAATTTTAAATCAATTAAAGGTATCTTGAATGAATTTGGACTAGTAGATGTTTGGAGTTTTAAGTGCTCCACCACCCCTGGTTTTACTTTTGTTTCAGCCCCTCACCAAAACCATGTTCGTATTGATTATTTTTTTGCCCCAGTAGACCTGATAACCGAGGCTTAAATAGATACATATCCAAAAATTATATCCGATCATAACCCGGTTATTCTTGAATTTTCAGCTGATATCTCTCTTCCGTCTAATACCAGGAGTTCATGGACCTTTGATCGGCAGCTTTTGCTTGACTTGGGATATCGACAGCATATGGCCAAATGGATCCCAGACTTTTTTTTACTTCAATGCTGGATCCGCTGAGGTGGGTACAGTCTGGGATGCATTTAAGGCCGGAGCGCGGGGTGAAACGCTAAGCTATACTATAAACAAACAACGGTGTATTAGGGCCAAACAAGAATCGGAGATTGTTAGGATTCCTGTGGATACTTGAGTCCTCTTTCTATGTACAAGCGGGTCACCTGACACGGATAAGGAGTATCCATTGCATTTAAGGGCTGTCCTACCTGTGCTGCCTTGCTTGGTTTTGTTTCCTGGCGCCTGGACCTCATCTTCGTTGCTGCTTCATTGTGTTCTTTCTCCGTGCCTGGCCATTCCTGAATATTCGCCTGTGTTCCTTGGTAGATCCGGCGGCTGCCGGGTCTCGTTTGGCACTCTTTGGTACTCTTGTTCGTGGACCTGGCAGAGACTTCGTCTTCGGCATCTGTGTAAGGTGCCTTGAGGAGCCCTTGGAAATTCTGCGATTTATTGAACCCTGGTGACCCCGTTTTGAGATTTTCTTCGATATTTGGGTCAGTACGCGGCTGCGTGCTGACAGAGAGGCGGCGTCTTCCGGGATCTTTTGTTGCCTCTCCCCCTCGTTATGCCCGACTTCGGGCCATTTCACAGACTGATTTTGGATTCTCCCTCTGTTTGTTTTCCCCGTAGTTAGTCAGAATAGGTGGGAATTTCGCTGGACTTCGACCCTTTTAGGATTTACTTAATTAATCTGCAAACAAAGGGGGGTTTTTTCAGTCTTTTGACTTTTTCCCCGTTTGTTATTTTTTGATCGCTGGTCAATTACGCTGTGGGGACTATATGTTGTTCTTGTGTGTGGGATTCCAGCTGATTTCAGCACACTTACCCGAACCCTTGGAGACGTTTTTTGAACTCTGCCAAAACACAGATACAGCGTCCACCCACAGAACCTTGGTAAGAGGGGTTTGTATTGTGTCCAGGGGACTCTGATTTTGTACATGGTCACAGATAGAACGAATAGTAGTAGGAATCTGTGTTAGTAGTGCTGTGTCCAATAAGCCTTTTGTGTTTTCTTTTCTCCCCTGCTTCAGGTGTCCTTACCTTGGGTTTCATCCATGAGCTGAAGGGATTTCTTCCCTTATTCCCTTTTTCCCCCCTCCCTCTTCTTGCGCTCTGGTTGTTAGTGCCCTGTATGTATATTCAGTGCGCTCTACTAGACTGTGAGAAGGGGATAGGGATCATCATCGCCTCCGCAGTATCGGGCACAGTTGGATGGGTCAAGGTGACAGAAAACCAAGCCCACGAATTAAAATACTGCCTGGGCGATGTTGAATGAGGTGGGTCATGAGATGGTTGAGGAGAGTAGTCCCACCCTACAGGATCTTATGGGGGCTATTAATTCCTTGCAATCCCAGGTTCAGGATTTACGACAGGAGAATGTGGGGTTACGACAGGAGCTTGGTGTTATGAGAAATAGAGACCAAGCTAGAGGACAGAGTTCATGTTATCCAGCCCGCAACTTTCCAATTTGAGAGGGGTACAGGGCAGGGAGCAAGTGGAGGAGCTCCCCTATCAGTGTCTGTCACAACTCCTGTTCCCGTCCCGTTGGCTGCTCCCGAATGATTCTCAGGGGACTGTAACAAATACAGCACGTTCATGAACCAATGTCACTTGCACTTTATGTGTAGACCGAATGCTTTTCCGGATGATTCCGCCAAGGTGGCATTTATTATCTCCTATCTGGTTGGTACGGCTGCGTTGTGGGCAGTGCCTTTGGTTGAATGTGACGACAGGGTGTTGTATGATTATTTGGCTTTTAAGGAGCAGATGAGAAGCCTGTTCGCTAAACACGCCTTCATGCAGGCTAGCGATGTGGAATTGCTGAAACTACGACAAGGCAAACATGACTTGCTGACTTATATTGCCACATTTAATCGTTTGGTCTCTGAAACCCACTGGCCAGCAGAAAAAAGAACTTCACTGTTTTATCAGGGGTTGGCAGAGGATTTAAAGTATATTGAATCACAGGTAGTGGATCCTCCTTTAGAATGTGTTGCATTCATTGATTTGGTGGTGAATTTGAACCATAGGATGCTGGAAAGAAGAGGGGAGCGGAGTCGTTTCCAGTCGTCTCGTGCTATATGGGTGAAGAGTGAGGCAAAGCCCTCTAGCGATCCTAAACCCGGAATAGAGCCTATGGAGATTGGGGGAATTAGAGGTCCCTTATCCTTTGATGAGAAAAAGAGAAGACGGGATCTGAACCTGTGCTTATATTGTGGTCTTGCAGGCCATTATGCTTGTGAATGCCCGACGAAACCTTTTAGTGTAACACCAAGAAATACAGTAGCATGTGTAGCGAGGCATGAGGGACATAATGCGTCATATGAGGTAGCGGGGGCAGTACAGAGAGTACATAGACACTTTATCATATCCATTTGTCTCATGGTCAACGAAAGTAATCGCACTATTGTGTCGGTGTTGCTTGATTCGGGGGCAACGGGTAACTTCATGGACATACAGCGTGATTGCGTGATTTAGAGATTGCGCTGATGCAAACTTCAAATTCTAATTCTGTAGAATTCGAACAGAGGTTGCGAGATCTTGCTATTCAGAGAATGAAAATCTATGCGAGCTACGCCGAGAAATTAGCGGCCCAAATTGCGATTTTTCGCTCAGATTTGTTTGAAGCCGGGGAAAAATCTGGCCGATTATTAGCCAAACGATTAAAGCCGAAAGCTGTGGCCAGGAAGATAGACGCAATACAAGATGCCAGGGGCCTTATACGTACGGAACCGGGTAAAATTTTGGAAACATTCAGAGAGTTCGACTCTCAACTCTATTCTAGTGAGGACTCTTCAGATACAGAAGATGAAGTAGCTGCTTTTTTGGGCAATCAAGAGTTCTCCAAATTTACTGATACACAGAGGGAAGTCTTAGAGCTGTAGTACACAGAGCAGGAATTAGACCAGGCAATATCATCTTTAGCCTTAGGAAAAGCAGTAGGTCCCGATGGGATCCCGATGGAATTTTATCGAACTTTTCTCCCTATGATAAAGAAATATATGCTGGAAGTATGTGTCAGGGCACAAGCTGGGCTACCCCCGGCCTCTTGGCATGAGTCTATAATAACTGTGTTTTTAAAGAAAGATAAATCCGGCCTCTTGCCTTCATCTTACAGGCCAATTTCTCTAATAAATGCTGACAGTAAGCTGTATTCTAAAATCTTAGCTACTGGGCTCTCCTCTATGATTTCCTCAGTAGTCT
This sequence comes from Lissotriton helveticus, assembly GCF_964261635.1. Taxonomy (NCBI): domain Eukaryota; kingdom Metazoa; phylum Chordata; class Amphibia; order Caudata; family Salamandridae; genus Lissotriton; species Lissotriton helveticus. The sequence continues at coordinate 1,773,063,406 of NC_136057.1, forward strand.
CTTCCTTTCAGCACGGGTTTATACCCGGTCGTGATACAACAGATCACGTGAGGCGTGTTATTTCATTGATGGACTGGGCAGAGGTGACTAAAACACCCATAGGCGTGACCCTGTTGGATGCCGAAAAAGGCATTCGACAGGGTCGCTTGGCCTTATCTGTGGGAAGTGCTACGTCTTAAGGGTGTTGGACCACGTATGCTTCTGGCAATTAAGACGCTGTATTTAGCCCTTAAAGCCTCTATTCGTTTGGCATGTAAAGAATCGGTCCCATTTTTCGTGGTACTAGACAAGGCTGTCCCATGTCTCCTTTATTATTTGCATTATACATTGATTTTTTCTTGGTTAAATTAAAAGAATCAGCTCAGATCAAACCTGTTAGTATAAACATGATGGAGTACAGAGCTCTCGCTTACGCGGACGACATTGTGATTTTAACTAGAGATTTGTTGCCCGCCCTTTCGACAGTAGAAACCTTGGCTAAACAGTTTGGCCATTTTGCGGGATACAAGCTTAATATTAATAAAACTCAGGTATTATACGTAGGGGATGATGCCCCAAGGAATATAACTGTGGTCACTGAGGCCACATATCTAGGTGTAAAAATTACTTCACCTATTAGTAGGATTCCTGAGATCAACTTCAATCTAGTCTTGGAGAAAGTCAAGTCTATGTTAGAGCGCCTCAATCACTTGCATCTATCTCTATATGGAAGAGCAAACGTTTTAAAAATGCTGGTTCTCCCTAAGTTTCTATTATTTATTCAGATCCGTACAATTAGAATTTTCTTTATCTTGTCTGAAAAAACTTGAAAATGTCTCGTCAAGATTTCTTTGGGGGTATAAACGAAATAGAACGGCAGTCAAAAAAATGGCTCTTCTCAGAGTCAAGGGTGGGTGGGGCATACCTTATTTCGTATTCTATTACTGGGCATCTGTTCTGCAATTTATTTCTCCTTTAGTTCTTGGGAAAAAATGTGGCTTATTGCAGTGTCATACACCCATAGTCTACGAATTCTTTATTGGTGAAAAGGCCAATGGCTGCCTCTTGAAAGTACTGGAGCCCAGCTACTATAAAAAAACAAGTTTAAGGTGCTTTATTGCCGCATTCTCTGTGTGGAGGCAAATCAGGCGATATATAGGACTTCCTCAAATAAACTGTTACACCCCGTTTGAGGCCGCGGAAATTTTACCCAATATTTTTCGTGATGCAACAACCCGGAAAAGGCACCATTTGGGCATAAATAATCTAGGTGACATGTTTCATAACCTTCAGCCATTATTTTTCCACGAGCTACAAAGTAAATATGGAGTACACAAAAATGATTTTTTTAAATTTCTCCAGATCCGCAGTTTTTATATGCGGCTGGGGCAATATGAAACTCGGTTTAAACAACTTCCGCTATTGGAAGGGATGGGAAAGGGACTCCCAATTGGCTTCTTTTACTCCTGTCTGATTCAGCTACTTCCAGATGATCTGGATCAGTGTCAGGAGAGATGGAGAACTAAATTAAACATAGCAACTATTAATCTTTATTCTTCTATTTGTTTGGCTAACGAGGTGCTGATATCGGGTAAGATGTTGGCCCAACATTACATGGTTTTACATGACCTGTACTATTCCCCCAGGAAAGTATCCAAATGGAGTACTGGGCCAGGAGCCAGTTGTAGCAGATGCGGCTGCTTTGCGGCTGATGCTCAACATATGTTTTTTTCTTGTTGTAAACTTGGTCCCTTACTGATCGCCATACAAAAGTTCTTGTTGGAAATATTAGGCCCACCCATAGGTATAAATGCTGAGATGGTGCTGTTTGGGACTGACTCCACATGTATAACTACACCGAAGGACCGGGCTTCTTTTCTTTTTATTTGTATGGCCGTCTTACGGGGGTGTATTTCCAGGGAGTGGATCTCCCCTGAACCCCCTTCATTTTTGGGGTGGAGATCTCAGTTATTATATATGTATAATCTTGAGGTCGCAATTCATAAAACTAAGAGTATTCGCAAATGAAGTACAGGGTTAAAAATTTGGAACCCTATTACCGAATGGATATAATGAAAGGGCTGTAATTGGTGTTACTAATTTTTGATACCCCTGTCTCCCTTTCTTTACCTTTCAGTAGCTGAATGTTTGACGAAATAGTTGATATATTGCTCTTGCTTCTTTATTTTTTCCTTGACTTTTTTCTTTTTTGTGTACTCATAGGCTTATTTTGTCATTTCATAATGTATTGAATTGCATAAATGTCTTTGTTTAAATCATTTGAGGGGCCTAAGCTGTGTATTAAGGTATAGTTGCTGTACCCTGTCTGTTCCTTGCATAAAAAAAAATTATAAATAAATAAATATATAGGTTTTTTCAACACCCCCAGGAGTGCAGTGTGGGTGGCAATACAAGCTTGGTCAAACCAGTTTTTATATTTCTTAGACCTTGGTTTACTACGACAAGTCAAATTGGTCGCTACCTGTTTTGTTATGCGGTCAAAAGCACCTAGGATTACCATAGGCTCAGAGTCTGTGCTTAAACATAACCTCAAATCCTCAGAATGGCTGCTGTATAATTTATCAAGGAAGTCAACTGGAGTAATTACCTCCCATCTTAGCCTTTGGCCCTGATCTTTAGTGGCTATATTGGAGTTAGAAATAAGTGCCAATGGTGTCACGTTTACAAGGGCCGGGATTTTAATGTCCATGAGAAGGGGATTATGATCACTCAGACCACTCGGTGTAACACAAAAGGAGCCTATTAGATCCATCAAGGGGCATGAAACTAAAATATAATCAATAGTGCTGCAGTTTCCTTGCCCTTTGTAGGTTGGGACAGGGCACAACGTTTCTGTTTGTGAAGGGCAAAACAAATAGTGAGCAGATAAAAGACTCTCCAGATACGCCCCGCTTTTAGTATGTTCAAAATGGGTTACCCCCTGATGGTCGTATTCATCCTCAATATCTTGCATACAGTTTAGATGACAAACATGAATATTAAAATCGACAAGAATTAAAAGATGGTAGGGCATATCATCATTTGCGTCATAGTCATCCAAGAAAGTGGACAATGCTCTAAAATGCTCGAAATCGTCTGTTCTTGTAAAAGAATTGTAAAAATTTACCACCAACAAACTTGGAAGATTATCACCTACAAGTTTAACAGCTAAAATATTTGGGGAGCTTGTCACTACCAACTCTGTCCTATACAATAATTTAAGGCTAAACAGTAACAAGAGACTCCTCCTAGATCTCCCCATTACAGATGGTTCAGCATTTTTTCTAAACGAACAGTACCCGTCCAGATGGTAGGGATCCTTTGCGTCCCAGGTTTCTTGGAGAGCAATAATATGATACATTGACAGAAAAGCCTCCCAGTTCTTGTCCCCTCTTTTTGAACGTAACCCGGCAATATTCCATGAGAGAATTCCAACTTTGTTCTCGGTTACAGTCTGCCCCCTTTGTTTTACTTCTAACTCAGCTATATTCACAGGATTTGACAATATAGTCTGGTGCGGGACCACTGCTTCAATGTCAGGCATTGAGGGTGGGGGTTCCCCTTCTGCCACTGCCCCAATTATTAATTGCTTCCCAGCGGGTATGTCCAAGACTTGCAGTCAACCTTGCTCGTCTAAATTGGACTGAGCCTCAAATCTATTTGAGACCGCAAAGAGCGGTGTAAACATCCCTAGTGGCCTCACTGGGGGCCTATAAAAATATCCCAATGGGAGAGCCACGATAGAAGTGACAAATGAGGAGTTATCTTGCGCTTCGAGGATTGTTTGGGCAACTGCAGGACTCCTAAAATTCACAATAACGCAATACCCCCCTACCTTTTTTTTGCAATTTGCCAAGCCATGCCACTCTACGGACCATCAGAATGTTATTCGCTAAAAAAGGCCTATAGCCTTTATGTCTGGACAACCAATCCACAGTTTTATTTTTTAACTGAGACCAGCATTCTGTTTGATCTGATCTCAGTGGAGGGACACCAGCCAGAATTACAACTAGAGGGGCCGCCGCTGGTGGTAAATCAATTATGTCTTGGGCTGGTTTCGTTGGGATGTTATTAGTTAATCTAGTCTGACCACTGTCTTGACCGGCTAGGGGGCGTTCAAAGACCCAGCTGGTTCATTTAGGGTTTGCGGGTGTGAAACCCCGGCAGGGTGAGGGGAGATTCGCTGGGCTGGCCCCTGCTGAATAATGCCAGGAAACAGTGGCTGCCCACTTAAGTGCAGGCTCCCACCCATCATTGGTAGATTTGGGATAGATTTTCTGCCGTTTGCATTGTTGGCAGCCTTGGTGGTCATTTGTTTGCCCTGAGTCCCGCCTGGCCCTCTGTTCCCCGAAAGAGTAATAAATTCACTACCATCCCCTTGGACATTCAATGGGTTAGTGCTAACCTTTACTTCAAAAGCCTTTGCTAGACAGGCAACTTTTTCTCCAATGTCCCCAAGCTTAATCCAAAATGGAGCAAAGATGGTTGATATTAGAGATTCCATACGCTCCCAAAAAGCCTGACTACCCACTATGTCATAATGCTCGGTCACATCACGGTTTACAGCTTGGACTTCCCCAGGGTCAGAGGCCCGTGGAGCCTTTCCCTTCTGTTGTTTACTTTTCCCTTTAGCCTTATTTTCAATCCATGTCGCTAGACCACCCCTTGTACGTTTTGCCAATGGTTCCCCCAAGCTGCCTGCTGCGTCGCTACAATCCCTGGCCAACCTTTTAGGCCTGGTTGACCGGGTTGATCGAGTATCGGAGGCTTCCCCTTTATCAATGGGAGAATGGGGTTTAGCATTAGATGGATTCTGGTCAAAAGGGCAGTCCAGAATATGCAAACTATGGGGGACAGTCCTGTCAGATATCACATCATACACAGGATCGTCCTGCGAGATAATGCCCTCCTCAGGCCGTGGGTTATTCTCACTTCTCAATTCTAGGGTCATGCTCTGTGCTGTACCCGCCATGTCCCCCTGTGGCTGTTCCAGGGGGTCTATATTTAAAAGTATTGTGGTGACTTGGCTAATCGAATATTTCCCATAGATCTTTTTTGTTCTGCATATAGTCCTAACGAGAGCCTTTTCTCGGTTAATGATATCTCATGCTGGAGTATAGATCCGGCCCTGATCACAAAGGCATCCAAAGTGCCTACCACACTTCCCCCTACCTTATGGCCCACTCCATTATGTTTAGCAGCCATAGTCCTCACTTAATATAGCACTGTTAGTAAATTTATGGGAAACAACCTTGCTAAAATCAGTGGATACCTAATAAAAGAGAATTCCAAACAATTAATAGATAAAACCAAATTTAACAAATGAATAACGTTTACGTTCACCAAAACAGACAGTTATACTTTTTCCGAAGAAGTTTCCAATAATAAGCCCCTCGTGAATAGAAAAGTACACAAAGCCTCTTTAGGCCAAAGTCATAGAGGGCAATTCTGCTTACTTAGGTCTAGGAGTGGGAAGTTGGAGGAGTGGCCCAGCCCAGCCTCTTCCAGTCTATGACGGGCGTGGACGGGCCCGCCCTTGGCCCGGACGGGACCGGGCATGCCCGGGCGCCCGGCGCCACGGGAGGCGCCCTGATCTTTTATGCGCATCCGGGCGCTTAGCTGTGATGGCAGTCAGGTGCGCAGCCCCAAGGCACCCTGGGTAATGTAGTTTGCGGCTCCCGGTGCTGGGTGGGCGGCGGTTTCCTCACGGTCCCTCCAGCAACAAAGCCGGACCTGCAGCGATGCTACTATTTCCCCCAGAAAGGTAGGGTCAAACAAAATGAACAAACAACGTACATATCATTTTAGAACATAAAAAATCTCGCGGAAGTCATGCACCCAGCGCGCCCCAGCACGTATATGACGTCACTTGGGGCCCGCCACCGCGCAAGCGTCGCGTACTGTAATACGCATGTGTTGGGAATGCGTGGGATCAGGAGTCGCGGACCAGTCCCATACCGGTCGTGCACACCACGTAACATTGTACGTATATGACTTAACTGAAAAAAAAACACGCACTCGTCGCTCACCATAAGCGGATCCTTCACGACTTTTCAAAAATGGCAGCTAGAATACGCGGACCCGCTGCGGTAGGTACGCTTTGGGTGCGCGACTCGCAAAACAATTTTGAAAAAAAAAAATCAAAAAAGAAAATTATGTAAATATATTAAAATCCAAAAAAAAACAGGCTTCCTCTTCAGGACGGGTGCACAGATCCCCACCTTACTCACGTCTTATGGAAAATACTGGTACTTACAGAAAAGTGATATTAAAGCGGAGACGCCTGTGGGGCACTCAGGCGCAGGAAATCCCTTGTAGCAGGTGCTAATTAGCACTACAAGCCCACCGTTTGGAGGCTCATGGTGCCAACAACACTTTGGCAGCAAGTTCTCAAATGCAGAAACATTTGCGCAGATAAGTAGGCACATACTAGCCTTTTTAGCTTTAATATCACTTTACTGTAAGTACCAGTATTTTCCATAAAACGTGAGTAAGGTGGGGATCTGTGCCCCCCGTCCTGAAGAAGAAGCCTAGCTTCGAAACATGTCGACTAACACACGAGGTAATGTACATTAAAATAAAAATACCTCACAATCACCCTTTAACGGTACCAGCAGGGGAGTCCATTAAAGTTTTTTTGTAAACCCCACGTGCCAGGTTTTTTTTAACATCACTTGGTCACTTTGGACCCCACCACTCACTTATACACACAAACCTCACATGCACCACACATAGCCAATTGATGTCATCAGTGATATCACTGACCATGTCATGAATGATGTAATATGTTGACATCATCAGCAGTGCATTGCGGGCGTGTGAGTTATAGTTAGCACAACTAACTATAACGGAGGAATTTCTATGGTTTTGTATGAGTGAAATGTCCAGCTAACTATAACACTCATGAAACCTATGGTTTTTTCAGTGAATATATATATATATATATATATATATATATATATATATATATATATATATATATATATATATATATATGTGTGTGTGTGTGTGTGTGTGTGTGTGTGTGTGTGTGTGTGTGTGTGTGTGTGTGTGTGTGTGTGTATATATCATGTGATCAAGGCCGTCACATTGAAGAACCGGGTTTTTGGAACCCAGCGGCGCCAGGGGAAACGCCCAAAGTCTCCGGGTCCACCTGTCTTGGAATACAGAGACACGGGGTACTTCTTGGCGATGTCAAAGATCAAATTTATTAGCTGAAGCCAGTAACAGAGATCCAAGAAGTACAACACGGTGTATGTTCTCAGGAGACTGCTCAACTTTACAAAGCAAGCTATCCCTTATTATACAAAAAATTGTGCTTCAGGCAGACATTCCTTATTTACAGTTTGACCACTCACATGTTTCCACGACAAAAGCAGGAGCATGATGACAAGCCCATTTTTCAGTTTGTCCAGCCCAAAATTAATCATCAAACAAACCCATAATAACATTCTTCTTTTGGACAAGTTGGAGACAAACCCATAATAAAAGACCTCAACCCAAATCGTAAATAGGCCATAAAACAAGGAACAGAAGCAGATGAGAAGCAAGATAGAAGGGTGTGATCGTGTACCATAAACTCAGCAATGTCCTCCTCTTTGATCTCTATCTTGACCAGCTAAAGGGCAAGAACTGGTTTGGCAAGGTCAGCTTCAGGCTGCAGGGTCAGTTCACTTCAGGTCAAACAGGAGTCAGTAAAAACTCAAGCTAAGGTGTACGTGTCCCAGAGACTTGTTCAGCCACAGTCATAGGCCTATGTGAGGGCAACCACAAAATGGCTGCCATGCACAAAATGGAACCCAAGGGTTTCAGAACGAAATCGTCAAATACACAGTGAATCCATCAATGTAACGTGACGGAAACACTCATGCTTGCTGAGCTCACTGTTTACGGTTCGCTGTTACCAAAATCGTAACAGAACCACGACCATTACGACCCAGGGTCAGAATTCACAGACCCTCAGACCCTCCTTTTGCCCTTACATAGGCAATGACCTAAACTCACGTCATTCTGAATCCAGGTCTATACGCATCAGATCATCAAGATGTTGCTGTAGCATCATCCTATTACTTAGCACGTCTCTTGATACAGGTCTCCTTGCATACGAGGTAGCACAAAGGCTACATATAGCAGGAGCACACTGTACACAAAGACAGAACAGGAAAAGGATAGCTAATACCACCCCACTGACCATCAGAATCTTCCATCCCCAAGTGGATAACAATCCCCACAACCATCCCATCAACGACCAATCTCCTTCGTCCACATGCACAGACTCGGAGATCTTATGTAGCTTGGAAATGGCTTGGTACACTGTCGGAGCGTTGTCTGGAATAAAAACGCAGCAGCTCGATTGAATCAATTTACATACCCCTCCTCTATCTGCAAGTATGACATCTAACGCAACCCTGTTCTGAAGAGTCATAAGGCGATCCGACTGGAGCTCAGTAGTCAAGTTGCTAAGGGCACCGGCGGTTTCAACTATGGTGGCCTCAACCACTCTCGTCAATTGCCGTATGTTCCTGCTGTTAACCATAGGTCCCCAAAACGGCAGAAAACCCTTCAGAAAATCTCCCAATTCTTGTTCTGCAGTATCTTCCTTACTGAAGACACCTCTAACAACTCTCGTCTTGTGGTAATCTGCCGCAGCTGTATACGTAGGAGGCAACAGGAACGAGACAAAACATGTGCCAGAGAAATCAGGGGGCAACCATGTGTATGCTCTATCGTACAGACAAAATAGGTACCCTTAGCTGCTAGGAACGATGGAGAAGTCTGGGACGCAAAAACATACGTCTCAGTGCAGATACTCTTCCCTAACTGAGCGCTCGGATTATTGCCATTACCTTGCAGACAAAAATGACCCTGATGGGGTACAATCCAAATCGGAGAGGATCTTTTCGCTTGCTGGTTCTTACTCATGCTAGCTCCATATCCGGTCACGTTCCATCCAATATACGCTAGTGTCTCATCTCTCGGGATAGTCTCATAGGAACTAGCTCCTTTAATCATATCGACTATTCCCTTAACTAGAGCACTATTCTTTGGATTGTCTTTCACAGAACGTAGGGGGTAGACTTCACGAGCATAGATGAACATCGTTCTGTATGCCCACACGGAACCATTATAGCTGAATGGCAGGACCAGGTAAGGAATACCTTTATCGGTAGTATGGGGCATGAGGCCACACACCCAACAATTTGTCGTGTTCACTACTAGCTGGTGTTGGTGCAGAAGCTGAACAAAGGAGTTATTAACGAATTCCAATCTCCTAATGGACTCATGTTCAGGCAGAGGATAAAAAGAATGCGAAGAAACAGTAGAAGAAGGTATGGGTTGTGTAGTGGGTGCAAACGTCACTTGAAAAGAGAATATAATATATCCCATCAAGAACATCATCAAGCTAAGTAACATGAAAAAACATAATATCAAAAAACACTTTCTACTCATAATTCGGCACATTTTGCTCTTAAAACTCGTTTCTTCAACAGGTCTCTCCATCTCGAAAAACTCCATCCTCTAACCGTGCTGCTCGCGGCGGTTGGGTCTTCCGTGCTAAGGAATGCGTCTGTCAGTCCAGGGAACGCCCTAGGACCAACCAGAACCGTCGACCTTATGTCTTCGGCTTGCACTCCCAAGTCTTTAAACCGCGACCCTACAGCAGAACCCGGATGGCGGTTCGAAAAACAAAAATCAGTCAAAACAGTTTCTCAGATGGGAGAGCTGAACTTTCAGAAATAGCAAAAAGGATTTTCACTTTATTAGTCCCACAGCTCTTGGTCGCAAATTATAACGGTCTTTTCCAGGCAATGTCTGATCACGGAACAAGAGTTCAGGCTTGGTAGTGTCCAGTCGAACTGACGGTGGCACAGCTTCTTGCAGAAGATCGTCACTTTCACGCTCAGAACTCGTCCCAATTAAACGTGCATCGCTAAAAGGCAGAAAACGAGGCACGGTGTCAGTTTCTGAATCAAGAATGCCCTCCTGGACCCACCGGTCGTACGGCAGAGGCAAAGGAACCCTCTTACAATGTACGCCGTGGGTCCAGTTTTTCTTCCCTTGCACTCGTACTGCAGATCGCGTAGACAATAGCACCAAGTAGAGACCGGTCCAGCGGGGCTGATCGTTCTTTGTCCGCTGAAAGTTCTTCACTAGGACCCAGGAGCCAGGATCGATGGCGTGTCCTGAATATTCAGAAGCCTGAGGCAATGTATGTATGTATGTATTTGAGCTTGTAAAGCGCAATGCTACCCGTCCGTAGGTTTCCTGGCGCTGTATAACGCTGGGGAACCCGTCCTGGCTTTCCCTGTGGGATGGTCCCCAAGGTGGAGCCAGGCATCCCCGGAATTGATGGGGCCGTTGTGGAGATTAGGCAAGCTAATGCCCAGAGTTGCCGAGTGGAACCCCTGATTAGAGTAAGCACCGAAGTGAGAATTATCGAGTCCGCTGACCCAAGTCCACGACCCTGCCGCGTCGGGAAGTGAACACTAGTCCCGGGCCGACTTCTGCTCCCGGGTCTGCCGCCTCTAACCAGTGAGCCACACTACTCCATGAACCTGTTGGTGTAAGACACGCAATTTAGTCGTCAATTCGTACAGGAAATCAAGCAGTACAGGGTGTTCGATCTCACTGAATTTTGTCGGCCTTGGCACTCCCCATATGTTTGCCGGGCGACCAAAAACTATCTCATATGGACTAAGTCCCACTCGAGAATGTACAGTCATCCTAGTTGACAAAAGTGCTAATGGCAACGCATCAGGCCATTGAAGACCAGAGCTCGCCTGTATCTTGGACAATTTCAACTTAAGGGTGCCATTATAGCACTCCACTAGACCAGCTGATTGTGGATGATTTGCAGCATGGAATTTCTGAGGAATTCCTAAACCATCACATACTCTCTTCATCACTTGACCCACAAATTCACTCCCATTGTCACTCCAGACCATTCTCGGTAAACCGTACCTAGGGAAAAACTCCTTAACAAGGGCTTTAGCTGTGGACAAGGCAGTATTCTCTTTCAGGGGATATGCTTCTACCCATCTTGAAAAGGCACAAACAACCACGAGTACATACTTCAAATTGTTGCACCTCTCCATGTGGATGAAATCTAGCTGCAAAACCTCGAACGGATACGTTGGAGGCGCAAAATGACCAGCCGGAGTTGGAGTTCCCTTGCCAGGATTGTACATCAGACAAACCATACAATTCTTGACCACATTCTCTGCACACTTAGGAATTCCAGCATTTTGCCATACTGGAGCCAACAACTTACAAATCCCTTTCGTACTGATATGAGCCATTCCATGCGCCATTGTAACCACTGCAAGTACGTACGCATCGGGTAACAACCATCGCTGATGCTCTGACAACTCAACCCAACAACCATTTGAATCCAATTTACCCGTACTCTCTCTCCATACGCTCAACTCTTTCTCTGTAGCTTCAGCTTGAATTGACTTCACACTTTCTATCGTATCTTCACACATTCCTCTATCCGGAACCCATCTCGCCGGACCCGCAACATACATTCGACTCGTCACATCCCTTGCCGTTTCTTTCGCAACTTCATCTGCAAACGCATTACCACGACCAACGTCATCGGTAACCTTCTTATGTGCACTGCATTTCACGATCGCAACTTGCAACGGCAAAGTAAGTGACTCAAGAAGCTCATTTAGCAACTGGCCATGCTGAATCTTAGATCCATGCGAAGTCAGAAACCCACGCTCTTTCCACAATCGTCCAAAACTATGAGCCACACCAAACGCATACTGGCTATCAGTGTACACGGTCACTCGTTTCCCTTTCGACAACATACACGCTCTTGTCAATGCAATCAACTCTGCTGCTTGAGCTGAGTTATGTGGGATACGTGTAGCTTCAACAATCGTGTGCAAAGTCATAACAGCATATGCCGCAGTCGTATCACGATTCGGAAGCTTGAAGCACGAACTATCTACCCATAAGGTACCATCACATTTTGAAAGAGGAGTGTCCCTAAGGTCTATTCTCCCTTTCGTTTCCTCCTCTGTCCTAAGAAAACAATCATGCTGTTCAGAAACATCTGTCTCCACTGAAATCGGCAACAACGTAGCTGGATTCAACGTGTTGCATCTCTTTATATGCACATGACTCGCTAAGAGTGTCAACTCATAACCTGACAATCGAACACTAGTTAAGTGCTGTGTCTTTGTCCTGTTCAACAATGTATCCACTGCATGTGGAACCATTACAATCAACGTATTATCCATCACCAAGCCAGCAGACTGTCGAATAGAGACAGCCGCTGCCGCTGTGGCTCTCAAACAACTCGGCAACGCTCTAGCTACCTGATCCAAAGTCGACGAGAAATACGCACATGGACTTTGCTTATCGCCGAACTGTTGTGTCAAAACTGACAATGCACATCCCTCTCTCTCGTGGAAATAAGAGTGTGAAAGGCTTACTGTAGTCGGGAGTACCCAACACAGGAGCCGAACACAACGCATCACGCAATTCTGAAAAACTCTTCTGGCATTCGTCAGTCCAAGGAATAGGATTCGGAGTATCCTTAAAAGTAAGAGCTATCAAAGGTTTCGCAAGAAGCGAAAAATTTGGGATCCACTGTCTACAATATGACGTAATACCCAGGAAAGCACGCACTTCTCTCTGAGTAGTTGGCACACTCATTTTCGCAATCGCTTGGATTTGTTTTGGGGTCAATCTTCTTCCCTCCTTCGATAGGAGATGACCTAAGTAGGTCACTTCTTCTCGACAATACTGCAGCTTTGAAAGAGACACCTTATGATGGAAGTCAGACAAATGACGCAACAACGACAAAGTAGCTTCTTTACAAATCTCTTCATTGTCAGCAGCAACTAACAAATCGTCGACATACTGAACAAGAGCAGCACCATCAGGTAAGGCAATCGTATCAAGCTGTGTTTTCAAAGCCAGACTATAGATTGATGGACTCTCACAATAGCCTTGAGGAGCGCATTTGAACCGGAAGCTTCGACCTCCTATAGAGAAGCCGAAAATATCTCTACTCTCCTCGGCAATCAGGATGCTGAAGAAAGCATTCTTCAAATCAATCACCAAAAACCAAGTGGCTGAAGCTGGAATCATGGTCAGTAAGGCAGTAATATCTGGAACAACAGGAAATTGCGGAACTACAATCTTATTCACCTCGCGAAGATCGATCACGAACCTATATACAGGCGGTTGTGAAGAATCAGTAAGTTTCAGAACAGGCAAAACCGGACTATTGCACATGTTACCTCTTGTTTCTTCAATCACATCTTTCTCAATCAGGTCATGAATGATCACTAGCAACGCTCTTTCACCATCACTAGAGATCCTATATTGTGGAATATGTGGCATTCGAACATTTGCTTTCAGCGTCACAACATATGGCGGTATCTCCAAAAGACCCACATCATTAGGACCAGTGGCCCAAAGAATATCAGGAAGAGAAGACAATTCGGCCGGGAGTTGGTCTTTCGAAAAATACATCGGAGAGATCACTCTCTTACCTAATGTGAGTTGTACTCCCGAAGGAGAACATTGTAGTGTCGCATACAATCTTTTCAATAGATCCAATCCCAACAAATTCTCACCACAACCTGTCGTCAAAATAAGGGGTGCTTCGAATTCACACGGTCCAACAGAAAGAGAAAAAGGACTAGAAATCGGGTTTCTAACTGGGGCGCCAGAAAATCCTACTGAAACATTCGTCAAGCCAGACAAAGGTGCGCCAGGGAGTTTAGAGTGCTTAACTCTTCGCAGCACCAGTATCCAACAGAAAAGGCTCTGACACACCTGATGTAATCACTTCAACATAACGTCCACTATGATCTACTGGAACTGAAACAACTCCCTCTCTTTGTCTATGGCTGTCCTAGTAATCATTAACGTCCATATTTTTACCTTCGAAATAGTAGTCGTCCTACCAGACGCACCATTTTGCTGATCAAAACAATTCATTGAATTTTGTGGAGGAAAGGAACGCGCATTCTGGGGGAACACACCACGTCCCCTACCGCTAGAAGCTTGCTGAACACCTCGACCTCTCACACCAGAAACACCATTCGCGCGCAGTAACAGAACCGGGCAACTATTTTTAAAATGGCCCTCTTCTTTACAATATGCACACTGATTAGGGCCTACAGGAAAACGCGGTTGAGGAGGCTCAAACCTTTGCGAGTTTCTCTGAAACTGCTGAGGCTGCTGATAATCACGCTGGCTACTACGAGGCGGATACGCTTGCTGCAAAAGAACCTTTGCTTTCAACTGTTTAGTCTTCTTGTCTGCTCTATCCTTCTCATCCTTATCCCTATTTTTGTAGTACTGTGCAGTAGCCAATATCTGTGCTGATGAGGAAACAGCCCAAGAGCTCTCTGAATCTTTCAATTTAGTGCACAACTCGGGAAGGAAGTTATGCACAAACTTATCAACAAACAACCGTTGACCACCTTCCGTACTCATGTCTTGACCACTATGGTCAATAAACGTTTCTTCAAACCTAGTGAAGAAATCAGACACACTTTCATTTTTCTTCTGCTTACACGCAGACAATTTGTCCCAGTTTACTCGCATAGCAGGCATTAAAGTCTTCATATAAGTAACGATCCTACCAGGAAGTTCTGCAACTAGAGGCGCAGGTTTAGCACCACCAACTTGTCGACCATCCGCAGCACCAATATTAACCCAGTTATCACCTAACTCTTGCGCATGATCCGTGTGACGAATCAATCCCCATAAAGGCTGTGGAACCACATTTCCAAACAACATGTCTATATCAGCTAGATTAATAATACATGAGTCTGCAGTCTGTGATAATTCCTTATAATACCCTGCAGGATTTTTACGGGGGTCAGGCAAAGTCTGCTTAAGAGCCAAAACTTCAGCTCGCTTCCACGGAACATGTACCCAAACACGTTGAAAATGGGCTGGTGCAGCTACAATACCAGCATTAACATCGGCCTGAACGGCCTCTTTCCACACCGGAGGAACCTCCCTCATTGGATAGTGTCGCACTTTCCTCCTAACAGAAGGATCAGGCTCAAACAACGGCTGAGAAGGAGACTTACTCCTAAACGACAACAATGTCGCAACTGCTCTCTCAACATCGAGACCCACTATAGTTCCCTTCGCAAACTCGGACTGTACACGGAACAACTCAGGCGGAGTCTGTCCCAATTCACCATCTTCCCATTCTTCACGATGGAAAGTACACATTTTATCAAAAACATACCTCTGCTTCGGTGCTTCCCATTGACGGAAGACATCCATAACAGATTCTAAATCATATCTCAAAGTATCAGTAACCCATTTACGTGCCAAATGATCCAGTACTGTCTGCTCGTCGGGACCAGGCAATTGGCTACGTAATTGTTTACGCTCTGAAACAGGGGTCATACGTAGTGACCCAAAGAGAGGGGAAAGGAGACCAGTAACGGTATCAGTCATCCTCTGTCGAACAGAAGAAGTTGACAGAAGGACAGGAGACAATGCAGACTGAGAGGAAACCAATATAGGAGCGGTAGCAGAAGAAGTAGCAAGAACAGGAGACAAAGTCGTAAGAATTGGAGACGGAGCAGGTAGCAAAGTCGGCGGCCCTTGATAAGGCTGCGCCAGAGGAATAGGAGCCAACTGAAGAGGAGCTGGCAGCTGTGCAATAACCAGAGGCAAAGCAACCGGAGGTTGCGCAACTAAAGGTTGCGGAGGTGCTGTAGCACTTTGCACATAAGGGGGTGGCGACCTTAACAAATGGGACATCAACGGATTCTTCTCAAGTTCCTTTGTCGCATCTCGCTGTTGAGGTGGCAAAGCTGGATAACACTTATCAATCGCCATTTTACGTTGCCTGTGCAACTGCTCACTCGCTTGTTCTTCTTCATTATCTTTAAACTGTATAGCAGCTTACATTATCGAAATACCCTTCTCTCTTTTATTTCTCTTCGCTAATTTAATTTCTTTCTGTTTGGCTTCCTTTCGCCAGAGGCGGAAAAAGTCAAACATCGCCGGCCGGGCTTTCTTCTTGAAGAGTTTAACTTCTAAATTATCTAAAATCTCCGTGTCATAACTACCATATTGGGGCCACTTTAGGACACCGTCCTTTCTAGTATTGCGAATCCACACTTCATTATACGTGATGGGGCCCACGCCATGTTTCAAATAGAGCTCATAGGTTGGAGTTCCAATCGGAGGAACCGGACACGAATCCTCCAATCGGGAATCCCTATTACGACCACAACAAAATAACTTTCCAAGTCTGCTAAGACCAGGCATCTTCGCTCACTAGTCTAGCTTCAAACTTCAAGAGAATATCGAATACGATAGTCTCGTGAATACACGAGTCCCTCGGCTTTGGAGCTTGCAAGTCCCAAATCAAAGATCCCAAGGATACCCAAAAACTAAGGACTGGGAGACACTCCACTCATACTTAACTGAGGTATCGATCACGTAACCAGAAGACCCGTCTATCGTCTCGCTTTACAAATCGTCTAAGGGCTCCAAGACAGGGCGACAGTCAGGGCAGCAGTCCTTCGTAGCCGTCGGAAAGCGTGGAACCTCGCAGCAAAGTCTTTCAGACCACGACAACATACAGGGGTCGATGAAGTGGCAGGCCTTCCTCCAGAATTTTCACACAAAGCTCCTCACGATCTTCAGGCTTGGACCGGCACCGCTGAAGTCGCCCCACGTTGGGCGCCAATTGAAGAACCGGGTTTTAGAACCCAGCGGCGCCAGGGGAAACGCCCAAAGTCTCCGGGTCCACCTGTCTTAGAATACAGAGACACGTGGTACTTCTTGGTGACGTCAAAGATCAAATTTATTAGCTGCAGCCAGTAACAGAGATCCTAGAAGTACAATACGGTGTATGTTCTCAGGAGACTGCTCAACTTTACAAAGCAAGCCATCCCTTTTTATACAAAAATTTGTGCTTCAGGCAGACATTCCTTATTTATGTTATGTTATGTTATGTTATGTTATGTTATGTTATGTTATGTTATGTTATTATTATTTGTACAGCGCAACAGCTGCCCCAGCAAAGGGGCGTCCTGGCGCTATGAGAAGGCAAACACAACACAACATCAGTCTGGCGCAGAGAAGAACCTAAATTTAGACAAACAATAAGGTTTTGATAGCGCGTCTAAACTGGAGAAGGTCATCAATTGCCCGAGTCTCAGAAGGGAGGAGGTTCCACCACTTCGCTGACAGTACTCGAAAGGAGCGGCCGCCAGTTCTACTCAGCCTGAAGCGTGGAACCACTGCCAAGTTAGGGCCCAAAGATCTCAGAGTCCGCAAAGGGACATAAGGAATTAGAAGATTCGCCAGAATTTGGGGAGACATACCTTTGAGGATTTTAAATGCCAGGCAGAGAACCTTGAATTTAATCCTCTGAGTTACAGGGAGCCAATGAAGCGAGTGCATCGTCTTGGAGACCGAGCACCGTCTAGGCAAACCTACCACTATTCTGGCCGCAGCGTTTTGAACTCGCTGCAGCCGAATGAGTTCAGCCTGATTTATCCCGGCCAAGAGCGAGCTGGCGTAGTCCAGTCGAGACAGTACTGATGCCTGAACCACAAGCTGTCTGGTGGGGGCATCAAAGAATCTCATTATAGGCCTTAGTCCTCTAATAACGCCATAGCAAGAGGCCGCCACCCTCTTGGTGTGGCAGATAAAACTAAGTGTTGGATCAAGCCAAACCCCAAGAGAGGGGGTCACACCCAGTTCAGAAGGCCACCAGTCGTCGCCCCACAACCCCACTTGCTTGCCTACCACCATGACCTCTGTCTTTTTGGTGTTCAACTGGAGACAGTTAGAGTTCATCCAATTGGCCACTGCCCGTAAGCCGTCCCGGAACCTGAGGGCCTCCACATCAGAGTCCCCACTCAACGTGACCGCCAGCTGCGTGTCATCAGCATATGAGACCATCGTCAGGCCCCATTGCCTGACGACCGCAGCCAGCGGTCTCACGTAAAGATTAAAAAGAGTGGAGCTCAACGAAGACCCCTGTGGGACCCCCAGAGACAACGGGTACGGTTTAGACTTGCCAGGTGGAATCGCAACCTGGAACGACCTTACCGTAAGAAAGGATCGAAACCAGCATAGGGCAGAGCCCTTGACTCCTACTTCCTCCAGTCGCTGAAGTAAGATCCTGTGCGATACAGTGTCGAACGCGGCACTCAGATCTAATAATAATAGTCCCGCTGTCCGACCCGCATCAAGCACAGATCGCAGATGTTCGACCAAGGAAAGTAGGGCCGTCTCCGTGCTGTGGCCCGCACGGAACCCATTCTGAGTTGGGTCTAAGATGTTAGCTCTGGTAAGATGGTCTGCCAGGATACCGTTCACATGGGCCTCAGCAACTTTTGTGGCCCAGGGAAGCAAGGAGATCGGGCGGTAGTTCTCACGTTTGAGAGGATCGAGGGTAGCCTTCTTCAATATGGGTGTGACTATGGCCTGCTTCCACCTAGTAGGCACTACACCTGAGGATAATGACAGGTTGATTAAAGACAACAGCGGAGTGCTGCATAGCGGCAGCATAGTCCTAAGCTGAGCCGGTTTAAGCGGATCTGCAGGAGAGCCCGACTTAATTTTTAAACTCAAGTGGTCAAAAGCCTCACTTGTTATGGAAGGCAGGGTGTCGAGACACTCACTATCTCTCACGATACACCTGTCTCGCACTAAATTGGACGAGACCATAGGGAAGGTTCGATATATGGCTTGCACCTTCTCGAGAAAAAAAGAGGCCAGACCCTCACAATGGGAATCTGAACATATTTCTACAGCCGTTGTCCTCTTAGCCACCAAGGGCCAGATGTAGGAGCCTAAATACCGGTCGGTAACGGCCGATTTCGGCCGTTACCGACCGGTATTTAAGAATTGGCATGTAGGGGCCTTCATTTTACTGAATCGGTAAATTTACCGATTCTGTAAAATGCCGAATCTGTATTTTTACCGATTCGGTAATTCCAAATGTAGGTGGGACTCTTCAGAGTCCCAAAGGCCTTTCAGATTCGGTATTTTACCACCCAATTCAATTGGGTGGTAAAATACCGAATCCAGGTGTGCATGCACATGTGTGCATGCACACCTATGCCATGTGACAGACAGACATGCCCTTAGGGCATGTCTGTGTGCCACATGGCACACATGCCTGTATTTGGGGTGCAAGAGGGTGTCAAAGTGACACCTCCTGCACCCTTGCAGAATTTGGTATTTACCGATTCGGTATTTACCGAATCGGTATTTCCCATTGATTCCTATGGGCTTCACAGCCCATAGGAATCAATAGGAAATACCGATTCGGTATTTACCGAATCGGTAAATACCGAATATTAACGATTCGGTATTTCAACATCTGGAAATACCTACATCTCCCCCCTTCATATTTACCGATTCATAAATACCGAATCGGTAAAATTCGGTATTTATGAATCGGTAAATAACATTTACCTACATCTAGCCCCAAGTCCTTTAAAACCTTGAATATAAGTTTCGAGGGGTTAGGGCTATTCAGAAACTCCTGAGCATAATAAGCTGCAAGGGCTCTGCATACCGCTCTGTGGTAGATCTTAGTTTTAGCAAAGTAGCGGGCCTTAAGATCAGGGTCAAACGATTTTCTCCAAAGCCGTTCAGCCTGCCTACAGGCTCTTTTAAGGGACGCTAAGGTATCGTCATACCAACGGCTATGCTCTTTAGAGCCCTGTTTAGACCATACCAAAGGGATCAAAAAGTCCAGAGCGCGAGAAATCCACACACAGAAAGCGTCGTACCCATCATCGACATTAATGACCGGGCCAAGGGGCGCTTTCTCCAAAAAACGATAAAAGTCTTCCAGTTTTAATGTATTCCAACGGCGTTTAAGGATTTTTTTATCCTTAGATCTAAAAGGAGGATCGGACATAGGGACAACCATCTTCACTAGCATATGATCGGTCCAAATCATCTGAATGGGACAAAGTACTCTAATACCCTCTAAGTTGGTAAAAAACGGGTCAAGTATGTGGCCATCTCGATGAGTAGGAGAGGTCACCAGCTGGGAAAACTGCAAGGCCTCTAGATCGGCAGAAAAACTCCGAATAGCGGGCAAAGATAAACAGTCCAAATGGAGATTGAGGTCACCAAGGACATTAAAATTCGCACATCCTAGTGCCTCCGTACTAATTAGATCCGGGAGAGCAGCCCTAAAGGCAGCATCGCAGCCCGGAGGGCGGTAAATTAAAAGGCCCGAATAGGTGAAGTGATGATTAAACGAAATTTTAAACAGAGCACATTCACATCCGGGAAGTTTAAGGGCTTTCCATTCACATGGGTAAGACAACTTAACAGCCATCGCAATTCCCCCTCCTCTCGTACCCCGATTAAGCGTAAAGATAGCATAGTCAGGGGGAAAAGCGAGGTTCAGTATGGAGGAGTCCGAGTCCTGCAGCCACGTTTCGGTCATAAAAAGCGAGTCAGGTGCCTCTGCTTTAAGGAGATCATATATCTCCTGATAATGTTTTACCAGTGACCTGACATTTAAATTCCAGATGTCAAGATCCCGCTTCCGTGGCATGTGTTTCTGCCCAGATGGTAAATTCATGGAACGAATGCACGACGGAGTGTCCAATGCCCAAACGCCACAGGTGCAACAACAGGGGCCACAAGTCGGGGCCACAGGGGGGAGATCACAGACAGTGCACAATCCCCGAATGGCCAACAGCTCTTCCCTTTGATACCTAATTATAGGTGATGGCATAATGGTAGGAAGGGGCGTAGAGTCCTGCCACGACCCGCGATGCCTTAGCGCTGACGGGCGCAGACGGGCAGGACTCTGGCGCGACTCAGGCGCAGCGAAGGCGCACCCGCTGCGCGATACCGCTGCGCGTTGAAGGGAGCTTTAAATAGGCGTCCCTCCACTCAGCTGGAGCGCTAGAACGCTCATCAGTGACAGCCCCGGAGAGTGAACACCACTCCAAGATGGCGCCCAAAGAGTGAACACCACTCCAAGATGGCGCCCAAAGAGAATCCCACCCCAGGAACCGGACCCGCCTAAACAGCGGTGAGGAGCCGATTAAAGTGCAGGTAAGGGGGGTTAGAATAAGTCCCGTTAAAACCAGGGGAAAATGCAACAAAAATGAACTCAAATAGATACCAGGTTAATTAAAATAGTAGCGAGGCACAGTGAGGTGCAAAGCGCGATGCAGCGCGCGAATACCTTCTCAGGGAAGACCACAGGGCAGGTCGCCTTAAATAGGCGTCCCTCCACTCAGCTGGAGCGCTAGAACGCTCATCAGTGACAGCCCCGGAGAGTGAACACCACTCCAAGATGGCGCCCAAAGAGGGAACACCACTCCAAGATGGCGCCCAAAGAGTGAACACCACTCCAAGATGGCGCCCAAAGAGTGAACACCACTCCAAGATGGCGCCCAAAGAGAATCCCACCCCAGGAACTGGACCCGCCTAAACAGCGGTGAGGAGCCGATTAAAGTGCAGGTAAGGGGGGTATAATAAGTCCCGTTAAAACCAGGGGGAAATGCAACAAAAATGAACTCAAATAGATACCAGGTTAATTAAAATAGTAGCGAGGCACAGTGAGGCGCAAAGCGCGATGCAGCGCGCGAATACCTTCTCAGGGAAGACCACAGGGCAGGTCACCTTAAATAGGCGTCCCTCCACTCAGCTGGAGCGCTAGAACGCTCATCAGTGACAGCCCCGGAGAGTGAACACCACTCCAAGATGGCGCCCAAAGAGTGAACACCACTCCAAGATGGCGCCCAAAGAGTGAACACCACTCCAAGATGGCGCCCACAGAGTGAACACCACTCCAAGATGGCGCCCAAAGAGAATCCCACCCCAGGAACCGGACCCGCCTAAACAGCGGTGAGGAGCCGATTAAAGTGCAGGTAAGGGGGGGTAGAATAAGTCCCGTTAAAACCAGGGGAAAATGCAACAAAAATGAACTCAAATAGATACTAGGTTAATTAAAATAGTAGCGAGGCACAGTGAGGCGCAAAGCGCGATGCAGCGCGTGAATACCTTCTCAGCTTACAGTTTGACCACACATCTTTCCACGACAAAAGCAGGAGCATGATGACAAGCTCATTTTTCAGTTTGTCCAGCCCAAAATTAATCATCAAACAAACCCATAATAAACATTTTTCTTTTGGACAAGTTGGAGACAAACCCATAATAAAAGACCTCAACCCAAATCGTAAAAAGGCCATAAAAGAAGGAACAGAAACAGATGAGAAGCAAGTTAGAAGGGTGTGTGCGTGTACCATAAACTCAGCAATGTCCTGCTCTTTGATCTCTATCTTGACCAGCTAAAGGGCAAGAACTGGTTTGGCAAGGTCAGCTTCAGGCAGCAGGGTCAGTTCACTTCAGGTCAAACAGGAGTCAGTAAAAACTCAAGCTACGGTGTACGTGTCCCAGAGACTTGTTCAGCCACAGTCATAGGCCTATGTGAGGGCAACCATAAAATGGCTGCCATGCACAAAATGGAACCCAAGGGTTTCAGAACGAAATCGTCAAATACACAGTGAATCCATCAATGTAACGTGACGGAAACACTCATGCTTGCTGAGCTCACTGTTTACGGTTCGCTGTTACCAAAATCGTAACAGAACCACGACCATTACGACCCAGGGTCAGAATTCACGGAATCTCAACACGCCGAAACGCGTCAGGGGGATTGTGGTGGTGTGAGAAATAAATAATTTCATGCACGAAGCTGGGTTTGTGTTCCGTCCTTTTCCGTGTAAAAGGAAGTTATGAAGAAGGGCATCTGTTATATATATATATATAAATATATATATATATATATATATATATAAAAATTAAACTTCCACTGTAATATGTTGATATTTTTGTCACTGTATTTTTGTTGAACATGATGTTTTTGTACTTTATATTATAAGCATGTAAAGTCAATATTTGTGTGGTTGATGTTTGAAACATGGTATTTTTGCACGACGATATTTTGTCATACAACCGTGAGAGCACCTCAGTCAATAAAGTTCTTACCTGTAGAGTCTGCTCTGTATCTGTATCCCAGCAACAAAGGACATTCAGAACATTTAGAAGCATCCATGCCACTAAAGGACATAACATGTAGTAGCATCCCTGTCACTAGGACATAACATGTGGACAGATCCCTGCCCCTAAAAGCACAACCTGTATCAGTATCTCTGTCACTTGGTCCATAACCCATCAGCCTCCCTGTCACCAAGGAGATAACCTATATAGGTATTTCTGTCATTATAGGGTTACTCTACACCAGGATTTATCCCAAGGGCATAAACTGTAACAGAATACTTGTCACTAAGATCCCCGAAGATAGGTTTGAAATCCCTGTTGATAATTTTGCTACAGCTCCCAGCATCACGGCCACTATACTGCTCCTTTCTAACAGCATACCTGTTGCTAAGGATGTAACCTGTAGCCTCCTCTTTGTATCTTAACCTGGTTAACAGCATCCTAATCGCTAAATCAATAACCGAGGTGACAGATTCCGTGTAGCCCAACCAATGCCCCCCGATGTTTGCATCCTCAGTACTAAGTACATAATCAGAGTGTTCCTCTCGCTAAGCAACTAACTCGGGTAATGGCATCCTTCTGACTGTAGACGCAGCCGGAGTACCAGCAGCAACCGTCTTTAAGCCTCTACTTAGGTAACTGCATCCCAAATTCAAAGCTTCTTCGTTGCTAAGCATGTAACCGGGATGGCAGCATCGTCATTAAACCTATATCTAAGACGCCACCTTCCCCGTTGTTTAACCTGTACTTGGAATATCAGCATCCCTTGACGTTAAAGCCTGTAACCAGGATGCCAGCATCCCTGTCGCTAATATTGTAATCTGGGTACCAACATCCTCGTCGCCAAGCCCGTAACCGGGATACCAGCATCCCTGTCACTAAGCATTTAACTGTGGTACCAGCCTCCATCTAAAGGCTGTGCAAGAATCAGGCCCCCTCCCCTTTGCCCTCCCCTCTACTCCCCCTCCCACCCTTACGCCCATCCCGCCCACCAGCAGCGGTTAGCGCTGCACCGGCAATCGCTCGGCAGAAAACAAGGGGCATTTTTTTAAAAAACCTTTTTCATTTTTAAGCCCCACGATCAGAAAATTCTATTCTATGCCCAATACATCCTTTTGCGCCTCGATTTTCCTTTCTATATTTTTTCGCTTCCGCCGACTGCGCTTCTTCTCCTCGTCCTTCCCGGCCGCCACCTGAAGGAGCGTCGACATCAAGCCGCGAGAGGGGCGACCGGGGAATTTTGTTTTTTTAAACATTTTTTCCACACCCCAACCCCTCAATCCTTACCACGGCAAGCCTCCCGGCTGCCCCCCGCCCCTCCAGAGAAGGGACGGAAGGTGGCGTCTATTTTGGGGTTGGGGGCAGGTGACAGGGGCCGACCAGGAATCCGCGTTGGCGGGAAAGGGTGGGCCGGCGACCACTCGGCCGATATGAAGCTTGGATGGAATAAATTGAAATTAGGACGGCAGACAGTGGTATGTACAACCCCAATTCCCACCAGCCCCCTTCATCCTCATCCTCTCTACCCGTTGCATTTATTGTGCATTTGCTACATCAATATAGTACCATTTCATATGTAGTCATGGTTTATCTCAGTTGCCATTCGATGTGTGTGTGTGTGTGTGTGTGTGTATGTAATAATATATATATATATATATATATATATATATATATATATATATATATATATATATATATGTGTGTGTGTGTGTGTGTGTGTGTGTGTGTGCCCCGAACCCCACCGTACACTAGGTGTCTGCCAGACAATGCTATCAGACCCCTCCTGCCCCAATTCCAACCCGAGAACTGTATTTTGGAGGTGATGGCTTAATGACAGATGCGGACATGAGATGCCGCTAATTGTAAGACCAGTTGAAATGCCTGTGGGATTTCAGTCGAAGACTAGGGGAGGTGGGGGGGCTGGCGTCTCTATGTGGGTTGGGGTAGGGGTCTCATTAAATCCCACACGTTTAACGTCCGTCAATCCGATCCGTCTGCAAATCCTATACAGGGAAATGGGAAAGAGCTGGGGGCGGAAATTGTTAAGCGATGCCCTGTAACCCCCCCCCCCCCCCATAGAATGCATGCCCCCCCATCACCTCTTCGGTGCACGCGTGTGTGCGTGGTGCGTTCCATATACCCCCCCCCCCCACACATTTGATTTATCCGTGCTTGCATCTGAACGAGCGCGAATGCCCCCCCCCCCCCTCCAAAAAATGATCAAATATTGATTTCCTGTGTCTTCTCTCTGCTTTTTTTTCATATTTCACGCTGGTCGCCTCGGCAGGAAGGGACGCGAGGGGGGCCACCACGGAGCCATGCCGCGGACCGCAACGTGGGCATCCTGCCCTCCTCCGGAGAGCGCCGCCTGGCCATGAGGGAGCTTGCATAGAAAGGGAGCTAGACCAGGTGGGGGGACCCCCGCAACCCAAGGGAGAAAATAAAACGAGACAAAGTACAACAAAATAACCAAGAAAAAAAAGACATAAAGCGGACTTCTCTTTCTCCACCACCCGGAATTTTTCATGTCAACGGGTACAGAAAAACTGTGGGTTGATTTTTTTTTCTCTTTATTTCACGATTGCGCTGGAGCTGTCGCTACGGGAACAGGCTGTAGCGCTCGCTGTGAGGATGGACTGCCGCCTCCATCGAGCCGTTTGATATAGATATAGACATATACGTTTGCCAACCTCCCGTTCGCTCGGACTGGTCACCGCCGGGGAGAGGCAGGCCCCCCGCCACGGCTGTATGGACGTCCACCATGCACAGCAAGCACCGCTCGCGCTCTGGCCAGGGACTCATGCCTTCCTGAAGCCTTGGGTTTCCAGAGCCCCATTGTGACTGGTTCCAGTGTTCGCCCCCGTGCCCACCCTGCGGCCACCGACTCCAGGTCTGGCTGAGAGGATGATGGCCAGCAGCCTTGGCCGGGCCCTTTGACACGCGCAGCAGAAGATTCGTCGCCAGTCTTTGGCGTTCTTGAGCTGGACGCCCCCAGGCCCCCAGACCCCCGCTCCCCGACCGCCGCTGTCCGCCTCCAGCCTGGGGATGCGAGCCAAGGGCGGCAGAGACTGCAGGTGCCCACCATGGTCGCTCCCCTAACGCGACAGGCTCCAGGTACTGCGGCTGCGACCCCAGGTAAGCCAGGTGACTCGTCCACAGCATGTGGCGACGAGGATGCTGCCCGCGCACAAATTGTGTTAATGATGAGGTCGGGGGTTGTTTAGTGAGCTGAGGTGTCTGTCATAGTGAGGGGGAGTCGTTTATTAACAGAAAGCGATCGTTCACGTGTGGGGTGGTCTGTCTCGAGGTGGTGGTATCTGTTGCTTCCGTGCAGGTGAGGGAAGCGGAGCGGTGGGGGCACTTCTGGCGCATGGATGGGTCCATAATGTGTTATGGGGGAGTTAAGGACCTGCCTAGTAGGCCAGAGAGCAGGCCGCAGTCCCCACCACCCAAAAGACAAGGCTTCATCAGGTGGGTGCCTGCTGTCTGCTGGCATCAGGTGTTTGAAATCTATTTTTAATGGCGCAGCACTCCTGAGAATTCCGAAGGATGTCTGCCCCCATCTCCGTTTAGAAGCTCCTCCCACCCGGGCTCCTCCTCGCCCCGCATCTCTAACCTGAGCCGGAAGGCCTCTGTTTCCACCTGTCTGAGTGCCCCATAAGCGCTGGGGCTGCACAGAGTATACAGAGCGCGCTGACGCACACGCTAGCGGCGAGCAGCAGGACGCAGAACGGAGGGCGCGCGCCAGCGGCGTAACAACAGCGCCTGCAGCCCGCGAGCTCTAGGGGCCACCTCCGGCACAGTGGACAGTCATGCCTGAGTGCCCCTGCTCCTTCTCAGGTTTGGTTGAGGTGTGAGGGGCGCACTCGTGCATTGCATACAAGCTGACATTACACACCACTGCGTGCAATGTGGGCAAAAGTACAGGAAAGGCTATGGACTAAGCGCACACCGACATGCATTAGCGATGCGTAACATGGCACACACAGAAACGTTTACATTGCAACAGTAAATACTTGATTGATGATTAATTAAAATCATTACAATATATAAAAATCAACAATAAGTCATGCGATGTAAAAGTAATGGTGCGATTTAAATGACATTTTCTGACGCTAAGAACCAACGACTGTATCATTACCTAAAGAACAAAAAAAGTGCAAATACCCTGTGCATGTTGATTGGTATATCCCAATTTTGGAATTGCCTAGGGCTTATAACCGGTGCCATTTGGGCTTTAAAACCAGTATGGTAAAATTCCTAATGACATTATTAAATTTAGTAATGTGCAAAAAGTGCTATCTCCAGTCTGTTTCGGTGAACAAAGCAAACACAAGGAGATGGCGGGCGGGGCGCTTAAACTTTTCAGACACACACCCCAGTCACAGATCTGGGATGAATCCATCATCGTTCTTTAGCTCACTTCACCACCTCACTTCAAACCCAGCCATATGCAAGTCTTTGTCTGTGGCCATTACTATTAGATTTTGAATCTCAGTTAATCTAGGGCACTTGGCCTGTGAGATGGCGTTTTCTTATGGCCCCGGGTACAGCGGGTCACTGGGCCCTTTTTTGCGCCATGCACAGGTATTTATTTAGTCCCCTGACATACCAGGGTGGGGGACTCTGTGCTGAGACAACAGATGACGCTTTCCTACAGGAGCACACTTGCTGTTGTAAGAATGCTGGTTTAAGTAGCTTGCTTCTTTGTTCTAAGAGCGCTGGGCGTGCGCCAAATATGTGTTACTGACTCTTGTTTGTACGCGCATAGGCGACAGCTTAAAATTGTTGGGCGTCTCTTCCAGGAGGGAATAAGATCTTTTGTTTTGAATTGTCCAACAGGAAACACCATAAACTGGTGTTTTAAGATGGGTGAAAAATGGATTGTTAAGTTAGCTTAGGGCTTTAAGTACTGATATGAGGGAATGACAGACCATGTGTGGGGTTTGGCTGCTAACAAAGGCCGGACTGAGAACACAAATCAGCCCTGGTCATTTTATAAGAAGTGGGTAAGGGGTGGGCAAGGGTGGAAGTGTCAGGCACTGCTGCGTTTGTTGCCGGGGCAAGCAGTGCAGCACCGCTGCAAAACCGACCCTAGTAACAAAACTGTCCCCCACCGCTCTAAATCCGGCCCTCACCCTTCCAGGCTCCCAGGGAAATGCCCAGTGCCCGCTACAGACAGTCCGGCCTTGCTGCTAACGTTTTCTTATGTTGCAGCTGTGACAGAGATTTGACTGAGATGCTTTTTAGCCGATTGAAGGAAGCTGCACAATATTGTTGTGCATCACGGCACAAAGTGCACACACAAACAACAATAGTGTGCATAATGACACTGACAGGGGTTCTAAATCACACAGCACTCAGTAATGCTCAACATGACAAGCACATTCAGCTGAAAGCACACTGGAATGCCGCTTACTGGTACACACCAAGGATGCACAACATGGCATGTGCAGAGGAAAGAGCACACTCATGCAGAACAGCAATTCATTTCATGTTGTGCACGTGCACAAACATAACTGTGCGTAAACTGACGCACATCACAAGTACTAACTGCAAGGTGCAGAATTACACAGGAAATCGTATAGCACGCAACCACACAATAGTAGAGCAACAATGTCGCACACACCACACAGGCTGCACACACAAATTGGTGTCCATGACTCAGCAAAATAGAAATGAGAGTGCTCCTACACTCAAACATCACAGCAACGTAAACCTAACACACTGAATAAAAGATGATCACAAACCACGCACTGACATATATTAGGACACGCATACACATGGTACGCAAGAGCAGTGCACACCATGTCATGCACACAGAAGCGCATCTGCAGCCAGCGCAACAATACTTCTAACACACAACAACAATGAACACTATGACAAACACACATAGATTAAAACACACTGTACAGCAATGTGAAACAGGGATTGAAATCAGGGCACTCGTGCACAGAACAGGGGTTTAACGCAGGCACCTGCAGCTTCTGCGGTGCTATAGGCCCCAACCCATCAGGCGTTTCCCCTCAGCCAAAGGCCCATGAATATCTGTGAGATATGAGAGACTCGGGACTCCACGCCACATTCTGCATCATTTGCACACGATGCAAACTATAGTGCACAACTGTACACACGCACACATGAAAAAGACAGTTGCACACTGTCCCATCTAGTGAGGACTGATGACACAGACCCAAAGGGAAGCAAACACACCACTGGCTAACTCATTACATGGCAAACCCGCACAATAGGCCCTGACAATCAACAACAGTGTACACAGTGACACATTGAGAGACACAAACTAACACACTTACACACAATATTAGCGCACACCCTAGCACGCACACAAGCACACAGAGATATAATGAAGTGCATTGAAGTCTTAGGCAATGTACTGCTACACAGAAGACACATCATGACACTCTCCAAAGACACAGTCAGGCACTGTATACCAATACACAATAGAAGTTCACATCGTAATATCCATGTGAGAAAGTACACAAGACACAGTAGACACATTACACTAATACACACTAGGCGTTCACATCATGACATCCATGTGAGAAAGTAAACCCACACACTGTAAACCGACAAACAGAAGTCAATTTCCTGACACACAGAGGAAAGCAACCCCTACTGCACTAACAAACGGCTCTCACATTGCACAATGTCACATGCAAAGAAACACACCCTTCCGCACCAACAGACATACACACACACAGGAACGGCCACACAATGCACACCTAAACTCACAAAAAACACACTGAACAGATATATGCACAAAGAGAAAATCACAACCATTTAGCAAAGACTGAGACCCACCCACACTGGCAGGCACACACACTAGTCACACACTTGTATGGAGGAAGTGTCAGCTCCATGGCACACATTGAAACAAAGACTCAGACATGTAGGGAAGCACAGACGTGTCACTCCTCGGGGCCTACAACACTTGAGAAGGTTTGGCCTTCTCGTCCTACAATTTTCGCAACCTAGCTTTGCCCATCACTCACATCATCAGAAAAGTAAACTTACATGCCACACTGACACAGAGGAAAACATTCTCTCTCTCTCTCTCTCTCTCTCTCTCTGTCTCGCACACACATGCACACATTCACACACACACATAAGCACGCATGTGCGGGTTATTAATACACAGACATAGAAAAAACACACTCATGGAGCATGCTGACACATGCAAGCAAAACACAGTGGGTCACTGATCACAAATGCCACTCCACTGTACATAGTCTGGCACGATTTTGAAGGCCACATTAACAATCTTAACTGCGCACTCCAACACCAACAAAATGATCCATTCCATGCACTGTACAATGGCACACAGGCCTTGTGCCATTCACTAATCAGACCCGAAACACAGCTGTGTTCAACTCAGTGCTGTCTTAAGGATTTCGGGGGCCCTCGGGGAAATTATTTTAGGGGTCCCTGTTTGGAACAACTTTGAATTGTATTACCCATTTTCTGCTAATTCAAACCCCTGCTAGCAAAATTGAATCATATGTTAACGGTTGAGAGCGAGAAATAGCTCAAAGTAAAATAATGAAACAGTTTACTTTCTGAGGTGCCCCATGGAAAGTGGGGGACCTGGGGAATTGTCCACTTTGCCCAGGCCTTAAAATGTATCTGGCTCAGCTGACACAGATATGTGCACAAATTCTCCCAGACCTAAAAAAAAACACTCCCATACTACACACAAGAGGAAAAGTTCACCAGAGAATCACATACTGACACAATTAAAACAACCATCACAGCACAACCTGGCTGACACAACATAACATATGCAGCGAACAGCCTTGCGGGGTATGTTGAAAAATGGTAAACAACCCTCAACTCCACGCCCAGACTTAAACAGGGGGCACGCTCACTCACAGAGCTCTCACACAAATGCACATGAAAACTAGCACACACGAACAGAAACGTACATTTACATTGCACACGTTACAAGAAAGAATTGCACACAAACGGTTTGTGGCACTCAATTATAGAAACCCACATGGCACACCTAATAAAAAATCAAAATAAAACTCACACAACATACTAACATTCGAAGAAAGATACGCACACAGTCACACTGACAATCTTTGTCTCTCTATTAAGCTCTCTCAAATGCACAGACACACAGTCTGTTTCCCTCTTTCACGCACCTAGTGTCTCTCACACACACCCAATCTGCCACTCTCTTTCTCCAGAAGAAACTGACATGAACATAGTCTCTCTCTTCACACAGGCATACATGCACACTCATTCTCTCTCCTTCTGTATCCCGCTCTCTGTTACACACACACACACACACACACACACACACACACACACACATTTTGTACATTTCTCACACACATGCTTACACTCACTCAGTTCCCGCCCCTCAAATACACAGAGATGCATAGTCTCTCTCACAGCCCCCGCCACACACATCATTCCTCTCACACAACACACATGGGCAGTCTGTCTGTCTCACAAATACTGTATGACACTTCCCCACACTAGCAACTTTTGCTTCCCAGTCTCTCCCTCTCACACAGACAACACACACACACAAAATGTCTGTCTCTCACCTACAGGAATGCAAAAACAGTATTTAGCCACCACACAAACACACAGTCCCCCTCTCTCACAGACTCACAGTATCTCACACTCGCACGCACACTCAGCCTTTTCCCTACACAGTCCGTCTCTCTCAAATGACATCCTTGCACATACATTCACATACACTTTCTCTCACACATGCACTCTCTTTCTCTCTCCTTCTCACACACTCACAAATAGCCCCCTCTCACAGACATACCCACAGGCACACCTGTGCCTTGCACACAAACCGACTCAGTCTGCCTCTCTGGTTCTCTCATACACACACGCCGTCTCTGCCTCTCTCATACACAGCCTATCTGTCCCACTCTTATACACACACACAGACACACACTCACCTGTGCTAATAAATACCTCGCGGCTGCTCTGCGATGTCATTTACTGTAGAAATGGCTTTGGTTGGTTTTAATTAAACATGCAGAGGACGGGAGGGGTGACATCACTCCAGTGACTGATCCGCGCAGGGAGAGAGAGCAGCGACGCTCTCGAGGACAGGCTTCTTTGGGACAGCAATAAGTGTGATCACACGGGTAAATGGAAGCGGATGTGGTGCAACGGCCAGAGTCTCGGCGTCTACTCAACAGCCTCTAATTCTGGGCAAATCACTTAATCTCCACGTGCATTAAAAAAAACATATATATTATTATTAAAAATCTCATTGTGCAATGTAGCTGATGCTCATGTAAGGCGCTCCAATACTATCGAGTCGAGTTAGCTCTGTATAAAACCGCAAAAAAATGGTCCACACGGAATGCCAGAGCTCTACAGGGAGGGATCCTGTGGGCACCCCGATGTCTGACAGCTTTGCAGTGAGAGATCTCTACGGCCTCAGGAAGTGTGAGAGCTTTGCAGTGGCAGACCTCCATGCCCTCAGGGGGTGTGAGAGCTTTGCAGTGACAGACCACCATGGCCTCAGGGGGTGTGTGAGAGCTTTGCAGTGACAGACCACCATGGCCTCAGGGGGTGTGTGAGAGCTTTGCAGTGACAGACCACCATGCCCTCAGGGGGTGTGTGAGAGCTTTGCAGTGACAGACCTCCATGCCCTCAGGGGGTGTGAGAGCTTTGCAGTGACAGAACTCCAGGGCCTCTGAAGGTATAAGAGCTTTGCAGTGACAGACCTCCATAGCCTGTGCAGTTGTGACATGTTTGCAGTGACAGACCTCCATGGCCGCAGATTGTGTAAGAACTTTGCAGTGACAGACCTCCATGGCCTCAGAAGGTGTGAGAGTTTTGCAGTGACAGACCTCCATGGCCTCAGAAGTTGTGAGGTTTGCAGTGACAGACCTCCATGGCCTCAGAAGTTGTGAGGTTTGCAGTGACAGACCTCCATGGCCTCTGAAAGTGTGAAAGCTTTACAGTGACAGACCTCCATGGCCTCTGAAGGCGTGAAGTGTTTATAGTTACAGACCTCCATGGCTTCAGACGGTGTGAGGTTTGCAGTGGCAGACCTCCATGGCCTTAGAAATTGTGAGGTTTGCAGTGACAGACCTCCATTGTGTAGGATCAGAAGGTGTAACAACTTTGAAGTGACAGACCTCCAGGGCCTCAGAAGGTGTGAGAGCATTGCAGTGACAGACCTCCAGGGCCTCAGAAGGTGTGAGAGCTTTGCAGTGACAGACCTCCATGGCCTCAGGGGGTGTGTGAGAGCTTTGCAGTGACAGACCTCCATGGCCTGTGCAGTTGTGAAATGTTTGCAGTGACAGACCTCCATGGCCTCTGAAGGTGTGAAGTGTTTATAGTTACAGACCTCCATGGCTTCAGACGGTGTGAGGTTTGCAGTGATAGACCTCCATTGCGTAGGCTCAGAAGGTGTAAAAACTTTGAAGTGACAGACCTCCAGGGCCTCAGAAGGTGTGAGAGCTTTGCAGTGACAGAGCTCCATGGCCTTGCAGGGTGTAAGAACTTTGCAGTGACAGTTATCCAGGGTGTAGGCATAAAAGGTGTAAAATCTTTGCTGTGACAGACCTCCATTGCCAGAGAGGGTTTGAGAGCTTTGTAAGAGTTTTGCAGTGACAGACCTCCATGGCCTCAGAAGTTGTGAGGTTTGCAGTGACAGACCTCCATTGCCACAGAGGATTTGAGAGCTTTGTAACAGTTTTGCAGTGACAGACCTCCATGGCCTCAGAAGGTATTAGAACTCTGCAGTGACAGACCTCCATGGCCTCAGAAGGTGTAAGAGCTTTGCAGTGACAGACCTCCATGGCCTAAGAGGTCGTGAGGTTTGCAGTGGCAGACCTCCATGGCCTCAGTAGTCGTGAGGTTTGCAGTGACAGGCCTCAGAGGGTGTGAGAACTTTGCAGTGACAGACCTCCATGGCCTAGGCTCAGGTTTAGGAACTTTGCAGTGACAGACTTCCATGGCCACAGAGGGTGTAAGAACTTTGCAGTGGCAGACCTCCATAGCCTCAGAAGTCATGAGGTTTGCAGTGACAGGCCTCAGAGGGTGTGAGAACTTTGCAGTGACAGACCTCCAAGGCCTAAGCTCAGAAGGTGTGAGAGATTTACAGCGGCAGACCTCCATGGCCTCAGGGGGTGTGAGAGCTTTGCAGTGACAGAACTCCATGGCCCCTGAAGGTATAAGAGCTTTGCAGTGACAGACCTCCATGGCCTCAGAAGTCGTGAGATTTGCAGTGACAAACCTCCATGGCCTCCGAAGATGTGAAATGTTTGCAGTGACAGACCTCCATGGCCTAAGCTCAGAGGTTGTGAGAGCTTTGCCGCGGCAGACCTCCATGGCCTCAGGGGGTGTGAGAGCTTTGCAGCGACAGACCTCCATGGCTTCCTAAGGTGTGAAATGTTTGCAGTGACAGACCTCCATGGCCTCAGAAGGTGTGAGAGCTTTGCAGTGACAGACCTCCATGGCTTCCTAAGGTGTGAAATGTTTGCAGTGACAACCTCCATGGCCTTAGAGGGTGTGA
Organism: Lissotriton helveticus; assembly: GCF_964261635.1. NCBI lineage: Eukaryota > Metazoa > Chordata > Amphibia > Caudata > Salamandridae > Lissotriton > Lissotriton helveticus. The sequence continues at coordinate 1,773,097,916 of NC_136057.1, forward strand.
GAGATTTGCAGTGACAGACCTCCATGGCCTCCAAAAGTGTGAGAGCTTTGCATTGACAGACCTCCATGGCTTCCGAAGGTGTGACATATTTGCAGTGACAGAACTCCATGGCCAAGGCTAAGAAGTCAAGTCAAGTCAAGTCATAAAATTTGTATAGCGCACTACATACCCAGAGGGTTTCAAGGCGCTTAGGAAGGGGAGGAGGATTATTTGTCAAATATCCACGTTTTAAGCTGCTTTCTGAACGCTAGGTGATTCTGGGTGTAAGAATTTGCAGTGACAGACCTCCATGGGCTCAGAGGGTGTGAGAACTTTGCAGTGACAGACCTCCATGGCCTCAGAGGGTGTAAGAACTTTGCAGTGACAGACCTCCATGGCCTAGGCTCAAAAGGTGTGAGAGCTTTGTAGTGACAGACCTCCATGGCCTCAGAAAGTGTGAGAGCTTTGCAGTGACAGACCTCCATGGGCCCAGAACGTGTGAGAGCTTTGCAGTGACAGACCTCCATGGCGTCAGAAGTCGTGACGTTTGCAGTGACAGGCCTCAGAGGGTGTCAGAACTTTGCAGCGACAGACTTCCATGGCCTATGCTCAGAAGGTGTAGGAACTTTGCAGTGACAGACCTCCATGGCCGCAGATTGTGTAAGAACTTTGCAGTGACAGACCTCCCTGGCCTCAGAGGGTGTACGCACTTTGCAGTGACAGACCTCCATGGCCTGAGAAGGTGTGAGAGCTTTGCATTGGCAGAACTCCATGGCCTCAGAAGGTGTGAGAGCTTTGCAGTGACAGCTCCTTGGAGGGTGTGATAACTTTGCAGTGACAGACCTCCATGGCCTAGGCTCAGAAGGTGTGAGAGCTTTGCAGTGACAGACCTCCATGGCCTCAGAAGGTGTAGGAGCTTTGCTGCGACAGATCTCCATAGCCTCAGAAGTGGTGGGCGCATTGCAGTGGTAGACCTCCATGGCCTCAGAAGTCGTGAGGTTTGCAGTTACAGACCTCCATGGCTTCAGACAGTGTGAGGTTTGCAGTGATAGACCTCCATTGTGTAGGCTCAGATGGTGTAAGAGCTTTGTCGTGACAGACCTCCAGGGTCTCAGAAGGTGTGAGAGCTTTGCAGTGACAGACCTCCATAGCCTCAGAGGGTGTGAGAGCATTGTAAGAGTTTTGCAGTGACAGACCTCCATAGCCTCAGAGGGTGTGAGAGCATTGTAAGAGTTTTGAAGTGACATACCCCCATGGCCTCAAAAGTCGTGAGGTTTGCAGTGACAGACCTCCATGGCCTCAGAAGTAGTGATGTTTGCAGTGACAGACCTCCATAGCCTCAGAGGGTGTGAGAGCATTGTAAGAGTTTTGCAGTGACAGACCTCCATGGCCTCAGAAGGTGTGAGAGCTTTGCAGTGACAGACCTCAAGGGCCTCTGAAGGTGTAAGAGCTTCGCAGTGACAGCCCTCCAAGGCCTCAGAAGGTTTGAGAACTCTGCAGTGACAGACCTCCATGGCCTCAGAGGGTGTGAGAGCTTTGCTGTGACAGACCTCCATCGTGTAATATCAGGTGTAAAAGCTTTGCAGTGACAGACCTCCATTGCCACAGAAGGGGTGAGAGGTTTGCAGTGACAGATCTCAATGGCCTCAGAATGTGTGAGAGCTTTGCAGTGACTTACCTCCATGGCCTAGGCTCAGAAGGTGTAAGAGCTTTGCAGTGACTGACCTTCATGGCCTAGGCTCAGAAGGTGTGAGAGCTTTGCAGTGACTGACCTCCATGGCCTCAGAAGCCGTGAGGTTTGCAGTGACAGCACTCCATGGCCTAGGCACAGAAGGTTTACGGGCTTTGCAGTGACAGACCTCAATGTCCTCAGAATTTGTAGGAGCTTTACAGTGTCAGGCCTCCATGGCCTCAGATGGTGTGAGGGCTTTGCAGTGACAGACCTCCATTGCCACAGAGGGTTTGAGAGCTTTTGTAAGAGTTTTGAAGTGACATACCCCCATGGCCTCAAAAGTCGTGAGGTTTGCAGTGACAGACCTCCATGGCCTCAGAAGTAGTGATGTTTGCAGTGACAGACCTCCATGGCCTCAGAGGGTGTGAGAGCATTGTAAGAGTTTTGCAGTGACAGACCTCCATGGCCTCAGAAGGTGTGAGAGCTTTGCAGTGACAGACCTCAAGGGCCTCTGAAGGTGTAAGAGCTTCGCAGTGACAGCCCTCCAAGGCCTCAGAAGGTTTGAGAACTCTGCAGTGACAGACCTCCATGGCCTCAGAGGGTGTGAGAGCTTTGCTGTGACAGACCTCCATCGTGTAATATCAGGTGTAAAAGCTTTGCAGTGACAGACCTCCATTGCCACAGAAGGGGTGAGAGGTTTGCAGTGACAGATCTCAATGGCCTCAGAATGTGTGAGAGCTTTGCAGTGACTTACCTCCATGGCCTAGGCTCAGAAGGTGTAAGAGCTTTGCAGTGACTGACCTTCATGGCCTAGGCTCAGAAGGTGTGAGAGCTTTGCAGTGACTGACCTCCATGGCCTCAGAAGCCGTGAGGTTTGCAGTGACAGCACTCCATGGCCTAGGCACAGAAGGTTTACGGGCTTTGCAGTGACAGACCTCAATGTCCTCAGAATTTGTAGGAGCTTTACAGTGTCAGGCCTCCATGGCCTCAGATGGTGTGAGGGCTTTGCAGTGACAGACCTCCATTGCCACAGAGGGTTTGAGAGCTTTTGTAAGAGTTTTGAAGTGACATACCCCCATGGCCTCAAAAGTCGTGAGGTTTGCAGTGACAGACCTCCATGGCCTCAGAAGTAGTGATGTTTGCAGTGACAGACCTCCATGGCCTAGGCTCAGAAGGTGTAGGAACTTTGCAGCGACAGACCTCCATGGCCTCAGTGTTTGTAAGAACTTTGCAGTGACAGACCTCCATGGCCTCAGTGTTTGTAAGAACTTTGCAGCGACAGACCTCCATGGCCTCAGTGTTTGTAAGAACTTTGCAGTGACAGACCTCCATGGCCTCAGAAGGTGTGAGAGCTTTGCAGCGGCAGACCTCCATAGCCTCAGAAGTCGTGAGGTTTGCAGTGACAGGCCTTGGAGGGTGTGAGAACTTTGCAGTGTCAGACCTCCCTGGCCTAGGCTCAGAAGGTGTGAGAACATTGCCGTGACAGACCTCCATGGCCTCAGAATGTGTGAGAGCTTTGCCGTGACAGACCTCCATGGCCTCAGAGGGTGTAAGAACTTTGCAGTGACAGACCTCCCTGCCCTAGCCTCAGAAGGAGTAAGAGCTTTGCAGTGATAGACCTCAGAGGGTGTGAGAACTTTGCAGTGACAGACCTCCATGGCCTAGGCTTTGAAGGTTTAGGAACTTTGCAGTGACAGACCTCCATGGCCTCAGAGTGTGTAAGAACTTTGCAGTGACAGACCTCCATGGCCCCAGAAGGTGTGAGAGCTTTAGAGTGACAGACCTCCATGGCCCCAGAAGGTGTGAGAGCGTTAGAGTGACAGACCTCCATGGCCTCTGATGGTGTGGAATGTTTATAGTGACAGACCTCCATGGCCTCAGAAGGTGTAGGAGCTTTGCTGCTACAGATCTCCATAGCCTCGGAAGGTGTGAGAGCATTGCTGTGGCAGACCTCCATGGCCTCAGAAGTCGTGAGGTTTGCAGTGACAGACCTCCATTGTGTAGGCTCAGATGGTGTAAGAGCTTTGCAGTGACAGACCTCAGAGGGTGTGAGAACTTTGCAGCGACAGACCTCCATGGCCTAGGCTTTGAAGGTTTAGGAACTTTGCAGTGACAGACCTCCATGGCTTCAGAAGGTTTGAGAGCTTTGCAGTGGCAGACCTCCATGGCCTCAGAAGTCAAAAGGTTTGCAGTGACAGACCTCCATGACCTCAGAAGGTGTGAGAGCTTTAGAGTGACAGACCTCCATGGCCTCTGATGGTGTGGAATGTTTATAGTGACAGACCTCCATGGCCTCAGAAGGTGTAGGAGCTTTGCTGCTACAGATCTCCATAGCCTCGGAAGGTGTAAGAGCATTGCAGTGGCAGACCTCCATGGCCTCAGAAGTCGTGAGGTTTGCAGTGACAGACCTCCAGGGCCTCAGAAGGTGTGAGAGCTTTAGAGTGACAGACCTCCATGGCCTCTGATGGTGTGGAATGTTTATAGTGACAGACCTCCATGGCCTCAGAAGGTGTAGGAGCTTTGCTGCTACAGATCTCCATAGCCTCGGAAGGTGTAAGAGCATTGCAGTGGCAGACCTCCATGGCCTCAGAAGTCGTGAGGTTTGCAGTGACCGACCTCCATGGCCTAGTCTCATTAGGTGTGAGATCTTTGCAGTGACAGACCTCCATGGCCTCAGAAGGGGTGAGAGGTTTGCAGTGACAGACCTCCAGGGCCTCAGAAGGTGTGAGAGCTTTGTAAGAGTTTTGCAGAGACACACCTCCATGGCCTAGGCTCAGAAGGCATGAGAGCTTTGCAGTGACAGACCTCCATTTCCACAGAGGATTGAGAGCTTTGCAGTGACAGACCTCCATGGCCTAGGCGCAGAAGGTGTAAAAGCTTTGCAGGGACAGACCTTCGTTGCCACAGAGGGTTTGAGAGCTTTGTAAGAGTTTTGCAGAGACAGACCTCCATGGCCTCTGAAGTCGTGATGTTTGCAGTGACAGACCTCCATGGCCTCAGAAGTCGTGAGGTTTGCAGTGACAGACCTCCATGGCCTCAGAAGGTGTAAGAGCTTTGCAGTGACAGACCTCCATGGCCTAGGCTTAGAAGGTGTGAGAGCTTTGCAGTGACGGACCTCCATAGCCTCAGAAAGGGTGAGAGGTTTGCAGTGACAGACCTCCAGGGCCTGTGGAGAAGTGTGGCTCAGTGGTTAGAGGCGGCAGACCCGGAAGCTGAGATCAGCCGTGGACCAGGGTTCGATTCCCCGCCTCGGCGGGTCTCGGGCTCAAAAATTCCACGGACTCGACAATTCTCGCTCCGGTGCCTACTCGACTCACGGGGTCACACTCTGCGACTCTGGGCAATAGCTTGCTTAATCTCCACTACGGCCCCTTGCGGCGGGATGCCTGGCTTTCACCTTGTGAATACCCTGCCGGGGTATCTCTCACAGGGGAATACCAGGACGGGTTCCCTAAGCAAGCGCCTTGAGACCCCTGGGTGAATCGTGCGCTATATAAATCGAAATACATTTACATTTACACACATACACACACAGACCTCCAGGGCCTCAGAGGGTGTGAGAGCTTTACAGTGACAGACCTCCAGGGCCTCAGAAGGTGTGAGAGCTTTGTAGTGAGAGTTCGGATTGGGCAAATGGTCTGTGAGTAACACTGTGAGAGGTCCCAGGCCTGAGAGCTCAGCAGTGACGGAGCATCAGGCGTTTGTGCCCGAATCTCCCAGGGTCTCACAATGAGACTCTCGTTCTACTCATAACCTGACTCCAGCCAGGCCCTGACTTCCCCCAGTGACTTACTCCCCAAAGCACAGTTTCATCCCAAGACCAATGCTATAAGTGCCCGCCTACCACCGGGTTCAGGTTTTATCCACGTTGTACCTCCCACAGTGCATGATTCCGTTCAGGGCCTGGTTCCACCCAGGGTTTCACAAAACCACCGAGGGCATGACCCACACTAGGGTCATATGCTACCCGGAGCCTCATTCCATCTGAAGACTGACTTCACAAATAGCATTACTGAATGCGCCCAGAGGCTGCCTTCACCCAGGTCCTAGCCTCATATTTCACCGACTCATGAATTCCCGGGCCTTGTTCGCATTCCACACAGGGCCTGGGGGCCCCAGGCCCTGTGTGGAATGCGAAATAGGTCCGGGCCTCTCAGAGTTCGTTTCACCCACGCGTCGATCCCAAACCCATTAGTCAGTTGACGCCTGCTGCTGCTTTGGTGACCTGGGGCTCAGAGGGAGTAAACCGGAAACCGAGCAAGGGCTTCAGGTAGGGGGCGATCAGGCAGCCCCACCTTTCCTGTTGGCCCTTCCCTCATGCCTCTTTGGCAATACCGCCCTCCACGAATCCCTACCCCCAGATGAAAGGAGGGAACCCGTGGCACTGCGTCACATTTCATCAGTTGAAACCGTTTGATATTTTCATTTGGCATCGCGATACGCAACCCTTTTGGGAGGGAGGGGGACAGCCAACACCGAAACCCATTTTTTGTGTGTAAAAAAGGCTGCTTTATTGAAAAAAGGTGTATCACAATGTCCAACCTAGGCCAGTGCCTTACAAACGAAAACCTCACTATACATAAATAAACTGCTCCCTCATTTTCCCCACCCCTACGAGCCCCACATAACCCCCCTCACCCTGCCGATAACATAACATTCCATAACATTCCATAACAATCCTATTGCACAGTATTGCAGTTCCAAACTCCTGCCATCAAATAAAACCTACGTTATCTGTTCTTCAGCAACTGTAACTACCTAACCTCTATTCTAAACGTATCCTACCTGCCTAACCTTTCCCTGGCCCTGCCCCAAAACTTCCCAAAATGTAACTCCAAATTTCTGCTAATCTGGCCAACTCTTGAACCACCCCACAGCACCTCAAGTGACAGAAAATCCAACATCCACGATAACCCTATGTACCTGCTCCCAACAAAACCGCTGAAATCTAAAAATTACTTCCCATAACCGCGCCCACAAAAAAACCCTAACTTAAAGGTGGGGGGAGGGACAAATTCAAATTACAGCTCCCCTTCCAGCCACAGGTCACCAAACCTAAAATGGTGGCTGGGAGAGGGAGGGCTAACCCCTTATAGCCTTTGGGCTATAACCTTAATTGGGCTATGTTTGGGCTATACACACGAAGCCCAAGAGCCTTACAAAAAATGTCCGCTGCTGGCCGTCCCTCCCCCTCCCAAACTGCCCGGGGGATAGACCTCGAAGGCTCGGCTGCCGCTCAAACTCCCCATCATGTTAGGATCATCGTAAGAGAATTGAGTGAGTTCATGATCCTGCAACAGAGATATGAGTTCACTCAGGAGGTTGCCATCTTCAATCCCTGTGATGTCTCTGGGACTGGAAAGGGAAAAGCGGCGGGGGAAAGGAGGTGATGCGACCTGTTGGCAACTTGCATGCCATCTCAATATGATAGCTGAGAGGCTTTTCGTGCCTGCTGCAACGGAGTTTTGGGCTGCCACCTTACCGTCACTGATGCAAATTCCAGTGGGACGACCCAATCTTTCATCCTTCCTAAGTCCAAAAAAATAAAAAGCAATGTGTTGGTAAATAAAATGATCTTTCATTTATTATTTAGTGTATACTACTCACCACGTGATGTGTGGTTTCAAAGCCGTGCTTGGTATCATGTTAACGTTAGAAGTTACTAATATCACCTGCATTGCATACATTACATAGGGCCCCATTCACAAAAGTAATTGGACACAAAATCCTAACTTTACGACTTTCGGTAGTCACAAAGGGCATTTAGGAGTAGTAACGCTAGGATTTTGTCTCAGTTAAACTCAGGGCTTTAAGTGGGCAGGGTCTGTCCGAGTCTGAACACTGGCAATTATTTTCAGGGGGCCTCGAAACGGGTCTCTATCGGGCTCTATTTTCGGGCCTCGCAGAGGTAGTCCGTTTCTTTTTTTTTCTTGCACCAAACTTATTTTGCTCTAGCTGGAATTGCCGGGCTAGATCCTGAGGCCGCTGACCTTTGCGCACACTGTAGATCCTTTCATGCAGATTTTTATCATATGATGCTGGACTGTGGGGAAGTATCACAGTTTAGGACAGAAAGTCCTCTCTTTAATTAATGACTTTTCTGGCACCTATCTCCGAGTCATTCTGAGTAAAACTTTGTTTGTTGGGCAAGTTACCTAGAACTAAGGATAATGAAAAACACTTGTAATTTCATTGATTTAGTGCCTTATTTTTGGTAAGGGTAAGATTGCAATCCTGCAACCAGCCTCCAAACACATACAGCCGCACCCGAGTACTTCACAGGTCTTTAAAAGACCATTTGCATGTTAACGAGGCTTTGTTATTTTTCACCCCTTTGTAGAGCCCCTGCAGCTCCACTCTGCCTATTGCTTGAAGAACTACCCCCAAAATGTTTTCTTAGCCCCTCCCTCGAAATTTGGCTCTACCTGTGCCTCTGGGGAAGTTGTATGGCGTTATCCATACATATCTTCATTTAGACCAGGCCCCTATGTGGATAGGCCACACCCCTTTAAGAGGTTTGCCCCGCCCCTTTTAGAGCACCCCAGGTTTTTTTCTCACTTAAAGCCCTGGTTAAACTTAAGTTTTGGTCTTCAAAAACGGTTTAACTGAGACAAAGTTGTGGACTTAAGTTTAAGTTTTGGTCTTCAGTTAAACCTAAGACCAAAACGTAAGTTTAACTGAGACAAAGTTTTGGTCTTAGGTTTAAGTTTTGGTCTTAAGTTTAACTTAAGACCAAAACTTACGTTTAACTGAAACAAAGTTTTGTTCTTAAGTTTAAGTTTTTGTCTTAAGTTTAAGTTTTGGTCTTAAGTTTAACTTAGGACCAAAACGTAAGCTTAATTGAGACAAAATCCAAATCTACTACTCCTAAATGCCCTTTGTGAATACCGAAAGTCGTAAAGTTAGGATTTTGTCTCAGTTAAACCTAAGTTTTGTTCTTAAGTTTAACTTAAGGCCAAAACTTAAGTTTAACAGAGACAAAATCCTAACTTTACTACTCCTAAATACCCTTTGTAAATACCGAAAGTCCCCTTGTAAAGTTAGGATTTTGTCTCTGATTACTTTTGTAAATCGGGCCCATAGAGCGGACAAGCCTGGGTTCGCGTTGTCATATAAACAGGGAATTGTGGTCTGAGTCAGTCAGTCAAGGGCTTGAGTGGCTTCAGGGAGCCTGCAGGTGGCGGCAGTCACGAGACCTTGCCCGGAGTCAGTCATTCGCAGCCCCGTTCATTGAGTCAGTCAGGAGTCCGTGCCTGGAGTTGGGCGATTGTGCCTAGAGTAAGTTAGTAGGTAGTGAATGGACTCCGTCTCTTCGCTCTTAGCAGGAGTCAGTCTGGAGGGAGTGCATGCTAACAGGGTCTGTGGTTGGAGTCACTCAGTCAAAGTCCTTATTCAGGACCATTGGATATAAGCGATTCTGATGCCATGTCTGTTTTTTCGCCATAATTAGGGATTCGCCACATTTGCCACATAATACATCATCATCTGCAGATTTGAACAAAAAACATTTTGTTTCTAGCTCCAACAGATCAAAAGTTACTAAAATGTGGCGAACTGTGTTTGGGCTCATTGAAAGACCCTTTCCAAAGGTTTACTGTTCATCTTTCAGTTGCTTATTTATGTATTTAGTAGTCAAACTGGTACTGATGATGTGAAATCTTTTGCCAAACAGTATTACCAAGTGTAACAATGACCAAATAATGAAGTAATATGCTGTAGTGTGTACTTGCATAATCTTGTGAGCTTTGTGCAGCTCAGTCCTTGGCTGACAGAATGTTTGCCTGGTGCAGTTCTCATGGCATCATGGGATTCTGGGTGGTTGAAAAATGCCAAGGAAGTTGTTGGCTGTGCCTGGCTTGGGATGCTGTGAAGGATGTTTTCTCCTGACTGAATAAAATAACTTGTTGATAACCCTATTATGTCCAGCGAGCTTACTACATAATACTATAAAAAAAGAAGTGCTGCAATATGCTGCCTTATTTGACTTTTCTTGCAGCATAATCTAGTCAATTTTGAGCATAATTCGTTGCTCCTCTGCCATATAATTCTAGTGGCCCTGTCCTTAACCTAAAGTTAGTCAGAGGGCTGGGTCAGGGCCTGTAGATGGAGACAGGCAATCAATGCCCTGTGCATGGATTAAGTGAGGAGGCATATCAAGCAGGGCCGGACTGGGCGTAGCGGGCACCGGGCAATCCCCGGTGCACCGCACGGGTGGGGGGCCGGTTTGGGGCCCCTGGGGCCCGTTTTTGTTACAGGGCCGTTTTTGCAGCATAAAACCGGCCCAAAACCGGCCCTGGCAAAGAGCTCGGTGGCAACCAGGGGAGAGCTGGCCGAGCACTTTGCCAGGGCCGGTTTTGGTTCCCAGTCTGGCCCTGATATCAAGGTGTCAGGGCCTGTGGTTAGAGTCTGTCAGTTAAGTACACCAAGGTTTCGACTTGCCTGCATGAAGGGCCGCTAGTGTGCCTATCTGGCCCGAAACTCAGGAACTCTCTCCCGGCTTCTCTTAGGAACTGTCTCTCCTTACTTACCTTTCGTAAGAATCTGAAGCAGTGGCGTAGCAAGAGGGGTGTGGAGGGGCGGACCGCCCTGGGCGACACGAGTTTTGGAGGCGGCGGTCTCCCCTCACCCCCTCACTCGTACCAGCGTTCTAGCTATGCCACTGTCAGGGGCTGTGGACGCATGAGTGTCAGGGGCTATGGATGGATGAGTGCCAGGGGTTGTGGTTGGAGTCAGGGGCTGTGGATGGAGTCACGGGCTGTGGACAGATGCAGGGGCTGTAGATGGAGTCAGGGACTGTAGATGGAGTCAGGGGCTGTAGATGGAGTCAGGGGCTGTAGATGGAGTCGGGACTCTGGATGGAGTCGGGGGCTCTGGATTGAGTCGGGGGCTCTGGATTGAGTCGGGGGCTCTAGATGGAGTCGGGGATGTGGACGGATGCAGGGGCTGTGGACGGAGTTGGGGGGCTGTGGGCGGAGTCGGGGGCTGTGGACGGATGCACGGGCTGTGGGTGGAGTCAGGGGCTGTAGATGGAGTCAGGGGCTGTAGATGGAGTCAGGGGCTGTGAGCGGAGTCAGGGGTTGTGGATGGAGTCAGGGACTGTGGATGGAGTCAGGGGTTGTGGATGGAGTCAGGGGCTGTGGGGTAAGTCAGGGGCTGTGGTTGGAGTCAGGGGCTGTGGTTGGAGTCAGAGGTTGGCTGTGGATGGAGTCTTAGGATGGCTGTGGACGGAGTCAGGGACTTTGGGTGGAGTCAGGGGCTGTGGATGCAGTCAGGGACTGTGGGTGGAGTCAGGGACTGTAGACGGAGTCAAGGTTTGTGGATGGAGTCAGGAGTCGAATACCATGGCCCGAATGCCCGCCTTACCAATCTGATCCTGCTGTGGACGGAGTCAGGAGCTGTGGCTAGTGTCAGGGGCGGTGGGTGGAGTCAGGGGCTGTGGGTGGAGTCAGGGGCTGTGGGTGGAGTCAGGGGCTGTGGATGGAGTCAGAATACATCCGGCTGTTATTAGGGGGCACTTGCCCCTGAGAGCAGATGCTTGCACAGACAGAGTTACATAAAACATCCGCTTCCCAGGAGAATCAGACATTGGCCCCAGCCAGTAGTGTGGTGGATGAATGAATGAAACTAGCCACCGACTAAAATGTAAAGGTATGAATGAATGCATAAATGAAACAACTAAATTAAATCACTAGCACACCACTGAATTGGTGAATGGATGAATGACTAAATGGATGAATTTAGCTAATCAATTTAATCAAAAAGGCATTGATGAATGAATGATCATAGAAGTAACAACACGACTGAATTAAAATATGAAAATATGAATGAAATAGGGAAAAAATGGATGGAAATCTGGAGAACAGGAACACTAATCTCGTATTGTTATATTGACCGACATCTGCAAAAGAAACAATTGATAGACGGAATGTAGGACAATGCAAACATTCACCCCAGTCACAAGGATCTGGGTCAAATCCATCATTATTTTGCTCACCACACAACCCCAGGATGCTTGTTGCCAATCCACAGAGGACCTGGCTTGGCAGTTCAGTCTGGACTGTTCCCATGAGGCACAGGGTCAAGACTGATTTGCATATGGCTGGGTCCAAACTGGGGTGGTGTAGTGGGCAAAAGAATGATGGATTTAAGCCAGATCTCTTGACAGGGGGGGGGGAATGTTTAAATCATTCAGCATTCCATCCATAATTTGTTGCAGTAACACTTAACGCCCTAAGTGGGATGGGTATTTCCAGATGTAGGTCCCTTGCTCACTGTGCCATTGGATTCAAGCTAGCCTGGCTGATGAAGGGTTACTGACCCCGAAACCGGTCTCAAGATGCTTGTTTCCCGTCCAGGGAGGACCTGGCTTGGCAGTTCCGTCTGGACTGTTACCATGAGGCACAGGATTAAGACTGATTTGCATATGGCTGGGTCCAAACTGCGGTGGTATAGTGGGAAAAAGAACAATGGATTTAACCCAGATCTCTTGACTGGGGGAGAATTATTGAATCATTCAGCATTCCGTTCATCATTTGTTGCAGTAACACTTTTTGCCCTAAGTGGGACGGGTATGCCCAGAAGTGGGTCCCTTCCTCACTGTGCCACTGGATTCAAGCTAGCCTGGCTGATGAAGGGTGACATGCCCTGAAACTGGCCCCTGGATGCTTGTTTCCGGTCCAGGGAGGACCTGGCTTGGCAGTTCGGTCTGGACTGTTCCCATGAGGCACAGGGTCAAGATTGATTTGCATATGACTGGGCCCAAACTGGGGTGGCGTAATGAGCAAAAGAACAATGGAATTAACCCAGTTCTCTTGACTGGGGGAGAATGTTTGAATCATTCAGCATTCCGTCCATCATTTGCTGCAGTGACACATTTCGCCCTAAGTGGGAAGGGTAGGCCCAGACGTGGGTCCCTTGCTCATTGTGACACTGAATTCAAGCTAGCCTGGCCGATGAAGGGGGACATACCCCGAAACTGGTCCCAGGATGCTTGTTTTCTGTCCAGGGAGGACCTGGCTTGGCAGTTCGGTCTGGACTGTTCCCATGAGGCACAGGGTCAAGACTGATTTGCATATGGCTGGGTCCAAACTGGGGTGGTGTAACGGGCAAAAGAACAAGAACGAAGGATTGAATCATTCAACATTCCGTCCATCATTTGTTGCAGTAACACTTTTTGCCCTAAGTGGGAAGGGTATGCCCAGGATTGTTCCCATGAGGCACAGGGTCAAGACTGATTTGCATATGGCTGGGTCCAAACTGGGGTGGCGTAGTGGGCAAAAGAATAATGGATTTAACTCAGATCTCTTGACTGGGGGAGAATGTTTGAATCATTCAGCATTCCATCCATCATTTGTTGCAGTAACACTTTTCGCTCTAAGTGGGATGGGTATGCCCAGATGTGGGTCCCTTGCTCACTGTGTCACTGGATTCAAGCTAGCCGGGCTGATGAAGGGTGACATACCTCAAAACTTGTCCCAGGATGCTTGTTTCCGGTCCAGGGAGGACCTGGCTTGGCAGTTCGGTCTGGACTGCTCCCATGAGGCACAGGGTCAAGACTGATTTGTATATGGCTGGGTGCAAACTGGGATGGAGTTGTGGGCAAAAGAATGATGGATGTAACCCAGATCTCTTGACTGGGTGAAAATGTTTGAATCATTCAGCATTCCGTTCATCATTTGTTGCAGTAACACTTTTCCCCCTAAGTGGGACGGGTATGCCCAGAGGTGGGTTCCTTACTCACTGTGCCACTGGATTCAAGCTAGCCTGGCTGATGAAGGGTGACATACCCTGAAACTGGTGCCAGTATGCTTGTTTCCGGTCCAGGAAGGACCTGGCTTGGGAGTTAGGTCTGGACTGTTCCCATGATGCACAGGGTCATGACTGATTTGCATATGGCTGGTTCCAAACTGGGGTGGCGTAGTGGGCAAAAGTACAATGGATTTAACCCAGAACTCTTGACTGTTTGAATCAATCAGCATTCCGTCCATCATTTGTTGCAGTAACACTATTGAGCGAGGCATCTCCGACCTCAATATGCAGGGCTAGAATGACGTCTTTATTAGAAGTTCATTGTGAGGGTTTCTATAGGCGATGTTCACTGTAGGCAGATAATGTGAGGCATCCTGTAGATAAATGTATTTTAGAGAAGCTTGTACAAGGGCATCTGTAGGTGAAGTTCACTATGAGAAGATTGTGTGAGGGTTTATGTAGGTGATGTGCACTGTGAGTGTCTTATGTGAGGGCTTTCTAGGTGATGTTCACTGGGAGAGGATTGTGTGAGGGTTCATGCTGGGAATGTTCACTGGGTGAGGATGAGGATACCTTGAGGACTTCTGTAGATATGTCCAATGCGAGAGGCTTGTATTAAGCCTTCTGTAGTTGAAGTACACTGTGAAAGTATCATGTGAGGGTTTATGTTGGTGATGTTCACTGTGTAGGCTTCCACAATGAAGTTCCCTTTCAGAATATATAATGCAAGGGTTTCTATAGATGGAGCTCCCCTGTGGGGTCTTCTATAAGGTCTAATGTGAAGGGATTGTGGAATGGATTCTGAATGGGGTTTTAAAGGTGAAGATCAATGTGAAGGAGTTGTCTTTTAGCATGTATAGGTGAAGCCACCTGCAAGAGAACCACGTGAGGCAATCTATGGGATAATGTTCACTGAAAAAGGATGGTATGGGGGACTCTGTAGGCAACGCCCAACTTAAGAGGGGCGTGTGAGGGCTTCTATAGGAGTAGTTCCCTATGTGTGATTCAATAAGTGAAATTCACTAGGAGGGGATACTTTGTGTGCTTCCATAAAGGAAGTTTATACAGTAGGAAAGTGAGAGTGCTTCTATCACTGTGAAAATGTGTGCGGCTTCTATAGGTGGACTTCAGTCTGAGCCGATGGTGTATGGACTTGTATAAGTCAGGTTCCCAGTCTGATGACTGTGTGAGAGCTTTCAATATGTGAAATGTGCTTTGGGAGGCTAATGTGTGGGTTTCTCTTGGTGAAAGTAATTGTGTAAAGGTTCTGTAGGTGACGTTGCAAGTCAGAAGTTAGTGCGAGGTGCCGGCAGGATTCTGTATATGGTGTTCACTGTGAGAAATGTTCAACAGATGACACGCACTATGGGCCCCATTCACTAGATTTTGGCGCACGGCAGCACAGCAAGCCTTCCTGCTGCGATGCCATGCGCCAAAATAAAAGAGCAGGAATACACAATATCTACAAGATATGGCGCATTCTTGTCCTTCTACCCTGCGCCGGCTCAAACATCAACTGTGCACCAACGCAGACACCCTTTCGTCATGTTGAATGGATGCCTGTGTTGTGGGGGTGATTGTTTTTGTTCAGGAAGGGACACCTTCCTGCAGAAAAACAATCATTGATGGCATGGTCCTCTTAGAAAGAGGAAAAAACAAGGAGAAATAAAATTATTTCTTCTCGTTGCACCTCCTTACGCCTCCACTGGGGAGGCGTAGGATTCTAACTTGTTACCAGGTTTATGAAATGTTGTAAATCTGGGAATACGGCAGAATCAATGGGTGTTGCGTGGAAACACCCACAGCCACACACATGGAACGCCCCTTTCACTCAAAGTGCTGCTTGAAAAGGGACGGTATTTACAAGGCCATGAAAAGTCATGCAGGGTGACTTTATGTGGCCTTGTAAATATGGGTAATCCCATTGCGTTGCATCAAAAAAAGTGATGCACCCGTGGCGCAATGGCTTGTAAATGATGCCCTTTGAGTCACAGTCAGAGAATGCAGTTTGTAGTGTGTTTTGTGGCTCTCCGTGTGCTCAATAAACAAAGTATGTTTGCGCATGCCGCGTTATGTGATTGTTCACATAAATCACTATCGGTGTGCACACTTTGTGGTAGTGTGACTGCACACAGATCAAGTCACGATCATTGTGAACGGTTTGTGTCACTATGGATGTACCCCTTGGTTGTGCTATCTTGAGCGTGCACAGTCTTAGCCAGTGTGAGTATACAAAGTTTGTGGCTCAGCAAGAATGAAAACCATTGGGCCACTGTGACTGTGTCTTTTTTTCATTGTACAAATTCAAATTCGTTAAAACTGTTCGATTAATTAAAATCATTACAGCAAAATCCTCCCTCCCCCAGTCTCCCCTTTAGCCATTACTGACTTACAAACCTTACCCAAAGGGCTTAACTCGGCGAAGAGTTGTGTTCCCTGGTTTACCCCCATAAGAGTGCTTGAAGAACCCTGATGAAGGCCCAATAAAAATGTTTCTCTTAGTGCCAGTCTTGGGTCAACTCGTGTTGATTCAAATAGTGCAGAACAATTCCTGGACCTTGTGCTTTAACAGACAAAACCCCCTTCAAAACCTCAATTTAATATGCGGGAGCTCTAGTAAGACCTTAAAAAAACTTGCACATTTTCCATTGTTGAATACAACCCACCCTAATAAAGTGCTTTCCCAACCAGAATCTATAGCCCCTAGTTAATCTTCAGTTAAGATTGCACAATTTCCATTATTGCACACAGCCCACCTTAATAAAGTGCTCTAATAAAGTGCTTCATTGTACACAGTTTGTTTTACTGAGTGGGTATCCAGTCTGTTTCACATATTTAGTGCCACAGTAAAGAAACGCAGGTTGAGTCACAGTGACTGAGTGCACATGTTGTGTCACAGTCAATATGCAATGTAGTGTTAGAGTGATTGTGCATACACTTTAATTATGCACAGTTTATGCATCTGCGAGTGTGCACATTTTTCGTGTAACAAGGAGAGTTTACAGTTTGTGTTACGGTAAGAGTGCATTTTGTGGTACTGTTATGTGTGCACAAATATGCTTTCAACGGTTGACCAGTTGGAAGTGCAGTGAGTGTGACCAGGGAGTGTCCTTGTGATTGTGCACAGGTTAATTCACTTTAAATGTAAAGCATTTGTGGTGGTAGGAAAATGTAAAAGTCGCGTCAGAATTATTATGAGCACAATTTGTGATCAGTATGAGTGTTTACACTTAATGAGACTGTGTGTGCACACACTTTGTTTCATTAACAGTGTCTATGTTTTCTGCCAATGTGTGTTCAGTTTGTGTCAAAGATTGTGCACATGCTCCTCGTTCAAACTGTTGTTCAGTGTGCTTGGGTTGGGTGGCTGTAAGTGTGCACCACTAAATCTGCTTGTGAGTTTCAACAGACTGTGTCAATGTGAGTATGCACAGTTTGCACTCATATGTGTGCACAGGTTGTGTCACTGTGTGTGGACAGGTTGTGTTCCTGTTGGTGTGCACAGGCAGTGTCCATTTGAGTATGTACGTTGTTTCTCTGAGTGTGCACTGTCTATGTGCTTGTGAGTGTGCACATTATATGACTCTGAGAGTGTGTACAGTATGTGTTCTTGTGAATATGCAGTTTGCGTCACTGCGAGTGTGCACAGTTTGGGTCTCCATGGTTGTGCAGAGTTTGTGCCCCTGTCAATGTTTACAGTCTGTGAGCTTGTGAGTTAGGACAGTTTTTATCCCTGTGATAATGCAATTTGTGTGCTTGTGAATGCGCACGGAGGGAGACGCTGTGAACGTGCACGGTTTATGTCAGTAATTGTTCAGGCGCTACTTGTCCACACTTTGGGCCGGTGTTCCCTGGTGCTCAGATGCTCGCACAGTCTACATACCTGCTGCTGCCGGCACCAGGAGTCTGGCTTCAGACTCTTGTGAGCGTGCACGGTTTCCGTCAGTCATTGCGCAGGCGCAGCTTGTGCACACTTTGGGTCGGTGTGCCTTGGTGCTCAGATGCTCGCACAGTCATCAGATCTGCGGCTGCCGGCACCAGGAGTCTGGCTTCAGACTCTTGTGAGCGTGCACGATTTGCGTCAGTTATTGCGCACGCGCTGCTTGTGCACACTTTGGGCCGGTGTACCCTGGTGCTCAGATGCTCACACAGTCTTCACACCTGCTGCTGCCACTGCCAGGAGTCTGGCTTCAGACTCTTGTGAGCGTGCACAGTTTGCATCAGTCATTGCGCACGCGCTGCTTGTGCACACTTTGGGCCGGTGTGCCCTGGTGCTCAGATGCTCAAACAGTCTTCACACCTGCTTCTGCCGGCGCCAGGAGTCTGCCTTCTGACTCTTGGGAGTGTACACGGTTTGCGTCAGTCATTGTACAGGCGCTGCTTGTGCACACTTTGGGCCGGTGTGCCCTGGTGCTCAGATGCTCGCACAGTCTTCGCGCTTGCTGCTGCCGGCGCCAAGAGTCTGGCTTCAGATTCATGTGAGCATGCACAGTTTGCGTCAGTCATTGCGCAGGTGCTGCTTGTGCACACTTTGGGCCGGTGTGCCCTGGTGCCCAGATGCTCACTCAGTCTTCACACCTGCGGCTGCCAGCGCCAGGAGTCTGACTTCAGATTCTTGTGAGCGTGCACGGTTTGCGTCAGTCATTGCGCACTCGCTGCTTGTGCACACTTTGGGCCGGTGTGCCCTGGTGCCCAGATGCTCACTCAGTCTTCACACCTGCTGCTGCCAGCACCAGGAGTCTGGCTTCAGACTCCTGTGAGAATGCACAGTTTGCTCAGTCATTGTGAAGGCGCTGCTTG
Source organism: Lissotriton helveticus (assembly GCF_964261635.1). Taxonomy (NCBI): domain Eukaryota; kingdom Metazoa; phylum Chordata; class Amphibia; order Caudata; family Salamandridae; genus Lissotriton; species Lissotriton helveticus. The sequence continues at coordinate 1,773,116,115 of NC_136057.1, forward strand.
TGCACGCTTTGGGCAGATGTGCCCTGGTGCTCAGATGCTCGCACAGTCTTCACACCTGCTGCTGCCGGCACCAGGAATCTGGCTTCAGACTCTTTTGAGCATGCACAGTTTGCGTCAGTCATTGCGCAGGCGCTGCTTGTGCACACTTTGGGCCAAAGTGCCCTGGTGCTCAGATGCTTGCATAGCCTTCACACCCGCTGCTGCCGGCGCCAGGAGTCTGGCTTCAGACTCTTGTGAGCATGCACGGTTTGCGTCAGTCATTGCGCAGGCGCTGCTTGTGCACACTTTGGGCCGGTGTGCCCTGGTGCTCAGATGCTTGCACAGTCTTCACACCTGCTGCTGCAGGCACCAGGAATCTGGCTTCAGACTCTTTTGAGCGTGCACGGTTTGCATCAGTCATTGCACAGGCGCTGCTTGTGCACACTTTGGGCCGGTGTGCCCTGGTGCTCAGATGCTCAAACAGTCTTCACACCTGCTTCTGCCGGTGCCAGGAGTCTGCCTTCAGACTCTTGTGAGTGTACACGGTTTGCGTCAGTCATTGCACAGGCGCTGCTTGTGCACACTTTGGGCCGGTGTGCTCTGGTGCTCAGATGCCTGCACAGTCTTCGCGCTTGCTGCTGCCGGCGCCAAGAGTCTGGCTTCAGATTCCTGTGAGGGTGCACAGTTTGCGTCAGTCATTGTGCAGGCGCTGCTTGTGCCCGCTTTTGGCAGGTGTGCCCTGGTGCTCAGATGCTCGCACAGTCTTCACACCTGCTGCTGCCGGCACCAGGAATCTGTCTTCAGACTCTTTTGAGCATGCACGGTTTGTGTCAGTCATTGCGCAGGCGCTGCTTGTGCACACTGTGGGCCAGTGTGCCCTGGTGCTCAGATGCTTGCACAGTCTTCACACCTGCTGCTGCAGGCACCAGGAATCTGGCTTCAGACTCTTTTGAACGTGCACGGTTTGCGTCAGTCATTGCACAGGCGCAGCTTGTGCTCACTTTGGGTCGGTGTGCCTTGGTGCTCAGATGCTCGCACAGTCATCAGATCTGCGGCTGCTGTCACCAGGAGTCTGGCTTCAGACTCTTGTGAGTGTGCACGATTTGCGTCAGTCATTGCGCACGCGCTGCTTGTGCACACTTTGGGCCAAAGTGCCCTGGTGCTCAGATGCTTGCATAGTCTTCACACCTGCTACTGCCGGCGCCAGGAGTCTGGCTTCAGACTCTTGTGAGCATGCACGGTTTGTGTCAGTCATTGCGCAGGCGCTGCTTGTGCACACTGTGGGCCAGTGTGCCCTGGTGCTCAGATGCTTGCACAGTCTTCACACCTGCTGCTGCAGGCACCAGGAATCTGGCTTCAGACTCTTTTGAACGTGCACGGTTTGCGTCAGTCATTGCACAGGCGCTGCTTGTGCACACTTTGGGCCGGTGTGCCCTGGTGCTCAGATGCTCAAACAATCTTCACACCTGCTTCGGCCGGCGCCAGGAGTCTGCCTTCAGACTCTTGTGAGTGTACACGGTTTGCGTCAGTCATTGCACAGGCGCTGCTTGTGCACACTTTGGGCCGGTGTGCCCTGGTGCTCAGATGCCTGCACAGTCTTCGCGCTTGCTGCTGTCGGCGCCAAGAGTCTGGCTTCAGATTCTGGTGAGTGTGCACAGTTTGCGTCAGTCATTGCGCAGGCGCTGCTTGTGCACACTTTGGGCCGGTGTGCCTGGTGGTCAGATGCTCGCACTGTCTTCACAACTGCTGCTGCCGGCGCCAGGAGTCTGGCTTCAGACTCTTGTGAGCGTGCATTTTGTGTCAGTCATTGCGCACGCGCTGCTTGTGCACACTTGGGCCGGTGTGCCCTGGTGCTCAGATGCTCACACAGTCTTCACACCTGCTGCTGCCAGCGCCAGGACTCTGGCTTCAGACTCTTTTGAGCATGCACGGTTTGCGTCAGTCATTGCACAGGCGCTGCTTGTGCACACTTTGGGCCAGTGTGCCCTTGTGCTAAGATGCTCGCACAGTCTTCACACCTGCTGCTGCCGGCGCCAGGAGTCTGACTTCAGGTTCTTGTGAGCGTGCACAGTTTGCATCAGCCATTGCGCACGCTCTGCTTGTGCTCACTTTGGGCCAAAGTGCCCTGGTGCTCAGATGCTCGCACAGACTTCACACCTGCTGCTGCCGGCGCCAGGAGTCTGGCTTCAGACTCTTGTGAGCGTGCACGGTTTACGTCAGTCATTGCACAGGCGCAGCTTGTGCTCACTTTGGGTCGGTGTGCCTTGGTGCTCAGATGCTCGCACAGTCATCAGATCTGCGGCTGCTGTCACCAGGAGTCTGGCTTCAGACTCTTGTGAGCGTGCACGATTTGCGTCAGTCATTGCGCACGCGCTGCTTGTGCACACTTTGGGCCGGTGTGCCCTGGTGCTCAGATGCTCACACAGTCTTCACACCTGCTGCTGCCACTGCCAGGAGTCTGGCTTCAGACTCTTGTGAGCGTGCACAGTTTGCGTCAGTCATTGCGCAAGCGCTGCTTGTGCACACTTTGGGCCAAAGTGCCTTGGTGCTCAGATGCTTGCATAGTCTTCACACCTGCTACTGCCGGCGCCAGGAGTCTGGCTTCAGACTCTTGTGAGCATGCACGGTTTGTGTCAGTCATTGCGCAGGCGCTGCTTGTGCACACTGTGGGCCAGTGTGCCCTGGTGCTCAGATGCTTGCACAGTCTTCACACCTGCTGCTGCAGGCACCAGGAATCTGGCTTCAGACTCTTTTGAACGTGCACGGTTTGCGTCAGTCATTGCACAGGCGCTGATTGTGCACACTTTGGGCCGGTGTGCCCTGGTGCTCAGATGCTCAAACAGTCTTCACACCTGCTTCGGCCGGCGCCAGGAGTCTGCCTTCTGACTCTTGTGAGTGTACACGGTTTGCGTCAGTCATTGTACAGGCGCTGCTTGTGCACACTTTGGGCCCGTGTGCCCTGGTGCTCAGATGCTCGCACAGTCTTCGCGCTTGCTGCTGCCGGCGCCAAGAATCTGGCTTCAGATTCATGTGAGCATGCACAGTTTGCGTCAGTCATTGCGCAGGTGCTGCTTGTGCACACTTTGGGCCGGTGTGCCCTGGTGCCCAGATGCTTACTCAGTCTTCACACCTGCGGCTGCCAGCCCAAGGAGTCTGACTTCAGATTCTTGTGAGCGTGCACGGTTTGCGTCAGTCATTGCGCACTCGCTGCTTGTGCACACTTTGGGCTGGTGTGCCCTGGTGCCCAGATGCTTACTCAGTCTTCACACCTGCGGCTGCCAGCGCCAGGAGTCTGACTTCAGATTCTTGTGAGCGTGCACGGTTTGCGTCAGTCATTGCGCACTCGCTGCTTGTGCACACTTTGGGCAGGTGTGCCCTGGTGCTCAGATGCTCGCACAGTCTTCACACCTGCTGCTGCCGGTACCAAGAGTCTGGCTTTAGACTCTTGTGAGCATGCACGGTTTGCGTCAGTCATTGCGCAGGCGCTGCTTGTGCACACTTTGGGCAGGTGTGCCCCGGTGCTCAGATACTCGCACAGTCTTCACACCTGCTGCTGCCGGCGCCAGGAGTCTGGCTTCAGACTCTTGTGAGCGTGCACGGTTTGCGTCAGTCATTGCGCACTCGCTGCTTGTGCACACTTTGGGCAGGTGTGCCCTGGTGCTCAGATACTCGCACGGTCTTCACACCTGCTGCTGCCGGCGCCAGGAGTCTGGCTTCAGACTCTTGTGAGTGGGTGCACGTTGAGATTTGGGGGAGGAGGGGGTTGAGCTCTGTACATCGCCTCGAAAGCTCTGCGTTGCCGTTGGTAACAAGGCTGATAATTATACCCCTAAAAGCTCCCGCTGCAGGAGCTGTCAGCCGAGCGCGAGGGACGAGGCACAGGCAGCAAGGAGAGCAGGCAGCTCACCGAGCACAGGAATGCGGGCAGCACACAGCAAGGAGAGCAGGCAGCAAGTAGGGTGAAGGGGTACAGGCAACAAGCAGTGCAGGCAGCTCACAGAGCTAGGGTACCTGCAGCATGTAGGGTGACGGAGTACGAGAAGTAGGCAGAGCATGCAGCCCACAGGGTACAGGAATACAGACATCAAGCAGAGCAGGCAGCACGCAGGGTGAAGAGGTGCAGGCAGAGCGGATAGCACACAGGGTGCAGGGGTACTGGCAGCAAGCAGTGCTGGCAGCTCAGAGAACTAGGAGTACAGGCAGCATGCAGGGTAAAGGGGTATGAGCAGCAGGCAGCACACAGGGTGCAAGAATACTGACATCAGGCGGAGCAGGCAGCACGCAGGGTGCAGGCAGAGCTGGAAGCATACAGACTACACGAGTACAGGCAGTAAGAAGGGTGAAGTGGTACAGGCAGCAAACAGTGCAGACAGCTCACAAAGCACAGAGATACAGGCAGCATGCACGTTGAAGGAGTGCAGGCTGCAAGCAGAGCAGGCAGCACGCAGGGGTGCAGGCAGCAGGCACAGCTGTCAGCACACAGAGTGCAGGGGTATAGGTAACAAGCAGTGAAGATGCACACATGGCGCAGGGTATAGGTAACAACGGCCTAACGGCATGAGCTGCCGACCTTGGAGTGGGGGATCCATGTTTGAGTCCCGGAGTCTGCGCACTACCCTGTGATTCTGGGCAAATCACTTAATCTCCCAGCGCCTACCAAAAATGAATGTGTCCTTGTGTAATATAACTGGTGCTTATGTAAAGCTCTCCAAAACCTTCGGGTCGAGTTTGTGCTATATAAAACAGCAACAAAAAAAGCAGTGGAGGCAGCACACAGGGCACAGGGGCAGCGGCGACACGCACAGTGATTTTACACTGACAGCAAGCAGGACAGGCATCACACAGGGGCATAGGCAACAAGTACGGGTAGGGCCACCGTTAGTACAAACTGAGGGTAGAACAGAAGCAGGCAGAATACAGGTTACATACAGGTAGCATCCAATGTACAGGCAGCATGGAGGAATGTCTCTTAAACAATAGGAACCAGGAGATTTTTTAAACAGGCCCTGAACACGTACTCCTAAGACATAGTATGAAAAATAAACCAGTATGCAGTTCCTAAGTGTGTGGGAGTGTTCAGGCCTATTATGAAGTGCCCTCACACACTCAGCAACTAGCTGTGATCCTACGGTACGAGCAACGAAGTGCTCTTCTGACACACCCCGTCATTTCTGACCTCAGGAAACAGTGGTCTCAGTACCCCAGGCCATTGGACCTGGTGCTCAACAGCAACGCAGGTTACTACCCATCTTATAATGTCAAGAACCAGCTTTGCGGTAGTACAAGAGTTGAGATTAACTTCTCCTATATATCACAGTCCTGATGAATTGCCACTAGACCCGTTACGGGCTTCTTTAGGCAAAAAACATGTCGACCCCATGCACCACACAGACCCTGTAGGACTATTATCTCCAGACAGGGGTTTCAGTTTTTAGTTAGGTTAGTGCACCCTGGGAATAAAATTATTGAAAAGGGCAGCTCTAGGCCTATTTTAAATGACAGTGCAAACTCACGACACTACACTGTCCACAAACCCTCAAACACCCACCAGCTTCATCAAAAAAAGATCCCCGCCAAAGAGCCCCTTCGTGGGTGCCCGTTGGGCATTTCAGCACTGGTCCGACGAGGAGCAGGCTCAATGATGAAGCAAGACATCCCCCGGGGTGTGTGAGGGCATGTCATAACAGACCTAAACACACCCACACACTTAGGAACTGCATACTGGTTTATTTTTCATACAGCATGGAGGAAGGCTCAGTGAAGTGGTCCAAAGTAAGGTGGATATGTGAGGTTTCATATCCCTAAGACTCCCATTGGAACTTCCCCTTTACAGGCCAAACCTCCAGCTTTTTGGGGCTGTTAGGGCTTGCTGTTATCTGGGCAAAAAAATGGATCAGGGGATAGCTATCATGAATGTAGCAGCTGCAGTTGCACAGGGGCCCAGGAGGGTAAGGGGCCCCTGCACCTAGTTATAATTTACTTTTACTACCTATCCCGGGGTAGAGGCCTCCTGTTTTCTTGCATGCAGGTGATAACCGAGAGCAGTTTGGAGGCAAAAAGACCTGCATTTAGATGCAAGAATATAAAGTCAGGGTATTAACAGGACTCGACATACTATACTTATGGCCTGATTACGATGGCGGTCGAGTAAGTGTCCGACCGCCACCATCATTCTGGGCAGATGTCCGTCCGACAATGTGTCGGCGGTTCAACCTGTCCAATTAAGATAGGACCGCCATGGAGGCAGTCCTAAAGTTCCTTTTTCAACAGCGGATTATGCTGCAGCTCAGAAAAAGGGCCGCAGCACAAGCCGCTGTTGAAAAAAGCACTTTGTGCCTGGTACGTGGTGCATGGATGTGCGTAGGGGTACCATAGGTACACCCTGGGCAACTGTTCTGTGGCACATGAGGGTGTTCGGACTACCATGAACAGGCTGTCCAAAAGGGACATCCTAATCCCTATGGCGGGGCCTGTGTAGGCACAGCTCTATTTGCAGGGATAGGATTCCGACCGCCACCCTGACGGGATCCTTGAGATTTTTGGGTGGAAGCAGCGGTCTTTCCCCCCAGACAGCCAAACTCCAACCGCCTTCATCCTAATACGGCAGTCGGACCGATGAGCTGGAAGTCAGTGGGACCGTCGCCGATGGCCTGTCAGTGGCGGTCCCACCGCCATCATAATCAGGCCCTTAATGTCAATACTATATTAGAGGGTCTAATTAAGATTCTGACCATTTTGTTTCACACTCACATAAAACACTTTCAATGTTGTTTATTCACCTCAAAACTGATTCGTGCAAGTAAGCTCTACGTTTTGAAGATTGGTGTACTTCCCATGGCTCATGAATGTTAAAATATAACTCATGAAGCCCATTGATAGAGGTAGAAATACAAGCAATATACTATTACAGCAACTATCATCGATTACAGTTAAGCAGTTTCTGTAACAAACAAATGGATAATCAAATATTGCAATATCTCAAGTGTGACGCTGAGCAAAGTGCATTTCTACAGTATTCAGCGTGGCTATTCCGTTCGCAACTTACAACAGCCTATGTTAACTGGCAGGAAAGTATAGACTGCCTCACATTGAGAACTGTATGGTAATTAATGGATGCAGCTAAAACACTAAAGCATCAAAGAGGATGTGCCTACCAAGTATCTAAGTCAGAATATCAAGGGTACTAAATATCGAGGACAAAATATCGAAAAAAAATATTGACAGATAAGGAAGTCTAGATTTTCTTTGCAAAACTCCACATATACGTACCTGCACGGTACATTTATCTATAAGGTACTTAGATGTGGAGTTAGGAACAGTAAACCTATATTTCCATATATGCGCTTACCTTTTGATATTTTGTCCCTCAATAGTCTATCCTCTATATTCTTGTAATACAATTCAGTCGCGACCGGTGCAGGTAAGAGCAATAGGGCCACCCTGGGGTGAGTCGACAGACAACGCCGAGGGAAAATAACAATTAAAAAAATTTAAATACGTACCTTGCGCTTGCGACATTGCCGAGTCTGTGAAGGGGCGAGCGCATGGTAAGTGTTTTTCTTTCATTTTTCCTAGTTGTCTGTCTCATGGTAAGTGGTTTTCTTTTTCTTTTATTTTCCCTAATCGTCTGTCGCCTCAACCCCCCTGCCTCACCGCTTTTACCTGCACCAACAGCGACTGATACAATGTCAGTATTCAGTAGTACAATCATTAAAAATAATGAAAAATATTTGATGGTAGACTACAATTAACTCAATACACTAAAATACCCTATGCAGAAAAATCCTCCCGACATGCATCTGCTTTAAATATTGTGAAAACGTTACCCCAGTACAAATTTTCTAAGTGGTTAGTCAAATCCAGTTACATTATAGCAACAGCACGCTTGCATAATTTAAGGCTTTGCCTGGTTCGTTAGCCAGCTTCTTCCTCTTCAGCAGTTTCCAGCCAGGTTAGCCATTGGCTGACCTGGATTAATGCTTTGGTCTTTCTTTGAAAACTCTTGGGACATGTCTTCCTTCCATGCCAAGAATGCGTCTCCTTCGCTGATTTCCATATCGTAGAACTGAACATGAAAAGTGCAGTGGCATCGCTTTTGGAAAGCCTTGTTGCGGCAGTGCACTTGAAGGGCACACAACGCATTGGCCTGCAAACCAACTTGGTCAAGTAGGAACTTTTGCATTACTGCCTTGAAGAAGAGACGCAATGTTTTGTTTTTTCTTGATCTAGCTGTTCTTTGAAGGAGCCGCTGAAAGATTACCATGAGCGCGGCCAGCACAGGTAAGAGCGGTGGGGTGGGGTGGGGGGTAGTCGACAGATGACGGGATAGGTAAAAGTAATAAAATAAATAAATAAAACCACTTACCTTGCACTTGGCGCATCGCCGAGATGGCAACGTGGCAAGCGCAAGGTAAGTGGTTTTATTAATTTGTTTTTTTTAATTTTACCTATCCCGTCGCCTGTCGACTCCCCCCCGCCCTGCCCCACTGCTCCTACCTGTTCTGGCCACACCTGATTACCATCCTCCGGTGAGCATATCTCATTTGACATACTCTGTAAAAAGCCTATTAACAACATATTTAAAAATCCCCTATCTAAATGAAGTTTCAGTGCAATGTTGTCCTTTACCCACTAGTACATCATTTGAGGGGATGGATCCAATTCTGTTTGCTTCAAAAGCTCGTTCTCAAGTGTCATGAGGAAAAGTGGAATCAAGAAATTAGTGTATAAGTGAATGTAGAGGCCAAAAATATCGTGAGGGCAAAATATTGTGGCCAAAATATCAAGAAGGTAAGTATAGACTTACGATTCTTATCTACATATCTAGGTATCTTGAATATATATATACAAATTTTGGTTCTAGATATTTTTGTCACAATATTTTGTCTCCCGATATTCTGTATTCATCACCAAATTAACGTTATTTGATTTGAAAAAGCAAATCATAAAAGTACACATTTATTTAAAAAAGACATTTCATATCACTTTAAGAATCATAAATTATCATGATACACACCAGCTAAGAAACATGTGATATAATAACATACATTAAGTTTAAGGCCTCTGTTTTTCCATTTTTCCTGATTTTTACAGATGAAAACAGACAGAAAACAGTGTGTTTCCTGTCTATTTATTATCAGAATTTGAAAAATACTGAAAATGGTGCTTCTTGTGAGAAACTATCCATGCTGTCTTTCATGAATTCTAGGCAACAGCTGAGCAGGCAGACAGCATGGAGGGTTAAAATACAGGATGGGATTTTTAGTATGATGCTAATATGTACCTGTGGGTGTGATCTTTTGTTATACATGGCTGCTTAGTTTGCTAAAACGTGACAGGCATCCATGTTTGAGTGCATGTTGAAGAGTTTGATAAACGTGGAAATATACAATTTTACAGCTACCCTTATTCTAGAAACACAAAATAAATATGGATAAATACCAATAAGATGGCCCAAAAATACGTGGAGAGAGGAACGTCCCCCCCCCCCCCCTGAGACGATACGCAGCATTTGGTGCTCAAGGCTTAGTAACTGAGAGCAACTACGCATCCTTAAAGTCCGATACCCTGTGAACCCACCCTCTGCACGATGTTGGGTTAATTGGTTACATTTTAAATACTCAGTTTGATATAAAGAGGACAATATTGAGGCCTGGGCGATGGCCGGAGTCCATGCAATGGGATGGGACAGAGACATTGCGATAGGCATTGTCCAGCGAAAAGACGGTTACAGGGAATCATTGACTGATTGACAAGATCTAGGAAGAGTAACAATAGACTGGGGGAAACGAGAAGTGGTTTTAAGATAGAAGACTGAAATGTATACGGACATTCCTACATAAAAATTATTATGCAATGTAAAGTGAGTAATGTGTGTATGTAAATATCTCAAATTACAAATGCCAATAAGAATATGTTTAAAAAAAAAAAGAGGGTCAAAAATAAATATGGATAAACACAGACGGAAATATTACAAAATAAAAAATACCATAGAACTGGGAGCCCTAATTGAGATTCTCTAAAAACTGCATATATGATAATGCTGGCTTAGCTTGTCTAAAATCCAAGGGAAAAAGAAGTGGACGAATATACTTATTCTTTATTTAATATTGTGGTGGAATATCCAAGAAACCCAGTCCATTTCCTTTAAAAGTCTCCAACATACGCTCTTTATTCCAGTGAACATCTGGCAGTGTTGTCTGCATGTTCACTTTGGTTTTGCTGGAAAGATCCTGTAAGTCATTCTCATTCTTTCAACTTGGCCAATTGCTGAAGGCAAAGCAAGAAAAGCGGAAAACGAGTGCCCCTTCCCAGTCATTGCGCCAGTTTAGAAATGCTGACGAGCTCAGCTATCATGGCACAGAGTTCGAATTGGGCCAAATCGGATTTCGCCAGTGGTACGTCAACCTCCAATTTAGGTCACTGTCCAATACTTTAAGGAAAGTCTGCGGGAAATTGTCACTTGTCGCAATTCCTTCCTGCCCTAATGCACCAATTAAAGAACTAGTTTTCTCTTTATCCTTATCTGATCTGTCCAGTGAATGAATTATTATTTGACTGGACATTTTCTGAAATTAAGTGTGTAGGAGCTGTCATATCCTTCACACTGGTCAGAACATCATTTCCATTTTTTAAGAACGCAGTTACAATAGCATCAGTCATCATGACTGGCTCTTCTTTTTATGGGGGTGTTTTTTTGCTGCTCTTTGCAGGTTTCTCCTGAATAGGTGGGGGATTAGTTATGAGACCAAGCTGAGGAGTCTACCCCAAATATGGTGTTTTTATGCGTGGTGGTTCTGCACTTAGTGGAATCGTAGTCATCGGCGCTTTTTTTTTAAACCGTCTTTATTGTAAAGATATGCAGGACATTGAAGTAAGATAATTCTGTGTGCATTGCATAGTGAAGGGTTACGATTGGTGCGATAATTCCAAACAATGTCAACAGAACTTAAACCATGAGCCTAAAATCCCATCTCCGTAAAGGTGGATCCAAGCGGGGTATAGACATTTTCGCAGCACACCCAAGATTGGGGGGGGTGGGGGCGGTGGATTGCCCACAACACTGAGAAACAACTGCGGTTCAAATAACCCCATAATGGTGAGCACATATTCCAGCCTTCTATACCCTGTTGAGGGAAGCGAGGGGCTGGGGAGAAGGGAGGGAAGTGAGAGGAACAGGTCAGGCATGCCCAGAAAAAGCAGTACACTCTCAAAGCATATTGTGGCATGTCAAGGGGAGCTATCAACACTGACAGGGGTACCCTGAAAAGTGGAGAGGAGTTAATCTCGTGCAGCCGCAATAGGTCTCCTCTGTAATGGTGGCACCTCCTCTCGTCGTAACGCTGTAGCCTCCGCCTATTTTAATGGTAGCAGTCTGCCAATGCACCTTACTCAGAAGCATCAAGGCCTATCATTGCGTGGCTATCAAGCGACAGGCCAAGGGCAGCTCCAGATCAATGAATAGATGAACCGCACCACCCATCTTTCGGCGTCTATAAAGGGACAGTAGAACACTAGCCACCTTATCTAGAACCGAACGGCCAGTGACACAAGTCAGGGCCACACAGACCTCTGCCCATAGCGCACGAGTGCTCAGGCATGCCCAGAACGTATGCAGCATGTCCACCATGGGACGCGGCAGCGATGACAATCAGGAGATGTCGCAGAGTTTATTTTATGAAATTCGGCTCGGGTGAGATAAGCTATATTTAAGATGTTGTATTGCAAGAGTTGAAAGCGGGCATTGCAGGAAATCGTGCACGAGTGTGTCAGTGCTCTATCCCATTCCTTATGGGCCAGCCCATGCCCATGGCCTATATCATGCACCCAAATGTGCCTGAGAAGAGCAAATTAGTCTTGACAGGGGCGGCCTTAGATATGTGCAAGCTGTGCACCTGCACAGGGCCACCAAACCCCAGGGGCCACCACGTCAATATATATCCTTCATATAATAATCCTCTGAGGATGGATACATATTTGCGTGGCCCCTGGCAGTGATTTAGCGGCCTCCGGCTCTGTTCCACTACCAAACACCCTGACCCCCCCTCTTCACTGGCCTCCACGCTCCGCCCGCCCGTTCCCCCTCTACCGGGGCCCCCTACCTACGCTCACTGCCCAGGGCCGCCATGAGCCTAGAGCCGCACCTGGTCTTGAGTCGTGTGTAAGAGTGCTTACGATAGCCAAGTAACCAAACAGTGTCCCTCACCCACTGTGTGAAGTGCCTGTGTCAGAGGATGTGGAGCAGGCTCAGTATAGGTAATGCAACACATGTTCGAGTACAACTGCAAGATGCTTTATGCGTCAGGAACTGGCCGCAGATAGTCCTATCTGCACTGCCAGCAAGTCAAATGGGATGAGTGTCCCCTCCTGAAATACGTAATCTAGAGTGGATACGCATGCACAGTAACACAGCGGCGCCCCCTCCCGACCAGTCACATATCGAAAAGTCCTGACAGAGTGTAAGGGTATCTCAGGAGGATACAATGAAGCTTTTGGCACAATCCGCAGCGCTCAGAGGCGGGATATATACGCCACTCTAGGAGGTTAAATTGTGACATCGGTAACTCCGGGAAGAAATAATTCCACCACTAAACAAAGCACTTCAGGCCGCGAGTCCGATCCTACTTCCTCCAAGTTGTGTCTAGCCAACTAACGGGAGGACCACTGGAGCTGGGCAGCCAGATAATAGTGCTTGAACACCGTCACACCCACACCTCCACTCTCAGTCGGAAGCTGCAACTTAAACAAAGCCACCCTACACCTTCCTTTATTCCATATGAGACCTCCTAGAATAGCATTTAGCATGCAAAACGTAATGCAGGGGATGCAGTGTGACAAATTTATGAAGAAATATAGGAGGCGCTGTAGCATCACCATTTTATGAAGGGCCACCCGTCCCTGCAGTGTGAGTGGGAGAAAACACCTAAAGGCAATCTGAGGCCGCAGGGAAGATATCGCTCTCATAAGATTGCCTCTAATGAAATCATGAGGAGTGTGATAAATATTAATACCCAAGTAGTGAAAGGTGCTCCGCTCCTACCTGACCACATGCATACCAACAGCAATGTCATGCAGAGGGCAATCCGGATGAATCAGGAAGAGACACAGCTTAGCCCAGTTTACTCCCAAGCCTGAAGCAACTGTAAAATCGTCCAGGATGTGGCCATTCTCCGCTATACCATCCCAAACATCTTTTATGTACACAAAAACATCATCAGCATATAGGAAGACAATGTGGACTTCTCCACCCATGGGAATACCTCAGCCAGCTCCAGATCGCAGAAGATGCTGTGTCGGGGGCTCCATCACCAGAGCAAAAAGCAAAGGGGAGACGGGGCAACCCTGGCATGTGCATCTACCAATAGGAAATGCTCCATGTAAAGTAGCCTACCTCCGATGCCCATTTTTTGTAAGACCCAGGTAGACTCAGTCACGGGTGTCAAAAGCTTTCTCGAGGTCGAGCACCAAGCAAGCAGGGTAGGGCCAGTGTGTTGGAGCTCCCTCCAATATTCTATACAATCGACAGTTTGAGAGTCGTGGATCTTCCCGGGATTTAATTTGTATTTATTTTATTCATAAAGTTTTATATAGCACAAACATGACCCAAGAGGCTATCAGAGCGCTTTACAAAATGTCAAGAAGGAATAAACAGTAAAACAAACAACAAGATCAAGAGCAACCAAGATGTGATGGGTCCCAAAAAAGGCAGGGGGTCAATAACGGGACCAAAAGGGCACAAAGTATACAAGATCATAGGAGTCCAGACTGAACATAGTATAGCAAATGCAAGTAAGTGATGAAGGCTATTTAGGAGCATGAGCCTTAGAGCATGAACTTGTTCATTAGTAGTGCTTTGACTTCCTTTTTAAATGATACAGGCGAGGGAGGTGTTCAGTCTGATTTCAGGGGGCAGGGAGTTCCAGATCCTTGGGCAATACCCAAGACAGCTCAATTGTGGGTTTTCTTTTTACAGAATTTTTGCAGTTTTAGCAATGAAGTCCTCGAGCTTCTGGAAGATCTATAGCCACCAAATAGCTCCAGTTTTTGTGCTAGGTGCAACGGGGTGTTAAGATGTAGTGCTTTATGGGTCATGCATGATATTTTTAACCCAATCCTTGCTTCAAACTGGAGCCAATTTAGAGCAAGTAGACCAGGAATAATGTGGTTGTTTCTTTTGGATCCTGTGATGAGCCTAGCAGCAGAGTTAAAGGAGGCCCTTAAAGGGGTCAACGTTGATATAGGTAGGCCACAGAGGGTTGCACTTCCATATTCCAACCTGGAAATGACTAGGGCTTGAACCACTGCTTTGAAGTTGTTGACGGGGAGGAAGGCTTTGATTTTCCTTATGGTGTTTATTTGGAAGTTGGCACTTTTAGTGACAGAGCTGATGTGATCCTGCATATTCTGGTTCTTGTAAAGGGTTATTCCAAGTGATCTTGTGGAATATTAATGTCTGGAAGGCGATTTAGAGCTGTTTGTTGCTTCGTCCATTCTCCGATATCAGCTGATTTTTTGGGAGGGGCAATTAAGAGGAATTCTTTTTTTTGCGTTTAGTTTGAATTGGTTGCACGTAAGCCATTTTTGAGTTTTTTGGAGAGCAGAGTTAAGAAATTGTATATCTTCAGGAGAAGAGATTTTCAAGAACAATTGGGTGTCAACAGCGTACATGTGATAATGAATACTGAATAACTTCAGGATTTCCGTTAGTGGCTCCATGAACAAGTTAAAGAGGGTAGGTGAGAGCTTTGATCCCTGCGGAACCCCCAGTGTGACAGGTGATGAAGTGGAAAGGGAGAGGTAAACCTTGAATCTTTGGGATCTGCTATGTAGGAAGGAAGTGACCCAAGTAAGGACGGACCCCGATAATCCCATTCTCCGTTCCAAAAAGTCAAGGAGGCTGTCATGTTTAACCGTGTCAAAAGCTGACGTGAGGTCAAGGAGAATTAGTAGGCAGGATTCATTTTGATGTAGCCTTTTTTGTGCATCATCTACTATGTGCATTAGAACCGATTCAGTGCTGTGGCCTTGGCGAAAGCCAGATCGGCACTGGTCTAACAGTTGGAATTGTTCTATGTGGTTGATGTGAACACATTCCTCCAGTAGCTTAGCCAGGGTTGGAATGTTGGTGATAGGGCGGAAGTTATTCAGTTCCTTATGATCTGTCATGAGTTTCTTAAGAATAGGAGTTACCTGACTGGACTTTAAGCAATCTGGAATAGTGCCTTGAAGTAAAGAGGCATTAACAATCTTGACTCAGAGTGGTAGTAGGGACAGTTAGAAGTCATTAAAGAAATTCGATGGCAGGGGGATGTTGAAGTGGCTTGAGGGTTTAAGTACTGTGTGAGTTTTGAGAATGTCAGTTTTTTTATCAAATTTGAAAGAGCTTCACACTGTGTTGTTTTTGGGGGAAGTCCCCAGAGAGGTGGGGCCTCTCTGATCAAGGGTGGGGAAAGGCTGGGATGTGGAGAGTCTGGAAGGAGCCCCAGAACTGTCATTAGCTCAATTTAATGAATTTTTACCCCAGGAAGAAGGAGGCAAAATTCTCGCAGTTTGGTTGCAGATTAGATCCAGTGGGGGTCAGACTGGGATGACTATTCGTTTAAAGTGTGACCAGCTCAAATATTTTTTGGGGTTGGTTTCTAGCACTTATCAAGCTAATCTCTGGCTTGCTTTTGAGCTTTGGATGTGTTTGTTATAGGTGTGCCTAAGTGATCTCAGCTGCTTCAAGTAATCGAGGTACATGGAAAATCTCCATTTACGCTCAGCCCTTCTCAAATTGCGTCTTTCTGCATTAAGGTTATCATTATACCAAGGTTTAGAGTCTCTGGTGGACACTCTTTGTAGCTGAAGAAGTGCGAGAGTCCACAATGTTTATCATGGAATTGTTATAATGGTTTGTGAGTTTGTGGACATCCAGAAATTCTGCCGGAAGAGGCAAGAAGATGTTGCTAATGACTGTTAAATCCTTCGTATTTATATTTCTTAAGCTCCTTTTCCAGAGTTCCGGTTTCTTTGGTTGGGCTTTACTAGTTATCATCAATTTAGTGATGAGGAAAGTGATGCCGTGGTGGTCAGTCCAATCACAGGAGATGATGGATTTGAGGAGAATGGAATTGGGCTTGGCTATAATTAGATCTAAGGTCGCACCATTGTTGTGAATAGGACTGTCGCAGATTTGGATAAGGCTGAAATCTTCAAGGAAGGATTTTAGGCTAATCATTGGTGAGTCATTCTGGTCATTCCAGTGGAGGTTGAAATCACCAAGGAAGATCTGGGGGCAGTGTTGTCCCGAATTGAAGGCAACGATTTCCATGAACTGTTCAAGGAACTATAGTTTATCTCGTGGTGGATGACAGATCGTGTGCAATTTACATAGTGGTCATTTGATACCTGCAATGTTGAGGCAAAGGTATTCGCATGAGGAAAGAGCAATAGTTTGAGACTGTTTCAATGTAAGATTGTTGCTGTGGATGCAGGCGATACCACCCCATTTTGTCAGTTCTGTCCAGTCTTATGATGTCATGATCGGGAGGAACTAGAAGGTCAATAAGAGGTGAGGAGGAATTGTAAATCTATGTCTCTGTAAGAATTATGAGGTCAAGATCATTGTAAGAATGAGGTCAGCGATGTCTGCTGTGTGTTTGACAGCTGATCTTCAATTGAGTTGCATGCATTTCAGATGAGAAATAGTGTCAACTGAAATAGACTGAGTGAGGTTTGAGTTGTTAACAGATCTAGAGTTGGTCCTCGGTATTCTGAGTGGTTTAGAAGGGATTATTTGGATTTCTACAGAGTGGTCCACAGATGTAGAATTATAAGAGCAAAGGAGGCCATGAAGGTCACTGTCTTATATAGGGTTTGAGGTCCTAATGGATCTAGTGGGATCATTGGGAAAAGGAGAGGAATTCCATCTTGGGTGAGGAGCAGTAGGAATTGTGGCGAACATTTGGGAGGGAGATGTGAAAGTCACATAGTGAGTGAGGAGGTAGATTGCGCATGGACATTTCAGGTCTTCCTAGAAATCCTTTTGGGCCAATTCTTATGCGTGGGTTTTATGGCCATGTTGATAAGGCCGTGCAAATCATCCTTAAAGTGATGTAAGTCATGTGAGATCTCATTGAGTCTGGATTGAAGTGAAGTGTGGGAGAGCGCTGTCGAGTTTTGTGAAAGGGGGCCTGGGTAACAGTGCCTTAGATTATGGTGTTGGAATAACTTTGGTCATGCAGATCCAACTCTGAAGTGGGTGGGTTGGGGATAGGGTAGGGCTTGAGGGAGGGCAGAGGAGGACTTAGAGGCTGGCGGTGTAAGGTCATGAATCCATTATGATCAGATTGGACCAATGTTGGCATATGTTCCAAAAGCCGTGCCACCATCACCTTACTAGGAAGCATATATCAGTATCCATCAACAACAGCGGCCTATAGGAGGAGACCTCCAAGGGGTCCCGCCCCGCTTGGGAAGGGATACCAGAAAGAACTCCCTTCTGGATGGGGGTAAATGTCCTGCCGCAAGGGCAGCAGTGTACAATTCCACTAATGTGAGGGCCAATAAGGCTTCATATGCTTACAGAATTTAATTGCCAATTTTTCAAGGCCTTGGGTTTTAAAAGTAAGGGAGTCCCATACAGCACCCCTAATTTCCTGCTCTGTTACAAGGTCATTCATGACCTCCCTCTGCCCCGCCGTCACTGGTACACCAGATAAGTAGTCTGGGAACCAAACCTGCTGGAAATGAGTCGCAGGGCTCTAAAGGAGACTGGTAGTGCACACAGAAACGGTCATCCGTGCTCTTATCTTATCCCGGTTAGACAATGCTAACACTCTGTACGTTGGCATCCCTGGCTATCTGCTGAATAAGTTACAGGTGGTCCAAATTGCGGCAGCCAGGCTTCTTCTGAACATCCCTATTAGAAGCAGCATGAGACAACACCTGCACTCACTGCACCGGCTTCTCGTCGCAGAAATGGGTCAAATGGAAATCCCTAGTCATTGCTCATCGCGCCCTCCATGGCCTAGGCCCTACCTACCAACAAAAGCGGTTCTCCTTCTATGCTCCTATGAGACAACTGCGCTCTACGTCTCAACTCCTAGCCCAGGTTCCCCGCTTCAAATGACAAAGTTTGGGTGGCTGCTCCCTTGCCCTGAAAGCTGCCTTGGCCTGTAATACATTTCCATTTGCTTTACGCAACACTCAAGACCCCACGTCTTTCAAGAAAAACCTGAAAATATTCCTCTTTGTTTAGTGCAACCCTTCCTACCCCTTGGAGTATTTGTGCGCGCTATAAAATAAAATAACATAACATAACAGAATGCATTTTGTATCACATACTGGCTGGTAGCGATTGTGTCTGGAGAAATTTGAATGGCAGTCACTGGTATGGCGTCCAATGCACTCTGTATTATCATGCCAGCAGGTGTCCCAGCTTATCCCCTGGCACATGGACCCTGGCTTGAAATGCCTTGTAATACAGGCACCTCAACAACTCTAGCAGTTGGGCAAGGCGGTTCTTAGCGTCAGTTAGTGCAACCCTAATAGATCGCCTTCTTAATCACAGCCAGATCGAAACCCCGTAAGGAGGTTTCTACATGGATGAGGTCCCAGCTGAGCAAGCTCCACACTCCTATAGCTGTGAGTATGCAAGGCCCTCGAACCACAGTCATCTGTGGTTTTGGCACTTGGTTTGTATTTTTTAGGAAAGACTATGCAGGACCCAGGCTGATCCCATGAGCATTTAACTGTCCCTTCATGATAAAAAGAAGTGGCATATCCTTAGACTGTCCTTGCTGAGACAAAAGCCCGTTATTTTGAAAGAAGTGACTTTGAAAATGGCTTTTTATTAAAGATTTCAGTACCATTTCTCCAAACTGTGATTGCGCAGGGGGAATATGCCTTCCGTGGCCATTGAAAAGTTGACTTGAACGATGATGTCCCATAGTGGGTGAAAATCTACCTTGAATAACACCTGGACCCGTACCAGTCTCAATACCTAGCATGTGCCCAAACATATCAGCAAGTCCTCCATGTGGATCCCTGTCAAGATTCAACCTTGGTGACATAAACAATCATCCCTCCAGAAAGAAGTCACTTTGCATCACCTGAATCACAGTAGCAGGAATAAAGACTCCAGTATCTCTTGAAGCCTCTTGGTGGACTTCACCCATTGTCTATGAGAGCTTTTTGAGGATTCCAACAATTTGCTTGCAACTCCACGGTATCCTGTAGTAGAAAGCAAATTCTTGCTGGCAATTCTTTACTCAAAAAAGAAAAGATGATGGACGGAATACTGAACAATGCAAACATTGACCCCCAGTCAACAGATCTTGGTTTAATCCATTGTTTCTTTTGCCCACCACACACCCAAGTTTGGACCCGCCATATGCAAATCAGTCTTGACTCTGCTCCTCATGGGAACAGTCCAGCCCGAACAGCCAAGTCAGGCCCTCCTTAGACTGGAAACAAGCATCCTCGGACCGATTTCGGTGTATCACCCCTCATCAGCCAGGCTAGCTTGAATCCAGTGGTGCAGTGAGCACAGGACCCACGTCTGGGCATACCCTTCCCACTTAGGGCAACAAATGCAAAAAGAACAGATTATGTACAGAATGCTGAACAATGCTAACATTCACCCCAGGCACAAAGATTTTGGTTTAATTCAACTCTGCACAAAGTTGCACATACATGCATAGGACTGATCCATTAAGGTTTGGCTTTTGCATGGTCTAATCTTTGTCTCAAAGTTCTCATTATCTGACAAAGACACTCCAAATCATCTCTCGAATCCCTAATTTGATCTCTCTTCCTTGCATCCAAAAGTGTTTTGAAGCACTTAAGAAGCTTAGACTAATGAATAACATCAAGCTTTCCAAGTTCATCAATGAATTTGATGTTTCCCAGCATCTTGAGCTGAGCAATGTTTCTTTGTTCCTCTTCCTCTGGAAAGAGGGAGCTGTCTGTCTTGTTAACATTTCTGGAGTACTTTTCAAAATCATGTCGTAGGCTTGATATTAAGAGGCACCCGATTGTTGTTTTGCTTCTGTGGCTGGCCTTCTTGTAGTGGGTCATCAAAGTTCTGGTTATCTTCTGCTAACCTCAGACATAGTTGAGAATACATTTAGCTGTACTTGAGCCCTTCAAGGGCTTAGTCTGCAACCAGAAGTATCACCCTTTTAGGATGTGCTTAGCATCTATGCTGACATTGAGTAGCTCAAGGCACACCTTATCGAACGTCTCGGGGACAAGCTTGTTTAGTATGCCTCGTACTTTTCTAAAAATTGCTTCATGCCGTTCTTTCTCACTTGTGAAGCTGTTCGTAGGGTTAATTAAAGGGTTGTTGATGGAATTGAGATATCAGCTAGTGCTTCATGAAGGAATACATTTCTGAATGCCAGCTCCTGGGGTTTTCCCTGGATACTCGCGGTCCTGTGATATTGCTGAGGTGCACCCCTACCTCCTTCTCCACCAGAAGCAAGGAAACAGAAGCACCCCCTTCTGCAATCGCACTCCTTACTTTGGCAACTTGACAACTAAGAATATTGAAATGAGCAATGTTCAATGGACGATCAGGGTTGGAAGGAACAAAACGTGCCTTACAGCTTCTTCAGCTTCCCAGGTTTTAGTGACACCAGCAGGAGAGGAAAAATTAAAGCAGGGCGTTGGGAAAAGCATGGGGGGGCGGCAGTGCGGATGCGGGGTGGGCGACAGCAGCAGCTACTTTTCCCCCATGCAGCTCGCTCAGGACTCAGCTGTTACGGCATCAATACAGACGCCAAAACCAGCATTTATGACTCCAAGCCATAGCAATCATTGGCAAAGTCAATAGGTCTAACCTTGGCAAGTGTGCAAACCTTTTCTTTTTCTTCCAAAAATATGCAAAAGACATTTGGCAAAATAAAAAGAGATGGGTGACTCATCAGCCTAGGAACAGCTCTGGTACTGAGTAGTACTCCCCTTTAAGTGGGGTACAAATTTGATTAAGAAAAAACCACACAGTTCAATGCAGCCAATTGACAAATTGGGTTGACCCAATGCTGTATGCAGTGGTGGATATATATATATATATATATATATATATATATATATATATATATATGGATTCGGACGACAAGCTGAAATGTGTTCTCTTAGGACATGGTTGGTAATGACTTACCAACGAGACGGGATGAATGCAAACAACCATGTGTTAAGGTGGATTGAGAACACATTTCAGCTTGTCGTCAGAATCCTTATTGAAAGACAATTTTCTCTTTTCAAAGTTTTTCAGTCAACCTGGTAGAAAACTCAACAGGCTTGCTAAAAAATAAGTATCACATTTTATAAACATCATACTTAATGTTATAACAGTATGTTCGTAAAATTCCAATTTGAATTTTGCGTTTTATCGTAAATAGAAGGAGGAAGGGTACTGCTGAGCCCAGTTAAAGTACTGAAGAATGTTAAAATAGCACTGACCAACCAGAGCACAGGGACTGTGGTCTAAATTCATAGCAGAAAGAGGAAAGGCGCGGCTCTGGGGGGTGCTTGGACCTGCCTGGCCTTCATTACTTTTATCATCGCGCCATATAGGCAGAAATTGTAAACACTGTGGGGCAGATTTATGAGGCACTTGCGCCACGTTTACGCCGCTGTTGCGTCACGCAAGGCGGCGTAAACGTGGCGCATCCCTACGAACGATTTACAACGTGACGCATCTAGGCAGATGCGTCACGTTGTAAAGCCCTGCGCCGCTTGTGGGCGTTCCGGCGCAGGGTGGGCGTTCCGGGGCAGGTGCGCCTCGCAAAAGTGGCTGAGTGAAATCTATAAGATTTCACTCAGTCACTTTCAGGCCAATGCTGCGTCAAAAGCCTGCGCCTGCTTGAAGCAGGCGTAGGTCTTGACGCAGCATTGTGGAGATGGGGCACCCCCGAGCCTTGCTGGAGCTGCGTCGCGCTTGCGACGCAACTCCAGCAATGCGTCACCTTTATGGCACAGATGCGTCACGCATCTGTGCCGTTTTTGCCCCATGGTGCGCTGCATCATAAATGCGGCGCACCATGGGTGGCGGAGCTGTGGCGCACTGTGGCGCATGTTAACTGGCGCATCCCTGGGGATGCGCCAGTTAACATAAATCTGCCCCTAATTCCATCCACCTTGCAATGTCCCCTCCGCTGCCTCTCAGGGCTGTCAGGCATCAGCCAGGCCCGAGAGAAAGCAGAGAGGAGAGTGTTTGACCTAGTAAGGAGCATATTTTTAATGTCCTACCCAGCACGCGTTTTCTTTCTAGATTTTTTATCGCCCATATAAATCCCTCTTACGCCGTGGCGTGCGGATGACGCAGCAGAGAGAGGCGGGGGGCGGGCGCGAGAGGCGCGGGGCCTCATAGGTGCTGCAGTCAGAGCCCTTTCACAGGCTATAAAAATCAGATGCTAATTGGCGGTTGAGCCGGCCGTTAGTTATGAGCAGCTGAGAGCCGCGGGGAGGGGCTGCCTGGTGGACGGAGAGCCCGTCACACGCACTGCGCTGTGTGTGTAGTTTCAAGGCCACGGGAAGCGCGCGACTCTGTGGCCGCGGCGTTTTCAGCATAAATATGGATTTGCTGCGTTTCCCACATACTCCATCATTTGCAGAATTTAATGAAAAATGTTTCTGGCTCAAACGGATCAAAAGTTGCTAAAATGTGTGGGCACTTGACTTGTTGCCATGCAGTGGAAGACTCCTTCTCAATGGTTGACCCTTCAGTTTCTTATTACTATATTTGGGTGTTAAACTGGTGTTTAGGAGGTGAAATCTTTGCTGAGACAGTGTTGACATTTTCAACAAGCAATGTCGAAGCCAATAGGTCTCGCCTATACAAGATCTGGCTTTGGCAATGTGTTTTTGTGATGTTGTACACAAGTGTGGCTGCTTTTCAACATGGCTAATGTTAGTAGAGTGCCGTAGAGTTGAAAGGGGGAGTAGAGTGTCGTAGAGTGGATTTGTTAGAGTACAGTGTCACAGAGTGGAGCTGGGTGAGTAGAATGCCATTGAGTAGAAGGGAGTAGAGTTGAAAGGTGGAGTAGAGTGGATTTGTTAGAGTACATTGTCACAGAGTGGAGTAGGGGGAGTAGACTACCATTGAGCAGAAGAGAGTAGAGTTCAACGGTTCAGTAGCAGAGAGTGTTATATAGTGGAGTGTGTTTGAGTGGGTTGAGGTAGTGTGGTGGATTGGCGTAGAGTGGGTTGTTTTGGATTGCAGTATAGAGGGGTGGATTCCAGTGGGTGTATTGAAATGCGGTGAGGAGGATTGGAGTGGGTGGATTAGATTAGATTGAGGTGGGTGCATCGGATTAAAGTGATAAAACTAGGGTGGGATGGATTTGATTGCGGTCAGGTGGATTAAATTGAAGTGCGGTGGGGTGGTTTGGTGTGGGGTTGACTGGATTGGAGTGGGGTGAATTGGACGGGGTTCGGTGGACTAGAATGGGTGGATTGGAGTTGGGTGTTATGGATTCTTAGGTGGGGTGTGTTTGGTTGGATTGGGGTGAGGTGGGGTGACTTGTATTTAGGAGGGATGGAGTGAGTTTGATTGAGTGGGGTGGATTAAGTGGGGTGGAATGGAGTTCCATGGACTGGATTGAGTAGGGCTGGGTGGATTGGATTAGGGTGGTGTGGACTGGATTGAGGAGGATTGGATTGAGATCGATTGGAGTTAGGTGAGGTGGATTGGAGTGGGGTAGGGTGGACTGGAGTGGGTGAATTTTTTTAAGTGGGTTTCAGTGTGATGGATTGGATAGGAGCGGGTTGGACTGGATTTCAGTGGCCTGGATTGGACTAGGTTCGATTGGAGTGGGGAGGATTGGATTGGGGTCGAGTGGGGTGGGTTTGATTAGGGTGGGATGGATTAAAGAGGTTTACGGTTGGATTAAGGTGGTTTGTGGTGGGGTGGATTAAGGTGGACTGGAGTGGGGTGGATTAAGATGGATTGGAGTGGATTGGATTGGGGTCAAGTAGAGCAGACTGGCTTTCATTTGACTGGACTGTAATGGGGTGAAATGCACTGGAGTGGGTTGGATTGGACTGGAGTGGGTTGGATTGGAATGAGGTGGGGTGGATTGGTATGGCTTGGAGTGGAATGGATTGGGTGGATTAAGGTGGTTTGGAGTGGGGTGGATTGGACTGGAGTAGGGTGGATTAAGGTGAACTGGGGTGGATTAAAATGGGTTAGATTAGAGTGGGTGGGTGGATTTGGCTGCAGTGGATTAGATTGGAGTGGGGAGGATTGGTATGGGATGGAATGGATTTGAGTGGGTGGATTCATTTGGATTGTACTGGAGTGGGGTGTGTTGGATTGGAATGGGGTGGATTGGAGATGGTGGGTTGGATTGGAGTAGGGTGGGCTGGACTGGATTGAGGAGGATTGGATTGAGATCGATTGGAGTTAGGTGAGGTGGATTGGAGTGGGGTAGGGTGGACTGGAGTGGGTGAATTTTTTTAAGTGGGTTTCAGTGTGATGGATTGGATAGGAGCGGGTTGGACTGGATTTCAGTGGCCTGGATTGGACTGGGTTCGATTGGAGTGGGGAGGATTGGATTGGGGTCGAGTGGGGTGGGTTTGATTAGGGTGGGGTGGATTAAAGAGGTTTACGGTTGGATTAAGGTGGTTTGTGGTGGGGTGGATTAAGGTGGACTGGAGTGTGGTGGATTAAGGTGGACTGGAGTGGGGTGGATTAAGATGGATTGGAGTGGATTGGATTGGGGTCAAGTAGAACAGACTGGCTTTCATTTGACTGGACTGTAATGGGGTGAAATGCACTGGAGTGGGTTGGATTGGACTGGAGTGGGTTGGATTGGAATGAGGTGGGGTGGATTGGTGTGGAGTGGAATGGCTTGGAGTGGAATGGATTGGGTGGATTAAGGTGGTTTGGAGTGGGGTGGATTGGACTGGAGTAGGGTGGATTAAGGTAGACTGGGGTGGATTAAAATGGGTTAGATTAGAGTGGGTGGGTGGATTTGGTTGCAGTGGATTAGATTGGAGTGGGGAGGATTGGTATGGGATGGAATGGATTTGAGTGGGTGGATTCATTTGGATTGTACTGGAGTGGGGTGTGTTGGATTGGAATGGGGTGGATTGGAGATGGTGGGTTGGATTGGAGTAGGGTGGGCTGGACTGGAATGGGGTGGATTGACTGGAGTTGGGTGAACTTGAAAGGGGTGGATTGTAGCTGGAATGGTGTGGATTGAAGTGGGGTGGGTTGGACTAGGGTGGATTGTGGTGGAATGGGATGGGGTGGTTTGGATTTGGATCAGGTGGATTGGAGTGGGGTATATTGTAATGGGCTGGATTTGGGTGGATGGATTGGGGTGGATTGGATTGGAGTGGGGTGAATTGGGATGGAGTGGAGTGGGGTGGATTGGGTAAAATGGATTAGACTGGGGTGAGTTGAAGTGGATTAGAATTGGGCTGATTGGAGTGGGGTGGACTGGATTGGAGTGAGGCGCATTGGATTGGACTGGGGCAGACTGTTTTGGTATGGAGTGGGGCAGATTGTTTTGGTTTGGAGTGGGGCTGATTGTTTTGGATTGGAGTGGGGCAGATTGTTTAAGATTGGAGTGGGATAATGTTTTGGATTGGGGTGGGGCAGACTGTTTTGGATTGGAGTGGGACAGATTGTTTAGAAGCAGATTGTTTCAGATTGAAGTGGGCAAGATTGTTTTGGATTGGAGTAAAACATATTGGAGAGTGGCATATTGTTTTGTATTGGATTGGGGCAGATTGGAGTGGTGCAGATGATTTTGGATTGGTTTGGGGCAGATTGTTGTGGATTGGAGTAGGGCAGATTGTTGTGGATAAGGGCAGATTGCTTTAGATATGAGTGGAGCAGATTGTTTTCGATTACAGTAGAGCAGATTGTTCTGGATTGGAGTGAGGCAGATTGGAGTGGGGCAGATTGTTTTGGATTGGAGTGGGGCAGATTGTTTTGTATTGGCATGGAGCAGATTGTTTTGGATTGGAGTAGGGCAAATTGTTCTAGATTGGAGTGGGGCAGATTGGAGTGGGGCCGTTTCTTTTGGATTGGAGTGGGGCAGATTTTTTTGGACTACAGTGGGGCATATTGGAACAGAACAGAGTATTCTGTGGTGGGGCATATTGTAGTGGGGCCGACTGTTTTGGATTGCAGTGGAGCAGATTGTTTTGGATTAGATTGTTTTGGATTGGAGTGGGATGGACTGGAGTAGAGCTCATTGGAGTGGGTGAAATGGATTTGAGTGGGATAGATTAGAGTGGGCTGGATTGTATTGCTGTGGGGTGAATTGCCTTGGAGGGTGTGAATTTGGATGGAGTGAGATGGAGCAGATTATTTTGGTTTGTAGTGGGCAGATTGTTTTGGATTGTAGTGGGGCATATTGCTGTGGATTGAGTGGGGCAGATTGGAGTGTGGCAGATTGTTTTGGATTAGAGTGGGGCATATCGCAGTGGGCAGATTGGTCTGGAGTGAGGCAGATTCTTTTAGAGTGGGGTAGATTTTTGGGGATTAAAGTGGGGCAGATTTTTGGGGGATTGCTGGACTGGAGGGGAGCAGATTGTTTTAGATTGGAGTGGGGCAGATTGTTTTTCACTGTAGTTGGGTAGTTTGGAAACAGATATGTTGGGAGGGTCGGGTGGACTGGATTGGTCTGGGGTGGATTGGGTGAAGTGGAGGGGACTGGATTGGATTAATTGGAATGGGGTGGATTGGAGTGGGGTGAATTGAGGTGTACAGCACTGCATGATTTCAAAAATTACACATAAAAAAAACCAATGTTGCTTTGCAATATACAGAAGCGTCATCTTTTGAGAACAGCGGCCACGAGCAAAACCAAACATGAGTGCAAAGTGAGAAAAGAAGAACTGGCAAAATAAAAGAAAGTTAACTATAGAATATAAAACTTTTCAATTTTGTTTATCCTGCTGGGCACGTTTTTGCCAGTTATATGCCTTCTGTTTGCAGGGTAGTGGAAGTAAAAAAAACAAGAAAATAGTACCTCAATAACATCAGAAGCCGCCTATGGGCACTGAGGAAGTTGAAACAATCAGTGCTTGATCCCTGCCCCACACAAAGGAATGGAAATTATGTTAGACCTGTAGAGACCAGTTACGAGGCTGTAAAGAAGAGTGCCATGCAAGCCAATAAATTATAAGTAACAGAGTGGGCTCCAATCCCTTTATGAGTAAGAACAACATCTCGCAGACGATACGCATGCTATCAAAGGCTCGACCCCAAAAATGACAAAAATACTAAAGTAATACTATCACAAAATGTGCAGCATTAAACCGCATATTTTGCCTTTTCTTGCCAGATAATTTATTCAACCCCGTCACCTAATTATGTCCTGTCCTGAAGCTTAATTCCAATGACCCTGGTATGCAAGACTGGAACTGAGTCACAGGGTCAGTCACCTTTAAAGCAGCATAGATTAATGGGAATGGCACAGCGATGCAAAGCCATTCTCATCTAGGCCTGGATATGATTGGATTGTAGGGCTTATGGCCTGTATTGATGGGCGTCTCAACGAATTGGAATGAAACATAGCTAGGGCAGGGAACGTTGTGAATTTTTACACTTGCAAAAGTTAATGAAACTTCGTATTACTCAATGTTTCAGAAGAGTTTTGTCTGCAGGAAACTGGTTTGAACAGAAAATGTCTTGTAGGAGACATTTTCTCCTCGAATCAGTCTCCTGCTGGCATCTCACATTAATTTTGCACACAATTTCTCCCTTTAATTTTCACGTGATACCAACAAGTAAACTTCACATAGTTTTGTGTAATGTTTATGTACTTTGGCAACATTTTGAAAAAGTAGTTTTCGCACATCCTTATCATAACCTGTCACGTCTAGTGCTACATGGACATGGAGATTGGCATGATAATTCAGAGCCTCTCACTTATAGGCATGGAAGGGCACGAGGACTGGCTTATGGGTACCAAGAGTGTTACTGTTAGTCCTCAGTGTCTTTTGGGCGATTGGGAAATAAATCTGCCACTGCAGAGGCTAAATTGGCTCAAGATTGGCACAGGGTACAAATCTTAGAGCGTGGTGTCTTTTGTGTTATCCCTGTCCAGGGAACCGAGGAAGACCCTGTCAAACTTTGGCACAGCGGCTGAAACGTTGACAAACACCAACAGACTTTAGAAATGACATTGTCACAAATAATGATCAATTGACTGTTATTTGTTACAAATTATTTCATCCTCTTCTCATTGTAAAACATACTTCACTGTGACACACTAAGTGCAGACCACTGCTCCATCTACAGTGTTCTTTGTTTAATTCACGTTAATTCACTATTCCTATACAATTGTTTTACAATCATACTTCCTAAACATTAGTGTTCTATACATACAAAACACCAACTATGAAATAAATAGGCTAACTTTTGTTTAAACAGACCTCCTTTTTCTGCTCCATTTATTGAATTATTTCTGTTGATTATTCACAGTAAACACATGTCTAATTAATTGTTTGAAATTGTTTCTTTTGGGACCACTATTTTACTAGCTCAAAGAACATGCGTCACAGTCCTGAGAACATAATGAGGCCCTCACATTTGCCCGCATTAAACAGAATACCAACTGTGGCAAAATGCTTCAGTCAGAAACCTCAGGCTATGGCATGGGGTCCATCTGCAAGCTCCAATGCAGAATAAAAGGGCCTTTACTTGAGTGGTCTTCAGAAGCCGGGTTTTGTCAGCAGACAGGCTGAGGATCTGGATCTTATCAACATGGTAGTGGTGTGGGCAAACATTGGCCCATCAGTGGGCGTGACAAAGGGAGAGCAGGGTGCTCTCTGCTGGAGGAGCTGCACCAATGAGGGGGAACCTCTGGAAGGTTCGAGATGCTCTCCACCTGGGCGGAGCTTGCATAGTTGTATGCCGCAGATTTTCAGAGTTACTGGAAAACTCAGTCAAGCGGAGTTCTGTGGCCTGGCGGAGTCACTCATTGCCCCCCCATCCCCACCCTGCTAAACCTCATGGTCCCCACTACCCCCTCCCGCTATACCTCTGCCCCCCCCCCCACGCATAGTAAGG
Source organism: Lissotriton helveticus (assembly GCF_964261635.1). Taxonomy (NCBI): domain Eukaryota; kingdom Metazoa; phylum Chordata; class Amphibia; order Caudata; family Salamandridae; genus Lissotriton; species Lissotriton helveticus. The sequence goes on from NC_136057.1 coordinate 1,773,145,114, forward strand.
CCTGCTGGGATACTCACCTTCCTCCCAAATCGGTGTCCTGCTGCTGGCTCCACTCTGCTTCTGCTGCTCCGGTTCAATTATCAGGAAGAACTGCAGTGCACATGGCCTACTGCATAAAGGCATGCCTGACCCTATGAAATCCCATGATAGGGTCAGGCATGCCTTCCCCATGACCCCATGATAGGGTCAGGTACTCCCCCCATTCCACTAGCTTCTGGCCAGGAGCAGAATGAGGCAACCACCTGGAAAGAGCACTAAACTATGGCTTGAGCCATAAAAAAAGCTGGAAGCTTATGTCTAATATTTACCAAACAAAAGTCTCTTTGTACCCATCTTTCAGAGACTGATTTAGATTAAGGAACACACAACTGACCACACTGCTAAAAGGGGCTTTAACCCCTTTGGTGCTTAGGATGGGCGTGTGTGGAGGACAACCGGGGGACGTCCAAACCCGCCCCCCCCGCTGATTGTGCGGGAGAATTATCGCAGCCCGCAATGGGTTAATGTTGCCGGAAGAAGGCCCAGAAAAGATGCATCAGTGTGCTCTCAGTCAGTCTAAGGAAGAGAACAGATCCACTCATGGCTAACTGTAATAGAGCCAAACCATTCTGCAATGCCTTCCTTGCAGAGGGGTGTGAGATGATAAAAAAATACAAATTTTTAGTAGCATTGACATTTTCCAAGCTTTAATACATGTTCCTTCTCCCCTTTCTAAATCGATGTGGATGGAACCTATTTTTAGTAGCCCTGACATTTTCCAAGCTTTAATACATGTTCCTTCGCCCCTTTTTAAATCGATGTGGATGGAACCTCTTTTTAGTAGCCCTGACATTTTCCAAGCTTTAGTACATGTTCCTTCGCCCCTTTTTAAATCGATGTGGATGGAACCTCTTTTTAGTAGCCCTGACATTTTCCAAGCTTTAATACATGTTCCTTCGCCCCTTTTTAAATCGATGTGGATGGAACCTCTTTTTAGTAGCCCTGACATTTTCCAAGCTTTAATACATGTTCCTTCGCCCCTTTTTAAATCGATGTGGATGGAACCTCTTTCATGGGTGACACAAATATGTGTAATTCAAGTTCAGCTGAAGCACAGCGGGTTCCAGAACGTGTTGTGTGTCTCCCTAAGACTGACTGGAAAGCACTCACAAAGGGATCCCAGTTGTCAGTGGACTTGCTACACCGAGCTGTCATGTAGCGACTTCTCTGACCAGTGATCCCTACTTTCCGATAGCTTGTTATTGAGAGTGCTTGGATTTGGAACTAGGTTGAAAGATATAGTGTAAGTCAAGGTGGGATCTGATTTCCTAGTTCGGGGTGAGTTGAATCCATAACAAACTCATGTGAGGTAATGAAACAGCACTGCATTATTCAGTTGTGGAATGACTATCCTGGCTCAGAAGACATAGCCTTGTCCTAGGACTCGTACATAAGACAGATCAGATACAAAAGGGGTAGATTTTGAAAGGATCAATAAGAACCAGTTGAACATCTTGCTGGATCTCCCAGGAATCATTTGTAACCCACTGTACTTGTGAAAACAAAACTGTGTCCCCAGATTTCTGCCATTTAAGCACTCTATCTCTGATAGTATCAAGGTCTGCAACACCAATTTTAACTGCAACTCTCTATTTTATGCGCATCTATGCAGTTACAAATTTTCTGCTTTGAACTTGAATTATTGTAAGTTTCTACTTTTCTGTACGAGAGTGTTATTCTTCAACACAGCTATTATCTTGGCGACTGCATCTACCGTCTTCATGCTGGTGTGAACCACACTCTCCCCAGAACCTCAAACAGAGGGTCTTCTTGTGAAGTTCTCAGGTCAGTGGCTCTATCCATAGTTACAGAGAAGTCCAAAAACATGGCAGACTGCCTCGTTCACCTTGAACTGTGAGGATAAAATGGAAATGCTGTGGTCCAGTAGGTTTTATATTGGTAAGAATGGTCCTTAACAAACGATCATAGCAAAAAAGTAAATATAGACCAAAATTAGTACCAATCCCCAGATACATCAAAGTTATGTTTTGTGAGTCCTTAATAGCGAATTTTAAGGATTCGCTATTAAAGACTCGTGAAACGGGATGCATGTAGGAATCGCAATGTTATTTGCGATTCCAACTGATTCCTTATTTGCGATTCGCTAATTGCTAATCGCAAATAAGGAATGGCTTTCCCATTCATTCCCATGGGCCTAGAGGCCCATAGGAATGAATGGGGAGTCATTCCTTATTTGCGGTTTGCAAATAGCAAATCGCAAATGTGCCGCAATTTCAAGGGTGCCAGGGTGTCCAAAGGACACCCTGTTGCACCCCTCAAAATTGGGAATGTTCACTGGTGTTGCACACACACATGTCCCAAGGACATGTGTGTGTGTAATATACAACTTAGAAAAATGCACTAAAGTGCATATTTCTAAGTTTTTGCTATTTACCACGTAGTTTGAATTCGTGGTAAATAGCGACCCCAGATTGGGAATTCGTAATCTTGGAATGGTTCATGCATTGCAAATCGCAATTTGAGAACTCACAATTATTTGCGAATTCTTCAATTGCGGGTGCATGAACCCTTGATGCATCTCAAATGCCATTTTTGCGGGAGCAAACGGCCGAATTTTGCGATTCGCACTGTTTGCGCTCTCAAAAATGCTTGATGAATCTGCCTGTATATTTCACAGTGTCCAGCCGGACATGTAATTTAATCAATCAAGAAAATGTTTCAATTTTATAAGGAGCAACCAACAATAGAGTGGGACGCAATCCTGCATCCAGTACATGAAACAGAAAACAAATACACAAGAACAGTGAGGATTTCAGGCAGGAGACAATGGAGGGTTTGAGACAATCAAAATACATGAAAAGCTATCCATAACAGTATTCACACTAATGTAACACAATGGTTTTTACGTGTGAACCTATTCCTTCGGCACAGTAATAGGGCAGCGATAGGCGCCAAATTCTGTGTCTTTATAAGCAAAGTATTAGAGTAGTGGCAGTCATAAATTAGGACAGTCAAATATATTGTGTATGTAGATATATACAAAGTTATAGAGGAGCAACAGGCACAGCTTATGGGAGCTATAGACACAGTATAGGGGAACATAGGCCCAGGGTTTAGGAGAGTTATGCAAATATATTGGCATGACAAGTATGGGTACACCAATAGGGCACCTGTGCAAACAGAATTGATACACAGTTTAAAGTTAGCTGCACATACAGTATTACAGCAGCTATAGACATGGTTTACGATGTACGAGCACCTATCAGCAGAGTTTATGGGCAGCTATAGGCACCGCATTGAGGCAACTAGAGACTAGATATAGGAGCAACTATAAAGAGGCTATAGATGTGGTATAAGAACAACTATAGTTTCGGGCAGCACGAGCAGCTATTGGCCCAGTACTATGTTATCTACAGGCACAGTATTAGGGTAGAAATTAATGCAGAATACAGAAGTAAAGATCATCTGTAACTTTACAAAAAACGAACTTTGTTTTTATAGGCCCAGACCGACCTCACGCGGATCTTCAAATCCAGGCAGGGATAATATTTTATGCGGAAGCCTACCGGTTTTCTTTTTTAATTTTTTATATTGTTAGGATATTTTAATTGCTTCTTTTGTATGTAATACATTAATGAAATCTTTTAATTTGTTGCTGCAACTGATGTCATGTCCTACAAATCATGAAACAAAAACAGCTACAGACACAACATTAAGGCAGCTGTCATCATAGTATGTGGGTAGGTATAAGTAAAATAAAGGGGCATCTACAGGCACAGTATGTGAGCATATGTAAAGTTTAAAGTTTTTAGATTTATATACCGCAGCTTATCGGCGGGAGGGAATCCAGGCGCTATCCATGGACAGCTCCATTCGCAGCAGTCATGGCGGCTCCATTCGCATCAGTCCTGGAGGTTCCATTCGCAGCAATCATGGCGGCTCTATTCGCAGCAGTCATGGCGGTTCCATTCGCAGCAATCATGGTGGCTCCATTCGCAGCAAGCCTGGCAGCTCCATTTGCAGCAATCATGGTGGCTCCAAACGCAGCAGTCATGGCTGCTCTATTCGCAGCAGTCATGGCAGATCCATTGGCATTAGTCCTGGTGGCTTTCATTTGCAGCGGTCTTCACTGCTCCATTCGCCACAGGCCTGGCGGCTCCATTTGGAGCAGGCCTGGCGCCTCCATTCGCAGCATTCATGGTGGCTCCATTCACAGCAGTCATGGTGGCTCCTTTCACAGCAGTCCTGGCGGCTCCATTAGCAGCAGTCCAGGAAGCTCCATTTGCAGCAGTCCTGGACGCTCCATTCACAGCAGTCGTGGTGGCTCCATTTGCTGAAATCCAGGTGGCTCCATTCGCAGCAGTCCTGGTGGCTCCATTCGCAGCAGTCATGATGGCTCCATTTGCAGCAATCATGGCGGCTTCATTCACAGCAGTCATGGTTGCTCCATTCGCAGCAGTCAAGGCTGCTCCATTCGCAGCAGGCCAAGTGACTCCATTCGCAAAAGGCCTAGTGACTCCTTTCGCAGCAGGCCTGGCGGCTCCATTCCCAGCAGGCCTGGCGGCTCCATTCGCAGCAGTCATGGTGGCTCCATTCGCAGCAATCATGCGGCTTAATTCACAGCAGTCATGGCTGCTCCATTTGCAGCTGTCCTGGCGGCTCAATTCACAGCAGTCCTGGTGGCTCCATTCGCAGCAGGCCTGGCGGCTCCATTCACAACAGTCCCGGCGGCTCCATTCGCAGCAGGGCTGGTGGCTGCATTCGCAGCAGGCCTGGCGGCTCCATTCGCAGCAGTCATGGCGGCTCCTTTCATTGCAGTCCAGGCGGCTCCATTCGCAGCAGTCATGGTCGCTACTTTCGCAGCAGTTCTGGTGGCTCCATTCGCAGCAGTCCTGGCGGCGCCATTCGCAACAGTCATAACGGCTCCATTCGCAGCAGTCATAACGGCTCCATTCACAGCAGTCCTGGTGGCTCCATTTGCAGCAGTCCTGGAGGCTCCATTCGCAGCAGTCCTGGCGGCTCCATTCACAGCAGTCCTGGCGGCTCCATTCACAGCAGTCCTGGTGGCTCCATTCGCAGCAGTCCTGGTGGCTCCATTCGCAGCAGTCCTGGCGGCTTCATTCGCAGAAGTCCTGGTGGCTCCATTCGCAGCAGTCTTGGTGTCACCATTCGCAGCAGTCCCGGTGGCTCCTTTCGCAGCAGTCCTGGTGGCTCCTTTTGCAGCAGTCCTGGTGGCTCCATTCGCAGTTGTTCTGGCAGCTACATGTAGTTTATGCTAGGCTTAAGCATAGTGATAGAATCTGTATGTATACCATTACTGAAGGCATAAGAACAGTGGTCCGACTCTATGGACAGTATTGGTTCAACTATCAGCACCACTAATGGCCACTATAAAAATTGGGTAATAGAGACACTGTACAGGGAAACTGTAAACAGAATAGCAGGCGGCCTCTAGGTACACTATTAGGTTAACTATAAACAAGGCATAGTGAGCGAATAGATACAATATTTGGGCAGTGCTATATTTGAGCTGGTGGTTTCTGGTGCTCAGCACACGCAGGTAATTCTCAACGCCAGCACTAAAGACAGTCCACCTCATGGTGACTCTATCGGTCAAATTTTGAGATGAGCACAACAAGTGTTTATTAAATCCATGTACATTAAAAATGAATAACACCTGTCGCCACACCATTCTTGTTGATTTTTATGGCTGGAGCAGTCTGAGTTGTCACACTCGCAGGCGTGCCATGGTTAGTCCTTGTATTGGTACTGTAATTGGCAACATTAGCAGGGGCAATGGGTGGAACAACCCTTCTTGTGAATCAAGACGGGTGGCACTTTCTTTTTAGGTTATGCCTGTACAGCGCTTGGACTGAGCTTGAGAGATTGATTGTTTTTAATATAAACTGAAAAGGGGCCTACATTCCACCTCCTCTCTTTCCTGGCTTCTCATTGGTTCCTGTGCCTGTCACTCACATTTCCTTAATTTTTATTGGCTGTAGCATACTTACCTGCATTTATCAAAGCTTGTTCCTCATCTGCTTATTTATCATTTTACTGCAGCCAAAATACTGTTAACATCCACTTTGGTGGAACTATATTTTCATAACGTTTTGCCTTTTGCAGCATAGTTATATAACAATTTATCACCCAGAGAGATTAAGTGATTTACATAGAATCACAGGATGTTGTGTGGCGCCGCCGAGACTCAAACGGGATCCCAAGCTCTCGAGTCAGCAGCTCTGGCTGCTGCACCACATCCTTTCCACTCCCATGTTATCTTTCAGGAAGCTCTTGCCTTCTCCCAAATGATGATTGATGAAAACAGCTGTCTATTCATTACATAGGCGAAACTGATGCATTACCAATGCTTATTTACATAGTAAATAAGCATTGGTAATATATTGGGCTATGTACATGCCCAGTATATTGACAGCTGAAGGTACAGTGTTATAGCATTTTTAGAATAATAAGGCATTCTCCTGTGGGGTGCAGGTAGTATGGGAGGAGTAGCTATCATAGATCTGAACATCTCAGGAACACACCTACCATCCCATTGTCGATAACCTCTGGCAATAGCTTCCCTGGGTGGAAATGCCAACATACCCTCACATACTCTCTGTAAGATGGGGTTTGAGATCAAGTGACTAACAGCCATCACACTCATTTGAAACTGAGAATTTGAGCAGGATGACCAATGATAGCCACCATTTTTTTACAAAGGACTAAAATGATTAATTTCATGACACACATCATATTTAACACATATTCAAACATATTTAATAAATATTTCAGAGGGATTGTTAATAAAAACACCTTAAAATAGTAACTCATTTTTTACAAAGGGTTCTGTACCATATATAGTGGCCATTTTGTAACTGTAATTAATTGGTAGTACTTTTTCCTAACGTGGTGGTTTCTGAACTTTATTGATAAACCAAAATATCGGCATAGATCATAAATACTTAACATGTCACTAACTGCACATAAAGCTAGTGAACACACACACAGTGCAGTATCAACAGTTCTGCAAGTCTGATGACAACACCAGTCCAAGATGGCAGCGCGTCTGGACAGATACCTGATCTTCTCCCGATCTTGGCGGATTTCCAACCTGATCAGCAAGAGAGTAAAACCAGTCAGAAAGAAAGTGGATTATCAAACGGCTGATAGGAAGAGGCTGGGATCAGGAAAAGCAGCGTGTCAGCTGTTTGTCGGAGATTGGTCGTAGTGATGAAACTTACTGTTTCACCTACAAAGCGGTGACTCGCAATTCAGACCAGACAGGATTGCCCCTTCACTCACATTCTGCAAGACCATCCCCCAGCATCCAACCACCCCCTCAAACCGGTGTCCAGGCCCGGCTATGGTAAGGGTTCCCCTAAATCTAAATTATGGCTACCACCTTTCTCAGAGAAAAATACCAGCCATTTGTTCACGCTCTGAGATTCTACAAAGGCCTGGACATGATACTTATATGGAACTTTGCTTTAAATCGTCTGTTTTCATTTTTAACATGTCCTTTCAGCAGGGCTTTAAATGGGAAACAAAAAGTGTTGGGGGGGCGGGAGGGTGTCTCTAAAAGAGGCGTGGCCTGCGTAATTAAGAGGTCACCTCCTGACTGGTATTTTGGTATAAGATTAAATAAAACGTTAAATTTAAACAGGGACTAAATCACTGACATGGATTACTTTGGCGTTTTTTACATTAATTGTTAATTGTTATTTAGCAGTAACGTTAAGGATATGATGATAGGGCCGATGAGGAGCCGTTTCGATGTCCATTTTGAATTACTAATGGAGCTGAGACCCAAAGGGACCAGGCCCATTTAAAGGTCAACCTTTCAGTCTTTTCTTTTCTTTATCTGTCAGGGTTTATTGAAGAAGCTGTAGAACACATTTTAAGCTGTTTTTCGCTTATATTAACTCTTTTAAGTATGTAGTGATAAGAAGAAAAAATAACGTCTTAAAGTGGCCTGGACATTAAAATACTGGCCATGCTGGTAAAAAAAGGCAGGTGGAAACTTACTCTACACCTCTAACTTTCTTGCACAAAGAATGCCTTAAAAGTCCTCAAATGCATCACCACCGGGTGGCATCAACAACTGAGTTGACATGATATCAAACTTAAACATCACCTTAAATAATTGACGAAGTCAACCATTTACCAAGCGTGTGCTAGATCTTTCTGTAAAAAGGTTCCTAACCCTCTTCACAGGACTAAAAAACACTGTCCCTAGGACTGAACACCTCAACTTCTAACTTTAACCCCAGAGTAATTGAAAAACCCAAAGCACGTTCTTGTGTATGCCTCACAATAAAGATCTTTCTTCCTTGTATACCAAGTTAAACCCCAAACTGCCCACCGGTCCAGATAGCCACACCTTAACCTAAACACTTCTCAACGTAGCCTCCATCACAATGGAACATACATGCAGCAGAAAGAAAATCAGGAAACACTGTTGGCGTGGCATAGCCCAAAAAATCAAAGAGGACCTTAGATGAACCGAAAGAGTCCAAAAGGAGAGACTACAATAGGAGCTTTTAAGATACATTGCCTTTTGTTTTTGAGCTTGTTAAGGAAGGTAGAAGCATTCCCAAGGCAGGGATTGACTTATAGGTGGGACAGAAATCCAGCCATCAACTGCGGCAGCATATCTATGACTGGCGATTCTCCCTCATCAAGCAGGGAGCTTTGGCCAAGCGGGATGGATGTCCTGAGGTTCTCCAGATCCATGGAGAGGGTGATGGAGGCTGCTGCACACCAGCTCTAAGATAGCAACCTACACTTGCACCGCATGAAAGACATGGCCCTCATTAAGAGTGGTCTGTTAAAATCGCGGTTAGTACCCCTCCTTGGAATTACCACTGCTGGGTATCCTGGAAATTCTAGGGGCAGGGAAATAACAGGCATTATTAGATTTTGAAGAATAACATTTAAAAAACGGATGTTTCTGTGTGAATTCATACTTGTTTTTCCCGGAAGTCTCACCTGAAGACTGCAGCCAATATGTCTGTGGACAATATAAAGAACTTATAATTTCCATGGACCTGGTAACTTCTGGCCCCCGCCTGTTCTACCTTTGGCCACTGTATATATAAATCAGGTTTGTTGCTCCACTTCAAATCCTGGTATGAGAACATAGGCTGGAGCTGTGTCTCGGCAGTACCTCAAGTGAAGCTATAAAACAAGTTTCTAAATGATAAAAGACTATATGTTGTAATATTGAGCTCATAAACACTAAGGGCCTCATTTACCAAAAAATTGGCGTAAAACAGTGCCACAAGTCTCTTTGCTGCACTTCCCTGTGCCAATTTGAAATGGCAAGAACGCACCATATTTTTCAGATATGGTGGATTCCCATCCATTCAGCCAGCGCACAATTTGGTGCCTAGCTGTAACGCAGGCACCTTTGCACCATGGTGGCAGGGTGTCTGCGTTGTTTGCAGGATTGTTTTTGCGTAGGAAGGGGCACCTTACTGCACATTAACAATTCCAAGAAGCGTTTTCCTTGAGGAAAAAAATGAAAACATTTCTTCTCATTACGCCTGTTCTGGGGAGGTGTAAGGTTTTGGAGCTTCCCCAGGTTTACGTGATTTTGTAAATCTGGGGCAGCGTCAAAATCCATGGGTAATGCGTGGGATCACCCACTGCAACACCCATTGAATGCCTCCTTCACGCAGATTAGGGTTTTACGCTGTCTTCCCTTACTCCATATCTATAAGGCCACGTAAAGCCAAGCAGGGTGGCTTTGTGTTGCCTCAGAAATGATTAAGAGGCCTGCGCCAACGGAGCGTCAATAAAAGTGAATTGTCAATAAGGCCCTGAATTACGAAATAAGACAGTTAAAAACAACTAAACTCAAATTACACCTAACATGGCCACAAACATTAAGAAGCTGAAACAAAAGTTTAAAAAAGAGGACCTTGGCCTCTAAAAATATATTTTAACTAATAATTAATGCTTTTTATCATCATGTGCTATCTAAGACGCATTATTTTGGGTTTACAATTTGGATCGCGGAGAATTGGCTTTTTTGATTTACCTTCACGTAGTATTCCGCCATTAACTTCCGCACATTCAGTGAACCAATTTTAATTTACATAATTTCTTCTGCCTAAAGTACTCAGCGATAGTGGTTAACAAATTCTACTTCAAAAAATATTATCTGCAATTGGGTGAACCTATTACCTCATTTTCACGGAGTTACCCATCTACTTTTACTACCAGGCCAACCTCCCAGCTGTATCTTGGGTCAAAGGTGACACAACTTATTTTTAACAGTGGAAATTCCCCTGCCCTTTTTAAATTATTCAACTTCACTTTTCTTCTCATTGATAACATTTTAACTATATATACATATATATATATATATATATATATATATATATATATATATATATATATATATATATAAGTGTGCAATGTTAATTGCTTGTGTATACTTCTTCCTTTTAAAAGCTACTGGTTTTCAATGCTCTTATTAAACTTGATAACATCTAAAAACCTACAAAAATGAGTCGTCCTTGCCAAGAAATCCTTACTAGACCACGGTCAGTAAAGTAAAAGATGACCAGAGGAAGATTCAAAGCCATCACCTTCTTGCCAGCCTCACAATGCATCACTACGCCTGTCATCCCATCCCAGCGCTAACTGACAAATCACCTCCACCTTAGTGAACATCCAACATGATATGAAGTCATCTGGGCAATATAACACACCCCCAGAAAACATCCCCAAAATAAAGAAGTTGTCTTGCAGGCTTAATACCAACCACAAATTGTGATTCTCATATTAACATGACTAGAGAATCTGGATTTCATTAAAGCCATGGAGGCTGACATTATGCATTATTCCTTTAATGCAGTCCAAGCAGCTGCTTACATCACAATATTAAAAGGTTTCAGAATAGAACAATAGCAACACATGAAAGGCATGAGCCATCAACAATCTACCTCTTTTAAATGTGGAGGAAAATAAGTTCATGAAACTTGAAACATCAAAACGATCTTCTGATGAGCAGGATGAAGGAGAAGGAAGAACGAAGGTAAAACCAAAGGCCAGACGACACACAGTTAAGGAGCGTTACCTGAAAAGAGAAAGAAGTAAATATCTCTTGACTGTAAAAAATAGTGTGAAGCTTATCAAGCTTACAGGACAAGAGATGAAACAAGTATTGTTAATAAAAAGTACAGTAATAAACTGTAACAAAAACAGCATTAAATCATTGTAAGACCACCAAGGGGTGGGATCGGAGGGATAATGTCAGCCTCCGTGTCTCTAATGAAATCCAGATTCTCTAGTCATGTTAATATGAGAATCACAATTTCATTACAAGAACAGAGGCTACATTATGCATGTTGGTAGCTTTGTAAAACAACATCAGACATATGTTCAATAGGCTTGCAATAATGACGTGCAAAGGTGTTAGCATTTGACCAGTCAGCAGCTTTGAGAATGTCGTCCAACTTACCTCCAGACCAGAGAGATTTACTGGCCATAGCACCCCTCTAAGGGAGTGAGCTTGAAATGTATTTTAGTCAATACCTTCTAAACTCATAACAGTCTTAACCCATCAAGCGAGGTCGAGGTTATGCCTTTGTGGGGTTTAACAAAGGATATAAGTAATTGGTTAACATCCTGAGGGCGAAGAGCAAATATTCTGCGATCATACTCTCTCATACTGTCCACAACGTAAAGTGTTGGACATAAATCAAAATGTGGGTAAGAGATTGAATCAGGCATAGTCTTTGTTCTTCTATAAATCTCAAATTTGGCTCCGAACATGTTAAAAGATCTATTCGTAATCTCCAGGGCTTTGACATCAGAGACCCTTCTGCATGAGGTTAGGCATAGCAGAGTAGCCAGCTTAATGGAAAGTTTATTTTTTATTTTTATTGAGGAGGTTATTAACAGGCCAGTTATTCAAAAGATCAAGGATTAGTTTGATATCCCAAAGACTTTCATATTTAGGTTTAGGAGGTCTTCTTCAGGGAATGCTTTTCATCACTCTTTAAACAATTACATTTTTACCTACCATTTTACCATTGACAAGGACATGACCAGCAGAAATAGCCTATCTATAGCAATTGATAGTTCTATAACTGAGGCCTTTATCAAATTGTTTAACCGCATGCGCGCTAGCGGTTTTCCCGCTGCGCGCTGCGATTTTAAAAAACCCGCGTTACATGACGAGCTCAGCTCGTCATCAGCGTAGCGCAGAATACGCTCATGACGAGCTGAGCTCGTCATGAGCGTAGAAGGGGTTAACAAGGAAGTTAACTATGTCAACAATAGGTGCTTCCAAGGAATCCAGATTCTCCATATGTTGTTATCTCTGTAGTGAGTGCCTGGGGCCCAAGACTCTCTAAGGAGAGTTGCAGCCGTCGCCGAAAGTCCTGAGATTTTATTGGATCTCCTGACACTCTCCTTCTTAATTCCTTGGGTAGGAATTAAGAAGGGGGGGATGCAAGCTAGTTCTAGAGTGGTGGGGAACCATGCTTGGGCTGGCCAAAAGGGAGTTATTAGGACAAGGAAGCACTGATCCTGTCTCTCTATTTGAAGAACTCTCTGAATCATGGCAAAGGGAGGAAATGCGCACACCTTGGCTCCATTCCAAGATTATAGTAGGGCGTTGACTGCTAGAGCACCCGGGTCGGGCATCCAGCTGAAGTTGTTCCCCAGTTGAAAGGTTAGTCTGCTCGTAAATAAGGCTATCTCTAGAGAGCCCCAGATCTTGTTTAGGGTACTGAACACGGAAACATTTTGTTTCCATTTGCTGTGATCTAACAGGAATCTTGAGTTCCAGTCTGCAGAGATGTGCGATTTCCCCAGAAGGTATTCCGCTTTGAGAGCGATCTTATGTTCCAGACAGAACATCTAAAGTTTCTTTGCTAGATTCGAGTGGTTCGCAGATTTGGTACGCTCATGAGGGTGTAAAGCCCAGCTGTTAGTTCTAAATAATTTATGTGTTGAGATGATTCCTCTTGTGACCAGATACCACCAGTGTTCTGATTGAGAAGGCAAGCTCCCCAGCCATGAAGGCTCGCATCTGACTCTAAAACAAACTCTGGTTTTGAACCAAAGATTGCTTTTCCGTTCCAAGCGTCTAGGTTCTCAAGCCACCAGGCTAGTTCCGATTTGGCTTCTTGATCCAGACAGATTAGATCTCCGTACCTGCAAAGGGGCAGGGGAGGGTCCGAAGGGGAGAGCCTAAAATTGGTAAAGGTGATTTTTCCAGACAAATTGAAGAGGGGTTGGTGGGATTTGGCCATAGGAATGTTAAAGTAAGCATGCTTTAGGTCTAGTTTGACTAGCCAGTCTCCCTCTAGAGGGAAATTCCTAAAGAGATGGATGCCCTCCTTCTTAAAGTGTCTGTACACCAAATATTTGTTTAGTTCTCTTAAGTTTATGACAGGTCTCCAACCTTTGTCTTTCTTTTTAACAAGAAAGAATGTGCCTATAAATCTTAAAGTTTCTAATGGGACTTCTATTATGTCTCCTTTCTGAAGCATAGAGGAGATCTCCTCCTCTATTATTTTTTGTGGCACTGGAGAGAGAGGCATGTCTCTTGGGAAAGAAGTTTGTAGAAGTATGTGAGTCAAATCTGTCATAAACCCATTGACAGTGTTTAAGAACCAAGGATCTTGAGTGATCAATCTCCAATTGTGAAGGAAGTATTTGAGTCTGCCACCCATGTTTTGGGGGAAAGAAGAAGGGAGAGAGTTCTCACTTGCAGGGTTGTTTGAGATGAAGGTTCCACAGGATCTAAATCCTCTGATGCGTTGGCCTCTAATTCTCTGGGGGTAGAATTGAGGCACGTTGTACTGCTGATACCCTCTGCTGAAACCACAGGATCTTGGAAATGCCCTTTGATTGAAGCGGCCAAAAGAGAGGACCCGTCTTCTGGCCCGCCATAAAATGTTAGGATTGAAAACTCTGCACATATTTTGCTGTGACTGGTCCAGGGCGGTGAAAGTGGAGACATATTTCCCCAAGGATTTAATGAGGTCTTCTCCAAAGATTAAACCTTTGGGTTTTGCGAGGGTTGTTTATTCGCCATGTCAGTTAGTTTTGGATTTATTTTAGTCAAAACGACTCTTTGTCTTTCTGCGTTAATGCTAGCGTTGGCATTACCCAGTAGAATTAATGCTCTCTGGCTCCATCCCCTGATGAGATTGGTGTTGAAAGGGGTGCCATTGATGTGGCTGTCTTCTGAGGAATCTAGGATTCTGGTTAATGGTCCAAGGACGTCGAGAAGACGGTCTTGGCACACTTTCAGGGATTTTTCCATCCCTGTTCTTAGATCACGTCCAAGTTTGAATAGGAATTTAATGAGTTCAGGGTCCAAATTGGGGTTATAGCAGCTTTTATCCTCAGTAGAAGGTCTTTAGCATTAAGCTCTAAGGATGTTACAACTGCCCCTTTCTACGAGGTTTCTTATCCATTTTTTTATGAATTTTGCGATGTGGTCCTGAGGGAACCACTCAGAACTTCTTGGGTGTTTCAGATTTAATGGGGAAAACATTTCTTACACTAAGGGGTCAAGGATAATGTCCTTAGAGGATGATGGGAGTTCCTCTTATGGATTGTAAAATTCTTGATCATCTTCATCAAGATCAAGGACATACTCATCAGGTGTGTCTGAGGATTCTATATCATTACATTCTTTATCTCCCATATTGTAAATAGCATTATATTTTGTGCCGCTAGGGACACCCAGATGTTTTGTGCCGCTGGGTACACCCAGATGTTTGGTGCCGCTAGGGACACCCGGATGTTTTGTGCCACTACGGACACCCAGATGCTTTGTGCTGCTACGGACACCCAGATGTTTTGTGCCGCTACGGAAGGGAGTTATCAGGACAAGAGAGCACTGGTCTTGTCTCACTTTCTGTAGAACCCTCTGGATCATGGCAAAGGGAGGAAAGGCATAAGGCTGAAGGTAAGACCAAGACTGGGGGAAAGGCGTTCACCGCAAGAGCGCCCGGGTCAGGCATCCAGCTGAAGTACTTCGGCAGTTGGAAGGTCAATCTGTTCGCAAATAGGTCTACATAGAAAGGGCCCCAAAAATGAAATAGGGTGTTGAAAACGTTCACATTGAGTTTCCAATCGCTGAAGTCTAAAAGAAACCTCGAGTTCCAATCTGCTGAAAGATTTGACTTTCCCAGGAGATATTCTGCCTTCAGGGAAATGTTGTGTTCTAAACAAAACATCCAGGGTTTCTTGGCTAAATCGGAGAGGTCTGCTGATCTGGTCCCCTCAAGGCGGTTGATATAGGATACTACGGAGATGTCCATTTTGAGGACAACAGATCTCCCCTGAAGAGAATGTTTGAAACTCATTAGTGCGTATAAACCGTCCGTAAGTTCCAAAAGGTTTATATGGTGGGAGGATTCTGCATGAGACCAAACACCACCCGTGTTCTGGTCGAGGAAGGGAGCGCCCCAACCATGAAGGCTGGCGTCTGATTCCAGGACAAAATCCGGAGTTGACCCAAAGATTGTTCTCCCGTTCCATGCATCCAAATTGTCCAGCCACCAGGAGAGTTCCGATCTCACCTGTTGATCTAGGGTTACAAGGTCTCCGTACCAAAGACCAGACATGAGGGCTTGGGCTTTTATTCTCTGGAGAGCACAGTAATTCAGTGGCCCCGGAAAGATGGCTTGAATAGAGGAAGAAAGTAAGCCCAGAAGCCTGGCTAATTCTTGGAGAGTAAGAGATTGTTGTTTTAGAACAAATCTTATCTCTCTGCGAATTTTGTCGATCTTCTTGTTGGGAAGGAGAAGGAGGCATTTCGAGGTATCTATGGTGAACCCGAAGAATTCTAGAGATTTTGAAGGGGTGAGAATAGATTTTTCCCAATTTATAATGAAGCCGAGACTCTCTATGATATTCATGGTAGTCTTGCGGTCTTCCAAAATTTGAGAATGGATTTGGGACATGATAAGGATATCGTCTAGATAGATAATTAATCGAATGCCTCTTTCTCTCAGAAGTGAGACAATAGTTTTCATGCTCTTGGTGAAGCACCAAGGGGCGAAAGAGAGCCCAAATGGGAGGGCTTGAAATTGAAAGAGATGATTGTCGCAGATGAATAGAAGGAAGGGCTGGTGTTCTTCGGCCATAGGGATGGTAAAGTGTGGGTCCTTTAGATCTAGCTTGACCAGCCAGTCTCCTTGCAGAAGGAGATATCTGAGGAGGTGAATATCCTCCATTTTGAAGTGTTTGTAGACCAGATACTTGTTTACCTCTCATAGGTTTATGACCGGTCTCCAACCTTTTTCCTTTTTTTGAACTAGGAAAAGAGTGCTGACGAATCTCATAAGGGACCATGGCACTTCGACAATAGCACCTTTTTAAAGCATGGAGGAGATTTCCTCCTTGTCAATCCTTTGATGATCTGCTGAAGGAATCAAGGGTTTGGGCATGTGTGTTTGGGAGGAAAGATCTATAAAGTCTATTTTGAAGCCCTGAACAGTTTCCAGGACCCACGGATCCTGGGTTAAAGATTTCCAAGCGTGGTAAAAGTATTTGAGTCTGCCCCCGACCCTAGGGGGGAAGAAGAAAGAGGAAGACTTACTTGGAGGGTTGCTGTTGGGAGCTCCACAGGAGGAATAACCTCTGTTTTAGCAGCCTCTGTCTCTTTGCTGGTAGAACTGGTGGTAAGAAGGATAGAATCCTCTTCCTGATGCACCTCTGCCTCTGGAGGAGAAGGACCGGTAGTTGCCGCGGCTGGAAGAACGGCCCCTTCTTCCAGCCAGTCCAAAAACATTACTCTTGAAGACGCGCCTCATATTGCTCTGGGCCTTGTCTAGGGCAGTAAAGGTGGAAACGTATTTCCCTATCGATTTAATCATATCCTCACCAAAAAGGAGGCCTTCAGGGTTCTGTGAGGGTTCTTTCTCGGCTAGATCACCCAGTTTGGGATTGATTTTATTAAGGAGGGTCTTTCTCCTTTCAATGATGAGGCTTGAGTTTGCATTGCCAAGCAAAACAATAGCCCTTTGGCTCCATCCTCTGATGAGGTTGATGTCGAGAGGGGAGTTGGAGATGTATGAATCTTCGGCTAAGTCCACAATTTTGGTGAGGGGGCCAAGAACGTCGAGTAGACGATCTTGGCAATTCTTGAGGGCTCTTTCAAGGCCCTTCCTAGGGTCTTTACCTAATTTAAATAGGAATTTAATAAGGTCAGGGTAAAGGTTTGGGGTCTAACAGACCATGTCCTGAATGAAGGGCCTCGGACATTCTGATCTGAGGGTGTTACGGATTTCCCTCTCCAGAGAGTTTCTGAGCCATCTGGTGATAAATTTAGAAACATGATCTTGTGGAAACCATTTGGAACTATTGGGGTGGGAGATGTTAAGAGGAGAGAACATTTCTCCATCTAGGGGGTCAAAGATGGCATCTTTAGTAGAGGGGGAGGAGTCAGCCTCGAACTGGTTATTGAAGTCGAGGTCTTCGTCGTCCAGGTCAAGGACACACTCGTCATAGGGATTAAAGAAGTCTACTGCTTCATCAGAGTCGGTACCTGCATCGTCGTGGGCACTGTTAAAATGTGTGTCGCTAGGGACATCCATCAAGTTTGTGCCGCTCCGGACACCCATCCTATTTGTGTCGCGAGGGACACCTGTATCTTTTGAGGTGCGAGGGCCTCCCAACAAGTTTGAGGTGCTTGGACCTCCCAAGTCAATTGAGGTTCCTCCACCTCCCATAGTGCCTTCGCAGTGTTTGGATATTTTACTGCTCTTGGAGTGTAAGAGTTGAGGATCACGAGGAGAGGTGTCATCGTGTTCAGGAAGGAAGGGTCTCTTAGATGACATAACCTCCTTTAACGTGTCCAACATGCAGGACCTCATTTCTTTCTGTAGGAAGTTTATAAAGGAATCACTAGAGTGATTAGGGGAGCTGACAGGTAAGCAAAGGGTTAAGTTAACAAAATATATAAGTGCCAAAAGGAGTTATATTATCATTTATATATATATATAAATTTTTTTTGTTATATGTCTTAGGCTTTAGAAAAGGATATAAACTGGAATAAAGTGGTTAAATCTTAAATGACCTAAGGTTAAACGACTTTCAACTTGGTAGGTAATTACTAGAGTTTTCCCCCTTTTAATTTTTTTTATGTTGTAGCAAAAAGTATCCTTGGAGCGCAATGAAAAAACTGTATGGTTCAGGTCTCTGGCAGCAGCTCGGCAGCGCGATGTAACTGATGCGCTAGAGCCAGCCGCTGCCGGAGGATTAGATGAAAGGTCGTAGGCAAGCAGGGGACGCGATGCCACCGCTACCAACGGCCATTCCTTGTTGGGAAGGAGAAGAGAGACGCGTTCGCGAAGACGGCAAGCGAGCGCGTCTTAAGAATTCGGCAAAATGTAAAAATAAATAAAATCGGATTAAAACAAGGAGAGCGAAGCACTAGGAGAGAGTTGAAGGCTGAGTGTCGACAAGAGCGAGTGCGGAGTGCGAGCCCACCCAAGGCACTTCGGTGAGGAAGGTGGGGAGGGGGAGGGCGGGAGGAAATTCGACGACCATAAATTGGAAGTCGGGGGGAGGAGGAAAGGTTTTTCAGTAAAAGACTGAAAGGATAAAGCGCAGCAAATAACAAACAGTATAAGCAGCAAACAGTATGATCAAAATTCAGATTTCATCCAGGTGGAGGCACTATCATGGTTTGGATGGGGGACTGGGAGGGAGATGAGCGCATTCACAGTCGGACAATCTGCACGGAGACGGAGGGAGGGACTGGGAGAGGGCACTGAGAGTTACCTGTCCCCTGGATGGGTGGTCACGGCATCTGTATATTATGAGACGTAACAGCAATGTAAGATTGTGGAGGGGCGGGAGAGGGAGTAGGGGGTTTAATGCTGCTAATTATACGACTGTACTGTTGAGTTATGCACAAAATGCAAATAAAAAATAAAATAAATAAATAAATAAATTCAGATTTCCCTCGAAAGCAGTATCAACATAAGAATTAAAAGGCATTACATGTCAGGTAAAAGCATTAAGCATAATTAATAAGGTAAAGGAATAGAGAGTAAGGTAAAGCAACTTATCTGCTTGCGAGCCACATTTAAAAGAGGCAGCTCTGTTGTTGCTCATTCCTTTTATTGAGCATATGTTGTCACTGCAATCTAGAACTTTTTTATTTATGATGTAAGTGCGGCTGCTTGTGACTGCATTAAAAGATTAATGCATAATGTAGCCTCCTGTCTTGTAATGAAATCCAGATTTTCTGGTCATGTTAATAGGAGATCATCAAAGGATTGTCAAGGAGGAAATCTCCTCCATGCTTCGAAAAGGCACTATTGTAGAAGTGCCATGGTCCCTTATGAGATTTGTCAGCACTCTTTTCCTGGTTCAAAAAAAGGAAAAAGGTTGGAGGCCGGTCATAAACCTACAAGAGGTAAACAAGTATCTGGTCTACAGACACTTCAAAATGGAGATCTCCCTACACCCCCTTCCCTAGTCCCATCCTTGCGTGACTGACCAGATCAACCTGCCTTTTCTTTCAGCTTATGTACTATTTCTAATGTTTGAATATATTTAAAGATTTTTAGATGTTTAATCGAACCATAATATTTTGTTTTTTTGTGTAAACGATTATTCTTCAATTTCATCCTTGTTCTTCTTCCTCATGCCATAATGAGCTTACCTAATGTCTTCGTTTAACTCCCGTTTTACAACTCTTTCCACCGATGCAGGCCGCGCACTCCAACGTGGCTCTGCATCGCTACCTTTTATTATTTCGGATTTCATCCGCAAGTTGTTATTGTTTTACAAACATATTCATAAAAAAAAGGGGTTTTAGCAGGAAATCCTCATTTAACTGGCCTTTTCAACATTCTATAACAAAATTCATTATAATAAGAGAGGGATTATTCTCTTGACATTCCTTCATCTATAAACCTTTCACTAATATTAAGGGAAATCCTCCCTAATTATCTTTCATTAAAGGGCTTTACCACTTTTTACAAGTTAACATTTCCTATATACCATGTCTGATTCTGACTCAGACAAGGCTTCTGCCCCTACTCCTAACATAGACAACGAAGCCCTGCAAAAAACCCTTCAGGAATTGAGGTCCTGCATGTTTGAGACCTTAAGTCAGATCATGTCCTCTAAAAGGTCACTCCCTGATGAGGACGAACTCTCAGAAATTCCAAACCT
Source organism: Lissotriton helveticus (assembly GCF_964261635.1). Lineage (NCBI taxonomy): Eukaryota > Metazoa > Chordata > Amphibia > Caudata > Salamandridae > Lissotriton > Lissotriton helveticus. The sequence continues at coordinate 1,773,165,286 of NC_136057.1, forward strand.
CTACTCTGACAAGATCACTGAATTAAGGGGTAAAAGACTTAAGAAAAGTAAAAACATTGATAAGAGCAATAAAGGAGGTCCAAGTACCTCATCAATTCAGGGAGGTCTTAGCACCTCAACTTCTAATGGAGGTCCTCGCACCTCAAACTCCCAAGGTGTCCTTAGTGGCACAACTTATCTGGGTGTCCTTACCGGAACAACTTATCTGGGTGTCCTTAGCGGCACAACTTGTCTGGGTGTCCTTAGCGGCACAACTTATCTGGGTGTCCGTACCGGCACAACACATCTGGGTGTCTGTAGCGGCACAAAACATCTGGGTGTCTGTAGCGGCACAAAACATCTAGGTGTCCGTAGCGGCACAAAACATCTGGGTGTCCGTAGCGGCACAAAACATCTGGGTGTCCCTAGCGGCACCAAACACCACAAATCCAGGGCCGGTTTAACCGTTCAGCAAAATAAACACACGCTGAGGGCATCAAAGGCAGGGGGGCTCCACTGAAATGTTCCATTTCCAGATTTACCATGGACCATATAGTGCAAAACTGCAAATGGTGCAGCTGAACCTATGACGAAAGTGGAAGTATACAAAAAGAAACATTACTTTCCATCTTACTGTAGGTTTACTTTCATTTCGAAAAATAACATTTCATTTTACAGTTTATTACTGTTTATATTTTGAATTAGACATATATATGGGGCACCAACATTTTTCAAGTGCTTAGGGCCTCTATAGGTCTTAATCAAGTCCTTCAAAAATCATTCTGAGTTGACCACAAAAAGCTATAAAAACCCTTTTTACTTCAAGACCACTTCTCCAACTCTGTGCCCATCACCAACATGTGCACCATGCCTATGGGACAGATAGGCCAGTGGTCTGGAGTCTGTAGTCACACACCCAAGGTCTCTGGGATCCCACCTGAACTTGGGATAACGTACAGTGCAACATATGACACCCAGGAGATCATTGATGGAGGCCAGGCCTCTGAGCTCCTTTGGGCCCTACTCCCCCGCTTGCACCCCTGAGGCCAGTGTTCTCATCCCTCAGCCCGACGCTGTTCAACATCTACATTGCCCCCCTCGCACAAGTGGCCCGCCAGCATGACCTCAACATCATCTCCTACGCCGACGACACCCAGCTCATCCTCTCCCTCACCAAGGACCCTCACACCGCCAAAACCAACCTCCACAAGGGAATGAAGGCCGTCGCCGACTGGATGAGGAGCAGCCGTCTGAAGCTGAACTCGGACAAGACGGAGGTACTCATCCTCGGACCCACCCCCTCAGCATGGGACAACTCCTGGTGGCCGACCACACTGGGAACAGCACCAACACCCACCGACCACGCAAGCAACCTAGGATTCATCCTCGACTCCTCCCTCTCCATGGCTAAGCAGGTCAGTGCTGTCTCCTCCTCCTGATACAACACCCTCCGCATGCTCCGAAGGATCTACAAGTGGATCTCGACCGAAACAAGAAGAAGGTGACACAGGCCCTTGTCAGCAGCAGACTGAACTTCAGCAACACACTCTACGCAGGAATCCCAGCCAAACACCTACGACGACTACAACGCATCCAAAATGCCTCCGCCCGACTGATCGTCAACTTCCCCCGCCGCAGCCACATCACCCCCCCACCTAAGAGACCTACACTGGCTCCCCGTCGACAAGAGGATCACCTTCTAGCTCCTCACCCACGCACACAAAGCACTCCACAACGCCGGACCAGCCTACCTTAACAACAGCAGACTCAGCTTCCACACCCCCACCCGCCAGCTCCGCCCTGCCAGCCTCGCCGCTGTCCCCCGCATCCAACGAACGACCTCTGGCGGCAGATCCTTCTCTTACCTCACCGCCAAGACCTGGAAAACCCTCCCTCCCCACATATGGCAGACCCAATACCTTCTCGCCTTCAGAAGACTGCTCAAGACCTGACTCTTCGAGCAGTAGCAGCACCCCCTCCCCTCAGCGCCTTGAGACCCTCACGGGTAAGTAGCGCGCTCTTCAAGTACTCTGATTGATTGATTGATTCTCACCAAAGTTCAGCAGCTTGTCCTGCTACTACCTAGGAGTGTCCAAATGGGGATCCACCTCTTCAGACTGGATAGTCAAATAGAAGTGACCCACATCCTGCTGACATTTCCTTATATCAATCCTAGTCATTATCTGTCCTACTCACACTAAGCTTCTTCCCTCATGCCCACCGCACCAGGTATATATAGTGAAAATTTGGCCACCACCGCCCGCCCTTGGCAAAGAACGGCATTGTGGGGCTCAGACTTTGCTCAAAGAAACCCCGGATGGGGATCTTGGAGCCATCCATGGAAGAGGCACACAGAACACCATCAATCAGTGCCAAGGTCTCCAGTATATCGGTGCCAAAGTCTTCTTAAACACATTGACCACATGTCACACAGCCTTTGTTCCTACCATCGAGCCAAAACCTGCGTATGTACTCCTGTCCACCACTCTACCACCCCCTCCCCTCCTCCAACTCACACAAGCCTGCCAGTTCTCAACCCAAACAAATGCCAGTCACCACATTGTGCCCTGAGTACACTTCTAACATTTCTTTCACATGCACAACTCACAAAGCTTGCCGTGGGTGCAAACAGTGTACATAAATAATTTAAACAGTGCGGATGTGGCCTAACGGTTAGAGTGGTAGACCTCGAAGTTGTGTATCTTAGTTCGAGTTTCGGCAGGGGCGCTTAAAGTCCTGTGGTCCTGGGCAAATGACTTTATTTCCCCGTGCCCGACAATACGAATGTGTCCGTCTGTAACGCACCCGGTGCTCATGTAAACTATCAAACAAAAAAACATTGTATCCATGGGAACAACGCGACAGGCTTCGTGCTGGGGCTTTGGTAAAGCTCAATTAAGAGTGAATGCTAGGAACTGGTGCAAAGTGCAAGGTTTTCAAAGTAATACAGAGGAAAAGGTGAGCACCGAGCTCTACAGACTTGCAGATACCCAGTCCTGTGCTTTTGTGTATTAGCCCAATGCATTCTGGCCATTATAGTCTTATTTTGCATCTATTGTACCAATTAGACTGGCACAACTGATATAACAATAATTTGTTGGCGAAAAGTTCTGGACTCGGAAAAATGTCCGTGATGACTGGGAGTGAGGTGGTCAGTTCATCATAACAGGAATAGATGTAGCAACCAGGTGGGACTTTATTTTTAACCAGATGTTACCTTTCTCCCAACGAGTTATTATATCAATGGTTGGGGGTCGTGCCAAGCAAAATGGGAGGTGGTATCGGGATGCGGAACATAGTAAGGCTCTCGTGTCATCTGACATTTTTCTTGATACTCCCGATGTGCCATCTACACAGAAGGGAAACGTGAATAGGCAAGCGATTGACTTTTATTGAGGTGCGGATCCGACTGTAAAACTGGCTCTTTTTAAGTGAACCACATAAAAAACGCGCGCACACGAAAAGACAACTCTTCCCCAAAGCCCGAAACGTCACCCCCCTTTTTTGGCAGTTGTTCGTTTCGCTGCCAGCTTAACGACTGGTGGGCAGGCGCAACTTGGTTCCCGGTGCCAAGGGAGTCGAAGGATGGCACGTGCCTGGGCATGGCCCTGCCTTTCTCCTTCCGCTTCCCCACATTCTTGAGCGATGCCCTCATTCCGCTGTCTGCGCGACGCTGCCAGGCAGCCGAGCTGCTCCGCCAAAGCCATATCAAATATTTAGCGCCTCGACGGCGGTGGCTGGCCGCTGGGGCCCGCAGCCTGCTCTCCCCCAACTGTTTCTGTCGTGCATGCCAGGCCCTGGACCCGTGGCGGGGCTCAGCTATGACACCCATTTCCACATTTCTCTGCCCCCTGTTTCCTGGCTTGCCAGCCCGGCATGATTAGTGTTCGGCAGCCAGCAGGGGGCGGGGTCATGCCCGCACGGAAACTGGGCCCGCGCGCGCGAGCGGTGGGGGAGGGGGCCCTTCATCACAATAAGTGGTAGTCCTCCAACTCCAGAGGAGAAGAGCCTCTTCATCAGATCATCACAGTGAGTGGTGGTTCTCCGACCCCGGAGGAGAGGATGAGAGGCCCGCAGGCCGTGGGCATCGCGCTACCAGCACTTGTATTTATTTAATCGGGCACAGTCTTCCCTTTTTAGGGTCCGCCTGCTGAGAAGTCTGTTATTTTTAATACAAACTTAAAAGGGACTTACATCCTGCATCTTCTCTTTCCTGGCTTCTTATTAGTTCCTGTGGGTGCCACTTACTAGTGGCATTTAACCTAACATAACTTATTTTTCCTCCATTTCTATTGGCTGTAGCATATTTTCCTGCATTTATCAATGTTTGTTCCTAGTCTGCTTCTCTTTATCAGTTTCCCACCGCCGAAAATACTGGTAACAACCGATTTTGTTGGAACTATATTTTCATAAAGTTTTGCCTTTTACTATTGCAGCATATTTACATAACAATTTATCACCCAAAGAGATTAAGTGATTTGCATAGAACCACAGGATGTTGTGTTGTGAAGCGCCATAGAGACACAGACCAGGATCCCCAGCGCTCAAGTCAGCAACTCTGTCTGCTGCGTCCCACCCAGCCACTCCTAAATTATCTGTTAGGGAGCTCTTTCCTTCTCCCAGACGATGATTGATGAAAACAGTTTATTTATTTATTACATAGGCGAAATGGATGCATTACCAATGCTTGTTAATTTTTCCAACACTCCTGTCTCATCATCTTTGTCTTTCTTGCCCCGGTGCGCCCGTGTCCACAGTGTTTTCCCTCTCCTGGCGCCCCATTTTTGAGGGCACTTGAATCCAGTCGTTTTCTGCATAATTATGGATTTGCCACATAGTCCATCCTACGCTGCATAATTTGCAGATTTTAAAAAAAGTTGCTAGCTCAAATAGCTCAAAAATGACAAAAATACAGAGACACGTGCCTCCGTGCAGTAGAAGGCCATTCACAAAAGCTGACTGATCACGTTTCAGTTCCTTAGTGCCGCATTTGAGTGTTAAACTGGCACTAATGAGAAACCTCAACCCAGACTGTGTTAATATGTGTAAATATGACAAAATGCCCTCCCAGAGCACTCAAATCACATTAAATTAGTTAGTGTCAATATGTTTATTCTTCTTCCTGTACGAAAATATTCTCCAATTGGCACAGTTCATGTAATCCGCATATCCATAATCAGTATTATTCATCCACCATTACACAAATCCAAAGCAGCCGCAGCCAACACATGTTTTGTCGTGCTACATCAAGCAATATGACTTCTTCAGGGCTGCAAACCCAAATTAACAATATATAAGCACAAAGTATAATCATCATAATGTATGCTGGTAGAAAACATCATACTGTAATACATAATAAAACATTTAAGCCAATTAAGTATAGAGACAGCTCCAACACAACCAACACCCGGTGGCCTTAAAGAAGAACAAAGAGAAGTATCCAATAAAACCCAACCCAAGATTTGTGCAAATCAATAAAGTTCTGTACAACCCTAGAGCAAAGATCTTTGCTATTTTATTATGTATTCCCTGCCCCTGTGTTTGACTTCCCTATCACATTGCCTCTCTCTTCCACATCCTAGGTAGGCTTGGGCGGTGAACTCTTCTCTTTTTGCGGAGTTTTTAGAGTTGTTTGCACTCGAGGAGTTTCAAAAAGGAGCAGAATTTTTCCTCACTCGCTTTCGCCAATGTTAAGTTGGAGAGAGCAAGTGAGGAAAATTCAGCACTAGACCACCTACCATCGAGATTTCTCAGTGTGGGCGGTCGCAGATGGTTGCAACTGCTCGCGTTGAGAAACCTGTTTGCGTTGTGGAAGCTGCCGCTCCAGTAGAACATCTACTCGAGTGGTAGACAGAAGCAGCGCCGCCGTGCGCTGCGCATGGTGCCGTTTGTGTGTATTTTTCAGCACAGGACAAAAACCCAGTGCTAAAAATCAGTGCAAATGGTGCAACCTAATGCCCTCCGCGGCTTACAGAACCGTGCGTAGTGTGGCAGAGGATGTTGGGCACTTCGCGGAGTTCGGCGTAGGAGAACTCTGCAAACTCAGCCCACGGCTAATCCTAGGGTCCCTCTCTTTCCAGTCCCAGTGTGCCTAGCTTTTGTGTTCCAGTCGAATCTTCTTTCCCTGACCAGCATCAATGTCCCCGTCATCCAGCGTCACTGTATTCAGTGTCCAACTATTCCTATATTTCTTGTCACAGCATCACTTTCTGGCGTCACCGTCTTTCCTATCGCAGTGTCGGAGAACCCCGGAGAAGTGGCTCTACAGCCTCCGCCGGGGGCTGTAGCGCCACCTCTCAGAACCAGTGCAGCAGCTCTTCTTCCTTGTCAGTGGGTGCCCAGAAGCCTCACCGTCGCGCTACGGACTAGGTCCCACCACTGAAAGCAAGCAGGCAACGGCTTCGTGACGTCCAACCGCATAGTCAGCTATATTTTCTTTTCTTTCTGAATCCAATTTGCCGTGTAGCACCAGGACACTCCTCGGAGTAGCCGTGCGCTTTAGAAATTCCTTCATTCATTCATTCATTCCTTCTTTTCTGTCCCAGCATCAATTTCTCCCCTATCACGGCGCTACTGCCGTCCCTGCCTTCACTGTCTCACAACCCTTTCTTACAAGTCCAAGCGTAACTACCTACCCTGTCTCAGCCTTCCAAGGCCTCAAGCCAGTTCTTATTGGCAGTGTAACTGGGTATCGCCTCTATTACTGCCACACAATGTAATCTTTTTGGAAATGTTGCTCTCCTCATGAAACTGGAGGGTACCAGCAGAGGCGTTTTAAGGCATGGGCAAAGTGGGCAATTGCCCAAGGCCCATACCTGCCAAGGGGCACTGGGAAAGTAAATGTCCTCTCTAGCTCACATCAGTCTATTCATTCAACTCGGCCATTAATGTATTATTCAATATTATTTTGCATTATAGATCTTGAATTAGCAGAAAATGTCAAATAAAACATAAAGCTATTCCGGACAGGGGCCCCTTAAGTATAGCTTGCCCGTGGCCCCAAAATTCTTACGATGACATAGGGTACCAGTTTGCTAATATTAAATATTACCCGTGTTGCTCCCTCATACACTCTCAATCACAATGTACAAACATAAGCATGCCTGAAATTCTTTCTATTAGGAAACCCCATGTGAAAGGAATTTAGTTGTGGAAGTTCTATGGATTTTTACAAGTCAACATTTCTATTCCGGAGAATTGATGGTCATATATTGAATTAAGGGTTTAAAACCCTTAAATACCCAAAGCAACAATCCCCCCACCCAGCGGTCTGTGCCTTTTCCGCAACGCCATGCTGGATACCGGGAGGGTGGAGGGTTAGGGGTTTGGGGCAGGTGGCGGGCTGCTGGCGATGATTTTTTAGGTCTCGTGACCTATCAATGCGCATGCGCATTGAGAGAAGCTAGACTATAGGGCTTTAAACAAAGTTTAACTAACTGTGGCGATTTGGTGCTGTGCCCGTGCGCTTTTAGGTCAATGCGCAAGCGCATTGACCTAAAATGCGCGTGCACATCACCAAATCGCCGTCTGTTCCCTCAGCCGCACTCCTCCCACACCTTTGAAGTGAAGCTTAGCTTCACTTCAAAGGCCCCTGCTGCTTTCACACCCTCTCCCCGATCCGCCCCCTCCCCTGCCCGCCGTGTCGCATTTCTCCTCCCCCCTTCTCTGCCTTCCCTCCGTCACTCTGCCCCCTCCCCTGCCTGCATTTTACAGACTTCCTGGAGGAGGGAGAGAAACATTTGCTGCTTTAGGCTACCAGCTTTGAGGGACTGGTATACAGAACATTGTACAACCAGTATGCCAAAGTTTTCGGTGGTAAACGTGATTCGTCCTATATTAATATTTTAGGACAAGCTACACAGAGATTTTAAGAGTAAAGAAGGCGGTTGCTTAAATAATCCATACAAAAGGCTTTACGATCTCCAGTTACAGCTTGCAATGCCGTGCTGCATAGCTTTGTACTGAATCACAGGCCCGTTGCATGTGCAGACCCATCCTTCTAGAAAAACACACTTTCGAGCTGGGATCTCTATTTGTAATGTGCCTTTCACGCACTCAGCTGGCCAGAATTGCTGCGCAAACAGCCTTTCATTGTCAGAGTAAACTTTGAGGAAAATTACACTCCACCAGTAGGAATACTATACAGATAAATGCCTCTAAACGGCGAATAAAAATTAAACTGGCTAATGTCGCTGAGCTGTTACCACTGCGCCATTCCGTGTTTCTTTCTTTTTTTTTTTTATTACTTTACTCATGCTTAGATTGGAATTTCTGAAACCGGAGCATGACTTCAGCATTTCACTTCCTTCCAGAGATGATTTTTTTTTTTCCATCAGCCTACACTCCTGTGCCTCGCGATTGTGACTCCAGCAGGAAATGGGAGGCAGAAAAAAAGCAGCTTTTTAACTTTGTTGAAACAATGAAAATGTACTTCGGAGTTCCTTTATTTTAGTTCGTATTCGTAGCCGCGGGAGCGCTTTGCACGAACCGTATAATTACGCTCAGATGGCGGTTGAAAGCATGTGCGTCTAAAAATAAAACTGCTTACCTGGTGATTGGTTACCTTACTTCCTGTTTGCACGTGACTGGATAGGTAATCCTGGTAGTGGGATTTTTCAACTGGCCCCCTATGGTATCTGAACTTGCAATCAAATATGATGGCTATGGTTTAGTAAACTATACATTTACGGAACGCTTTATTTGTATCCTTTCTTGGGCCATTCCCCCCCCCCCTCCCCCCCCCCCCCATTCCGCTGGAATGTCCAGTACTCTGGGGGCTCGGCGATCAAAGTAGACCTGGCGTAATATTTCATGTTGATGATTTACTGCACTTAAATGAATATCTAATTAGCAGTTTTTAGAAGTTGTATGATCCCCCTCATCAAGGCCAGCACTTTTAAACATATAAATAGTATTCAATGTAGTCTGTTTAATAACATACTTTGCAGCTAAATTTCCTGGGTCTGCACATTATTCCTACACTTGTACAACCGACTTATCAAGATGAGACGTTGGTGAGTACCTCCTAAAACGTATTTATATTAATGTAGATTTTATTTTAAATATATATATTTGTACTGATTTACCTTGTAACATTACATTTGTGTTGGTTACAGTGCATAGGCTCTCAGTATTTAGATCATGACACCATACCTAAATGATGTAACTCACAGACCACGAAGATACAATGTTACTCACAGATGACCCGGGTAATAAATGAAAATACATTTGGACTGCTAAAGGTCACATTTCGCTACCTACATAATATTAGTGGCACTCTCCAATATTCCCCATACGTGGCTAATAAAACTGTGGCAGTGTGGAAAAGTCAGCCCATAATGCATCTGATGCCCAGGCTGCTGGCGCAGGACGCCTCTTAGTTCCCATCTTGAACAGTTACCAAATAAAGAGACGGGCGCTGGGAGCAGGAAAACAAGAACAGAGTTTTATTTCTCATGAGGAGAGCCTGTCATTTCGGACACTCGCATAGTGTCTTCAGGAGGTGCTCTCTCTTGGTGCCCTCCACAACCCACACACTCAGTTTCTCTGAGGCTTCGTCTTTTATACACATGTTTATGATGCACAAACATTCCTTATTGCAATAAAGACGCTTTGAAGTAGGAAAAAGGCATGCTTGGAATCCCAGCTTCAGGCCTATTCCCATACCAGTCGCTCAGATGTCATCCTCCCCTCCTGAATGTAACAAGAGATTGTGATCTCTCAGCCGGACATTCCTACAGGACACGAGGGCAGGAGGGGATGATCAGATCAAAGGTTGGGCAGGCGATAAGATCGGGGACTTCGGCTGGTGTATCATGGTTTTGTTATGCTGCGCAGGAAAAAGGGGGGGGTGTACATCCACGAGGCTTGGTCTTAGGACTTGGGACCGGGTCGAAAGGCCAAGTGCAGCTGGGGGGGCTCGTCAGCTGAGGGGAAGGGTGTTCTTGGGAGGAAATGGGGGTGTGGGTCAAGCAGGAGGGTTACTTCTAGGGCAGGGTCACGCAGAGGGAGAGGGTCTTATGGCCGATGCATGAGCAGTGCGCGCGGGGAGGGGTGCCGGGGGTTCAACAAACGGGCAGAGAGGCCATGGTGCCTAAAATGGCTGTCGTGTACGTGTGTGCATGGGTCTATGCTGGCGGGATAACACAGTCAGTGTTTAGCGATATCCGTTCTGCTTACAACAAGGGGTACAGTGAACACAAATGAATGCCGCTTATGTGCATATACATTGCCATTTTCAACAGTCGCCGCTTTTTTACATAAGCTAGTTCATTTCTATACAGTCGATACGATTGGCGGAATGCGGTACATATGATTTTACATTTGTTGGGTTATTCATACAAGTCTAGAGATCGGCATAATACTTAGTCGGGGTCAATCAAGAAAAAGGTTCCGACACATTATAGAATCAGGTTCTGGCTTTCTCTCCGGTGACATCAAAATACAGTAAAAAGTGCTCTGATACCTTCGGGTCTTGTCAGTGCTATAAGAGACTTTTGGAAAACTAAATACATGAGTGACCGATGAAACATTTTTGAAAGCAACACAAAATGGTTGAGGGAGGAATTCAGTTCGATACAAGCAATTAGTCAAGGGGTGGGCAGAAAGTTCAGGAAGGGGGGTCTTTGTCACAGTGTCTTTTTAACAGAGTCCGTCTTCTTTCGTTGGCGCTGTTGAGCACCGGCGGTGGAGCTATAGGTCCAGCTCGGATTCATCCTTACGCGTTGCAGGGTGCGATCACTCCTCTGCTGTTAGATCACAGTCCTGCTTCCTAACTGATCTTCTTTAGGGGTGCCTTATGCTGGGCACCTGCGTGTCTTTCTTCTTCCGTGGCAAAACCTTATTCTTTCTGAATGTTGCTCTTCTTTTCTGAGTCAAAAGTTATGCGAAAAGGGTGATGTTGTTGAATAATCGAGGGAAGAGAGGACGGAGTGGGATCAGATCATTGAACACACCAAGGGACCAAAGGAGCAAAGGATGACGAGCAGGCAGGCCCATCAGTCGGGCTCAAAAGGGACGGGGACTTCAGGCACGAGTGGGTCAGCAAATCGAGGGCTTCAAGGCAACCCTTCATTCCTTTATCTGCCTAGTTTGAGAGTGGTGCCTCGTCCCGCGTCTCGTTGCTCTGCGACTCCATCTTTGGTTGCGGTCACACGTGCTTCATGATCTGTGGCCAGGCTGTGCGTCACGTCCAGCTCCTCTCCTCCGGTGATTATATCTTAGAATGGGTACAAAACAAGTTTTAGATAAACTGGCAGGAGAAGACATTTATACATCTCAATTCCGTCCCCAATCCTAAGTGGGTGGGGGATATGTTCATCAGTCACAGTCAGAAGTCATCACTTATAGAGTATGTAGGAGGGCATTTCCACTGAATTCGTAAGCCTATTTGGCGTTCATTCGTGTCGTACGTGGAGAGAAATCGGACTCCCATTGACAGTGTATTCTATCAAACTCGAAATCAAGTCCTTAGGTAGAGACTCGCCCTTTTTCTTTTTAACCCAAGTACTGACAATCTTACATTTCCCTTCGGGGTCGGCAAACTCTTGCAAGCAGGGGGGTTATCATCATGAGAGGGGGGGGGCAGAGGTTAAACATGCTTTTCTTGGGGAGCGACGGTTAATCAAGGTCATCAATTACGCTTCGGGGATAGCTGATATGGAGTTGGGGTCAATCGGGAGAAGCGAGGACGCTTTGGACAGGGAGCTGGGGTCAATCGAGGGAAGCGAGGACGCTTTGGACAGGGAGCTGGGTTCAATCGGGAGAAGCGAGGACGCTTTGGACATCCGCACTTAAGTGCAGAGGGGTGAGGCAATCTGGGCATTGGGGATTGCATTTCTAACGAACTGAAAAACAGACAACCATTGACGTTATAGTCCCCCTATAAAAGGCCAGATTAGGGGACATCAGTCGTCTTACCTGTCCTTTCTTTCATTACCAACTCGGGTTCTATCGTTTTGCAGAAAGGAGAGGTAGTAATATGGCAAGTTACAATCGTTTTAGTTTCTGTCAATTTTGCCGAACACCTTTGTGTTCGAAGAGACCCAATTAGGATTGTGCCGGTGAGGCACAACGTTACCACACAAGGGAGGAGGGAACAGGGGGACCCTCAGAGAGAGAGAGAGAGTCGTCCGCACTCTAAACGAACCATTCGGTACACGTATGACATAGAGAGAGAGAGAGAGAGAGAGAGAGAGAGAGAGAGAGAGAGTGAGAGAGAGAGAGAGAGAAACGTGTACAATAATGGGCCATTCAGTGCACACACAACACAGAACAGCAGGGGTCAAGTAATACGGAAACACAGGCAGAGGGACGACGTAGATCCATACATTACGTGCACACAAACTCAGGCGGGGGAGACAGTACATGTATTATGTACAAAAATCCAAGACAAAACATAGAACAGTGACTGGTATTATATACAAAAATCCAAGACAAAACATAGAACAGTTATTGGCCAAAATGATCTCTTCCTGTACGCTGCGCATCCTTAGCATCCTAAGCTCTTTTTACCTTTTTCTTCTCTTTTATCGTCGGCTGCCTCCACTGGTGGCTTTGGTTGCACACACTTACGCCTTTGGCAATTGGTCAAGAACTAACCTGGTCGGGCTAATGTGTTTCCAGGCTGAGGCAACAGTGGGTGTCAGTTGCGAGAACAATGGGGCAGCTTTGAGTTTCATGTCTATGAGGGTGCGAAAGGAGGTAGTAGATTTTTAACATTGGCAACATTCCTAGTCCTCCGAGCGGAGGGTACTTGGGTAAACCTCACCTCGGAATATTCCTTAAACTTTCCCTATTTAGCTAAGTGTAGGAATTTTATTCATTAGTGCACGTCATTCTTGGTTGTATTATTCGGGGTGCCAAGCGAAGTCATATTTTGTAGTTTCCGCTTCAGGCTGTCCTTCCAAGCGCTAAGTTCAGGGAGAGAAATAGTCATGGTTCGCTCGTCGTGTGTAAGCACCATAATCGAACCCCTTTTTCCCATCTCTTTGTCCGCTAGATCACCCTTTTCTTTTTCGTACTTTAATCGACGTTCCGATGTGACCTGCAGAAAAGAGGGAAAAAGAAGGGGGGCGGGGGCAGCATTTTAAAGACACATTAGCGCGTATAAACCCGAAAAGGCTTTTACTTACTACATACTCGGGCTATCTCCACTGAACGCAGTCCCTGCCAACTTGGCGTTTAAGCCCAGGTGGACCATTTAGTGTGGGAGAGATGATTATCGGAAGCCTGTGGATAGCATAGGTCGCCCAAGTGTGGTATTACGGATCGTGCGCAAGGGGGGGGGGTCAGAACAAAGGGCAGTCGGTGCAACGTGGGGGGGCGAGCTCGTGCTCTCCTTTGAGGAAAAGGGATAACCTACAGTGGTACGGGGTCATTGTCGTTCGTACTAGGGGGGTCAGGTGGCACTCCTTCGGGGCGACTTTCGGGGCATTTTAAAACAACTTTCCTGATACAGGTAGCATATAAAGTATAGGCTAAATACCAGGACCTTTAGCAGTTGCTTTAGGCTGTACAAAAATGCAAAACACATACAACAAAAACCTGGACCATTCATATTTGCAATATTTCTGCGTACTATACTTTTTAACCCTTAACTAGTCGAGCTGAGCCATTTCACCTGTAATCTAGTTATATCGGAAATAGTGGTCATTTACTCGAAACTTACCAATTTACGCGTGACAACTACGTTTGCTTTTTCCAAAAATCTTTAATAAAAATGTCAGTGCATAAATACGGGCCTACAACCCCGTGGGCCGGCCACGGAGCAGGCTGGAACTGTACATGTGGGGATACTTATTAGTGGAAAACCTAATGGAGTCGGTGGTCGTTGATTTCATAATAAAAAGTGCGACAAGTACAATAAAATCATATCGAAACTTCAGTGTGAGCGAGTATCATAAGTGTTGAAATTCAAACTTTCAATAATCATGATGCGCCAAAACTTAACAACAATTCATTGTCCGAATGTTCAATCAGTACCCATCTCACTTCAATTCATTGTCCGAACACATAATCAGTACCCATCCCATATCAATTCATTGTGTTTTAAAACTGCATACATATTTCATGACATCAAGGCTGAGCAATCGGGGTACAACAAGGAGTTGAAAGTTTCAGTTGTACCAGCGCCATTTTGGGAGCAGCCAGGCAGATCTAGGCATAGTCAAAATCTCCACCAACTCGTGGTTGGCCTAGAGCCTCTTTCGGCAGTCCAAAAGTTCCGTTAAAGGGCAACAGAAAGGATCGGCGGTATGAACCATCAGTCAAAAAAGGGGGGGGGGGGGGGGTCAACAATTTTTTTCTACCGGGTCATACTGGGTTTTCACCGGAACTGATCCGAACTGTAGTCTGCAGGATTTTAGTCATTCAAACTGAGGCTGGCGTCAGCATGGGAGCGCCAACGTCTCGCGGCTACATTTTCATCGTTCCGCGGGCAATCATGGCAGTCATTCCCCATCGGGGGTGTCTGCGGGGGTCGGGGGCCCCCGTGGATCCTATAGAATCTTCAAAGTCGAGGAGAACACTTCTGATTGTGGGACTCATTTCTTAATCAACAAGCAACCGGGCCATCTCTTCACGCCGGGCCCGCTCCTGCAGGGTCGACCGCCATTTTACGAGTGGACGAACCCTTGTCGGGTGAGTGGAGCGTTGGGGGTGCCGCTGGGGGCCTCCACCTGGGGAGGTGGGAGAGGCTCGTCCGCGCCGCCTCTCCCTCCCAGCGCACCCCACGCCGTTTTTCTCGGCGCTAATATTCATGATGGCCGGATCAGGCGATGAGAGGGGGGGGTCGGAGGCATAGGCAAGACACCCCCCCCCCCCGGTGGCCTGCAAGGCGCCGCTTCAGGGCCGAACGGGGAGCTTCTACCAAGCCGTGGCTGGACCAGGAGATGCGAGGGGGGGGGGGGTCGGTGGCATGAGCAAGACATCCCCCCCGTGTTGTCGCAGCCATTATTGAAGAAAGAAGAGGGGACGCCCGGATCCCGTCGGCCTCGGCTCCTCTTCTTATGCGACGACCTCCGGCCGACGGCTGGAAGCAGGACCCGCCCTACACGTGCCAAAGATCTCGTCTTCCGGATGGGCGTAGCCGCGAACCTGTAGCACTTCGTATCTGCTGATTTGTATCTATCTCATGTTACCGTTATTGGGGCGTGGCAGGCGGTGGGACAGACATGTTTGGAGCAGTGAGGGGTGGCGAAGCCTGGTTGCCTCGTGGCCGTTGCGATGTCAAGCTTGGCTTCTTTCACCATTTTCATGTTTCCTATTACGGGCTTATTTCTAACATTTCTTATTTCTAGCGAAATCATGTGTTTTATCGTGAGCTATTTCTAACGTTTTCCTATTTGTTGCGAAATCAAAGACTCATCAGTGGCCTACTGATTTTGCTTTCTTATTTCTTTCTTCCCTTTTTTTCCTAGCGTGTTTCATGCTAAAGTTTCTGTTAACAGGATACGGTGATTACTTCCTTATTGTTGCATATGTCCTTTTTATTAGGGGTGCCCTCTGGTCGTGCCAGATGACCTACCTCTAATAAATGGTCCGGGTGGAACTAGTTTACCAATCAGTGGGGAGTAGATAGGCCCGAGAGATTACAACGGGGGACAAAGGTCCGCATTACCTACCCTTCACTACTTGCAAAGATTAGACAGAATATTTATTTTCTACGTTATTTGCAAACAGAGAATACCTCAAAAGAACTATTTCTGGAACAATAAATGTCCAGACAATCAATCAATCAGTGGGGAGAAAAACAGGCATGACGGATTACAACGGGGACAAAAATCTGCATTACCTATCCTTCACTATCTGCAAAGGGGGCAGAATATTTCTATTCTTCCCTGTTTGTAGACAGGGAATATCTCAAAGAGCAATAATCGATAAAAATCAATAACAAACAATCAGTGGGGAGAAAGATAGGCATGACGGATTACAATGGGGGACAAACGTCTGCATTACCTATCCTTAACTATTTGCAAAGAGAGAGGAACGTTCCTATTCAACGCTGTTTGCAAATAGAAAATGTCTCAAAGAGAACCAATACTTCAAGTACAATCAATCAATCAATCAGATGGATAAAGCCATCCTACCAATCGGACGTAAAGACGTCCTACTTAACCTTACCCGGACCGGACCGTGTGGGCAATTCTTCGCCTTCCCTTTTCCAGCGCCCAATCGTTCTCTTTCTCCATGTTTTTACCGCAGCATTCCTGTGGGATTCCAGTCAGGACAGTAGGTCACTTGAGAGGTCCGTTCGGAATCGGTGAAGTTCATTCAATCGGCAGCCGGACGAGGGCCCTCTCAAGGCAGGTATACTCCAATCGTTTAGATATTCACCCCATCGTCTGGACCTCTCTTTACCGGACCTTATGTCGCTGATGGACCCCGCGTTGGGACGCCAATTGTGGAAAAGTCAGCCCATAATGCACCTGATGCCCAGGCTGCTGGCGCAGGACGCCTCTTAGTTCCCATCTTGAACAATTACCAAATAAAGAGACGGGCGCTGGGAGCAGGAAAACAAGAACAGAGTTTTATTTCTCATGAGGAGAGCCTGTCATTTCGGACACTCGCATAGTGTCTTCAGGAGGTGCTCTCTCTTGGTGCCCTCCACAACCCACACACTCAGTTTCTCTGAGGCTTCGTCTTTTATACACATGTTTATGATGCACAAACATTCCTTATTGCAATAAAGACGCTTTGAAGTAGGAAAAAGGCATGCTTGGAATCCCAGCTTCAGGCCTATTCCCTTACCAGTCGCTCAGATGTCATCCTCCCCTCCTGAATGTAACAAGAGATTGTGATCTCTCAGCCGGACATTCCTACAGGACACGAGGGCAGGAGGGGATGATCAGATCAAAGGTTGGGCAGGCGATAAGATCGGGGACTTCGGCTGGTGTATCATGGTTTTGTTATGCTGCGCAGGAAAAAGGGGGGGGTGTACATCCACGAGGCTTGGTCTTAGGACTTGGGACCGGGTCGAAAGGCCAAGTGCAGCTGGGGGGGGCTCGTCAGCTGAGGGGAAGGGTGTTCTTGGGAGGAAATGGGGGGTGTGGGTCAAGCAGGAGGGTCACTTCTAGGGCAGGGTCACGCAGAGGGAGAGGGTCTTATGGCCGATGCATGAGCAGTGCGCGCGGGGAGGGGTGCCGGGGGTTCAACAAACGGGCAGAGAGGCCATGGTGCCTAAAATGGCTGTCGTGTACGTGTGTGCATGGGTCTATGCTGGCGGGATAACACAGTCAGTGTTTAGCGATATCCATTCTGCTTACAACAAGGGGTACAGTGAACACAAATGAACGCCGCTTATGAGCATATACATTCCCATTTTCAACAGTAGCTTGTAATATTGCAACCAGAAGGAGCCTTCTCATACAGGCTTATGTTGATACTTCTGACAAGGAAGAGGAATTCCAACACACAATACATTTCAGGATGCCACAACCACACCCACCACCACTACATCCACCACCACATCCACCACAACCACCACCCCATCCACCACCACCACCACCACATCCACCACCACATCCACCATCACCTCCACATCCACCATGACATCCACCGCCACATCCACCACATCCACCACCAACACATCCACCACCACCACATCCACCACCACATCCACCACCACTTCCACCACTACCGCATCCACCACCACCACCGCATCCACCACCACCCCCACCACCACTACATCCACCACCACATCCACCACAACCACCCCCCCATCCACCACTACATCCACCACCACATCCACCACAACCACCACCCCATCCACCACCACCGCATCCACCACCACCACCGCATCCACCACCACATCCACCGCATCCACTACCACCGCATCCACCACCACATCCACCATCACCACCATATCCACCGTCACATCCACCACCACATCCACCATCACCTCCACAACCACCACCACCACCACCGCATCCACCACCACCACATCCACCACCACCACATCCACCACCACCACATCCACCGCATCCACCACCACATCCACCACCGCATCCACATACACCACTTCCACCGCATCCACCACTTCAACCGCATCCACCACCACCACATCCACCACTTCCACCACATCCACCACCTCATCCACCACCGCATCCACCACCACCACATCCACCATACCCACCACCATCACTTCCACCACCACATCCACCACCACTTTCACCACATCCACAACCACCACCACTTTCACCTCATCCACAACCACCACCACATCACCACATCCACCACCACCACATCGACCACATCCACCACCACATCCACCCCCACATCCACCATCACCACCACCACCACATCCACCACCACATCCACCACCACCATATGCCCCAGATCCACCACATCTATATGTGTGTGGCTCTGTGTGTGTTTAGGTGCAAATGCAATGTTCTTGGATTTTCGTCACAATAAAATACACTGAACATAATCTTCACAAAAGTTATTTACAAACATTTAAGCTATTGCCATTATAAATTACAATAACTTTTATTTAAGTATTAATTATTTACAAAATTAAAAGCCATTGTTATTTGTAATATCAAGACATATAAGTCACGTACATACAACACACATTGCATTACAAATGCTATAGGTGTCACATTTGCAAAAGTTAAAACTATTGACATTGTTACTGACAAAGCTATTAATTTTGCTACTTTCAAAACCAACACATAAATAAAAAAATTGTCATTTACAATACCAATAGCTCAAACTTTCCTAATGCGAGACCTATTGCATTTCCAATGCTTGTTTTCGTTTGCTGCCCCTGCAGCAAACTCATGTAGGAGAGGTTGGGGGAGGGCACGGCCCCCAAAACTCGTGCAGCCCAGGGCTGCAACCCCCCTCCCCTCACCCCCCGCTTGCGACGCCACTGTCCACACCACACAAACATGGTTAAGTGTTTGTAGTGTTTCTAGCTTTCCCTGAGCTTGTTTTCAATAAACATTCAGCACAACACTGTGAATTTGTGGATATAGGTTTTTAGGCAAATTTTGTACAGCTCCATCAGGTAGTACTGTTTGTTGGGACAGAGAAAGGTTCACTGCATGGCTCTGGACACTGTCCCCTGCCTCCAGGTCATAGCAAGCTGTAACTCGTGGACCCCTCGACCAGGACACACAATGATCATACATCTGTGCTAGAGGAATTTTTGTGACACCTAATGAGACATAGAGCGGAGTTCAGTGGTCTAGACAGGCAAACTAAGCAGTCGCTGCGGCATGGCTCATAGGAGGGGGAGCGGGTGTCACCCAGGGGTGGGTTCATGCGGAAGGTCGCAACTGCGGAGGGAAGTAAGACAAAAAATCACCTACCTTGCCACCGCCGGGTCCTGCGTCTTCTTTGCCCCTGTTCTCCTGCTTCCGACACAGGAACAGGAAGCAGGCAACCAGGCTCTCTCCCATAGCCAATCAGAACGCTGCAGTGTACGTGGTGATTGGTCTGAGCGCTCAGCCAGGGGCTGAAGTGGTGGGCATGTTCTCCATGCAGGCTGTAATTCAGCCTGCATAGAGTAGAGGAAAGTGTGCATGACTGGTTTGGGCGGCTCGAGAGGCAGAGCAGCCCACCAACTAGCCTGCCCGCAAAACAGCCCAAATCACCTAAAATGATGACTGAAAGTTTTTTATGTTTTAAGCAATGGGGTGACACTCCTCTGTCATAGCGGAGAAGCTGCCACTGTACTGACACCAAGTGCGCCCTCTTTATCGAGTGTGATTATTGTCAGTTCACTGGGCTGCAGAGGACTGACAGTGGAAGCAGCCAAACCGATTCTAGTGGCAAGGCAGTCTTTCTTCCTTGTCCCTTCCCAGGAATGTGGCCGAATGGCCTCTCCCACTAGTTTTAGAGTGAACCCCCTTCTCATGCAACCAGGGACCAGATGTACAACACATTTATCCACATGCAAACGGCCCGATTCTGCGAATTAGGCTGTTTCCGACCAAGAAAAATGCTTTTTCTGATAAACAAAATGCGATTCAGCAACTTGTTACCGAATCGTCATTTGCGCTTCGATATTTGGAAGGGGCGTGTTTTGGGCGTCTTTTCCAAATAACGAATCGGTATGGGATGTATTTCTGTTTTGTTACCGAATTCCAGTAGCAAAACAGTAATACACCATTTTTAAAAGTGGTGGTAAACCATTCGCAAATAGGAAGAAGTCACTTTGGGCACTCTTCTCCTTCGAGAGTGTTGAAAAAATATTTTTATAGAGCATGCAGTGGTCCCACGGACCACTGCCTACTCTTAAATAATGAAACTCCCATGTTTCATTTTTTTCTTTTTAAACACATCTCATTTTCCTTTAAGGAAAATTGGATGCATTTGAAAAAAATCAGATTGCTTTATTTAAAAGCAATCACAGGTATGTTGGTCTGCTGGCCCCAGCAGGCCACCATCGTTGTAATGACTGCAATTCCTAATGGGCAGAAAATTGCGACCTACCTCATTCATATGCATGAGGTAGGTCTATTTGCGACCCACTAGGAATTGCGCATAAAATACAAAACAATTTCATACATTAGGATTGCTGATTTCCTAATTGCAATTCAGAGAGAATGACAATTAGGAAATAGGTATTCCTAATGTTTGTACATCTGGCCAAAAGTGAGTAGATGTTGTGGGTATGGAGCACGTGTGACACACTGGTGGCCCTAGCCACACTAGAATCCATTTTGTATTTGATGCATTGAAGTCATACCTAAGATGGGGGATTGGAGAGAGCCCAAAGAAGCAGATGTGGATTGCAGGTCTTCCATAGGACATTCTAGGGATCCTCTGTATCGAGTCTGACTTTTGCATTTTAAGGCGAGGAATCAGAGAGCTGTTCGAAGATTAGAGTTTTCCCAACCCCTTCCTGGCCCATTATTCACTGGAAAGGCTGCTTCCTTCATGTAATGATTAGTTAAGAGATACTGCCTACCATTCTTTTGTTTTGGGTCTCTCATGACAGGGGAATCCCAGCTCAACGCCACCGACCTGCTCACACCTGTCAGACCTTTGCTAGACAAGTCCCAGTGGAAAAACGCAAAAGGGCAGAACTGCCTACAGTTGAGTATTACAACTGACTGTTGTAATACTCAATTACTGTCTGTAACTTTAGTATCGAGAAGCAGCAGAGGACTTCATCCGGTTTGCCAGCATTTCTCTGGCAGAAGGAGCCCACACCTGTGGTGACCTAGAAACTCCTTGTGCTCATTTTTGATTCAAACATCACCAACATTTTGTGAACAGAACCTACGGAAGGTCAACAGCCTTCCAGGAGAAGCTGTTGAGGGTGCCTACCTTGAAGGAAAGAGACAGCCAACAACCGAGGAATGACATTTGAGTTTCCCTTGAATGCAGGAGGACATAAAGACTGTTGGGATCCGGTCGTTATATGGCCAAACAAAGGGGTTTGACCTATGACAGGCAAAGTAAATACCTTTCAGGATGATAGCAAAGGAGCTGAGGAGGTAAGAAACAGTTGCAGCTGGTGAAGTCATAGAAAGACCTATGCTGCTTATGACAATGGGTTGGTCTGGATGACCCAATCGCGGCATGTGCTGTACTCTAGAAGTACCTGAGGTCAAAGGGCCTTCTGTAAGAATCCCAAAGTGCCTAATGGGTGAAGCCACAACTAAGGGCTATTGCCTACAAACGAGAGGCGCTCATTAAGTTAGGACAGTAATTGGTGGTGGAAACGGATTGAGCTGTGCCAAGAAGAAGGTATCCTACCTGTTCCTAGACAAGGAGATTTGACATTGCCTTACTCACTATTACAACCAGAGTGCGCTTCTAGCTTTCTTTAGGTCAGAGGCTGTTGGCTCGTCCTGAAGCACAACGTAAGGTTCAGGGCTCACGCCCTGGAAGGAGCGCAACTACCGCACTGATACTCTACTGCTCATAAAGGCACTGTCTATGCTCCCCTGATCGAGTGTAAGCCGTGTTAACCAAAGTTGGCTGGGCTTGGGAGAAGGACAGGAATGCTCCAGTCAGTGGGCTTTGCACAATGATCACCACCTGGAGAGAAGCCATGAATCAACACACTGCAGGCCTGGATTGCACAAACCACTATGAAGGTCAGAAAGATACTGTGTTGTGATCCAAAAGGAAAGGAGGAACCAGTGCATTTCTGGACTGCAAACGAGAGCTTGTAGGCAGAAGGGCAAAACGAGCCACAGGAGCCTTCACACTGACAATATCGAAGAGGTTTCCCCTGGAGGGCAAAAATCCAAGGAACCCTACTTTAGAGTATCTGCCAATACAGAGTAGTTAGACAGCCCCACAGATTATTGTGGTTACTAAAAAAAAGATCGAGAATACCACTTACAATGCCCTTCGATGACTTTGCATAGTAATTGCATTGTGTGCTAGTCTTAAAGTTCTTTTCTTTTACAGACTAATGTATTGGATTGCTGGCAATTTATCATTTGTTATCACATTTTTTGAATGGTGAGTTTCTACCCTACACCACCTCCCTGAATAAGCCTTGGACTGTTCAACTTCACTATACTTAAGGTCAAGTCCTAATTGAGTGAATGTGGTGGTCAATTTTGAGCTGAATAGTTAGGCAATGAGTGATGCTTTGATTAGGCAGTTTGAGATGAAGCAGGCCCAGTACTTGCGCAGGTTCCGTGAGAGCCAAAAGGTGGATGGAGTTCCCTTTAGGAGTTGGATTCACAGCACAGTGAATGACTGGAATAAGTGGGTGAGAGGGATGTAAGTTTAGAATAACGTGTTTATAAATGAGATCATGATATCAGAGTGACTCAGCAAATGCTGCTCTCACCTGCTAACACAGTACTTATCTGACCTTACTGAAAAGGATCTAGAGAAGCTTGCAGTGCTGACTGACAAGTGTTAGTGAAGAGGGCGAGCAAGGGGCTAGAGGTGCAAAGTTCTAAGCCTAAAATGGAGAATAGATCCAAGCTGATGCGTTCCTGACAAGAAAGGAGGCGTCTCAATGCTTCGTAAGCATCCTGGCCACAACTGAAGCCTAACGGGAACTGGGTTCCTAGTCAGACCGTGAAAAGGGAAGTAAGGGAAAGAGACCTCCTCCATGCACAATGTGGTAACCTGTTTTAAGTGCCAAGCAGAAGGGAATTACAAGAAGAATTGCAGTTCAGAGCCATGTGACGCCTGCACCTCTAATAGGTAGCATACTATCAGTAGAGATGGGTACCAGTGAGGACCCAGTGGATCTCACCTAGTTACCAAGGACATCTGGGACAGGGATCGAGATGCTCTAAGTCACCAAAGCACCATGGGGTTAGCCAGTGAGGTCGGTGCCAATTGGAAGAGGGGTCCTGCCCTGTAGTATAGTAGTATCTATAGGACTGTGTTTTAGAGGAAGTGTCACAAACCAGAATGGAGTCTTCCTGGTACCATAGCATTGATCTGGTATCCAACAAGGGCAATGTGGAGCAATAGCCAGATGGTCATAGTCGACGCAGGGATGAGAGAGAGGATCTGGCTATAGGATGACTGCTGGGCAATGCCTTGATTACTCCTGGTTTAGTGCCAGGGCCAGAGTTCTGCATGGCCTGGATAATGTCACCTGCAATGACCAGAGCACAGGCTGCACGCCAGCCTCAGGAGGACCATGAGAGAGTAGTGTAGTTCAGTCTGGGGTTCAGAGAGGACACTGACCATGGTGCCCATCACCACTACTCCAGATGTAGAGGAGGATGAGGACCCAGAGGTGGACCATGTCTTGGAGTCTGGGACACTAGCACAGCTGCAAGTGTTTGTAACCGCTAGAGAACTTTCCAGGGAAGAGTTCTACCAGGCACATAACATGTGTCCTATTCTTGTGGGTAAGTAAAGGTGCCCAGGGCAAATTTTGATTTCGGCGTGCTTCCAGCTTTCCGGGAATGTCGCTGTTTTGAAGGAGATGTTGATGACTTTCCGTAGTTGGGGTGCGATGGCCGCGTCTGCTTTGTTGAATACGTGGCGTGGGCACGGGTCTGACGGAGATCCTGAGTGGATGGAGTTCATGACCTTGCGTGTCTCGCCGTCGTTGACGCTCGACCAGGAGGTCAGGCGATTGGCGCTGGTGGTGTTCATAGGGGAGGTGGAGTCTGGCGTAGTCAGGGCGGTCGTGGTGTTGAAGCTGTCGTGGATGTCAGCGATCTTGCGGTGGAAGAAGATGGCTAGTGAGTCGCACAGTTCTTGTGAGGGCCGGATGTCATTGACGTTGGGGTTGGAGAGCTCCTTTACGATGCTGAAGAGCTCTTTGCTGTCGTGTGGGTTGTTATCCAAGCGGTCTTTGAAGGAGGATCTCTTGGCTAGTCTGATGAGGTGGTGATGTCTGCGGGTGGCGTCCTTGTGGGCTGCGTGGTTGTCCGGTGTCCGTTCGTGGAGCCATATCTTCTCCAGTTTCCGGCGTGCGCGTTTGGAGGTCTGGAGCTCGTCGGTGAACTGGTGGCTCTCTTGCTGGCGTGGCTGTTTCTTGAGTGGGGCGAGGGTGTTGGCGCAGTCATCGATCCACTGTCTGAGGTTGCGGGCTGCGGTGTTTGGGTTGGTGGGGTCGGTGGGTGGGTTCTGGGCGAGGGTGGTGATCAGCTGGTCTTCGGTGACTTTGCTCCAGCAGCGGCGAGGCAGCTGTTGGGTGCGGTGGTGCATGGTTGGTTTCTTGAAGGTGAAATCGATGCAGCGGTGGTCAGTCCAGTGGAGTTAGGTGGTGTGGTCGAAGGTGACGTTGGAGCCTGTGGAGAAGATGGGGTTCAGCGTGTGGCCGGTGGCGTGGGTGGGTGCAGTGACGAGTTGTCTGAGGCCGAGGTTTTCGATCAGGGTGGCAGAGTTGGCGTCGTTGTTGTTCTCGAGGTGGAAGTTCAGGTCCCCGAGGAGGATGTAGTCTGTGGAGGCGAGTGCGTGGGTGCTGGCGAGGTCGGCGATGGAGTCGCTGAACTGAGCCTGGGGTCCGGGGGGTCTGTAGATGAGTGTTCCTCTGAGGGTGGTGTTGGGGTCGGGGTGGATCCAGAAGTGCAGGTGTTCGGCGGTGTTGAAGGTGTCGTCTGCGTGGGTGGTGACCTTGAGGGTGGACTTGTGGATGATGGCTATTCCTCCTCCGATTCCGTTGGTGCGATCCCTGCGGGTGATCTTATAGCCGTCCGGGATGGCTATGGCGATGTCGGGCGCCGAGGAGTCGTTCCGCACGGGTGGTGTGTCGATCAGATCCTAGAGCTCGACGGCGTGTTTGCGTGCGGAGCGGGTGTTGAGGAGTATGCCATGGAGGTGGTTGGGTCCAGTCCTTGGAGGTTTGGTAGTTCTGTCACAGGTGAAGCTGCAGGTCCGGCAGGAGAAGGGTCCGTTTCGGGGCTGCCTGGAAGCAGGTGTGGTTTCGGCCGGCGTTGAGTGCGTGGAGGGTGCTGGCATCGTAGTGGATTCTGGTGGTGTGGCGTTCGCGGGGTCCAGGGGTTCTGGTGCTGGGCGCGGACGGGCTTTCCTTAGGCGTTCCCGCAGCGTCCGGCATCATATATGGGGAGGTGGGAGGGAGGAGCAGCGAGTGGGCAGGGGGCGGGGCCGCAGGGGGCACAGCAGCAGGGAAACAGTGGTACAGAAAGCAAAAATGGGGCACAAGGGGTGGGGGGGAAAGTGGCACAGAGGAGAAAACAAGGCACAGAGAGAGGGAAACAGTGGTACAGAAGGCAAAAAGGACGGAGGACACTTACCTGCGGCAGTGGCAGCAGGGGCACACAGTCGGAGCTGCGTGGAGGGGGAGCGACCTACCAGGAGGGTCAGGGGTCGCTGGTACTGAAGTAGATTTGTTATTGAGTTTTGGAGAAAAAAATGGCATGTCCTCCTACAAACAGGTCAGAAAGATTTCTGATGTCAACTACCTAGATAATGCAGGTGGCATTTGAGAAGCCCAATAGCATTTTAGCAATTTCAGAAGAGGTCAATTAGGACAGTGAGCCACTCTGACTTGGCTAAGTACAAGGGGTAAAGCTTGTCTCCGACCAGACTAATGAACAACAGATGAGGAGTAAGGAAGCATTTGGACGCTCTGCTCACCTCTTATAAGTTACCCTATGATACATACCAGTCTGTGTTCATGTCATAGACACTGGAGGATAGTTTGCCCATGAAAACCAAACTATACAAGATATCAATCCAGGTCCAGGAATACATCAAAGCAGAAGTGATCAAAGATATTGGACCCAGGAGTAATTAAGTGCCCCGGTAGACCATGGGCTACCCAAGTGGAACTAATTCCGAAGTAGGGGTCACTAGACCTGCAATTTTGCATAAACTGTTGGGCCTTCAACACTGTCACAAAGACAGAGCCCCATCCTATACCTGTGCTGACGAGATGATGGACAGATTGGGTGCAGCCAAGTATTTCGTGGTTTGACTAGTGCCTACTAGCAGGTTGCACAGGCACCTAGTGCGAAATAGAAGACTGCATTCTCCACTCCTGAGGGCCTCCATCTGCTACAGGAAGAGCCGCATACCTGGCCTTCACGAACCAGCATGAAGGACCAAAAGACTCCTAAAATGGTCCCAAAAGGGAATGGCGAAGAAAGGATCGCATTTTGTGACTGCAAATGAGAACGTTTGGTAGAAGTGCAAACCGACCCACAGGAGCCCACTCCATGAACAACTCCTCTGAGATTTCCCTTGGAGGGCCAAGAGCCAAGGAGCTGTACACTATCTATCCCTGGGTATATCACTTACAAAGACCTCTCATGATTATGTACAGTAATTGCATTGTGCATTAAAATGAAAGTACTTTTCCTTTACTAACCGAAGTACTGGCTGGGCAGTGATTTATTGATTAGTTATCTGATGTTTTATTGAATGGTGATAATGTAACTCTACCCCTTCCTTAGTAAGCATTGGATTGCTTGACTTCACTTCCCTGAAGGTCCGTGCTAAAAAGGTGTATTTGCTGTTTAGTTATGGGCTCAATAATAAGGTTAAGCTTCAGGACACCAGAAGTAAATCGTTCTGAATTTCACATTCAAATACACTTGATTGCCCTCAGACACCTGAAACAAAATCCCATAACTGTGCACCCCAGTCAGCCCATATTGCACAGTCCCATCAATCCGCATTGTGCATTCCCATCAGCACGTAATGTGCAGACCCATCAGCCAAAATTGCCAGTTTTGTGCCGCCTCATCAGCTAGATTTGGCCGGACCCCTCCGCTAATATTGTGCATCTCCCTCAGCCACTATTGCGCAGCACTCTTCCACTATTGTGCAGGCCACCCAGCAAATAATGTGCTCCTCCCCCTTGAGAGATACTCCCAATAGCCAGACCTGAGGCCTCAGTAGTCAATACTGAGATTCAAATATCATGGGGAAGAGGTGAGGTAGAATGAAGAGTGTTAATGTGAAATGTGGTGGAGAACTATGAGCCAGAAGTGGGGTTCATGCTTGGAATACTTGGGGGTTCATGTGGGCAGGAGTAATACTTGATGTGGAACAGGATTGAGCGTTGACCTGGGGCTTCATGTGGAAGAAGTTGATGGTGAACCAAAGTGGGGGGACATGAGAGACAGGACAGGGTTAGAGGAAAGACGGGTATGGAGGTCAATAAGGGACAGATGTAGGAGGCCAATGACCTACAGAAGTAGAGGTTAACAATGGGCAAGCACAGTTGATGTCTGATAAACCACGTGGCCACTGAGGGTGAAGCGTCGGAGGTTAGTATGAGACAGGACTGAACTCCATGCTGGAGGAGAGTAGTGATTAATGTGGGATTATCTGCAGTGGCAGCCAGCATTATTTGTGGGTGGCGGGGCGGGTGCATGGGGGGTGCGCAAGGGGGGGTGGAAGTGGGGGAAACAGTTAAAAAACAAGCAAAACTTACTTTGCCGCACCGATCCCAAGTCTCTGCTCCTGCTGTCCTTGTCAGACCGAGGCTTAGAAAGCACAAAAAAGGCTCCCCTCACCAGCGTTGTGATTGGTTTTGAGCATCCTGGTTGGACGCTTAACCAGGGAATGGAAGCCTGGGCCTGTCTCCATGCAGGCTGTAATGCAGCCTGCATGGAGAACAGGGAAAGTGTGCATGACTGGTTCGGGTGGCCCGAGAGGGCCAATCAAACAGTCATGCACACTTAGTAATGGGCAGACCATTCCTCCCCTGGCCTGCTCCGAGAGCAGAGAAGCCCCACCCACTGCAAAGAAAACATAAAACGATAATAACTTAAAGTTATTATCATTTTATATTTTCTTTACTTCACCGCTCAAAAGAAGTGAGGCGACCCTCCTTCGCCATAGCGGAGGTGCCGCCCCTGGTTATCCGAATCAGATGGAGGTTGACATTGGACTGCTGAAAGTCGTGATCTGCGGAGTTTCTATAGGCCTCAGGTAGAGGGGGAGGCAGATAGTGAACAGCAGTGGAAGGGTTAACATTGCACATGTTTGAATGCTTTTGAGTGAGAAGTCCTCGAGGACAGAATGGTCTTTGTATTATCTCTGAACCTTCTATATTTAATTGAAATTCTTATTATCTGTGTTGCAATACATGCTGCATTTTCTCAAAGTATTGACTGGTGGTGTCTTCCAGTAGTTCACTTCTCTCTTTTGCCTTTCTTTCTCTGTTCTCACTTTGCAGGAAGTTCAACAGCTGAAGATGAGGCCTGTGGGAGGTTGCTACCTCTTCAAAATCTGCCTGACCCTCCTGCTGGCCACCACCGGTGGCCACGGGCAGAAGCAAGCCACCATAGGCATCGCCGTCATCCTCGTAGGCACGTCGGACGAGGTGGCCATCAAGGATGCCCACGAGAAGGACGACTTTCACGACCTCCTGGTCGTGCCAAGGGTGGAGCTGGTCAAGATGAACGAGACGGACCCCAAGAGCATCATCACCCGCATCTGTGACCTCATGTCTGACAAGAAGATCCAGGGCGTGGTCTTCGGTGATGACACCGACCAGGAAGCCATTGCACAGATCCTGGACTTCATCTCTGCCCAGACACTGACACCCATCCTAGGCATCCATGGAGGCTCATCCATGATTATGGCTGACAAGGTAAGGGGGGCCAGGGTGCAGCATATATTGTCTATGGCAGCTGACGTATCAGACAGAGATGTTATCAAAGTATATCATGAAATTCAATTGCTCTTAAATAATCTATCAATCAAACAATCAATTTACCAGAGCTGCCTTACAGTACAAAGCAGCCTAAACCCAGTAACCCAACAGAGGTGCCATGACTGCACAGAAAGGACCAATCACAAAAGAGGTGCCCTCCATATCTAAAGAGGGCCTTGCCCAACATCCTGACGGACGTTTTCTCACTGCCTAGTGGATGATATTCCCAATAGAGGTGTCTGTGCTGCAAAGAGATGACCATATCCAACTGTAGGCCTCACTGTTCAGGGATGGATATAACCAACATCCAATCATACTTAATCTTGCGGCATAGAGAAAGCCTTGTCTAAAAATTCAACAGAAGGTTCATCCTTGCATAGAGAGGGTCATGCCTTTGCTTCAATGAGGTGGCCATACCCAACACCTCAACAAAGGCTTACTCACTGCATAAAGAGGGTAATGCTTATCAAAGATGTTTAAGTGGTAAAGCAATGGCCATACCTAGCAAAACAGTCAAGGTGTCATAGAGAAGGTCAAGTATATCATTGTTGATCTCACAGGAGCAAGAATCTACAGATATATGAACAGTGTGTAGTGTTATTATATGTTATGTTATGTTGTATTAGTATATGTAGTAAGTTAGATTATATCATAGTAACCTTAAGGACTAAATGAACCACAGGAGGAGACCCTGAGATCAGAGTGAAGGTAGAAGAGAAATTAATTCAGCACGTTGCCACAACACCCTCAGCTGCTTGCCCTGTAATTTTGCTCAGTACCCATGTGGGTCGGTGTCTTCAAACTCACAGCCCTTTTCAAGTATCACCACAAATGTAACAACGTTTTCGGCCCTCATGTGACAATTGTCCTCTAGCTAACCTCCATTCTGATTATCAGCAGCAGTTCGTCCATTTTGTCTCAGAAGGTGTTGTACTTGCTCTTAAAGGTGATACGGAAGGGCCCCCAGAGGTTGCTTTGTTGATATCCGTGGGCTGGTGCGGCTCTCACTTGTCTCCTTTAAGTGAGCGGTGCCCCTCATGAAACAACATTTCATTGTTGCACTTTAAGGGGAAGTGATGTCAGATTTTAAAGGGAAGTGATGTCACTAAAGGGGAATGGGGACCGCAGGAAGGAGTGTCACATTAGAGAAAAGTGAGTCACGTGGTGAGATAGTACACAAGGAAGATTAGTTGTAGAGGTAGGAAGCAGCAGTTCTTTAAGTAGGTTGGAAAAACTGTGGGGTCTCTCAAAGGGGCGTAACCTAAGTAATAAAGGGCGTGGCTTTAACATGTTAGATAAAAAATCTCTGCTTCCTGACTGATATTTTGCTGCCTCTTTCTGTTATTGCATCCAGGTATATAATAGGACAACTGGTATGCCCTTAACACAAGCCCCGACTATTGGCTTTATCAATGGTTATTAGCTGCAAAAGATGAATGGTAACAACAATGACTTTGTGGTAAATAAGAGATGAAAAAGCTTCAATTCTGTCAGTATAATAGTGTGAAATAACTATACCACGCCAATAGAAACGTTATATAAAACTCTTTGTAAAATACTTACTTTTATTTTTTGTGTGCTTGACAAAATGTCTAGAAGCTGGTAATACTAGGCAGCAGCAGCCGTGCAGCAGCTTTATCTCTGTGGACCTTTAGACTTCAGAGCCTAATTACAGACCTCCCTGTGGTGGGCTTGTAGCTTTGTATGTGGTACATATCCATTCGTCCAAATGAAATGGAGATGTACAGGCCTGAAAGTATTGATCAGATGGGCTTGAGGGTGGAATATATTAAATTCGGTATGTTTATCACTAATATGACAATTTTCAAAAAAAGGGGAAAAAAACTTTATAGGCTGAGCCTGCGCTCTGCCTTCCACCCCTGCTGCCCCACTGTGGATCCCCACCGAGTGCTCTTTCAGATCACTAGCAGGTGGCAATATCTTCTGATTAGCTCCTTGGTGGTAGTTGCACAACAAAGGATTACATCGAAGGCTGGTGATGGCGGTAGTGCCCTGGAGTGAAGATTCTTTTCCACCCCCAGGCTGAGGGCAAAAATTAAGAGCCCATTTGGACCTGTTTTTTTTAAACAGCTGGTGCTTAGCACTGGCTTGACCCGTCCCACTTAAAGCCCTGGAAGGCAGGTAGGAATAGCTAACTATAAATAATGCCTTTGTTTGTTGGTCCCCAAAATCGGCTTAGAAGTAGCATTAACCCTAGAACAGGACCAATTTGTCAACTCCCATACAGAGTAGTATATACATAGATATATAACACGTGTATATTTTTCTCTGAAAACGTCAGTTGAACGTACGTGATTGTAACCATATAAAACCTAAATACACTGACAGTAGTTAAGGTGAACTGTGCATCCATAACACCACCCAGTGTTTTTAAACATGACAATTCAGATGAAAACTCAAATAATATCATTGTATTGGGCATGAGACGACATCAAGGCCATTACTGTTAGGACTCAGGGAAAAGCAGGTCAGCGGTCTAGGCCTGACTCTGCCATGTGTTCAACTGATTTTAAAAATTGGGCCAATGCCTGGACAGGCTTCTGATTGCACAATTTAGAAATTAATTTGGTACTTTTAAGAGGTTGATTTTTAGTTGATTTTAACATTTTAAAAGTGAATTGAATTGCTGCTATTAATCATATTCATAGTGTAACTTGCACATTTGAGGGGGTAGAACATTTCCTATTTCGCACTTACGTGGAGCCTGTTTGAGCTTGCTTCTATTTGCTAATTTTGTACATCACCTCGCATAGCGGTAGGGGAATCGTGTCTTTTTCTCCTGATGGCCATGTTTTTAGGGCGAGGGGAAGAGCAGGTCAGCAGCCTAGTGCTGACTCTGCCATGAGCCCAACCGATTATAAAAATCGGGCCGATGTGAGGACGCGCCAACGGCAAGCTCATCTTCACCTATCTCGCCCAGATTGCGCCTTGCGCCAGAACCTCTGCCCAATTATTACCATAGAAGTATTCTAGAGAACGGTATGTTCAACTTAACACCCCAGGTAGGCATATGTTATGTAACAACCTCAATCTTAATCTAGGTTCGGAAAATCATTACTGCGCTCACTGACACTTTGTGTGCCAAACTAAGCTCCTGCTGGCAGGTGTCGGCATTAAAGAAAATTACCCAGCCCTTCCTTATGCCATTGATACTTTGATGCTGAACTGTGTCTTGATAAATACATGTTCGGTCACTAAGCATAAATATGAATTTTATAATCACCTAGATGCATACTCCTAGACTTAGCTTTTTTCACTGAGACTTGGGCAGATGATGCATCAAATCCTGACTTAATCACTGCAATTACAGCAGGTTATGCCACCTTTAATGTATACCCTGCTGCTACCGCGAACATCTTGAGATCTCATGCAAGCCAAAGAGCATAATAGATAGCGAGGCATTCACTTTCAGATGTAAACTGAATAATAACTCAAGCAATCATACAGTAACTATATAGCACGGCTTATCACCCATGAGGGTATCCAAGTGCTGAGACTCAACTTTCAAAGGTCTATATAGGCTCCCGGGTTCTAAAGCTTTGTAACGCCCTTAAGTGAGTTTACTGAATCCATATTGCAATATTCTAACTACACCATCTTAGGTGATTTTAACTTCCATTTGGAAGATTCCACCAAAAAATAAACTGAACAAATTATAGAAAATTTTTGTTGCTTCAATCTAAGACAATTAGTGAATGCTCCTACACACAAGGTGGGTCATATCTTAGATGGCATGTTTTCAAGTCATCCAGACTTGTAGCTAGAAGCCATACTAACAATAACCTGGTCGGACCATAACGCCGGTGGTTTCAGCTTATCGATCCCTGCTCCGAATGCTCCACCTGGTAGAGCATTGCAGGCCGTAAAAACATGGACGTGGAATAAAACTGATAAGAGAGAACTTACAGATATCCTGATTAATACTCAAGCTCGTCTGTCGAATGAGCAAAATATAGATACTGCTAAGTATGCTGATTGGATCAATACAGCAGTATCTGAGTTTGCTCCTCTTAAACTCACAAGAACTCATAGGACCAAGCCGATGGCGCCCTGGTTCTCTCCAAATCTTAGGAAGCTTAAACAAAAATGCTGTAGGCAAGAGAAGATTTGGAGAAGCAACTATAACCCACCAGAAAGCAGTAAATATAAACAATGTATCCAGGATTATAAAAATGTAATAATCAAAGAAAAACTCAGTATTTTACTGATAAAATTATTCTAGCAAACAATTTGACAAGAGAAATTTTAAAACAGTTAAAATGCTCTCTAGCTCCAATTCAATGAGTTTAGCGATGCCAAGCCACTTGCTATGCAACAGTTTAGAATTCAGAAATAAGGTTGAGGCAGTCTATGGAGGTTTTGATTTGAGTCTCAATACTAACCTTGATTCTTCATGAGAGAAATAAACCGGGCCTAGCAAACAGGAGCTCAGCGAGTTTCCTCCTCTTACCAAAGAAAGAGTGCTTGAACTTATTACCCACACTAAATCAGGAGCTCCCTGGAACCCTTACCCTCCAAACATTTTCCAGCATATAACATTGATGGTTGCAGCCCCTCTCACTACAAAAATGAATAGTGTCATCACATCAGGACAGTTCCCTGCTGAATAGAAAGAGGCTTCCATACTTCTTGGGTTGAAAAACCCCACTCTTAATCCCAATGAGGAAAAAGATTATCTCCTGATCTCTCGCATACCAATGCCGGCGAAAATCCTTGAAAAGCGCCATTGCTCTTTTGGATTTTTTAAACACAAAAAAGATCCTTAACTGAGCTCAACATGGTTTTAGATCAAACCACAGTACTGAAACGGCTCTGGTTGTAGCCACTGAGGAGATAAGAGCAATGATGGACAGTGGTGGGAAGGCGGCAGTGATCCTTTTCGATCTGTCCACCGCCTTCGACACTGTGAGCCACGCTGTCCTCATAGATCGCTTAGCTAATATTGGGATTTGTGGATCTCCTTCTATCCTTCCTCACTGACAGAAAGCAGTCAGTTTTCCTCTGTGAGTTTAGGTCAAAATCCTTTTCTCAATCCAGTGGGGTCCCTCACGGGTCATCATTAAGCCCTGTGCTATTTAATATTTATGTGGCCCCCCAAGTCAAATTGATACAATCTTTTGACTTCTCCACAATTTAATATGCAGACGACACTCAAATTATAGTGCCTATTTTGAGCAATGTGGAAGAGGTTTCTCAACGTTCTAACAGTTGCATGTGTAAGGTCATCATTTGGATGAGATGTAATAGCCTTAATTTAAATACTGAGAAAGCCGAGGCTCTTCTCTTTGGAAAGGATACCTCATTCTGCAAACCACCTTGGAGGGCCCAGTCCCTTTGTTCCCTTCCTACCATGGTCTTGAAATTCAGGAACCTGGAGGTGACCTTCAATGCCAATCTTACTTTCTGAGATCAGATCAATTAACTAATGTCTTCCTGTTTTTAAATTTTAAAAACACTAAGAAAAAATCTCCCTTTTATTCCATACGACCTTCAAAAATCCGTTGTCATTGTGCTGCTCCACTGGCTCCTAATCAAGAAACAATTGACCTTTAAGGCACTCTGTACGGCGCATAAATCTCTCCTTTGGACAGGTCCAGAGTATCTAAGGAGGAAATGTACATGGTATGTAACAAAGGATGACCTTTGCCTGCAGCTGCATCCAAAACACTCACATTCCCCAAATGAAACAAAGTATCTTGTACAGTAGGAGTTTTGTTTATTCCACCTGTAAACTGTGGACTAAACTTCCCTGGGATCTTAAAAATCAGCAGCACTTTACCTGCTTTAGGAAACAACTTAAAACCTGGCATTTTCTGTTCCCTCTCTTATCTTACGATGTTTTAAATCTGGTGCTTTAAGCCTGTAAGGCGCTAGCACCAAGACGCCTACGGGCATTCGTGTGCTTAATAAGTTTTATCAATATCTTATTTATTTATTTATGCATTTTTATATAGCGCGGACTTTACCCGAAGGTGTGAGAGCGCTTCACAATAGGAACAGAACTGATACATGAGAACATTACAAGTTTGCCGCACACACAGGACACAGGTTCGGATAATGAATGTCCTGTGCTTTAAGCCTGTAAGGCGCTAGCACCAAGACGCCTACGGGCATTCGTGTGCTTAATAAGTTTTACCAATATCTTATTTATTTATTTATGCATTTTTATATAGCGCGGACTTTACCCGAAGGTGTGAGAGCGCTTCACAATAGGAACAGAACTGATACATGAGAACATTACAAGTTTGCCGCACACACAGGACACAGGTTCGGATAATGAATGTCCTGTGCAGCACAGACCATAGAGTGGCGTAACAACAGAATCTACGATCACATGCAAATCCCTATATGTGCCTTTGCAAAGGTCATTTGGGCAGGCCCTCCATGCTGTACATACAGGCCCAAGTGACATGTTAGTTCTATGAAAAGAGCACAAAGCTGCACATAGCTCTCTACAAAACACAAAATTAAAAAAATTGAAAAAATATGTTTAACTCACCATGCATAATTGCAGTAGGAGCAAAGAAATTACGTGCATATATTAATTAGCAGTTAGTGAATTAGGTTGAATGATGTTAGTATTTATGCCTTAATTAATTTTTGTGTTTGTATTGTAGTCTGAAAATATTTTGGGAGGAAACTCCTTATCAATATAGCCAAGTAGAGCTATGTGCCTGTACTATGCTGGTTTGTTTATTGCATGTATGTGATCTTTTCACATTTCTTTACTGATGTGCATTTGGATTTGGAATGTGCATTGTTCCTAATCAAATATATCTTATTTTATCCTTGCCCATGAATACTGTGAAATAGATATTATTTTCTGCAATGGTAGATTCACTAAACATTCACTTATTTTAGCCAGATAGAGTGGTTTGATAAAAATGAGCTCCTTCAGAATACATTGCTTGGTGTTTTATTCATGCGATCAACAAATACTCCTCAACGTGTTTCGACTCGCAGAGCCTTGTTCACATACAAAGGTTATACACATTTATTGGTAACAACGCACCTTTGCTGTTGTGAATAAACATTCGTGTTGATGAATGTACACTTGTTGGAGAAAATGTACATTTGTTTTTCTAATGTGCAGTGGTCGTTGTAATGCACATTGATTTGGTCTCATTTCCTTGCTTCACAATAGTTCACAGTGGAAGCCGCACTGACTACATTAACTAATGTGCAAGTCATTTTGTTTGTATAGTACTTGAATATAAATTAAACACTCACTGGAAAAGCCATTAGGTCCGCTCATGACAAGCCAACAATTTATATTTTTTGCTATTTATATCTTCTTTTGCAAACATATACAATAGACATTAAAAGTATTTAAAAAACAGAATTAAAAGTAAAAATGTCTAACAGTGACATAATAAATTTGAACAAAAGTAAATAAAAATGACCCATCACAAGATGGACCCATTGAAAAAAAGCAAAATATGAAAACTTAGAGATTAGCCTACCGGTCCTAATAACGAAATGGGCTATTTTGTAGCAGAATGTGCACACATGCAAGAGAAAAATGAAGTCACTCACAGTGAAAAGAGCCAATGGCAGAATTGGGTTGACCACTGGGTGGAAGTTAAATGTGAAAGACACCTGAACGTACCAATGGTGAAGAGGAAAGAATGAAAGCTCCTCTCTGTTTATATGGCTGTACGTTTTTTAGGATTTCTATGGGAAAACATGAGCATGACGAAACAGTTAAGTATGTCTGTAGGCC
This sequence comes from Lissotriton helveticus, assembly GCF_964261635.1. Lineage (NCBI taxonomy): Eukaryota > Metazoa > Chordata > Amphibia > Caudata > Salamandridae > Lissotriton > Lissotriton helveticus. The sequence goes on from NC_136057.1 coordinate 1,773,202,035, forward strand.
AGATTTAAAAAGTGCAAAAAAACTTTTTTTTAAAACATTTTAAAATATAACACTTTTGACCAATGTTTTTCCAACTTTGCATGCAACATATGTGCATTTCAGGAAATGCAAACTAGATTGATTAAAAAAAAAAAAAAAGAGTAAAGTTATCAGCAAATGCAATGCCATCACGAGACACCATCATAATATGTATAAAACAGGTGAACAATATTGGCTGCGTTGTCATCGCTCTCTTCCATGCCATTATAAATTAAACACTAATTAATCTGCATGAAACACTCTTAAGCTAAATATCTCGCCATCTATGAGTAATTATGCCGCATGTCTGTTCAAAAAGGCAAACGTTTTTGGAAGCACCACAAAAGAAATATTTGAATTCAAACGTAGCAGCGAAAAATGCACGGTTCAACCCTGATTTCAGAAAGCAACACAGCGGACGTCAGAAATTGGATTTCAACCAATGGCAAGCCGACAAAATGACTTATCACCTCCTTCTCGTCCATATATTTTCTTCTAATCATGAGAATGAGCTTTAAAATTACAACTAATTTTCCAGATTAACCATTGCCTCTTTGACTATAAATATTCTCAGGTGAAAGGTAAAGAAAACCTAGAGGCTCTGTACAATTAACGGTCCACTGCCAATGCTTACTGAAGATTGTAAAGAGCAGTTGTAAAATTCTTCACTTCTGCAGAAAAAGTATTCTTTCAAAACAGCAGAAAAGTTCTTCTGTATAGGCCCAGCTATGACGAGCATAAATATTTTTTTTACCTTTTTTTAGTTTGTTGTTAAAAGCCACAGACAACCAATCAGTTAGTTAAAACAATCAACTTACTGATTTAGTTTTTTCCACTTTTTAAAAAAAAAGACGGACCATTTTCAAGACAATTAAAGGAAACTATGCCTGTAGTGTAAAATGAAATATGTTACAGAAAAAGAGCATTTTTGTTCAACGAAGCCATCGCAGCGTTCTGGTGACATTTGCAAGCCAATTACCCTCCCTTTGAGCTAGTGTGAACCTTGGCACGCTATCCCTTGCTTTATATCCGTTTAAACGTGTATTTGTGTACTTTCCTTCGAGCACGCGGCTCACTGTCCCGCTGTCTGCTCCGAGGTTCCTCTGAGAGTCCCTTAATCACACTCATTTTCGGAAAGCTGAGTAAATTAATTAGTGCGAGTTTATTCCCCAGCCTGCGTGCTAGGCATGGTGGCAATGCTTACCTAATTACCAGACTCCTGGGGGGGCAGGCCCAGGGCCGCCCCATTGGTCGAACCCTGTGCCAGCCGTGTTAATAGCTCTGAGCCCCACAGGGCCCGGCTCGAGAGTCTCCGGAAGTGTCTGGGGGTGTATCTCGGGGCCTGTGACATGGCGGCTTCCTACCACAATACAGCGCTTTTAATAATGGCGCCCAAAATATTGTGGCAAACGTGCTGACTGCCAGAATGCTGTGAAGATAATTATATATCGGTAAGGAAAGGGTTACTAAACTTACCTCCACATATAGGAACCTTGACATTTTATCTCCTAGTTAGACAGTTAAGAATAATAAATCCATACTTACAATATATACTAACCCTCACAATACTCTGGCGGTCGGTATTTTTGCCATAATATTTCTGAGGCAGGAAGATATTTCTGTCCTCGATACTCTGACATAAAGCCGCGTGTGCAGGACTCCCTGTGAGATAATAGCTCTGAGTGTGTCTGATTTGATCTATTTCTATTTGTGAGGGTCTGTTTGTGTCCCGAGGGAGCGAGAGAGAGAAAAAAATATGTGTTGTGTTTCTCTGTGTGGGATCGGGTCCCTGTGAGTTTGGGCCTTTGTCTATCTCTGTCTGCCAGTGATCATGACTGTGTGAGTTTTCTGTGTCCCCTTGTGTTGTGCCTTTGTGCATGTGTTTGCTTCTATCTATCTCTTTCTGTGAATATGCCCTTTGTACCTGTTTGTATATCTTCCTGTGTCTAGCGATAGGTGTGTGTTCATCAGTCTGTTATTTTGTCTGTAAGTGCCCCAGTGTGTCTTTTAGTGTGCATCTGCTCATCTGTTTGTATTCATGTGAATGTCTATGTGGTTACCTGCGTATATCTGTGCATATCTCTGAGTGGGTCTGCTTGTTTATATATGCAAGGCTTTGTGTCCCTATGTCCGCCTGCGTCAATCTGTATGTCCGTATGACTTGTTGTCTGTGTCTATGTATGTGGGTTTGTACCTGTATGTGCGCTCTGTCTGCATGCCTGCGGGGCTAGTTGTAAGAGACCCTGTACATCTGTCGTTGTCTCTGTCTGTTTGCATGACTGCTTTTGCCCAGTGATCTATATGTCTCTATAACTACAGTATGTAGGCCTAACTAAGTATCACTGCGCATTGCTGTACTTTGGTCTGCCTGGTCTGTCTTCATGGCTATCTGTTCTGTGATTGGAAGTCTGCATATCTGTCTGAGGCTATCTATACATCTGCCTGTGTTGGTCTGTGTATTGATGTCTGTATCTATCGTCATATATACCTGTGATTAAATGTGTACTAGTATTTACTGAGCAACAGGAACACTTCAACAAGAAAAGCTGTACATAGCAATAGGCTAGCATAACCAAGAGCGTGTGACAAATAGAGAAGAGAGCAGGTGTAATGGACGATAAGAGAGGAGATAACACGACTATGCACACATTAGAAATCCTACAATTCTGTCCTACTCTGCATATCCAGAACTGAAGACTTGCTGGTGCCAGAAGGCAGTAATGCAATTGTGAGTAGGGTGAGTATGTTGATGGCCATTCTCACAGTCTTGTAGGAACAGGTGTGCCTTCAGAGCATTCTTGGATGTGGGAAGCGATTAAACTACCACAGGAGTGCCAATGGCGTGGACTCATTTGATTGTGTGACTGAGTCATTGGTGCCACATGGTGAGTTTTGAGTGAGGACAAACAGCCTGACTAGTCGAGAGTAGATTGCAATTAGCTATGAAGCGGTTAGCCGCTATTCCTGGGCCCTGTGTCTTTGTGACTGTGCATACACGTCTCAGAATTTTTGTTTGTGTATGTCAATATGTGTGTCTGTTTGTGTCCGTGCATGTCTGACATTTATGGCCATGAATTTGCCCCAGGTGCCTTGAAATTGCGCCATGAGGTCTGCAAACATGCACAAGACTTCGAATTACCCGCCAAGCCTTGACATTACTTGGGAGAGCTCAGGAATCTCACCACAAGTCGACTTTACGCAGAGAGCAGTAACATTTTTAGATGTGCCTCAGAGTCCATCCGAGCCCTAAAACTGAACCTTGGCATTACACCACAAGGCTTAAAATTACCCCCTGAGCCTTGAAATTGCAGAGAGGGTATTGCCACTACCCCAGAGCCCTTGCAAATTCTCTTCCGACCTTCCAATCAGCCCACAAGACTTGAAAATACCCCACAAGTCTTCACATCACTGCCCACGAGCTTTGCAATTGATACACAAACCCCACAAATCTCACTCCAGATCTGAGATAATCCCTTGAGTCCTGTAAACACCCGCAGCTTTGAAATTAACTTGTGGTCTTTGAGTTGCTGCACAAGCCTTGGAATTGCTCCATGAACATTTCTCTTCCCACTTTAACATAACATTATACCACAAGCCCTTAGATGCTCCAGGACCCTCTACATTATGCCAAGAGTCTTTGAAGCACCCCCACCTCTTTCTATAGCCCCGTGATTCTTGAAATTACGAACAGAGGTCTTCATATCTTCCCATAAATGGTTGAATCATCTCACAAGACTTGGCAATAGCTCATTAGTCCAGAAATCACTACAGAAGTCTTGGAATCGCAACAGCAGCCTTGGAAAGGCCATACAACTGCTACATTGAACCTTAAGTGTGCTTAAGTCTTGCACTGCATCATAAGTTTTACAATTTTCACCAACATTGAAAAATAACCCAACAAGGCTTGAAATTGCTACGTAATCCTTGGAATTGATTCATGCTTATTGAAATTGCCCTGATCAGTCTTCACCTTGCCCCCATTAGCCCTGATATTTCCCTAAAGCTGCTGCAACAAGAGTCCCGAACTTGACAAACCATTACATTGTACGTGACAAAGAAGAGGATATATATTATTTTGAAGATTAAAAAGTTGATGCCATCAAATGTATGCCATCAAATGTAACACCATTATTTTGTCAGAACACAACCAGGTTTTTGTTGTGTGCCTGTGTCATGCATTTTGCCAAAAGAACAGGGCGCTTACTGCCTTTTTGAGGTTTTAAAAGGAAAGGGAAATTAATTGTGTAAGAAGTTTATTCCAAGAACCGCTTTCAGGTCGGAAGTACTACTGAACTATCATACATGATTCAGGCGAAACTCACGATTTATAAAGCCAAAAATCGCTTTATTTAATCTCTCTCGCCTAAAATTGCCTCTGCCTCAATAGAAGTCAATTGGGAAAATACATCTCCGATTTTTTTTCTTCAGAATCAACTGCTTTACTGTTCTAAAATGTTACAATGTATTTACTATAGTTGTTCTTTTTTTTAATAATATGTGTATGCTGAATTTCGTTGTTTCCTCTTTGTCTCGCTTGTGTACACTGTCATCGTCATTATCACCTAATGAGAATGGAGATTTCTGAAGGACTTGTTTTCTTTTATATACTGTTGCAGATCAGTTTGTGTGCTTGGAGAGCAGCAGGAGGAACTCTTACATTTATTTTTGCCGACTCATTTGCGGCTTGGAAAGGCACCCTGATGTTCCACAGCTGTCTGTGTTTTTTGAGAGATGGTCACATTTCTGAAAGAGGCCTCTCCTCTCTTGCTGAATGAGCTCCATGTACCTTCCTCAGAGTGGACAGCACACGTTTGTCTATGTGTGAGCTAAACTTGCCTGTAATCAGACACATTTCCCCATATTTTCCAAATTTTGTTGAACCTACTTTGTGGTGCAGAAGACATGGCACAGACGCCCATCATTAGTGACACTCCAGGAGATTTTGCAGCTTGGAATTTAAAACATTTGTCTAACAGTTAGTTATATATCTTTCTGACTCTTTAGCTGACTTGGAATGTTGCAATTTCACCGACCAACTCTTGTGTGCACACTGCGCATGCTCTTTATTAAATTCACTGCTAAATCACATTTAAAATGACAACGTGTTGTTTATGTGATGATTTAACATGAAAGGCTGGTGAGTCAATATACAGCAGAAATGAACTCCATCACCACTACAGTAAGGCATGCATGCATGCCCACATTTTCAAACCGGGAAATGGGGCAGACTTTGAAAAAAATCTAGGGAATGTCCCCCCTCCCCCCCATTGGTTTCTATTGAAGCATAGACCAAACACCTAAAATGAAGCCATTTTTTGCTGGAAAAATCAGGAGTCTCTCGCCTGAATCGCATCAATTGGTATGTATAGGCATGCTGCCACCACCACCACCGTGCAACTTCTTAACAGTCTCACCAAATCTTTGGCACAAGGGTTGAGGCACTACGGAAACTGAGTGCTCATGTTAGAAGGCAGGTGGTGGGCTATTGAGTCAGCTGCCGCTCTGGGAGAGCAGCCATTGTGCAGCTCTCTGCCTCAGCTTGGCAGAGACAGATAGATAGCTGTGGCGTGCCGCTGCCGCCAGACCAGCATCTGACTTTAAAATCCTGTCAGAACATTTCTAACATGGTAGAACAAGACCCTCTTAAGGTGAATGTGGAGGTATGAAAGACATATAACGCTGTACATGAAGAACTGGAGTGATATGCAGCAATTTGAGGATAGGCCTGGGAACTTGAGCTGAACTTGTTCAATTGTGGCTTTGTTTTGGCATCTGAACCTCTGCCTGGACATAGCATTTCACCTGTACTCCTGCAACTGAAACTATGAATTACAAATGTTGCTTATGTCTGGGTTTCTGAGGCAGTGCTTGTGCATTTGAAGTTTTGATTGGGTTGGTATAGCTGTAACTGGTTACAATATGGCTGTACCTGTGCATCTGAGGCCTGTGTATGGGTATTTGAAGCCATCATTGTGATTTTCCGATCTAAGCTTAAGCCAAGCTTTGCTTCTGAGACTATGACATTTGATGCTTGAGGTTGGACATATGGTTGCTGTGCTTTTCAGCTGAATATTCAATTGTCTTGGGGCATATGATGACCGTACCTGGGGAGTACATTCGCTACTCACCTGTCATATTTTCGCTTCACACCTAGCATAAAGGTGTTCACTTAGCATTCTATGGCAACACCCTAGATACTATATAGATGGTAAGTAACTACTATGAGGAAAGATCATTCAACACCAGAGTGTGAATCCTTACTTATTTGCTATTCACCACTCCAACCCTCACCACCTCATTGCATATTTTCTACTAATCAATTCCACAGAAGCCACATTAGCGGATGCCCTGCTAAACTTGATATTGGATCTCAGAATTGACCATCTTAATCAATGTATGCATGGTTAGCCTACTCAATTAACCATGAATCACTCAGTTACCAGCAGCTTCTCACTGAGGCTACACATTACCTTAATGTCACATTTGCATCAAAGGATATTATCTTCGTCAAAGAAACTCAGTCCATCACGTGGAACGTTCACCATAAAATGTATTACAACTTTAACCTCCCAGCAACAACACCTAATGACTATGGATGAGTTTCAACATGGACACATTCCAGACAGAACTCCTGACATGATTTAGTTAACCCACTAATGTCCATAAACCAGTCTGATTGGACGTTCTTGACAATGTGTCTCTCCTTAAAGCTGTTGGAGAGAGAGAACCACAGCAGCAGGAGGGTGGCTCAATTTAAATAAAAATGGAGAATGCAAAGGTGAAACCTGAGAGAGAGAATGGCAATACTACTAACCCCCCCCCCCATGTATAAGAAACAGCATAGGTGGAATATCAATCTCAAATCAAACGTGCAAACTATTGAACATCTAGTCCCAAAAAAAAGGACAATCAGCAACCATTAAAAAATATATATTTTTTTTGCTTTTAGTTTTCCCCAAAACGTGGCTCAATTTTAATATGACTATATAATATATCTGTCAAATGGAGAGATGTGCTCCTAGATCATTCATGATAAGGCCCTAGTTGGTTAAACCCACTGTGCTACGAGATGGCCTGGAATGCTATGGGAGGGCTCCAAATCAATTTCATGAAGTGCATGGTCCAATAATGTGCTCCAAACGGTAGAGTATACATGCACCATCAAAGAGAAGAGGGTGGAAATGCTCCATATTATGGGATTTGGATAAAATAGCATACAGGAATCAATGTTTCCATGCCAATTAACATGTGTTCACAGCAGACATAATCTCTGGATAAAACACCACATCTAGTTACTTGCCAATTAAATAATCCCTGTGCCTTACTCCGTCTGGATTACCGGAAACATTCATAATAAGGCACAAAATGAATATATAAGCAACTTTAGCAAAGCAGGGTTAACCTGCACAGCATTGTCGACTAAGTCCATACTCACAACTTGAGGGCTTCAAAGGATGCAGCCCCACAAACCCTGAATAAGGGGAATAGACCAAGAAACATGGAGGGTTGAAGTAACTCCGGGAAAGGGAATGTAACAAGGGTGCACTGACATCCCTGTTATGAACAAATGATGAAGAAGGTGCAAAGACAACTGAAGTTGAGAATATTGCATTCAATCAAGGGACTTGTAAAGCGTGACTACTCACCCATAAGGGTCTCAAGGTGCTGGGGGAGGGGAGGGGGGCTGCTAGACAGACTCCGTGGAGGATCATTCGAAGAGCCAGGTCTTGAGGTCCTTCCTGAATTGAGTTAGTGATGCTGATTGTCTGAGGTGCAGGGGCAGGGTGTACCCAATCGTGGAAGCAAGGTAGTAGAACGGGTGTTCCAACAATCATAATACCTCTTTTCTGATTAATCCCACTACGGAAACTGAACCCCTTGCATCCTGATTTAGGTTAAATATAGATATATATATATTTTTTTTGTTTTAAACAAATGCACCTGAAAACTATTGAGATAAGCTACACTTAAACAGATGTGTAAGTGCAATACCCATCTCTGAGGGAGGGTAGTGGCATTGCACACACTTTTAACAAGCTTTCTTAATCACAGTCATTTTCACAATTTTAAGGTCAGAATGCCATCATTATGATATTCTGTTTCACGCCATAGAACTCACAGAACCAGCGTCATCAGCGCCCATTTTACAGCATCGTTGTCATTACCTATTGTGAGGAACTAATCAGTATTGTCCTCATATCAGTACTTTGATAAGTTGAAAGTTGACCATGCACTGCAGTAATAAATAACGGAATGTGCATTCTTAAGTATATTTGCACTACGTAACCTGTTATTGGTCGACACTTTCACTGCATGGCAAAATTATATTTATGTAGATGTGCAGTGCATAATATGCTATTTATTATCACTTCTGAGTGCGGTTGGGGCTGTGTATCATGAGAGGCAATGCCTTCAATTGGTAAATGATTTGTATATATTGTACTAACTCATGGCAATTTCAAGTGCATTTATTTAAAGAAAAAGGTATTTAACCAGGACCAGGATGCAATACAGTACCTTTGTGCTGCAAGGTATAGTCACATTGGAGAGGTCTTATGACGACTAATTGAGAATTGCCAAAGCTGTTCCATGCTGCTGTCCTAGCCGAAACCAGAGAAGCAGGACCAGTCCCCTTTCACTGCAAGGTCTCCTTTTCACTCTGAAATGTCTTTCATTGCTATTAATTAACATGGAAGTTTTTTTTCTGGGGGAAACTCAAGAAAGCCAGTAGGATGCCTCTTTATGTAAATAAGGAAGAGGTATGTGGGATCTAAGAAAAGCATTAGTCAGCATGGAGGGTTCAGGACAGAAGGGTAAACAGGCGATTCGGTCTTGAGAAGTGTGGGCAGAAACTTACCAAGAGCTTTGTCTCACGTGTGTTGGATGCCTTTCTGGCTAAGGTAAGCCCCACAACCCGACTAGGGTTCTACTGACTGGTGCTAGTCGTGTATCTATCTCCCACATGCCCTCGGCCATCACACCGCCATGCGCTGAATCCCATAACATGATCTTTGCACCTCTGTGGTCATCACACACAATAAGACAACACTCCCTACATAGGCTCAAAACAAAAACACCGCCTCCTAATCAGCCGCCCTGCGCGGTGTAGCTTCCAATCCATGTGGGTAAGTGCATCAGCTCCCCACATAGGGGTAGTCAGTGCTATACAAATGTTACAATACAACAGTGAATATTTCAAAAAGACTGCGATGAAGAGGAAGGAAAGCACGCTAACACTGTGGCTGTGAAACAGACCATGAGGAAGGCCGTCTCACATGTCGGCTTTGAAATAGATTTTCACGTGGAAAATATACTGATTTAGTGGCTGTGTCTTCTATAGACAGTTACACGGAACGCGCACTAATGACATGGCTGTGAAAGCAGGACTGTGCGCAAGGCCAACTTGGGTGCAGCGGCATCGCGGCGGTGAAATCCAATGCTTGCAGCAAGCCTTCAAATTCTGATAACTACCATAAATTCTTGACCGGGAAACTCGCGTGTGCAGGCCCTTCCATGTACGTTGCAGCGCGCTCGCGCCACTAACCACCTCCACTATCCATCATCTCTCTTATAGCGCGAGCCCCCTCTGAGGAGGTCCATCACTGTCGGGCCATTGCTCTGCCCCCGCCAAGCCCTGCGGGACTTTACTCGGCGCTGGCTCGGGCTCTTAACGGCTCTTAACCCGCCGACCCGTGCGAGGGCTGCGCGTGTCCCAGGGAAGCCCGCCTGTAATGGAGCGGCCTGCAGGGAGCGCAGCTCTGCGCATGCGTGCTTTACGCAGGCGCACGTGCCGCCGCATTCGTGTCTGGGCATGCGTGAGGTACGAATCTGTGCGTCTCTGCACTCAGATGTGCGCGTGCCCTACGCATGCACGTGAGATTTAAAGAGTGCGTGCAGACATGCGCTAATGTGTGTGTTTGTATGTCTGAGTGGTGGCAGCGTATGGACGTGTGTTAGTACTCTTCATGTATGTGTCCGTTTGCAGGCCGTAGCATTTGCGTATATCTGCCTGTGAGAGTGCACCCGTACGTCTGGTTTAATCTTCCGAAGTGTGCAAATTGAATTATCCCCATATCTGTGTTCGTATGTGAGTGCGAGCACGTGTATGAATTTTTTTGAATCTGGGTGTCTAAGCCTGCGTGAAAAGATGCGCTCCGTATACACGTGTGTCTCAGTTGTCGTCGGAGCGTGACTACACGCTGAAGTGTATTTGTCCAAGTGTGCACGTGATTGTGTGTGTTTGCACGTTTGTGTGAGTCTGCGTTTGTTTGGCCGTGTGCGTGTGCATGTCTGATTTTTAGTGCGTGTGTGTGTTTCCTCTAAGCTCTCTTTAGTCCGTTCACCCAGTCAAATGTAATCATTTGTCAGACATTTTAAAAATCGTGGCATGGCTCATAAGGTCTGTGATCATGTTATATTTTTATTACTGTACTGATGTGGTGTTCTGACTGCATGAGCGCTGTAGAAAAACTAGTCCAAGAACATTTTAGATTCTATTTGTATTACTTTTTGCGACTCATGCGTGTGCTTTCAACACATGATGGTATAATTGAGCTTAGCAATTACTCAGAGCACCATTTTTATGCAAAAGGATTGTAATTGGTAGTTACATTTAAATAAGCAGTTGAACTAAAAAAAAAAGTTTCCTCAGCGTAAATTAATTTTGATAGGTGTAGTTTTTATATCAATAATAGATAACAGCTTGATGTGAATGCGTTTGTTTCCTGGCAGTATTTTTTTCAATAAGAGTCAAAACAAAAGTATTGTCATTCTTACAAGGGGTGAGCGAAATTCATATAATTATGGGAAATTTCAGAAACATTATGCAATATTACACACAATTAAGCGAAATCAAATCTGTATTTTAGCACTATATTTTTGACAGAATGATACATTTTGCACCAAAAAAGAATGAAAAACAGAATTGTTGTGAACAACATCTGCTCATGTTCTGGTTGCTCGCGTTGTTCCCATAATGCTATAGAGCTATTGTTTTGCCAGGAACAGTAGCATCATTATGCAACATGGCTTAATGGCATAGTTCTGGGAACTTCGCGTAACCTGCATGATGTTCAATTCTGGGAATTTTGCTGGCATAATTAACATTTCACCAAGGCTCAATTTTCACTTTAAGCCCCCTCCTAATACATCCAAGAAAGGTTAATGGTGGACAGAAAGGCGCTGCCTTGGGCCCTTCGTTGATACAAAACTGATGCTGTCATTGGGGTTAAAAGAAGGTAATCCCTTCCTCCTCTCTCCACTGCTGTGTCCTCGAGTGTGAATCTGTGAGAGTGCGAATTGAGACCACACAGATAAAGGTTTGGGAGACATATTATGATTTTTGTCTCTGTATTCCAAGTGCCTAGTGCATGCTCAACTTGACACGTCTTTGGAAAAACAACAACTAGGACACTTTAGGGCTGGCACAACTTTTAATGTAGTGCATGTGTAGCTCTACACCCTTCCCCAAATTATAGAGAGAGTAAACACAAAGCACAGTAAACACAAAAGGAAAATCGGAGTACAAAAAAGGTCAATCAGAGACCCAGTCTCTGATTTCAACACACAAAGTCCCATATCCCCGGGAGGGCATTTGATGAGACCTCACACTGTACCTGGTGTGCCCAGAACGATCCTGAGTCAAAATCAAGGATTAGCCTGTAGCCTTGTGTCTACTGGAGATTCTCAGAAGTAGGAGAACAGGGCCCCTCAGCAGGGGTAGTGTTAGAAGGGCTCAGGCACAACATAAAATCCCCATGCCTCTCATGGAAACCAGTAATGAAGGCACTTCCCCAGAAAGTTGTAAGAGAAGTCAGGTTTCAGATAAACCTGCCACAATATATGATCATGCCCAAGAAGTTGCAAACTTCAGACAGTCATGTTTATGTGGTGGCTGACTTGATATTGTATTGTACCCCTTGGTGGGATCAGCGACCAATGCACCTATGGAAAAACAGTAGCTGAAGAAGTCAGCTACGGGTCTGAGAAGATCAGGTTTCTTGTTCATAGTAAGGCCACTGTCCGTCTGGAGGTTCTGCGGGACGGCCCTCGGATGGAAGCGATGTTCTTCAGTGGTCTTGGTGTCAGCTGGAATTTTATTGCTAACGTTATTGATACCACACAGCCCTCACAAACCTCTCTAATGCAGTTTTGGAAAACTTTGGCCGTCTTCGGGATGCCAAAATACACTCTCTAATACCTTTGAAGTCCAACATGCAGTGAGAAGTAAGTGATGTATCTCGACTCAGGCACATAGTAGCTAAAGGTATCTTGAGTTAAAGTCTATTTTAGGGAATGGAAGGGCGAGATTTTGATCGATACTTTACCACTATTGATCTAAACCTCGATCTGGTCGACTGAACCTTTGTTGCCTGTCTGTGAGGAAAGAAAGTGCACCTCTCTGCAAGTTAGTTCACCCAATAAAGGACTCTGCTCCCAAAGATCACAAACAACTTCTAGCTTTCAAAAGTTTATTGTAAAGATATGATAAGCTGCAAATACAGGCATCTCAGAATGAGATTCACGAGATACACAGGTCCAATTACATACATGTGCTCTCGGAAAGCCCTCAGACGAGCAACGGAAATCACTAACACAAGTTCTAAGAATAATAAGGCTATCAGCATTGACGCATATCTCTCCTTCATTTAAATTGGAGGAAAACACACAGGTTAGGCTGTCCCTACCCTGCTCTAGATGGTATCCCTACTTAACCAAGTCCCAACCTAAATAAAGGTGTCAGCAGTGAATGACCCCCAAGGGAAGTCACCCACTCTAAGTCTCTTGGTGAAAAACCTATAATTCTCCAATCATGACCCCTCTCTGCCTACCCATCCGCTCTCTAAAAGGTCCTCAGGTATCTGCTCTAACTCCACCCAGGGGTGCTGTCCCTAATACAAAACAGTCAACAACATTTGAGACGCCCCTTTCGAGACGCCCCTCACGTGGTGTAGCTTCTGGCTTTTTCCATGATGCTTTGTATTGGGCCTCATACGTTAGAGTTGACCTTGCTTCTCAGACTCTTCTCCGGCCCGCTGATACCCCTTAAACATTCCAGAACCCTCCTCCATGTCTGGGCCGTCTACTGAACAGACCTCTATTCATTCATTTATAATTGGATCCCCCCTTTTCCTGTGCAGACAGATATCTGCAGCCAAGAACCCAACTCTCATAGACTTCCAAAAAGGCTTGCAACATTTCTCAGCCCAGACATGTACGTGCAAATCGATGTTAAAACATTTCAGGCCTACAATATTTCTCATCATGATTATAGCATTCAACTTCTTCATTAATTAAAGCATGTTAATACTCTTATTCTATTATTCAGTAAACATTTTTATAAATCCTGGCCCATTAATGCAATGACCAAAACATTAATACAATCTGTATCGTGAAAAGAAACACCTTCCCTTTCCCTCCAGCTCTGGCCCTGAGGCCTACCACATTCTGCGTTTAACCACCTACCATCTTACATTTTAACAGCTACACGACATGGATTCAGGAATAATCACATCTAATAAAATCATATAGTGTCACACATTTCTGTATTAGTTCCACTTCTACTTAAATCTCTATATTAGCTATACATTTAGAATATAATTGCAGATACTATTAGCACTCATGGCATTTCTCCTCATGATTTGTGCTTACTACAGGTAAATGTGATGCACTCATACATTTAAGTCAGTTTGCGCTCTCTCAGTTCCCCCCTTTGATGACCTCTCGGGGTCATCACTAACATTTAAACTGCAGTTATTGCTGGCATTCTCTGCGCTTCCAGAGCCCTCAGGCTCCTGTACTGATTATCTTGTATGGCAGCCAATCTCTGCAGCTGCTCTCTTTGGGCCCTTTCTGACCTTTTTGCTCTGTACCATTTGAATACCCTCACCAGTCCCCACAATATAATCCCACAGATCAATATTATGATGACAGGTTTTAGAATATACCACACAAAGCCTTTGCCTAAGGTGGAAATCCACCCTCCAACTTCACTCATTCCGTGGCCCACCTTTTCCCAGACATTTTCTCTACTCAAGTCTTCGATCTCCTTGTGAATATCAGTTATGTTCCTAATAACCTTTTCAAGGGGTTTTGAATTGTCTGGAATGTAAGTGCAACATTCCTGGACCTTCAAAGCCTTACAGACTCCGCCCTCTTTTGCTAGTAGGACATCTAATGCAAGACGGTTCTGAAGAACCATAGCCCTTATCGATTGCATCTCTCCTTCTACCAGCATTAAGGACTGAGCAGTGCTGGCAGACAACCTGTCGACGACTGTTGCCAGCCGTCTAATTTTAACATCATTAAGGATTAGACCTAAAAGAGGGAACATAGCTCCGAAGACATCTCCAACCATTTCGGCATCTCCTACATCTCTCCTTCCCCTCGAAGATGTCTTGCCCTCAATGATCACTAAGTCTTGTGCATGATATATTTTGGGGAAGACAATTGCTAAGTAACATGATCCATACCAGTTGTCAGGTAGTCTCACGTAGGCATTTCTTCCACATACAAAATACACATTTGGAATCACCTGCATTCCCTTCAGGAAATCTTTAGTATAGTACTCTATATTGAAAGCATGTTCACAGTCGACTTCTCCAACGTATACATTTTCATAATACGTTTTGGCTCGGTGAAGACATAGCTTTCCTCTCTGCGTTTTATCTAAAGCTATTGGACCACTACTACCCTTTCTCTTGTGTGCCTTCTCTTCCTCGGTCTAATCTGTTTTCCATTGTCCTGATTTTTTCAAAATCTTTTGTCTCCTGTAACGATCATCCACCTGCCCTATGAACTTCTTCTCGACTTCTGACACTTTGCATGTCAGGTTATTTCTACGGGCATGTGAAGTATCTAAGGTAATCCAAGGAATGAAGAACTTGGCCAATCTGTCTTCACTCTTCCAGTAATCCCATTTGTTCATCTGCTTATAATTTGGGACTTCTGGCAACACTGAATCATAATTGGAGAAATAGTATTCAAAACTATCTCTCTCATAAAATATACTAAGCAATAAGCTACATGTAATGCCATATGTCAGCGGGAGGTGATGATATCGAATTCCTTCATCTACAGATGCCGGCAACTGCATGCAGACATAACAATCCTTAACCTCCATGGCATCCACGTATTCATATAAGAGTTTAGCATAAGCATTTGACCTAAAGTCTCCTTGGGACTCATCTACGTGTAACCTGCGGGCTTCTGCAGCTAATAACGCTTTCTCTTGAGTGTTTTCCCCTTTTTCACCAGCAACAGTGGGTGTAAGCGTTTCTACAGATTTCACATCCGTTACCTTTGCCTCTTCCTCATGTCCCTTTACATAAGAAATTGTTACCACTAAAGCTATTAATATTATCACTCCTACTATTAGTGTACTTATTATACATTTAGCTCTGCGGTTCTGGGTGCCGGCCTCCATTTCGTCAGACAATATGGCTCTCTCTTATCTTAGCAAAAAGTTCTTTTCCTCTCGTTCCTTTACAGTCTCTTTTAATCCTTTTGTCTTTAGAATCCACACAACTGGAAGCTGACAACCTTCTTCGCAAAAGTCCTTTTACAGTTCAAAAAGACAACCCTAGCCCTTCTCCATCAACTCAAGGGAAGTTCCCTAATATTCTCTGCTTCCTGGGCGCTAGGTAATCTTCTTTTTCTGGTTGCTTTATTTACAAAGTCCTTAACAGTCTACTATCAGATTTGTTGTTGCAGCTTCAATAGCATAGTTCAGTATTTCCAAACGAAGATTGTGCTCTTCATGTGCTGTTATCGTTGTACCAAAGTCGGGGAATTGCAATTCTGAAAGAAACATGTGTTTTAACTTGCTGAGGCGGGGAGGTCTGGGGAGCATGAATGTTAGTGACCCTTCTTGTTCGACACCGGGTACCAACAGTCGTATTTCCACGGTGATAATGGGCTCAGAACTGGACACCACCACCGCTCGGATCCTCCCTGTCTCCGGTTTCACAGACATTTGTCACCAGATATGTCCACTCAGGTGTGGAGTATCTTCTGTTAGGCACACGCACTCTTCTTGACCTTCTTCGGTCTGGTGCTTCAGCGCCCTGAGCACCTTCTTCCGGATCTGAGTCTTCTGATATCGGAGGAAGGGTTACTTCTGGAGTTGACCTCAGGCTAGAGCTCCTTCTTTGTGGCCAATTTGCTTCTCCACGTGCCCTTCTACTCCTTCTCCTTCTTGTCTGTTCTCTCTCTCTCTCAGACCTGTCAGTGTCTGACTCGTACTCCCAGCTACTTTCTCCTTCTGTAGCGTCGTCTGTTTCGCTGTTGTACTGACCGTCCTCAGCTTGGTCAGACTCTTCCCCTGCTTCCGCTGGCACCTCTACAGCTTGGCTAGCCCCCTCTATGGCTTCTCGGTCCTCTGCTGGACGTCTATCCGAGAGAGGAGCTGTTTCTTCCAGAGGTGCTGGAACCCTTCGCGTATGTGACGCGTGGATCCAATTGGGCAGGCCTCCCACCTTCACAGCTGTATTCGTGATCAGGATGATCTGGAAGGGCCCACGCCAACGAACATCCAGACAGCTTCTTCTCACGTGTTTTTTCACCAGGACCCAGTCCCCAGGATACAGGTCATGGCACGGGCCCTGGCACGCTGGAACCTCGGCAGCCTGCACCTGAAGGGACACAGAACGAATGGCGTCAGACAGCCCCTTACAATAGTCCAGGATCATATCATCTGTGATATTTAACAGTGCAGTAGCTGGGACAGATGGCAGCCTCATTGCTCTCCCCATTAACACCTCATGTGGTGATAACCCCGTTCTTCTGTCTGGGGTACTACGAAGGCTCATGAGAACCAATGGCAGGGCATCAGGCCAACTCAGGGTCGTTGAGGAACAAACTTTGGCTATTCTGGCCTTGATCGTGCCATTGATCTGCTCCACAATTCCTGAGGCTTCTGGTCGGTAACTGCAATGCAGCTTCTGATCGATATTTAACGCTACACAAATCATCTTCACAAGCTCGCTGTTAAAATGTGTTCCCCTATCTGATTCCAAAAAGGCCGGCACCCCGAAGCGCGGAATGAGTTCCCTGAGCAGTAACTTGGCCACTGTGAGGGTGTCGCACCTACGTGTAGGGTATGCCTCAACCCATCTGGAGAACACACAAACAACCACCAGGACATAGCGGAGGCGGTTGCACCTTGGCATTTCAATGAAATCTATCTGCATTCGATTGAATGGACCTCCAGACCTTCCTATGTGACTTAGTGCAACTGGTGTTCTTTTTCCTACGTTCAGCTGCTGGCAGGTCACACAACGCTGGCACACTGCTTCTGCTGCTATTCTAAACTTAGGATTGTACCAAGTCTGTCTAAACACTCTCAGCATAGCATCTCTCCCTAAGTGTACGGGACCATGTATGAGTCTAGCCATTGGACTCACCATCTCATTGGGCAACACTGCTCTGCCGTCTGCTGAGACCCAAAAATGGGACTCACCCATTACACATCCTGCCTTTTCCCATGTTTCTTTTTCAGAATCAGGAGCATTTTCTTGCATGTTTGACAGTTCATCCCAAGTATCAACAGTTTCCAATATCATGGCTAATTCAGTTCTTACATTTATTCCACCCACTTCCACTTCTGTGAAAGAGTACCCTTGTTCCGCGCAATACCGCGCAACTTCATCTGCATATCTATTGCCTTTTGAAACAAAGTCCTCATTTCTGGTATGTGCGGTGCATTTTACAACTGCGATACTTGCTGGGCATTGCAACGCCTCTAACAACAGGCGCACAAACTCTCCATTGCGAATGGGAGAGCCTGAAGAGGTCATGAACCCTCTTTGAGACCATAACTGCCCGTAATCATGAACTACCCCATAACCATATTGGCTGTCGGTGTATATGGTGACTCGAATTTGATTGCTTGCTAAGCAAGCACGTGTCAGGGCAATAATCTCGGCTACCTGAGCGGAGTGTACTCCTTCCAGGCACCCAGCTTCCACAACTCCAGCAATTGTACAAACAGCGTAAGCTGCTCTCAACTGCCCAACTTCGTCTCTTACACATGAGCCATCGACAAAGAAAATTTCGTCTGGGTCGGTCAGTGGCTCATCTACGATGTCGGGTCTGGGTTTGGTGCATAGTTCAGTCACATCGAGGCAGTCATGGTCTGTACATTCATCATCATCCTCGATATCATTTGGAAGTGGCATCAAGGTGGCAGGGTTCAAAACAGAGCATCTCTTGAGGGTCACATTCTCTGCGGCAAGAATAACTTGCTCATAGCGCGTGAGCCTGCTGTTGGTCAGATGCTGTGTTTTGGTCCTGGTCATCAACAGTTCAACAGAATGGGGCACGCACACCTCTAACGGGTGCCCCATGACGATATTTTCACATCTTTCAATGCTGACACCCGTTGCAGCAACGGATTTGAGACATCCGGGCAACGCTGCGGCTACTGGGTCTAAAGTAGCCGAGAAATAAGCAACTGGTCTACGGGCATTCCCATGGATTTGGACTAACACAGACAACGCACAACCTTCTCTCTCACAACAGTAAAGAAAAAATTGTTTATTGTAATCAGGCATTCCCAATGCCGGAGCACGACACAGGTCCTCTCGCAGCTGTAAGAATGCCATCAAACAGTCTTTGTCCCATGGTACCGGATCGCTCACCTCCTTGTGCGTCAGTTTTTGCAAGGGTTTTGCTTTCAGTGAAAAGTTCGCGATCCACTGTCGGCAATAACCCACCATCCCTAGAAACATCCTGACCTCTCTCTGTGTTTTAGGCGCATTCATTTTCATGATCGCCTCTATCCTGTCTGGTGACACCTTTCGTTTGCCTTTCTCTATTCTGTGTCCTAAGTACTGCACTTCTGTCAGGCAGTACTGCAATTTTCCCGGGGACACCTTGTGCCCATTGGCAGCTAGGTGATTTAACAAAGCAATGGAGTCCTCCCTGCAAGCTTCTTCTGTTTCTGACGCCACGAGGAGGTCGTCTATGTACTGGACCAGAACTGACTTCTGGGGCAGCACTAGACTTTCAAGATTTTTCTTCAAAAGCTGGTTAAAGATCGATGGACTCTCTGTATACCCCTGAGGGATACGACACCATGTTAGGACGCGATTTTCCAGCTTAAATGCGAAAAGAAAATGGCTTTCTTCGTCCAGAGGGATCGAAAAGAAAGCCTGACAAAGATCGATCACTGTGAACCACTCTGCTTGAAATGGAATCTGAAACAGTATCACTGATGGATTCGGTACCACTGGACAACACGAAACGACTATGTTATTAATCTTTCGAAGATCCTGCACTATCCGAAATTTCCCATTTGGTTTCTGCAGACCCATAATCGGGGAGTTGCATGGACTACCCACGATTTCTTTCAGTATTCCCTGTTTAATCATGGACTCGATCACGGGTTTTATGCCTGCAATCGTTTCTGGAGTCAATTTATATTGGGGTGTTCTTGGGAACTCAGCATGCGGTTTCACTACAATTTTCACTGGGTCCACCCCTTTGACCAAACCTATCTCTTCCCCAGTGAAATCCCATACTTCTGGTGCCACTGTCTCCCTCAAGTCCCAGGGGAGCTCATCTACTGTCAAAGTAGGGTACAGCTCCACGCATATTCTTGAGTTTGCAACTTTGAAATCTGCGTCATCATCATTGGTCAATACCTCCACTCCCTGAGGTGTACAGTATATTGTACAATTCAATTTACACAACAGGTCTCTCCCTAGCAGACACACAGGACTTGAATCGCAAACCACAAACTGGTGTTCATCGCTGTACTTCCCTATTTTCACCTGTACCGGTTCTGTCAATTGGCTGGTTATTCTCCTATTTGCGACCCCTACCACTTGTATGGTCTCTCCAGACATGGGCAGGTCTGGAACTGCAGCTGATCTGATCGTGGATCTAGTGGCTCCTGTGTCCACCAGAAATGTCGTAGGGCACCCTGCTACTTCTGCTTCGACATAGGGTCCCCTCTGATCCACCTCTAAGGCTGCCCCAAGGGTGCAGTCTTCTCTTTCCACCCTCTGTCCGGTTAATGGGTCCACATAATAGCACTCTTCACCTTCCACAAACAGGGGCATTTGTCTATAGGTCTTACCCACAGTCCCTACTCGAGGAGGCTGCGGGAACTGGGCTCGGGGAGGAGCCCCCCCCCCTTTGAGCACCTTTCCTTGGTATGGCGTCACCCCTCTTGTAGGTGCGCTCTGGACCTCTTCCTCCTCTATCTCTTGTTCTCCTATCTCTACATTGTAGGGACACTCGCGTTTCCAATGCCCCACCTCGTTACACTGGTGGCACCTAGTCGTTTTCTTCAAGGCAGCTATGTCTATTCTGGGTCTAAAGGTAGAACTCTCCTCATTGCCCTTGTTCTGACTGTACTGCTTCTTTCCTCCTGTACCTGTTCCTTGCTGCTGTTGCTGTGGTCCCCCCTTTCCTGCTGCCTGCATCTGTACCACCATCAACTTTTCTTTTAGTTTCTTAGCCTTGGAGTCTATCTCATCACAGCAGTACCTGGCATATCTCAGTATTTCGTCTAGGGGTTTACTTTGCCAACAAATCGAGTGTTGCTGAATCATTAAACTAATATCCGGTCTCAGTCCCAGGACGAACTTGGACACAAATTGCCCTATGTCCTTTGGATCCATTACATCCAAGCCGCTATACTGTTTAAACGCCTTCAGCAATCTCTCGTAATATTCGTGGACTGTCTCTTTGGGTTCCTGTCTGGTTCGGTCTATTCTGACCCAATCTATGTCTTGCATTGGCACTTTCTCTTTCAGCCAAGTCATCACTCTCTCGAATTTTGCCATCACAATCTCGGACGGCCCATTAGTCTTAGCATCTCTCTCTGGCTCCGTTGTGGGCCACTCAGCGCTAACCTTGCATGCTGTCCACAGATCTCCTGGTACTACAATGTCAAACAGCGTGTTCAGATCTATCCATAGGACCTTTGAGATTTTTACAAACCTCTCGACTTGCTTGTACCACTCCACTGGGTTTTCCCGCAATTTGGGGAAGGAGGTGGTAAAAGCAGCTAAATCTCCCCTACTCCAAGGGACATGCACATAGTTCCCATTTGCGACTTCCCGCAAAGGGTATGCCTCTATTCCCTGCAGTCCTGGTGTCATACCAAGCGTGCTTCTCCTGCCGGTCCCTTTCTTGGACCACCTCTCTTCCCACTTATCTAGTGCCCTCCATGTCCTTATTCCAGCGATCAGTTCCCTTATGTGCGTTTTCAGCCCAATCGTTCTCCTCTCATCTAGGTCTCGATCTGTATAATGTAGCCTGTGGTTACCCTGTAATGCTTTGGTTCTTGACAAGTCCACCATATATTTGCCTGCTAGTTCGACTAACTTCTCATGGACTGCTCTCGCCTTTCGAGTGATGTCCTTTGCCATATACAGTATTTCATCCTGTTCATACATTTCCATTCTTTCTAAAGGCAGGGTACCATCTACCATGTCATCCAGATCTGACCTTAAGCTAGCGACATCAAGTCTCTTGGCTTTTATTTCAGCTCGCAATATGTCTTTTGAAGGGGGCTCACTGGTCTCCCTACCATCCCAACTTCGAGCTCTGCGTTTGGGCTCGGGAGAGTTAATGGGTGCCCTCCCTTGCTCCCATCTCTCCAGGTCCCATGCTCGGCCATCCGATCTTGGAAGGTGATGGAACACGGGCCTGTTACCCCCACTCTTTCTCTGCCCACTCTCTTCTTCTTCTCTCCTTTCACCGTGCGCCTCTCTGTTATTTTCCCTCTGGTCGCTACTCTCCCTTTGCCTCGTATCGCTCAGTATCCGATACGATCCTTCCTGGTTCCCCATATTCCCTGGGCTGCGCTCATTCCCGTCATCACAGGGACTATGGTGCGACCTCTCACAACTCCCATTCAGTTCTCTGGTGCCGGGCACACAGTGTGGACACTTAAAGCTGTTTCTGTACTCTTGCGCTCTCCTCTCCCCTTCACTGAGTATTGGGCGCGCCACCCCTCCACTCCCGGGGCCCCCGTTTTCCAGGTCTGTTCTATCTCCTCTCCGGGCCCAATGGGTGACTCCCCTACTCTCTCTCTCTCTACAGTCCCACTCCGGGCTGCTCTCCCCAGCCCCGCAGTGAGTCCGAGCTCGGCTGTCCTGACTTTCCCTCTCAGCTTCCGCAGCTATGATGCACTTTTGAGCCTTCACTGCCTCATCCCACTGCTTCATGTACTCATTTAGCTCTTGAAAGGATTTTCGTCCAGATCCCCTCAGATCCACTGGCCATCTAGGGCCCCCAGGATCTCCTCCTGGGTCCCCTGCTGTGTGCATCGGGGTACTCCACTCTCTGGGTATCGGCATCTGACTGGGGGAATTAATCGTATCGTTCCTCCTTGCCTTCTCTGCTCTTTCTCTGTCCTTCCGTACCCGTTCTTCCCCTCTTGCTCTCTCTTGGTCATATATCGATATTATAGGACCTATGGTAACAGGTACCTGTAGTGCATCTGGTAATGCGTAGGATGTGGCGCTTTCCGTTTCCGGCGCTCTTTGTACCACAAACCTCCCGACTACCTGTTGCACCTGACTAGGCTGGGACAGCTCTTTCTTTGCCTCAGGATCCCACTCTGAACTGGGAAGCGGTCTATGCTCTCCTGCATTGCCCCCCTTTTCTCCTTCTGTATGCTCGACCTCTCCCCCTGCTCTATTATACGGGGGTGGCCTGTCTGTCAATAATCTGTTTATCAGGCTGTCCTCTGTTTCGCTCTCATCATCTTCTTCTAGGGGGCTTTTATTTACGGGCACCTCTAACACTGGGTACAGTTTATTTACTTCCAAGTTATGCACTCTCCATCTTTTAGCATCCGCATCCCACCTGGCATCCTGCACTGCCCTTACCGATCGTTTCACCCTTTCTTGTCGTCTGTTCATATTCTTTTCATGCGCTGCCCTAATCCATGCTTCAAGGGCTTCAAACTGGGTCGGTCTAGGCAAGGGTCTTATTGAGGTCATGACTGATTTTAATCGATGTAACACCTCTAATCTGAACGTCCCGTACTTCGGGAACGTCAGTTCCTCATTTCCTTCCGTAATCTTACTCCACTCTGATATCCAGAGGATCGTATGCAACCCAACATTCACTGCGATGTAACGAGCTGGCGTACCCTCCGGCGGGGCTTCTTCCCCTTCATACGATCCCCGCTTCTCTTTTTTAAACACCGCTTTCAGCCATTTAAAACACTTCATAATTATGCGCACAATATCCAGCCTCGCTACTCTGTTTACTTCCTGATGACAATCCACCAATCCTGTCGCGGCTTTGCTAGCTTGGCCTATCGCAGCGCGGTCTTTCTCCGGTCGGCCAATCACGTCGCGACCCTGTCTGACGTCTTTGCTAGCTGGCCTATCACAGCGCGGTCTTTCTCCGGTCGGCCAATCACGTCGCGACACTTTCTGACGTCCCTTTTCTCCGCTTCGCAGCAGCACCCCTCCTTTCTCAACTCGTCTCCCGGTTATGCATGCGTCCCATTCATACACCGAAAAATGACTACTTCCGACCAAGCGGTCACTTCTCTCGACTGTACGTCCACAGTCTATCTGTAATTGTCAACACAACTGACGAAATGTCTATCGTCTCTCTGATAGGTTGCTTACACACACAGTAACTTCCGACCAGCGTCCGTTACTCACGCACTCACTCTTACGTTCCCCCTATCTCGGTCTTTCGGGTGATCAATGGTACCTCATGACCCCCTTCACACTAGTTGACAATTACTCTGGGTGTCCGATACACCCGAACCACTTAAGCTCTCCTTGAACTTAAGATTTCCACCGGTTGCGCGCGCTCACAACCTGTTCCACAGTCACTCTACAGACATTCAACTCCGCCAGACATTACAACATAGATACAATACAAAACACCGCAATCTAACACGCATAACCCTTTATACTCACTCTCGACCGATACTGCTGCTTTTTCTGTCTCACGTCATCCGGATCTTCTTCAGCGGGCTGTTCTTCCGATCATCGATCTCTAGGGGCCTTGGGGTAAGCTAACCTGGCCTAGGTCACCGTCCTCAAGAAGGCAACCATCCTCTGCTACCAACTGGAAGGGCGAGATTTTGATCGATACTTTACCACTATTGATCTAAACCTCGATCTGGTCGACTGAACCTTTGTTGCCTGTCTGTGAGGAAAGAAAGTGCACCTCTCTGCAAGTTAGTTCACCCAATAAAGGACTCTGCTCCCAAAGATCACAAACAACTTCTAGCTTTCAAAAGTTTATTGTAAAGATATGATAAGCTGCAAATACAGGCATCTCAGAATGAGATTCACGAGATACACAGGTCCAATTACATACATGTGCTCTCGGAAAGCCCTCAGACGAGCAACGGAAATCACTAACACAAGTTCTAAGAATAATAAGGCTATCAGCATTGACGCATATCTCTCCTTCATTTAAATTGGAGGAAAACACACAGGTTAGGCTGTCCCTACCCTGCTCTAGATGGTATCCCTACTTAACCAAGTCCCAACCTAAATAAAGGTGTCAGCAGTGAATGACCCCCAAGGGAAGTCACCCACTCTAAGTCTCTTGGTGAAAAACCTATAATTCTCCAATCATGACCCCTCTCTGCCTACCCATCCGCTCTCTAAAAGGTCCTCAGGTATCTGCTCTAACTCCACCCAGGGGTGCTGTCCCTAATACAAAACAGTCAACAACATTTGAGACGCCCCTTTCGAGACGCCCCTCACGTGGTGTAGCTTCTGGCTTTTTCCATGATGCTTTGTATTGGGCCTCATACGTTAGAGTTGACCTTGCTTCTCAGACTCTTCTCCGGCCCGCTGATACCCCTTAAACATTCCAGAACCCTCCTCCATGTCTGGGCCGTCTACTGAACAGACCTCTATTCATTCATTTATAATTGGATCCCCCCTTTTCCTGTGCAGACAGATATCTGCAGCCAAGAACCCAACTCTCATAGACTTCCAAAAAGGCTTGCAACATTTCTCAGCCCAGACATGTACGTGCAAATCGATGTTAAAACATTTCAGGCCTACAATATTTCTCATCATGATTATAGCATTCAACTTCTTCATTAATTAAAGCATGTTAATACTCTTATTCTATTATTCAGTAAACATTTTTATAAATCCTGGCCCATTAATGCAATGACCAAAACATTAATACAATCTGTATCGTGAAAAGAAACACCTTCCCTTTCCCTCCAGCTCTGGCCCTGAGGCCTACCACATTCTGCGTTTAACCACCTACCATCTTACATTTTAACAGCTACACGACATGGATTCAGGAATAATCACATCTAATAAAATCATATAGTGTCACACATTTCTGTATTATTTCCACTTCTACTTAAATCTCTATATTAGCTATACATTTAGAATATAATTGCAGATACTATTAGCACTCATGGCATTTCTCCTCATGATTTGTGCTTACTACAGGTAAATGTGATGCACTCATACATTTAAGTCAGTTTGCGCTCTCTCAGTTACAAGCAGGCTCCATTGTATTCTGCGACCAGATCGAATAGGGTTTTAAATGATGTGCATTTTTGTTAACAGAAATACGCTTCCTCATCTTGTTTTGGTTTCCTTGCCATGGAAACCTATAGCAAGGACCCTGTGCCTTTTTTCCACAAAGTCCTCCTGTTTAGTCATACAGTTCTTTTTCCATGTTGAATAACATGAGGAATGCAACTCATTGATAACTCAATGCCACAGAATGCAACGTATGGTCAATGTGCAGTCAACAGTTTTTTCTAAACACACTTTGCTTTTGAATAGGGCTTAGAAGTCATTGCGAATGTTGTTGGGTTTAACGATGCTGGGTGAAATGGAATTTCTCCAGAACGGAACAGTTGATCCTGGTGCCAGAGCCAGATTGTGAAAAAATACTTTAAGGCAATGGTGCTATCATTTTTGGTGTCATGAACAACAAAGACCCGACAAAGTAGATGGAGTGAAGTTTTCCCCATAAGCAAATATGTGGACTGTGGTTGGATAAAGAATTGGTTGTGGTTTAACTGTATGTATTGTGACTATGACAGCCCACTGATGGAGGCCCCAGTACGGTGTTGCTGACGCCTGGTTTCTTTGAAGAGCTTTGCACATATTGACCATATTTACTAAACCCTCTCTGGCTATTTTTTCCTCAGCCAAGTCTTCAGACTCTGACAGTGAGGGTGTGGGAGTAATGTCCCGGATCATACGAAATGTGAGGTAATCTGTGATTGAGAAGGTCGCAAGGCACTGCAATGGCAGACTTTTGCTCACTGATTCATTTGCTTGCATACTGAGCACTTCCTGTCATGTGCAGGGCACTTTTCTGTGTGAGGATAGTCCCACCACAGTGGTCAGAGGTAGGGAACTTGGTGGAGTTGAGTGGTAGGTCTGACGATTGATCTCCGAAATTGAATCAGCAATTCTATCTTTGCCAAAGTATTCTTTAGTGTTGCTTTGATGGGTGAAGCCTTAGATAGTTAAAGAGTACACCCTAGCGTGAGCATGTTGAGGATCTACATCCCTTGCTCTCTGAGGAAGAGGTGTCTGAGTTTTGCTGAGTCACACCCGTGAACATTTTGGGGACGGAATTCGTCTTTATTTCCATTCAGTGTACACATACTTGCCAGGACTTTGCATTAAAGTTGTTGATTGACTCTTCTTAGCTTTGTTTGGTCTTCATAGTCAAGGTTGGCCATTGGCACAAAGGGAGCGGTGAGAGCTGCAATTGCAGTATTTTACGTGAAAGGTGGTTCAACTTCTGGTAGCTTCCAGGATAGCTTTAAAACTTTGTTCCTGGCCAAATAAACGAGAATTGATTCCTGAACTTCATCTACGACATTTGTGGCCGAAAAGTACAATTCAAGATGCACCACCTATAGTCACCATTTTGAGCTTGGTACAAGGGTATGCCAAATGATTCCAGAGGGTTTTATAGCTGGAGAGCTGACATTGTACTCGGGCATTATTCGGTGCTGGACAAGGTTGTCAAGATGGCATGGCGATATGTCGTAGATAAACCTTACTGCCGCCAGAATGGACTGATATGTGATGATAAAAGGTGTTCAGAATCTTTCTGTTTGTACTGTGGTACGCCAGGGACCAAATCCTGTCTTTGATCTGTTCAGCAGCTGCACAACACTGTCACTCCTTCCTTTCTATCGCAATGAACTGCTGGGGCTACTGTGAGGCTGGTAGATGAACAGCAAAGCATCATACTTTCCAGATCACACCTGTGCGCTGTCACATTGGCAAAGAACTAGGAGACTAATGATGAAAGGACTTGTGAGGAAGACACGCCGATGATCGGTGGTGAGATGCAGACAAGGACAGGAGTAGCCCATACCAAGGTCCACTGAAACGTTTCGGTAGGGAAGACCAAATTTTGCGGCAGGATTGATTAAAATATGTGGAATGGAAAGGCAAATTGTGCGGCATAATATGGCACATTTTATGATAGTACTAAGTCATTATTGTATTATGTGTATGTATGATAATCATGTTTGATTATTAGTAACAGTTTAATACCCAAATACAGCAATAAGTAATTGAAAGATTACCAGTCAATCTTTAAGAAGGGCTTTTCACTCCGCAGGACCACTTGTTTTCCCGCTTTTAAAAACTTTAGATCCGTTTGTGCTAGCAATATATATATATATTTTAAATCTGCAGATTATGCAGCAAATTATGCATTATGTGCCAAATGCATCAAATCCAAAATTATGCTCAAATCGCAGCAGAATCAGATCATTCTAGTGGCCCTGACCATGCCTCATTGCCAGGCAGTCTCATCATGTTCAGGACTGGGAAACAGAGAGAATGTAGAAAGACAGGGTATCACCTTGGTTCTGTACACAAAGTGCCCGGTACATGGGGTTTAGACTTGTATCTAACAAACATAACACGTCATTTAAAAAAACCAATAACAAGGCCATTGTGGGGATTGACCCACTTTCCAAGTTAGTGCCTTTGCAACACTACATCCACCAAGGGGCCAACCTGCCAATGTCTAAATGCAGATATAAAGTGCTAGAAACCCTAGGCGCTTTGGAATCTGTACGTTGAGGAGTGACAGAGCTACACATAATAGTCCTTTTATTTCACTTTATGTGAAAGCCGTAAGGACATTAATTTGTATAGGTAATTGCAGACAATGGGTACTCATTTGGGGGAACCTGAACTCATGTGCCTTCATCAGACTTTGATTCAGAGCAATATATAGATAAAGGCAGAAAAGGAAGAATGCAAGAAGAAAAGGAAAAATGGTAAAATAGTGAGAAAGTAGAACTGAAAAATAAGCTTCTGAGATAAAGAGACAGAAAGTGCAGATGTATGAGATGGAATCAAAAGCATGCAGCCTTGGTATTTGGTATTTGGACTTAGGATGTTTTACAAATGAAACACTTACAGTACCATTACATATGCCCCTCCGAGCTTGTTCCCCATTTTGAGAGCCTTAGTAAACTTGGACTTTCAGAGCTAGGAATGACTGCAGTGGCATGGCCCACAAAAAGGCATGTACTCATAGCTGCTGGAAATAGAGGGGCAGGGGGTGCTGTACTGCAGCACCCCAAACACATGCTGGAGTTCAGATGGTCAATGAGCAATAAAGCTGCCTTCATATCTTGTTTGTATCTTGTCATGGAGGAAAGTGTTGGGCTCTGTCTTCTGACAAATTCCTGCTTAGTCTTTTATGGAGAGTGTTGTTTACTTTTCTTTTTTCTGACTGCAAAGTGAGACGATATGAAATGTGAACTAAGTGACAATTTTGCAGAGTGTGAATGGAAAGGCTGTAGGATGTTAATTTTTTTTCTAACACAACCAAACGAACTGAAAAAATATTTCAAAATATATCACCAGTTACGAAAGCACAACTGAGGTACTTTCTTTTGTAATTCTGAAAAGTGATGGAAACACATTTTTAATAGTATTCAAATAAAGCACAACACTTTACGTGGTAAGTCATAGTTGATAAATATTGACTGAAACACGATTTCCACAAATTATCATTTGTTTGCTGTTTAGTTTCATCAGTAACACAACATGTCTGTGCAAATTTAGGGCCATTTCAGTGTAAATGGCAGCGTCCTACCATACCATGCTATAGTAATATATTTGCAACAGTGTGCTTTAAAATGCATCTCCAGCTGAATACCACTTTCTTACCACTCTCCTGCTGGATGGACGTTGTTCATTTGCTACGCATGTTCTTTGTGTGATGCCTGAATTTTTCGCAATCCCTATGACTTCTGAATGATAGCAGCACCCCTTCTCTGAAAATTGTTCCAGAACCGCTGCCTGTACCAGGTGAAGTTTTTCCTAACGCACCGTGGCTATTTCCCATTAAGTGAATTGGGAGCACTTGGCAGCTGTATAAAATACATTAATGTGTTTTTGTTAATGGCCAGTGTGAGATACACAGAGCCAGAGTTATCACTGTTCTGCAAGCAATGTTCACCCAAGTTATGCTGCTACATTTTTCATGATCTGAAGCTAGGGTGAGGACGAGCGTGAAATACTTTCATCGTCTAGGCAAGCCCCTATCACCTGTCTGGCAACTGGGGCGAGCATGGTAGCCTGATTCATAAAATTATTTGTGGGTCCCCTCCTGGGTCATATGTGATACCGAGCATGCCCTTTGGGATGCAGTGACCCATGTGCCTGATGCTTCATGGAAAAGACCAGCAAATGAACTCCAGATCAATGAATAAGCCATGCATTTATTCATCTTGCATAAGTCCAACAAACTACTGCTGGTCACCTAAAATGCCCTCCCATGAACCCTGAAATCAGGAAACAAGTCCTAAAAAATATAAGCAGGTGAAAAGTACATAGACAATGTTCATCTGTGTCACTTCATCGTATGAAGGCCTCTCACACCTTTATCATACCTTTCTTAGCTATCCTACCTGAGGTAAAAATGCAGTTTGTAATGTATGCATGTAAACATAAGATTTACAATGTTAATTGTCATACATAAACCATATGCAGGAATATCAGAGTTTTGGGGTCCTGGTATGTTTCTTTCTACTTCCATGTAAAGGGGTCCTGACTGTGTGAGCCCTATACAAACACTACCATAACCTAGTGTTATCCCATATGGAAAAGTGTTGGGATGCTGGAACAGGGCATGCAGCAGGTGCTGCGTTACCCCAACAGCTGGAGGCAGTTTATAAAAATAATGAGGCATTTCAATCAGTCTTCTTCTCATACAGCATTAGCTGTTGATCAAATGCTCTGAAAGGTCAATGGAAGTTAAGGACAATCCAGAGAACATCTTTTAACAAACCATTGAACATTGGATTACCATGTAAAAGTGATTGAACTTTCTAACAATGGTATTTGTCACTGTTGTGATCAGGTTCTATAGAGGATGAAACGTGATGCACATTAAAGGCATCAATGAAGACAAACATCTCCTTGTTAGGTCTCGCCTAGGCAGCGCATGCACGCTGTCTGTTTGAAACATGCTGTAACTACAATATGGGCTTCAAGCACCACCCATCTTTTTCATTGGTTCTTTTTACTGTGTTTTGTAAATACCCAACTCTGTCCATGCTACATAACACCCTAACCACTGAGCTCTTAGTTCTCTCAAATCAGTTGTATGATGAACCAACGCAGGTAAATACTTTGCATGCCTTTACAACCCATTTTTTACCCCACATTTTTTTAGAATGCATCTGTTTTTAAAATGCATGCCGTTACCACACATTGTTTTTATATATAAAAACAATGTATTTGTGGGGGGGGGGCCCCAACTTACCTTAAATGCGTGGTAAAGGCATTTATGTGGTAAAACATACGTGATAAAAATGCGTGGTAAAAGCACAACGTGGTAAAAACCTCATTGTAAAGGCTGTTTCCCCTCAAATCCTGCTTCATGGATCGTAGCAACACGAGGCCCTTCTCCACTAACATGTTATTCTCTCCCAGATGGATGATCAAGATATCCGGGCAAGCATCCTTCCTCATCAAATTGTTGAGCTTGGGTAACAGCTCCTGCCACCTCATTCCCCCGTTCCCGAACTATTCAACAGACAAAGAGCTATCAAGAAAACCTAAAGTCCTACCCCATGTACTCCTCCCTGCTACCCGTTCCGCACATTTTATGAAGGAATGCCCGACAATCCACACAGCCAAGCCTGCAGCTAAGGGGCCCAGAACCAAACTTTCAAAAGAAAACAGAGTAAACACATCACTGTAAAAAATCTGCACCCCCTTTCAGGATGTCAGCTCTAACATACCTCTCGTAACATTCAGACAACCACCTGCCAAGCACGAATATTTACTCTCTGACTACCCCCTCCTGTCTGCCTCTGTTGCCACCTCGATCCTGAAAGAATGTGTACAAAAGGCAGAAGCTACCAAGCCCAACAACGGCACCGCTTTCCACAGGACTGCCAATAGTGCGAAGGAAGTCACTTGATCCCCCTGTTGGTGGGTCAATACTAGCCCTTCCTGTCCCCTTGCCTGACTTCTGAGTCCTCCCATGCTACTGGGCAAACTTCTCTTTCCTACCCCAGTAGATATACCGTAATTCCTCGTGACCGCAGGCCAGTCGGGGCCTGAGCAATCACATTTCAAGAATGTCCTTCCTAAAGGTGACTTTCTCCCATTTCAAACCCTGCACCTCTCGTCTCGTCCCCTCAGTACCTGATACCCGGAAGGCCCCGAAAACCATCGACTTCATTAGTGTGAAAAACAAAACAGTTTCTGCCTGTGAATTACAAATCATGGGCAAGCTATGAATCACGCTACAGAAAACGTGCCAATAAAGGGGCTTCCTCCTCTGTTCAGACCTTCCCTGCTCTTGCACCCATTCCTCTGACATTCTCTTCCTCAACTTTCTTGCTGAAGGTGTACAAACTCACTACAGCTTCCCTATAAAGGCAATGCCTGCCAGCTTTCCTGAAATTGTGACTCTGGATAAACCATTCTCAGTCAGCCACAGTATAAACTGCACTACATTCTCCACTCTCTGCCTTTCACTCTGTCGGGGATGAGCCCCAAAGCTCACAAATTCACCCCGGAGCTCAAATATTCTTCACAACCCTGGGATATGCCTTACGAATCAACTCTGCCAGGGACCCCACTGTGAGCTGACACAGCCTCTTTCTCCCACTGTCCATAACTCCAGCGATATCCGAGTTCTGTCCCTGTCCTCCTCTGTGGCTAATCAATGGTACCTCTCCCACTGTGAACGAGACAAAGCGTCCGCAATGTCATTGTCCACCCCTGGCACATGTCGAGCTTCAAACAGAATATCCAGATGCAAATATTCAAGCATGAAAACCCTCAGCAACTTGAGAACCTCTGCATCTCTCACTGACTGGTGGTTAACGACTGGTACCACAACCATGTTGTCTACTCTGAAAAGTACCTTCCTGTAACCATGCGCCCCACAGTGTGAAAGCTACTACTAATGGAAAAAACTCAAGGAATGCAATGCTACATCACCCATTCTTCCAGCAATCAGGCCACGCTTCCGCACACCGGTCCCCTGCCATTATAAACCAAAACCTATGCCGCCTGAGGCATCTGAAAAGATTTGTATGTCCCAGTCTAACTCCCAGGGCATGCACATCATAATGCCGTTGAATGAGTCCAAAAAACTCCTCCACATCTGGAGATCTGCTTTAATCCTGGCAGACAACCTAAAATGATAGTGTGGTAGCGATAGCCCTGTCAGGGCTAAGCCTAGCCTTCTGCAGAAAGTCCTACCCGCCCGTACTACTCTACACGCAAAATGCAGATATCCCAAGAGCACTTGTATTTCGCTGACCATTACTTTTGTTTTTGCCAACATCGTGTCCTGTAGGACCTGCATGCCCAACCTCTTCTGAAGGCGCGCTACCATTGCCACCACATCCAATTCTATTACTAGGGAAGGAAATGGTAGTTACCAGACCCACTTTTTTTTTCGGGGCCAAAATGAGCTCCACGTCCTCTGTGAGCTCCTGAAAACTTGCCAGCACCCGTTGGCAATCCGCAGAACCAGAGTCCATGACCATGACCATGAAAAAGTCATTGAGGTAGTGTGTCACCTACTCGTGAGACCCGTTTCCTGCATGAAAAGTCATTGCAGGAACATGCTAAAGCACTCAAAAAAAGGCGCACAAAATCGAGCATCCCATTGGGAGGGCTTTGTCCACATACCAGGACCCCTCATATTGTATACCCTGCAATTGAAAATCCTCTTGGTTTACCAGTAGCAAGCGGAATTCTGATTTTATGTCAAATTTTACCATAAATGCTCCTGACCCAGCTTGTTCCACCAGGGCCATGACCACGTCCACAGAAGCATAAGACACAGAGGTCAGGTCGTCCCCAATGAAATCATTAACCGATTGACCTTCAGGCCATGACAAGTGTTGTGCGAGCTGGAATTGCTCTGCCTCCTTGGGCACTACCCCTGTCAGGGAAACAATCATATTCCCCAAGGTCCAAGTGCCAAAAGGCCCAGCCATCCTCCCATCTCGTACTTCGTTCGTTAGCTTATCCTACACCACTTGTGGATGTGATTTAACTGACATCAGAATCTCTGCCACGCTCTCGGTCCAGTGACCCCAACCTGAAACCACAGGTAAACCTCTACAGTAAGGTGTGGGCATCCTCCCTGTTCAGGTGAGACCCCATCCAAAACACAAGCCTATCTTGTTTAACCGGCATACAAGCTTTTCCCCTGAGGTCCCTCTGCCCATCTGCCCCCTCTGTAGCTACCAACATTGCACCCTCCTGCTTCCACTGCATTCTGTTGCCACTGCGAGCTCTGGCCTCCTTGCTGAGATCCTGTGTTCCCATAACAGTTGACAAGAGGGTGTCTACCCGAGCACTTAGAGCATTCTTGTTGGAATCTACAATACTCTCTTATGCACATGCCTTTAATGAACTCCCAACATGCCCCTTGTGGTCCTCCCTGTGTCTTACTGGTGTTACTCACCCCTCTCCGGGTTGCACGAGCCTGAAAGTGACAATAAAAAATTTCAAACCACTAGCTGTATATATGTTTTTTCCAAATTTAGCTAGTCCCATTGTCTGCTGCCATAGGTCTGTGTCCAATACCCATCATTGTGCTTCAGGGTCCCATGCCACGCGTGCCCTAAACTCCTCATCATATTACGCCCTCTTCTACAACAAAATGGTGTGTAGCAGCCCAAACTGGAGTACTGTATATCCCTTGGGCCACATCCTTTATCAGATGTAGCCCAAGGACCCCAGTCAACTAGACTGTGTCCTACCTTCCCCCAATGCCAGAGGACAGACCTCACTCCAGTCTACTGTCCCCCAAAGCCCGATTCTTCACACACAACTTATTAATCATTTAATGTCAGAGTTAGTTTTATTGTGCACTGTTCTGTTTGATTTTTTAGATCTCTTTCCAGGCCTATACTTTTTCAAGTCACCTGTATCTAATTTATGATAGACTGTCTGGGTAATTTAAAAAAACATCTAGTTTATAGCAGCAATCAATGTATAGCACTCAAGTTACTAGTTAAGCACTCACTGTATGTAATGATTTGATATTTTTGTAGCTCTTTCGGCTATTAGTAATACAACTTAGCACTTTATGAGGTGTTTATTTGGCTTCTTGCACATGCATCCAATTATCAACACATTGTTTTAGTTTCTTCTGAAGCATGGCTGTGTTTGCATGTTTAGTTGTCTTTCTTAATTTATGTAAAATGTGCCTTTGTGTGCAATGGAAGCAGCTAGACGGATTGAATAAGCTGGACTGATAGATATAGCCTCTGGTCACCCCAGAGACCAGCCCAACACACATTCAGTTGTCCGCCCCGCCCAGGGAAGAGCTAATGAAATTACCACATAGGCCACTGTAACATCTATATACTTTATTACCCTTAGGCAACAAACAGAATAGCCCTTTAGTAGACCTCCTGGAAGCCTTGGGCACCTTGTCAGGAAGCGCTATAAAATGTACATAATATGGAGCGCCATAAAAATGAAACCTTACAGTAGCATTCTTATGTTCATAATATGCCCCCTTTTCAGTGCCCAGTTGCAGCTTACTGTTTAACCTATCCTTTCAGAAATCTGGTTTAGGATATATATCTAGTGCTTCCAAATGTTTATTAATAAGATACAATTTCCCCCGTTCTCATTGTTTCATATTTCATGAGATATCAATACTCTGTTCCATATTCTGACCCTACGACTCATAGGGAGTAGGTCTTTCAACGCTTTCTCACTTATATGCTGCATTTCCTTGTTTGGATTTTGAAGAGACTTTATCAGATTTCCATTAAATAGCACAGAAGCCCCTCCTTGGGTGTGTGTGGCCGTTTATGTAACAGTAGATGTCGTAGCATCAGGATAATGTGCTACATGGCTAAATACTTATTCGGTGCCAAAGGTGAGGTCTATTGGCTATGCCAATGCATGTTAAAATGTATATTGGGCTGGCCTTTAGCATGTGCAAGCTGGGCCCATGGCCACAGCGCAGATCCTTAATGGGGCTCAGGACCTGCAGAGACACTGACGTGCCTCTAAAGAAAAGCTCATTTAACCGCTTGCCTGCTCATGACGGAACCACGCCGTCATGAGCCAATGTTCTGTTATGTGATATGGATTTGTAGAGCATGGCTTATCACTGTCAGGGTTTCCAGGTGCTGAAGCTGGTGTGTAGGTTGTCTTCTGGGGGTTAGTTGAAGACCTAGGTCTTCAGCCTCTTGTGGAATTCAAGAAGCGAGGAGGAGGCCGTGCTGGGTAGAGGGAGGCTGTTCCATGTTTTGAGTGCGATGTAAGTGAAGGCTAGGCCACTCGTTCTACCTTTGCAAAACAGGGGAGTGCAAGATAGAGTGATGCAGAACATAAGTATCTGGTGGTTTGGTGGAAGTGAAGGCGGCAATGGAGGTATGCGGGTCCAATGTTACGTAATGTGTTGTATGCATGCATGAGGAGTCTAAATTGGCAGCGTTTGTGCACACTCTATTTCACCCATTGTCTTTCGGAAAGCAGATCCCTGGCAGTGCATGAGCCTGCCCATGTGTAGCCTGTAAACAGTGGGGATGCCCTTGGCCTAACTACCGGGTTCTTAACACTCATATATAGTCAACCCCCACAAACCCTTACAATGTTGCACCTAGTGAAGCAAGAGGCACTTCTGGCTGGTTTGGGCACATGAGCTTTTTCACCAGCAGTGATGTGATCTGATGTTATGTGATATGAGATTCTATTGACAAAGAGTGGCCCAAGGTGAAAACCAATGTCAGCGTCCTTCTCCCAGGAGCAGACATCTAGTCCTGGATTAAATTGTGGTTAACAAGGGTGTGGACTCCCGAGATGGGCCACCACATCTTCCAAAAAGGGGGACACTTCTTAGGTAGCTGCAGTGATGTCATCTCTCAGTGCCAAACTCCCAGATTTACACTTTGCCTGGCAGCTTTTTCCAGTGGTTAAGTAAGACACTGTTTTCTTTATTCCACTATCTGAAGAGTGAGCCTTGGCTCTGTAGTAGCAAAACTTCTTAACAATCAGATTGAGAAGGGTTTCAGGTGCGCACCTAATCTAAAGTCTAGCTATTTTTACTTACAAGCCAGGCGATGCATGACCCATTTTCGTTGCTTGCATTAGGGCCCGTGTCACCCTTACTACGCTACTAGCTGAGAGGGACATGTTGTACCAGTTGGCGCCACCTTTTCGAACCTACGCACCTGACTTTCAGATTAGGATTGATTTATGTTCCTGGACAGGGAAGGAAAGGATTTTGAGAGCCTCAATTGAGATTAGCAACTTTGAGGTCCTAGCTGGTCAACGCTGGCGGGCCATACAGTGAGTGTGTGGGTAGTAATATGCCAGGTATCCCGCATACTGCCCACATTTACCTTGAGGAACAATCTCTGACTTGGGCATTCTAATAAATTAGTGATCAATTTCAGGGGGGGCCCTACCGAATTTGTGAACCCAAAAGCAACAGTAGCTTGTATTTAACCATATTTCCTGTCTTGAGCTCATGTCCGGGCCATCTTGCGTCTTCAAGTTTCTGTACGTACCTAAATTACACAGGTATCATGCAGTCACGCTTGCAGGGGAACTTCTTCAGTTGTCGAGCCCCCTGCTCCAAACTCATCTCAGAACTTCATGAAGTTGAGCTTCCTTGGTCAAGAGATGGCATTTTCTTTCTGTCCGGGCATGTACGAAGTGAACCATCTGGTTAGGCAACATTCAGGTTCAGCCAGTTGGTTGGCTTCCTGTTTTGGATTCCAACGAAAATGTACAGGAATTTTAAAATATCGTCCATCACTTAGTCAACCTCTTTCAAAATCAGCTTTGTGCAGTCAGAAGTGGTGTGAAGATTCTCATCCATGGGCAGTGTTGCCGGAATCTACAGGAGCAACACCTGTGGGTAGCATTTAAATGTGCAAAAAAATGGTGCACTCGCAGGTTGACAAAGGCTGCAAGGACAGCCGAAACGCGTTCCTTTATAGTTTAATCAAGCAAGTGCTGCCAAATAGAATCAGGATTTTCCCATACCTGCTTCTTTTGGAATTTGAAGAAGGTGCTTGTATTTTATGTAAGGCTTCCGTGGTATTCGCCTCCTACTTGCACCACCAGCGGTTTGGATGCACGCCAGCAATGCCACACTTTGGATTCATATATATATATATATATATATATATATATATATATATATATATATATATATATATACTAGCAGCCCGTCCCGACGTTGTCCGGGTATAAAAAAGAATGTCAGGATCTGCATTTAATAATGACGGCGCCAACGTTCAGCGTGTGTGGCCTCACAGTGTCCCGAAGCGGCACCGCGATGCTGTGCTGTGCTGATGCAGATGCTGTGCGTGTCTGTAATCCCCCTCAATGACACAGTACGGAAACGCGCCTTACCCTTTTTGGCCTGCACAATGTTCCCGGGTGCCTCTGTACGCGATGCTGTGTGTGTCCCGAATGTACCCCAATGACACAGTGTGCACACGCGCCTCATCCGTCTTGGCCTGCACAATGTGCCCAGGTGCACTGAGACGCCGTTACCATCTACGTGATACGACGCTTTCCGCACACACCATGGAACGCTCTGCCTACGTCATAGGACGCTACAAGGCTATCCGCACACACCATGGGACGCTCTGCCCACGTCATAGGACGCTATTCTGACACATAGATGCTATTCCCTGCACAGACGCTATTCCCACGCTGCAGGCGGCGTATGCTCATCAGAGCCGGTATGCTATTCTAACAGCCCTGCACAGACGCTATTCCCTGCACAGACGCTATTCCCACGCTGCAGGCGGCGTATGCTCCTCAGAGCCGGTGCTACTTCCAGCGGACTACTTTGTCCCACAACGTGCTTTGTCCCTTGCAAAGTATATGTTGCGATGGTATATAGCCTATGTCCATCTGCTTTGCCTCACCTTTCCAATGCTGCATGCGGTTTCCCGGTTGGCGCTGTGGTTACTGAGTTTACCCAACTACACACAAAAGAGGGTCCCAGGGAAAGTTTAAAGACCCCAACTGCTAAACCCCTGTTTCTCCATGACACCAACAAACATTTCTTTCTATATGCCTTCTCTTCTTGCCCCCATAACTCTTGACTGATACTTCCCAATCTTCCCTCTCCAACTTCTATATATATGTAACGAAATATAATTATAGTTTGACCTGTATAAAGAACTAGGTTTACCAACCAACTCACCAGGATGAAATTGAAGGGGAGTTCCAGGTCATATGTGGTTTTATTAGCCGATTTATGGCTAAATTATGAGATATGTAAATGTTGTATATTGTTGAAATGAGGTGCTGAACGGATATTTTGTCAAGACATTGCGATCCTACTGTCATTACAGTAGTCGGTGACATGCC
Organism: Lissotriton helveticus; assembly: GCF_964261635.1. Lineage (NCBI taxonomy): Eukaryota > Metazoa > Chordata > Amphibia > Caudata > Salamandridae > Lissotriton > Lissotriton helveticus. Next base: position 1,773,240,863 of record NC_136057.1, read on the forward strand.
GATCCACGGCGAGATAACTTCTTTCGGTCACCGACAGGGGATTAGATTTCTCATTGATGGGTTTAAGCACAAGAGTGACGACCAGCACTTTTAAAATAAAAAAGAGCCCCGTGTAATTGGCGGATGATCGCACTGTCTGAATATGGCAATTTCATGGTGTTGATAGAATCGAATTATAAATTGATTGTAAAAATCGCAAGTTGGGACAAAGAATCTGCCGGGGATATGCTGATACACAGCTAGATTTAATTATGTCAGACCGGCAATGACATAAAATAATATTATATAACTGTGTTTTCGTTTGTGAAGAAACCACTATGAAATGGCCGCGGTTTGCGATGTTATTTGAAGTGTCCATCATTCATTTCATTGACAGGAAATAAGGTGTATTTAACGTGTCGGAATGACACGCAAATGTAAACACTGACGAAGGACTCTTAGGTCTGAAACGCGTCTGTTTTGTCCGTGGCTGATTAAAGAATTACTGCTGCATAACCCCCGTGAGTGCGTTATCATCTTTTGAAGTAAAGGAACGATTGGAGCTGCCATAGAAACGCGTGAGTACCGACGCGCAACGGCACCCGCCCGGGAGTGCCCCGGGAGTCTGGTGCACTTAGGAGCTGGAGTTTGTTGTGTACCGGGGCACCGCGACACACAGTCAGAAGGGTGCAATTAAAGAGACAGGAGAAGCAACACGGGTCGAGATAACAGCGACCGGCGAACTGTAGGTCTCTTTTCACTCTTGTAGAAGCATTTGTAAACTGACTGAGAGCCTAGCAGGACGAGGGGGTTATGCTAGCAGAACGCGGTGAGGTTTCCCGCATAGGCATAAATTAAACGGACATAATGTGCGATGAAACGGACCGCCGAGAGGCGGCATTGGACATTTTCAAAAAAAGAACACCTACTACACAAGTTACACCCGATTCAGGAGGTGGAGGGACAAAATCCCACAGCAACCTCGTGACGTTACTCAACAAATTGGAGAGGTGTAGTGAAAGGGAGATAAGGAAATGGTGGGAGGCCACCTCGTTGCAGAGCTATATGGACGTTGATAGAGTCCCAAGGGGGCTAAGAATATATACCGTCCCAAACTATGAAAGCCCGGATCCCATGTTATTGGAGCAATGGGCGGAGCTAACAGCAGCATCATGTAAAGCAATGCTAGACCTTGTGGTAAAGTTTGCCTGGAGTGACCGGGCGAAAGCCCTAGAAGAGATTGCCTCCCTTGAAAAGGAGCTCCTGAAAGAAGCAGATCAGACTAGAGTACAACAACTGAGAGAAGATATGAAAAAGAGGTTGATGAAATACGAGATAAAAATTAGATCAAGGAAACAGGAAAAGTTTGAGCGCAACGAGCGTGATTACGCTCTGGGAAGAATATTGAAATTTTCTAAGAAATTCGATGGTCCAAGAGCAGCCCTAAAAAAGAAACAAATCACAGTACCAGTGGTCGAACTGGTAACATCGGAATCCAGTGTCACAGATGAGGAGCAATCTGGGGACGAAGGATTAGCGAGCACAAGTCAAATGAGAAAGAGCCCTTTTCATTCGGAATTCGACCTCATTCGAACAACTTGGCTCAGAGGAGGAAAAACCAAACCCCCGGAGGACGACGAAAAACCCGAAGGGGGGGCTGGCAGAGGAAGAGGAAGAGGCAAAGTGACCAATTACAACACCCGGAAGAAGGGCAACAGGTGGTAGATTCCAGTGAAAATTTGACTATCATCAACTTAACTGATCGGACTCTAACAGAGGTTGAAGAAAAAACCCTTCAACTGGGCCTCACCTTTTGCCCAAACGATCAATTGGAATTTACACAAACAAGAATTGACCTCTTCAAACTCACCAGGAAAATGAAATTATATAAATTTCATAAAACACAATCTAACATCTTGGACCCACGAAAAACTAAGAAAAGAACAATTGCGCAACCCACTGATGCGTTGACGGTGAATGACTTGAACGCTGTTCAGACATTGGAAGAACTTAGAGCTGAACAAACTCAAACATTGGGGAATTTGGATACCATTGAACAACAATCACCCCCAACGAGTTTTCGGGCACCCTCACAATTTAATCCTCAGATGCCCTATGATGCGATAGACACCTTCTCGGATGCCGTCACACAGGACTTAGTCAAATTTAGAGCCAATATCAACAAAAATAAGAACTGGAAGAGTAATAATAACCTGACCAAAGAACAAGCAGTGGCCCTATCTAATATCCAGAAAAATGAGAAGATCATCGTGAAACCCTCTGATAAAGGGGGGAACATTGTCTTGCTAACTAGAGATCAGTACTGCCAAGAATCTCTTCGACAACTGGAATATCTAGATAATTATCTTGTCTCTAATAAAGAGGAATATGAGCACAGCAGACAAATGTATCATGATCTTTTAACTAAATGGCGAAATAAGTTAATGCTGGATATGAATGAGTTCCTGTTTTTACGAAATCCTGAACCCACTATTCCAACTTTTTATCAACTTCCGAAAGTTCACAAGGACTTGGCAAATCCTCCGGGGCGACCTATTGTGTCGTCAAAAGGCGGACTGACAGAGAATCTATCAATCTATATTGATTCATTTCTAGTAGAGTTTGTTGTGAATCTTAGATCATATGTGAGAGACACGAAGCATTTCATAGAACAGATTGAACACACCACATGGGACTCTTCCTTTTTGCTCATTACCCTAGACATCACCAGTTTATACATGTGCATACAGCATGACAAGGGGGTGGAGGCTGTTAAATATTTTCTGGATCAGAGACCAGCCAAATATCGAGAACATGGCATGATGCTGATTGAAATGTTGAGGTTTTGTTTGCAAAATAATATCTTTCTGTTTCAGAACACATTTTTTAAACAGACCTCAGGAACGGCGAAGGGAACCTGCTTCGCCCCCAGCTACGCGAATCTTTTCGTGGGCTGGTGGGAGGAGCAGGTGGCCCTTGCCGGAGATAACACAAAATGGGCGGAGCACGTTGTGGTGTGGCGGCGTTATATAGACGACCTGTTTCTGGTGTGGAGGGGCTCCTCCGCAGAAGCCAATGAATTAATTGTGGATCTCAACAAAAATAATTTACATCTAAAATTCACTGCAGACATTAGTGATGAGCAAGTGCACTACTTAGATCTGAGGGTATTTGTCAGTGAGGGTAAGCTGCAGACTGCCCTTTATAGGAAACCGACGGCAGGGAACAGTATACTCCATGCCGAGAGCAGTCATCCTCCAAGCCTCGTACGAAGTATACCGTACGGTGAATTGCTTAGGATAAAAAGGAACTGCTCACGTGACACTGACTTTATGTCAGCAGCAAAGGAGAGCATACAGAGGTTCCGTATGAGAGGATATAATCCGGATATGCTCAACAAAACCCTTGAGAAAGTAGCTAGAATCCCGAGGCAACAACTACTTGATTGTGATAAGAAAAAGAAAAGTGATTCTGATACTGAAAACAAATTCAGGATGATCACGACATACTCGGATGGGGCCAATGCTCTAAGAGGCATGCTCTCGAGGAGTTGGCACATTCTGCGCACTGACCCAATAATTGGGTGTGATGTACCCGAAAGACCTCTCATTACCTTTCACAAATCCAGATCTATCAAAGACATGGTAGTGCACAGCCATCTTGCTTCCATTAAAATTCCTACGAAGGGTACCCTTAGGGACATGGCAGGTTTTTTCCCATGTGGAAGATGCCGGGCATGTGAAAACAGGGTCCACTATTACCAAATTCCAGGTTTATCCCACCCCAAGAAAATTAAGGAATTTATTACATGCACCACACCTTATGTGGTATACTGTCTCGTATGTCCTTGTGGCCTTAAATATATAGGCAGCACAATTAACAACGTGAAGATGCGAGTGTTAGAACATCAACGAGCCATAATGAATAAGGATATATCTTATCCCGTGGCCAGACACTTCGCTCAGGAACATCATAGTAACCGTGAGTTGCTTCAATATTTTGGTCTAGACCATGTACCATCTAATCCCAGAGGAGGAGACAGACTGTTATGTTTGCGTAGACTTGAGTCGCGATACATAATAGATATGCAGACTAAACAGCCGGGTGGGTTGAATATTGGGGAGGAACTCACTGTGCATCTGGGACGATAATGTGATAGGCTGATATGACACTATATTCTATGTCTATAAAGGAACATAAATGCTACAAAAATCCTTACAGAAAGACATATCGTTATTATGATCAGTGCAATCTACCCTCCTCTTTTCTTTCTTTTTCTCTCTCTCTCTCTCTCTCTCTTTCTTTCTTTCTTTCCTTATGCCTTCTCTTCTTGCCCCCATAACTCTTGACTGATACTTCCCAATCTTCCCTCTCCAACTTCCATATATATGTAACGAAATATGATTATAGTTTGACCTGTATAAAGAACTAGGTTTACCAACCAACTCACCAGGATGAAATTGAAGGGGAGTTCCAGGTCATATGTGGTTTTATTAGCCGATTTATGGCTAAATTATGAGATATGTAAATGTTGTATATTGTTGAAATGAGGTGCTGAACGGATATTTTGTCAAGACATTGCGATCCTACTGTCATTACAGTAGTCGGTGACATGCCGATCCACGGCGAGATAACTTCTTTCGGTCAACGACAGGGGATTAGATTTCTCATTGATGGGTTTAAGCACAAGAGTGACGACCAGCACTTTTAAAATAAAAAAGAGCCCCGTGTAATTGGCGGATGATCGCACTGTCTGAATATGGCAATTTCATGGTGTTGATAGAATCGAATTATAAATTGATTGTAAAAATCGCAAGTTGTGACAAAGAATCTGCCGGGGATATGCTGATACACAGCTAGATTTAATTATGTCAGACCGGCAATGACATAAAATAATATTATTTAACTGTGTTTTCGTTTGTGAAGAAACCACTACGAAATGGCCGCGGTTTGCGATGTTATTTGAAGTGTCCATCATTCATTTCATTGACAGGAAATAAGGTGTATTTAACGTGTCGGAATGACACGCAAATGTAAACACTGACGAAGGACTCTTAGGTCTGAAACGCGTCTGTTTTGTCCGTGGCTGATTAAAGAATTACTGCTGCATAACCCCCGTGAGTGCGTTATCGTCTTTTGAAGTAAAGGAACGATTGGAGCTGCCATATATATATATATATATATATATGTATATATATATATATATATATATTCATTCAAGCTCCGCAGTCCGAAAACAGCAAAAACAGCACTCGCAGTAGGTTATACCCTCCTCAGGTTTATTGCAGACTAATATCAAATTAACAGACGCGTTTCAGCACTTGCCTTCGTCAGTGTCTATATATATATATATATATACGTTCCAATCCTTGATTTATTGCGTGTAAATCAGGCGCTGACACCGTGGTAATCAAGTTATCAAAGAAAAGTTTGTTTATTCCATACGAAGTGGCTTGACGCGTTTCGGCGGCAAAACCGCCTTGTACACAACATCTCAACACTCAATGTGGCGTGCAATATATACAGATAATGAGCTTGGTCGTGTCATAGGTTTGTTGCCAAGGTGAACTCCCTCAAACAGTAGTCATGGAAAAGGTATGCTTCTTACAACATGTGGTGTGTCATGGTTCATACAGTCTTTCTACTCGAATTACAGTTATCAATGCGTGAAAATCACACTTTAATATACAATTACATTCATTGTAAATTAGACACAAGGTGATGGAAAATACGTATTTGTACAAGGACAATTATAATTATGGCAAGTCTGACTGTATGTATATGCGTGTCATACGGCGCGCACGAGCTTATGCCGTAGACGCACTCTAGGAGTAAATTGCATTGCCATGGAGGGAAGTACACGTGTGGAGGCATAAATAATTGTGGTGTTTGATTCTAAAGCATATTAACAGTGTGCTGTATTTACAGTGCAAAGAACTAATAAACAGCAAGTGAATAGAATACTTCGATCCTTGCAAGGGTCGTCTTTGGTCCGCAGAGCAGGCTTGATACTCAATCGTGTTCTACCCTCTGTGATGTAAGGTCAGGATTTCCGTTTGTGTGTCACGGCTAGGTAGCCGTGGGAGAGAAAATTGCTTAAACTCCCTCTGGGCAGTGGTTCGCAAATGATGCCCCAGTGGGCCTCTGTGTCCCCAAGGAAGGCCTGATAGGCACATAAGTTGCTGATGTTGCCTTAGTGGGCCTGTGTGTTTTAAGGTAGTCCCTCTCCACAGGGTGTGTGTGGGGCTATGGTTAAAGTCTGTGAGGGAACACTCTCAGTTATGACTAGTGTGTCTAGTATTCCGCTGTAAGGGAAAGAAGTATACACTAATGTGCTTAAAGTGGGATATGTGGAATTTCTGTGAAAATTAACCTAATGAGTGGCTTCCTCCAAGCTCTGATATGTGTTAATAGTGCATGTGACAAGTTAAAAAATTGTGTTGTAAGTGTTGCTAGCACTTGTGTTAAAAATGTTCTTTGAGGAGCGGACCCGGGGCGGAGGAGGAGCATTAGACTAATGGATGAGTGCTAGTGTTGGCCATCTGGTGTAAGGTGCTAAAGGTGTACACTCATTGCTTCGTCTGCATTAAGGCTGTTCGGAGTCTTGGAGTCGAGCATAATAATATATCTGGACTCCAATCTCCTAAGTGCTAATAGTCTGTTACCCCCTATTGCATTTATACACACAAACATATATATATATTGGTGACAGACAGGACCATGGAGGACTCCACATTGAACCTCTAGTCACAGGTTTCAAAGTCACCCAGAGCTGTCCTGTTAGTGTGGACAGCAGGAACAAATGTAAATAATATGACCTAGTGCGGTATTCAAGCATAGAGACTAAACTTTACCTGCCATTGACCGTGATCATAGAATGCCTAGCTTCACATATTCTGGAGTATGATGATAGTGGCCCGCTTCACCTGGCCAGAGTGCTATGATAACGTGCTAAGCACCACCTGTCCTGAAGCCCAGTCATAAACTGCCATGCTTCACCTGCGAGCAGCACAGTTAGAAAATGTCAACCTTCACCTGCTCCAGAGTATCATCATTCCATGCCATGCTGCACCTGTCCTAGAGCGTGATCATTTATTGCCAAGCTTCAGCTGTTGCAGACGTTGTTCGTAAAGCACCAAGCTTCACAGGTCCTGCAGGCTGATCATAAATGCCAAGCTTCACCAGCCCAATCATAGTGTGCCATGTTCTCTTGTCCCAAAGGTTTCATAAAACATAAAGCATCACCTGTCATAAAATACCAATCTTTACATGCCCAGAGTTGTATCATAAAATGCCACGTTCTTTTGTCTTGGAGAACAATCACAGTGGTTCAAGCTTCACTTTCTCGGAGCCCGATCATAAAAAGCCTAGCCTCACCTGTCCTGGAACATTGTCATTGTATGCCTAGCTTCACTTGTCCTTCGGTTCAAACCTAAACTCCAAGATTCAATTACCCCGAGTTCAATCATGAGGCGCCAAACCTCAACCATAAATTGCCAAGCTTCACTTGCCCAGAGCTGGACCTTGAAACACCAAGCATAATGTTCACCGAGCCCAACCATGAATCTCCACACTTCACCTACTTCCCAGCTAATTTCTAGGATTCTCAGCTTTATGTGTCCTGGCGGCCCTGTTTAAAATGTCAGACTGCACCAGTCCCATAGCAGGATCATAAAACACTAAACTTCACTGCCAGTGCTCAATCTTAAAAAAACCACTTTCTGCAACAATTTACCTTATATTTGTGGTTTTCTGTAACTTTGTTTATCAGTTCTTTTCTGTTGCCGCACCCTCCGCTCTCTCCAGAACCTTAAATAATTTATGTAAGAGTGAACTCGGATGTTGGCAGAGATGTATTGTGGTCTTCCACGTTAAGCCAAGAGTATTCTCAGTAGAGAAGCAGCATTACTTCTAGCTCGTACTTCACAAATTTTCCTCAGCTAATCTCTATACTAAAAATTATACAAAATAGTCCGCAGATAGACATACTTACACATAGCTGCTGTGGACGACAGACTAAACCCCATCAAGAAAATGACTACTTGCAAGTTAAAATTAAAATTCACTTTCATAAAAATAGATCAAATTTCGACTTTGTTCCAACTAAGCGAACAAAGTAACATTTATATTAAAGTGCGCTTACCCTTACAATATGACCCTCCAAATCCTTTTAAAAAGAATATGTTCAACAATTGATCCCTCAAGCACTCCTCTTCATTTATCCAAAGAAACATTATAATCTTTGTAGAGTTCTGGTTTTTCCTTTCATATTTATCCCATTCTAACCTACACGTGTTTCGTCATAATTGACTTAGTCAGGGCTTGTCAATAATCCAATATAATGTATGAGCACTCAACACCCCAAACTATATCAAGTAAGAATCACATTGCAACACTGTAATTAAAACCAACTCGTTGTATGTACTACTCAAGATGTGTCAGTGTCTCGCAAACCAGAAAAATAAATCTAAGAAAAAATGTAGCTGTAAGTTTAAATCAGGCAGGCGCATGTATGTTTTTATGGTCTGTTATGTTGTAGTTGATTTGTATAGCGCTCATACACCAGATTGGTTTCTTGGCGCTGCTTGGAAAGGTGATGGGTGGTGAATTTATTCGAGTGATTACTCGAATGCCTGTTTACAAAGACATGTTTTTTTAAGTTTGCGGAAGGTCATGAGGTCTGTGCAGGATCTAATCTCTAGCGCCATGGAATTCCAATACCTTGGGGCCAGTGTGGAGAATCTGGATCCTCCAAATCATTTCTCTTTGAAAGAAGGTGTTGTCAAAAGATGCAAATGGGCGAATCTCAGATTACGGGTTGGATTGTATCTTTTGATCATGCTGTCAATTAATTTGGGATTTCTGCCATTCAAGGATTTGAAAAGGATGCATCCCAGTTTGAAGGTGCATCTATGTGATATAGGAAGCCAGTGAAGTTTTTTCAGAAGGGGGAGACGTGTTGCCGTTTGTTTTCCTGAAGAATCAGTCTGGCTGCCTGGTTCTGTACCAGTTGGAGACGGTGAGTGAGATATGCCGGGATGCCATAATATAGGGAGTTGGCATAGTCAATGTGTGATATCACCATGGCAAGGACTGCCTGAAGTTTAGCTTCTTGAGTTAGGAACTTGCTGATTTTCTTTATTTTCCTTAATTGGAAGAAGCAGGTGGAAATGACAGATCCAATTTGAGATTTCATGGTGAGGTCACAGTTGACCGCCACTCCCAAGGTTTTGGCGTATTTAGATGGAGTCGGAGTTTGTCCCAGTTCTTTGGGCCAGAAATGGGAGCTCCAGGGATTGAGTGAACCTCCCGTAAGGATTAGTTCTGTTTTATCCGGGTTCAATTTCAGTTGATTACTGTTCATCCAATCCCAGATGAACAGCTTTGTCAACTGAAATTCATGAGTGGAGGTCAAGGAGTTACTGATAGGAAATACTACCTGGAAATCATCCGCATAATTGAAGGTTTGAATGTTCCTTTCTTTTAATGCGTGGACCAATGAAAGAAGGTCAAGATTAAATAAATGAGGTGAAAGTGAGGATCCCTGGGGGACTCCACAAGTAGTCTTAATCATGGGGGTCGTAAAGCCACCAAAATGTACTGACTGGGATCGGTTTGTGAGGAATGATTTAGTCCATTCAAGGGCTGATCCTTCGACACCCGCATCCCTGACACAGTCGATCAAGATGTTATGATCGGCTGTGTCAAAGGCGGTTGAGAGATCCAAAAGCACCAAGGCTTGAGGGAGACCCCTGTCTGCCTTGCCTCTCAGAGTGTCCAATACCGACAGAATCTCTGACTCCGTTGAGTGTGCTGGATGGAAACCTGCCTGATGTGCATCTAGGTATTCCGATTGCTCCAGGAAAGCGGATAGACATTTAGCTACATGGGCTTCAAGCAGTTTAGCTAGATAGGGAAGCAATGATGTTGGTCGGAAATTAGTTTGAGTTTTTGGGTCAGCTCCTGATTTTTTTAACAAAGGGATGATTGTGGCTTTTTTAAAGGACTCGGGTACCTGACCCTGGAGCAGTGACTCATTTAGGAGGGTCATGGCTGGACTTGGACAGGCAGTAAATATTTCCTTAAGGATCCAAGGGGGGCAGCAGTCCCTTGGAGATCCCGATTTTACATTGACTAGTAGGGCTGTAAAAATGTCTTGGTTTATTAATGGAATTTGTGCCAACTTTTCTGGGTTCTTAGGTTTTCTGGAGTACGCAGGGCTCGGACAGCTAAGAATGCTGTTTTTAATAATTTTGATTTTTTTCAATGAAAAAATTATTTAAGGATTGAGAGGGATTGGGTTTCACTGTTAATCTGTCCGGATTGGATAGTTTGTTAATGATTGAAAAGATGTCTTTAGAGCGGTTTCTGGAGTTGATAAATTTAGACGAAAAGTATTTGGCCTTGGTAGTCATTATCGCCTTTTTATAAGTACCACGTGCTTGTAAAAACATGCTTTTTTCGTGCGGTGAGTATTTATTTTTCCACTTTCTCTCTGCTTGGCGTAGGTCAAGTTTCAATTTTTTTAACTCAGGGGAGAACCATCTATGGGCTTCGTGACGACGAGCACAGTGTAATATCTTGAGGGGGGCATGTTTATTGCTGGCTGTCATCAGCCAGTTTGATAGGTCTTCCTCACATTGATTAATAGATGGTTGGCCTGTAGGGATAGTGTTAATCAATGACTCTAAGAATTGATCTTTATAAATAGTGCTCCCGCTCCTCCATGAGCCAGGGTAATGATTAGTTGTTTTAGGGTGAGTGGGGATATTTATAGTGAATTTAATGAGATGGTGGTCAGACCATATGCACGGTGTGACTTCTAAATTGGTTAAAGGCAGGTTGTTGGACCAAAACTGGTCTAATGTATGCCCTTTGATATGTGTTGCCATGGAGATACACTGTTATAGGTTAAAACCTGCGAGTAGATCAGTTAATTTGGCTGAGTGGGGTCCCTCTGCTGAGTTGTTGACCCAGTAATTGAAGTCACCGACCATCAGTATTTTTGCATGATTAGTTACTAGTTGTGACATTTGTTCGCTCAGGGACTGCAGCATGTTCTGTGGTGGTCTGTAGAGTAACACACAGACCAGAGGAGTGATGTTAAATTCCAGTTTAAGTACTAAACTGTCTGACTGAGGTAGGTCTAGGGGAGTGAGTGCCGTAAATGTATGGTTTTGATGCACAATGGCTGCTACTCCCCCTCCCTTTTTCCCCTGGGGACAGTTAGCTTGAATAATGTAGAATTTGTTAGGTAGCGCTGCTAGAATGTCGGGGGCAGAGTCCTGTGTTAGCCAGGTTTCAGTAAGTAATAGAATGTCTGGTTTTTCTGATGCCAACAAATTATATATATATCAAGTTGGTGTTTGGGCAGGGTGCGGGTATTCAAATAGATGATTGAGAGTGCTTTTTCTTCATTCGTAGCCTTGGGCTCGGTATGTACCATAGTAGTCTTAGGGTGGTTAAATTTGAGGAATGAAGATCTTAATTTCCTTATGCCATTTCTGCTTAATCTGGCTAGTGTAACATTGTTAACTGTTAACTCCTTCAAGTGAAGTTTTTTTTAGAGCAGCTGCGGAGTACGTTGTAGTTTGGGCATATTAGCTTTCCCCTTAACCCTGCCGGCCGCGGACGGGCGCAGACGGGCTTGCCATTGGCGCGCCTTCGGCACGCCATCTGCGAGCCTGCTGCGCTCCCGCGCTGCTACCGGCATTAGTAGCCGTAGTCAGCCTTGGCTCCACCCCCCCTTCCCTGATTGGAGCTCTGCGGTGGCGTGTCTACCTGGAAGTGAGTGAGCCAGCAGTAAGTGCAATTTCAATTTGAACGGACTTTTAAAAGTGTAGCAATATTCAAGTACTCAATTCAAATGCATTCATTCCAAAATTTCAGTTTTTTAAAAACAAATGGCAACAAGCGCAGCAATTGTTTCAGACAGCGGCACCTTTTCCCAAGTGATTTCTCCCGCGCTGCGACCGGCATTAGTAGGCGTAGTCAGCCTTGGCTCCGCCCCCCTCTTCCCTGATTGGCGCTCTGCGGTGGCGTGTCTACCAGGAAGTGAGTGAGCCAGCAGTAAGTGCGATTTCAATTCGAACGGGCTTTTAAAAGTGTAGCAATATTCAAGTGCTCAATTCAAATGCATTCATTCCAAAGTTTCAATTTTGTTAAAACAAATGGCAACATGCGCGGCAATTGTTTCAGGCAGCGGCACCTGCCAATTAAAAAATTAAGAGAATATAGTTGTTTGGAAGTGGAGAACGTTAGGTTTTACTACTGTAGTGCCTGTTGGAGGTTCGTTTTTATCAATAAATGTGTCTTTTGGAATTAATAAATGGCGTAAATGCTCTGCCTGAAAGCATTTTGACTTTGTCTAGAAGTTGTTCTAAAATTCAGTATTCCTTCTACGATGCTTGGTTTTATGACGAGCATAAGGTGGATGTCTTTTATTAGTCACATCACATGGCCCTGCATTTAAATATCCAGTCTTCTGTGGCGACTTATAAAAGCGCTTTCTGTCTATATTGAGGTACGAGTTCTTACATCCGCTCAATGTTACACAAATGTCAACTATTTTGACAGGGCTTTATGGGGATTAAAGAGAGTACTGGGTAAAAGTTCATAGTAAGGAAACCACCAGAGGACAACCAGTATGTCAGGATAGAGCAGGGATAAATGTTTCATTTCATTGGAGAAAGCTTGCTGTAAAATATCACTGGTCTCGCATCATAAAGGAAGTACATGCATATGTGTTTTTTTAAGATTTAAAAATCTTGAAATGCAATGCATTGGTTTTGTTCGGTGGCATTGATCAGGAGCACTGTTCTGATGAGTCTTGCCTTCAAAAGTAGATGGGTGAATTTGTCACGGTTTACCCTCACCTCGCTCAGCCCAAACCCCCCAAATATGCATGGGAGCTAAAAAGGAGATAAATAAAGGGATTCAGGAACGAAACAGCATTGCAACACGGGTGTGTTTTCAGCAGCTAGATAGGCGTACAGCGGCAGATGGTCGGTTTCAGCTTCCGTGGAGTGGGAGGGACCGGGGCCGATCCCGCGTCACCCATCTGCTTCCCACATTACATTGAAGCAGTAATCATTGGCAATCTTTGCAGTTAAGATGGAGCCAAGCTGCTTCTGGCCTCTGCCCCTCTCAGAGAGGCACTCTGGGTAATGGATGGGTGCGTGATTGCCAAGCTAGAGATGCCCCTTCTCTCACTGCTGACCCTCTTCGAGCCTGCATCTGCGCAGAGGCCTCTGTGGCCAATTGACATCTCTAGCCCTGCTCATGGAGGTGTGTGTGCAGAGCTGTCCTCAAGCCGGACAACCCCCGGCTGCTGTCCCCGACAGAGCAGGCCTGGGGTGCATGCACGACAGTCGTCACCGAGCGACGTAGTGCTGAAGCTTGCAGGGATGGTATTCGGAGAGTCATGGCTCAGAAGCACATGTTACCTCTCTCCTGCTTCCTTCGGATGAGCACGGTGCTGGGTGCCATTCCATTAGGTGATAGTAGCAGTTGACATTTACTGTGGATAGGGCCAGATGTATTCGCCGTGAGAAATAGCGACTCGCAATTTGCGAGAATTAGCAACTCGCAAATTACAACTCTTTCCCCCAGATTCATCATTGTCCTCTTTTGCGAGTCCTTACTAGCGATTATTAAGGAATCGCTATTAAATACTCGCAAAACGGGATTCATGTAGAAATCGCAATATTATTTGCGATTTCTACAGCTTCCTTATTTGCGATTAGCAAATTGCTAATCGCAAATAAGGAATGACTCCCCATTCATTCCTATGGGCAGGCCCATAGGAATGAATGGGGAGTCATTCCTTATTTGCGATTTGCAATTTGCTAATCGCAAATAAGGATGACATTTCAAGGGTTCCAGGGGTGTCCAAAGGACACCCTGTAGCACCCCTGAAATGTAAATGTAGACTGATGTTGCGCACACACATGTCTAAAGGACATGTGTGTGTGTGTAACATACAACTTAGAAAAATGCACTAAAGTGCATTTTTCTAAGTCAGACTTCGCGGTAAATAGCGGCCAAAAATAGCGATTTCGCAATTCAAAAATTGTTCATGAATTGCATTTAAGGAATCTCAAATAGAGATTCCTTAAATGCAATTCCTCGCAATTTAGCTATTTTGCAATTTGCGATTTCTGCATTTGGGGTGATGAATCCCAAATGCAAAAATTGCGCTCGCAAAGAGCCAGATTCTCAGAATCTGGTCCTTTGCGAGCCGATTTCCCGTTGATGAATCTGGCTGTTTATTTGAGATACGCAAATTCCGCCCACAGATTTTTGCAAGTCGTTAATCTGTTGCATTGCAAAATCTGATTTGCGAATGCCTGTCGTACATCGCGTATTTTCCATTTTGCATGCACAAATCGTTTTGGAACCGTTTTGCAAGTGGCAAAATGGTCGCACATCCGGCCCTTAAAACTAAGTGCCATTTAAAAAGATGATTATTATAATAATAATAATAATAATACAACACATTATTATCACATCTCCTGCAGCCCAGGACCTGTCCCAAAAAGCATCCACTTCTGCGCCAGTCCAACTGCTTCTCTCCACATGCTCACAGCTACAGGCAGTCGATTGACATGTCGATTGCACACACTGAATAAAGGTTGGTTAAGTGAGGTGGCTGAAAGTGCTTAATTTGTGCTGATGATTTGCCCGTGCCCACTACCAACACTCATTTATGGGACCTGGGACACCTGCATGCATGTGAGTAGAAAGGAAGCTTTTTTTCTGTGAACGTCTGTGCAAAGACCTGCCGTTTGGAAATCGTCTGAGGTTGTCATGGCAACATTGCATGGTCGTTGAGCACTTCTGCCTTTGGGCCGTGGCATATATATTTTTACACAATTTACACATTAAGCACTGACTTGCGGTTTTATTGACCAGGTGAACTCCTCTGTCCTTAGAAGTTGATTGAGAGATGGCTGGAGGTTATGGCAAGGGAGAGTGCCATGCACTTTCCCACCTGCATCTGAGCACAGAAGGTTCAAGGAAGCTTCTGTTTAATACATTCCAGCATGTACAAGGGATATTACAGGTTGAGGGGTGTCAGCAGGCAAAAAATAATTCGGAGAGTGTCTGGAGTAATTTTCACATGGGTGAGCATTGGAAGACTTCAGGTACATGTGTGCCTTTAGTGGGTTCAAGAAGACGTGCCAGGGTGCATGGGCTACACGCTGGAAGCGGTGTCATGACGGAGATGGAAGAGTAAGACTTTGGTGGGGAGGCTACCTTGCTTACCATGTTTAAAAGTGAAACCACAAAACCGTGGAAGCTGCTTACTCTGGGACTGTGTCTGTGCATCTGAGTACTAAACCTTCAGGAAGCGTATGCAGAATCATGTGTAGACCAGTTCATATACGGTCAGACTTCATGTCTTGGCCTTGAAATTTCATGTACACTGGTTTCCCCAAGCAGTCATTGTCGGACTCCAGAGATTTCAACACTAGGCAGCCAGAATGGACCTTTACCTACTTAAACAGGAACATGAAAACTAGGCTCCAGCATATACTTTAACCTACTTAGGCGGGACCATCAAAACTGCAAACCACAATGTACCTTGACCTACTTTGGCGGGTCCATCATAATTTGCAGCTAGAATTTGTGTTCACTTCTATTCAATTCAAGAAATCTTTATTCGACCAGTCCAGCCATAAAAGACAAATAAAAGCAGTGCCTGAGTGTGTTTGCTCACTTAAGCATAACAACTAGACCAGAAAGTGCCTTTGTCTTAACCTACTTAAGCAGGAACATTAAAATGAGGCAACCAGAATGTGCATTAATCTACTGAAGATGGGCAATTAAAATAGGCCAATAAAATGTGCCTTTGCCTACTTAAGCAGGACCACCATCACTACTAGGAAGCCAGAACGTGCTTTCACCTACTTAGGTAGGATCATCAAAACTAGGCAGTCAGAAACTGCCTTCCCCTACTTAAACAGGATCATCATAATTAGAAAGCCAGAATGTGCCTTCACCTACTTAAGCGAGGACATCAAAACTAGGAAGCCAGAAAGTGCCTTCATCTACTTAAACATGGCCGTCAAAACTAGGCAGCCAGAAAAAGTGCCTTCACCTACTTAAGCGAAGCCACCAAAACTAGCCAGCCAGAAAGTGCCTTCACCTACTTAAGAGAGGCCATCAAAACTAGGCAGCCAGAAAGTGCCTTCACCTACTTAAGCAGGACCATTCAAACTAAGAAGCCAGAATGGGCTTTCACCTACTTAAGCAGGATCATAAAAGCTAGGCAGCCTTAACCTACTTAAGAGGGGACATGTCAAGAGTACCATAAAAACTCCCCCCTTGGCTAACACTACAAGGTAGGATCATATTTAGGGTTCATTTGCACTATTAACAAAGCCTCCAAGGAAAAAGACCCAAAGCACTTGAAAAGTCCAGTCTTACACTACACTCTAGCCAAAATCCCTCCGCTCATCAGCTGCAAATGTATTCTAGCAACTGTCATTCAATGGATGAAGCAAGGAGAAAGCGCCATAGGAGCTCAAGGCTACGTGCCAAGAAAAACCTTAGCGCTTTCCTGAGATTGGAACAAACTCACACGTGCTTCAGTAAGCTCCTGAAAACTAGTCTACTGAACCACTCAGACACACTTTCTAAGTGGACCTTCCCTGCTCCAAGGGGACGAGGTCACAGAACCTCACCTATGGGCTCCATCTTACATGACTATTCTTCCATAAGATGAGATAGTGTTCCTACCCCTTTCAGCACTTTGAAGAAAGTGAAGATTTACACTTAGCACATCATAAAGCTCTCCAATAAATACATTGCTAAATGCTTAGTGTTTATTGCCTAGCAACGTTCAGTTATGCTTTCTTTTCAGCAAGCAACGTTTCAGGAAAAAACCCTAGTGTATTTTGCAATTTGTAAGCGGTTGCTAAATATCTGGAATGTTGATGTAGTTTTGTCAAAGACATCCATTTCAGGTATATTGCTAGCTGGGGACAAGGTTTACTGGAGGCTGCTTGTAGATTTGAACTCTCTATGTTTAAAACTGCCACCTCTCGCGCCCATCATAGTCTGCGAGATGTACTGTGCTTGGATTGCTTAAAACCAAAGCTGTTTTATGAAACATCCCCCAAAAATGATCTGGGTTCCACCACTCCTGGGCAGTTACTGTCAGCTGTGCCCTTCTACAGTGGCAAGTGTGGTTGCTTCATCACCTTCTGTGTGAGCAATACTTTGACAAGGATTGTGGGGAATCTGTCAAGTCCCTGCCTGGGTACCAATTTTTGGTATTTATGGCTAGAAATAAAAAAAAATATATTGGACTGGAAAAAGAAAATTCTAACGGCACATGCACAAGTGCCCCCACTCATGGTGATGTAAATGTAATGTCATGGTACTTAGAGAGTGCACTGTCACCAGACGGTCACCTTGCGGTGTCGCCTATTCGGCTTCCTGGCGCTGATACTCATACTGCTGTGGAACCCCTCCTGGCTTTCCCTGTGAAGTGTCCACTCCTGGGCACCCCCAGGGTGAAGCCAGGCATCCTTAGCGCTGTTGGGGCCAGTGTGGAGGCTAAGCAAGCTATTGCCCAGAGTTGCAGCGTGGGGCCCATGATTAGAATAGGCACCGAGGCGAGAATTAACAGGTCTGAAGAAATTGAGCCCGAGACCCCGCCGAGGCGGGAATCAAACCCTGGTCCCTGGCCAGAACTCTGCACCAGGGTCTGCTGCTCTAACCATTGAGCCAAACTCCTCCACTGATATTCGGACTTCCCTGGGCAAGGGGGTTGTTATATTAGTCGGGTTGTCGGCCAGATGTTTTGGTAATTTGTTTATCCTTCAGAAAAGACTGATGATAAAAACAGCATGATTCTCCTGACCTGTTTCTACGTATGAAAGGGTGTTTGGGAATTAAACAAGGAAGGTATTGTAGGGAGTGCATGGCTCCAGGCACTGCTTTCCCACACACCTGTCGTAAGGGTATGGTCTTCAAGAAGCAACTTCTGTGATGTTTGGAAGCTTCTTGTATTTAACTCACAGGCAATCCTGGCCATCATTCTCTTGGCCTGGGAAATATATTGTCAATGTTGTGTTACGTGAATTTAGGAAGTTTGTTGTCATTTAGTGGGAAAAAGACAGGAAAAAATGTGCGTTTGCGCAGGGGATTCTTTTCCCCCTATGCAGAGTTCTCTGCAACGGAAACGCCACACAGTGTGCACAGATCCTGCTGGGAATGTCATATGGTCTTCCCAGGAATACTCATGGTAGTCTGAGCGTGGCACACATATTTACTACTGTCATTGGGCCCAGTGAGTCTCAATGAAACTCCACACATGGGCATTGCACATGGGAGAGTGGAAGCACAGAGAGACTGTGGACTACAGGGCCAAACTTCCTCTGACTGTAGAAGCGGATGGGAATGAGAGGCCCCAGTCCGGAGTCAAAGTGTCAAGCGAGCTTGCCACTGACTGATGAGTAGAGGTGTTGGACAGAGTCTTCACATACAGTTAAAAAGCTTCACAAAGTAAAAAACCATGACCACCAAGGGATTGTAACGTTGCAGCCATTTTCATGGTCACACATACATATATACATACACACTGCCAAAGAATGACATCAAACATATAAAACCATTGCAAATTGTTTGGGCATTCATATTAATTTCAAAGCTGTCTGTAGCATGGTCAACAAACATTGCTCTAACATCCATCGTAACAATATTTGAGAGAGCCCACCCCTCCCAACTGGGCAGTTTGTGAGAGCCCTCCACTCTTTTCCCTGCCAACTATGGCTGAACAACGCCCCTGTGAGGAAAAGGGTCAACCTTGAAAGCAACCAGCAACCCTTAGGCAGAGCAAGCAGGAGAGAGGCCTAAGCCAGACAAAGCCCTTTCAAAGCCTTCCATTGTGCCCCTCTCCCTGTCCAGCCTCCCAACAACTTGGCTGCCGGGCCCTTCAAAGCCGCGAGGCCTGGTATTGTTACTCCTCGAAGAAGGAACCTTTGGCGCATAACAAATGGTGTTTCTGGGAAAGAACATAAAGAATAATTCTGGTATAATTAATTTTAAGGATTTTTGGAGCATCATGTATGACTTTTTTTGGGGTCTGGTTCACTATAACCTCGAATTTTATGATCCGTTTTCTGCTAATTCAAGCCTACACCAAGTAAAACAAGATACCTTTTATTACAATAAATGTGCATATGTTGGATTGTTTTCTGCTGAGTGCAATTTTGTAAGATTTACACAAACTTATTTAATCCAGGACTTATTTTAACACACATATGAAAATAAAATAATTTCTTGTCGGGAATTAACATTTTAAAAAGGATCTAGTAATTTGTGTACCTTAGATTCTTAAGAAACCTTTGAATTTTGCAAAGTGCCGGGATACATTTAGTGTCAGTGGGTGATAAAATTACAACATTGCATTATGGTGAAGGCCACATAATGAATACAGAAACATGGTCACACAAAAACACCCAAAATATATCTTGGCGGAACCCCCTAAATCTTTCAGATGTCACTGGGCAGAAAGAGACAGTCTGAGGTACGCAGACAGTATGGAAGAGGTTGCGATAGAGCAATAGTGGTGATACAGTCATGAACAAATCACTTTCTACTGTGGGCCCTTGGAAGGTGGGGGCCAAGGCAATAAGCCATTTGCCCATCCCTTAAAACGTCTCCAATATATTCCTTCACTGCACAGAAAATAATTTCAAAAGAGCACGCTCATGCCCAACAAAGAGAAATTCATATGCTCATGCCCAACAAAGAGAAATTCATATACAGCGCTTTAATATGAACGTGTCTGCTTTTCAGTAAAATATACAGGTAGGCCTGTCTGGTTTCCTAGCTCCCAAACAGGGGAGTACCAACCAACAGAGCAGCAGGTACAGTTGCACCGAAGCCCAGGCTGTGAGGGGCCCTCTGGACCCCTGTAATCAATGTTTTTATACTACCAAACTGGGTAGGCGCCCATACTTGTTGCTTGCCTGAGGACCTATAGCACGCGCGCTGCGCCATTGCTTCCACCCCCAGCTGCTCTTCATCACAGGCCCAGGACGTCAGAGCCGCTGCCTCGAGGCCAGAACGTGGGATCCTGCACGCGGTCACCCGCTGCATGAGTGCGCGCGCGCCGCTGCCATGGCTGTCCTGACCCTCGTGGTTCGTCTTCATCCTCCTTCCACGCCCACGCTTCCCAGGTGCTCAAAAGATCATTTGGTCAGCGAGGGCACACCGTGAGTATACTTTTACTGTTTTTTTTGTTTTTTAACGTATTTCTGAATGTGCGACCTGACTTCGGCAGTGCTGTGCTTCTTTCCCGTGTTCTCCTGGTCTAAGCCCGTTATCTACCATAGAACGTGTGCTCTTGACTTGGGCTGCTTCCAAATAGAGACCCAGGCCGGGTATACTCTCTGGCACTTAGTGTTTCTGGCAGTCGGGCTGACTATAGACTCCTTAAGTCGGAGATTTGGGCTGGTGCTGTTTGGGCCTAGAGAAATTCTCACTTGCTGAGAAGTGCTGTGGAACTTCACAGACTCGTAGCCAGGACTGGCCCTATTGGGCAGTTTGGCTGTGACACAAGAGCTGGGTTGACAGACGGGTGTGTGTTGGCCGTGTTTTTTGGCTGCTTGTAAGCGGCGGTGCCTGCATTATGGCGGAAGAGCATCACCACCGCCTCACCCTAGTGGCGTAGGAAAGAGGGTGCAGTGGGTGCGGGCCGCCCCGGGTGCCATCCCTGAGGAGGGTGACAAAATGTCGCTGAGGGGGTGACAAGATGGCAAAATTCCATCCCCCCAGCTCTCACCTGCCATTTTTAGTGTGGCACAGTCACGGGGAGGCGTGGATTCGCAAGCACCCCCCACACCTTCAAGGAGTTCCGCCATGGGGTGGCAACCGCAAGTACCACCCGGGCTGTCTCAGGTGTAGCTATGCCTCCCCCTCCCCCGCCCCCCACCCCCCCACGCCAGCAGCCTAAAAAAAGACAAATGAACAATAATAAACCTGGGTTTATTATCGTTTTATTTTGTTTCCCGGCTGAGTCTTTGGGGGTGGTACCAGTGGGGATGACAGGCACTGAGGGAAGTCGTTGCACACACTACCCTTAGTGCCATGTGTGTTTTGCCGGCCATCCCAGGGCAGCCAAACCGACATGCGCACTGAAGTTGTCTCCAACCCGAGCTGCACTGCCGGGTTGGAGACAGCAAGCACAGGCTCATAGTCTTACTGGAAGTGCAAATTGAGGGTGCTCAGGCAAATCCTGACGCTGCTCTCATGCTGCCAGCAGCATGACAGCAGAGTCAGGATTGGGCGAAGGGGAGTCTGTGCCTGCAGTAGACTGGAGCCAGATGACCGACGATGCGGCAGGTACATTTTAATATTTTTTTGTTTGTCTGTCATCGCCAATTCCCCCCACCGCCCACCCCGGCACTTTGCCTGGACACCAGTCGCTACTGCTGCTTGTGGGCCAGTATTGTGTACTAATTTTGTCTTGTCTCTGGTATTACCACAAACATTGACTACAGCAAGCACACATGCATGCAGTTTCTCATCTCTTGCAAAACGTATATTGAGCTTGCATGTACAAATTCAACGCTGTCCTGGTTTGAAAATGTGGACCACGTTATGAATTATCTCATTTGCTAATGAGATAAACTTTCATTTGGTACCCAGGCCCATTATCTGTCCCAATCCAACGCAGCTTGAAGCTGTAATTTCAGTACAGCTATACACACAATGCGAGTTCAGACAGAGGCTCATACCCAGAGGTACATTGTAGGTGTGCACACAATGTGTTATAGGACAGAGATTCCCACCCAGGTGCCCTACAATTGTACACCGAGCGTAATTTAAAACTAAGACAGATACTCACGGGTGCAGAGCAGATGTACAGTTGTACAGCAGTTGTCCATATTAGAATGTATTGCCACGTGATTGTGCGACTGTGGCTTTTCCTTCATAATTATGGGTTTACGGCCCTTGAAACATTTTCCACTCTCTGCTCCATATTTTGCAGATTTCAACTCAAACATATAAAAAGTGACTAAAAAAACGCTACACATGGTGCAGCACAGTGGCTAAACCTTTTCATAAGTTAACTGGTTACCTACCTTTCAGTTGTTGGTTGCTGTATTTGTGAATTAAATTGGTGCTAACAACGTGAAACTTTTATCTAAACAGTGTTAATGTCCCAATGTAGATAGATAGATAGATAGATAGATAGATAGATAGATAGATAGATAGATAGATAGATAGATAGATAGATAGATAGATAGATAGATAGATAGATAGATAGATAGATAGATATGTGTGTGTATGGTGTGAGGCTACAAACTCTTTGTACCTCGGAGTGGAAAAACATTAGGTTTTGAGACAACACTTGGGCTTAACTCTTTCCATCTCATCCTATATTATTCTTTTAGGAGATGGCCTTTACCCACTTGAGGAATACTTTGCTTCTTTTTTGCATTGATGTTTCTGTGGCTTACAATCCAGGTCAAGCCAGAAGTACACCCATTTAATGATAAATTATATCTCAGCAAAGGGCGATCTTGTACATTTCCTGGTCCAGTTTCACACACGGAACACCCGTGATACTTTAAGTTGGTCTTCGCTGTTTTAAGGCCCACACACCATCAATTCCCAGGATATATTTTGCACGAGAGAAGTGTTTTTTGGGCCTAAGATGTGAACTGCTTGAAGCACAAGAACTATTGAAACCATCTGCGGTATGAAAGTTTCTACCTCCAATTAAGTTGTCTCTAGGTCCTGACCATTCTCTTGAATGGGTGAACAGCACTCACACCTGAAATCTCTTGACATGACTTACTTACATTGGGGATTGATAGGTGTTAGAAATTGGGGTACTGGTTAATTGGGGTGTGAGCCCTGGTCAAGCGGCAACCATAGTCCTAGTCCGGGTAACGCACAAGCAATCTCAAATTATACATTTTAAAAGAATAAACTGCTATATAGTTGCTTGAAGCATTAAAGCAGCAACCAGAGATAACTGGTCGCGTTGGACCAGGTCAGAGTCCAAAGTTTAAGCCAATCTTGATGGAGTGTCTGTCGAAAACAGTCCCAGATTAGTCCTGCTTCAGGTTTACTGTCTCAAGTTTTGTGCCAAGGGTCCTGTTTGTGTTGGAGGGGGTTGTGAGGAGCAAAGAAAGCATTGCAGGCAGTGATCGGCGTGGCGCGAGGAGCAGGCTAGCAGTCCCCTGTGGACGGTTGATGCTGCTGTGCAAAAAAACAGACTGGCAGCGGCTCACACTGATTTTTGGTGTGAACAGCGCGATTCTAGTGCAAACGGACCCGTTTGCGGTCGGAAAGAGCCAAAAAGCTTGTATTTAAGAGCTCGTGAGCAACACCAGGGGTCCAGGTCCTAATAATAGGCCCTAAGTGGATTTCCTAAGGGCCTGTAGCCCTGCTTTCATCACATTCATGATGCCTGATTCTGACCTTATTTGTCACGGTGTGGCCAATTTCTAGTGAGTGCAGCAGAAATTAGGAAATAATTAGATGCTCTGTGAAGTCCACATATTCGCTTTAGCTGAAATTAGGAATTAAAAAAGTACTTTGTAGAAATTGAAGTTAATGTGTGGTTGCTTTACCTTTTAGCAGTATTTATTGTATATTGCCTTTTAACATATTTATTTATGTTACCTAAGGGCTGTTGCTTTTGATTCGCCTCTCTACTAAATACCAATTGGTATCCGACTCTGAAATTCTGTGTCTGATATATTTTTATAGAATACCAATATAGAGCTATAATGAGTTTTAAAATGTGTGTTATGTTCTCTTATAAATCACATAAACATTTGACGGTGAATTGCTTATAGATATGTCATGTAAATGGTGAACTGAAAGTCTATTTCTTAATGGAAAGACATGCTTCAAGAGGCCCATTTTGCTGACACAGAGTAAAACCAAAACTGAAGACCAGTTCTAAAAATCTCTGGGATACACCAAGTAAAACAAGAATATATTTTATTACAATAAATATGCGTATGTAGGCTTGTTTTCTGCTGAGTGCAATTTTGTAAGGTTTACACAAACTAATTTAATCCAGGACTTATTTTTACACACATATGAAAATAAAATAATTTCTTGTAGGGAATTACCATTTTAAAATGGATCTAGTTATTTGTGTACCTTAGATTCTAAGAAACCTTTGAATTTTGCAAAGTGCCGGGATACATTTAGAGTCAGCGGGTGATAAAATTACAACTTTGCATTACAGTGAAGGCCACAGAATGAATATTGAGAATTCAGCAAAATAATTTTAATTGCTGCATAATTTAGTCAACACTGCCACATCACTTGGTTCCCACTGCCACATAATTCCAGTGTCCTTCTTGTGGCTGAAACTCACACGCGTGGCGTGCTGCAGTTGTTCAGAATGTGACATGCAATTGAGACTCACACCCAGGAGCAATGCACTTATACACACAGTGCAACTTCGGAGTGACCCTCACATCCTGGGTGCATTGTAACTGCACACTCAGTTTGGGATCGGACTGTGACTTGGGAATGAGTCTCACACCCAAGAGTGCATTGTGACGGCACCAGCTGTGAATGTGGCTCACATCCAGGGAGCAAGGCACTCGTACACACAGACTGGCATAGGCCTGAGAGGAACACAAATGAAGCAATGCACTTGTACACACATAGTGATAGGTGTGAGGCTTACATCCTGGGTTGAATGGCAGGTGTACACAATGTTACATTAGTTTGAGACTCACACCCTCTGGCACATTTCATGTGTACACAGTATCACAAGGGGTTGAGACTCACACCCAGGGGTCAGTTCTTAATTTGAGCCGGTGGTTTCCGGTGCTCAGCACCAGCACTTAATCACCGACACTCATGCTTTTCATGAGCACCAGTTAAGGACACATTAATTTATGGTAGCCTGGGGGAAATTAAGCGATTTGCCCAGAATCACAGGATGTTGAGTCGACGCTGAGACTTGAGCCTGGTTCCCCAGCTCTGAAGTTGGCAGCTCTGGCTATCACGCCATATCCTCTCAATCAATCAATCAGAGTACTTACCCTTCAGGGTCTCAAGGCGCTGAGGTGAGGGGGAGAGGGGTGCTGCTATTGTTCGAAGAGCCAGGTCTTGAGGAGTCTTCTGAAGGTGAGTAGGTCTTGGGCCTGCCATATGTGAGTGGGGAGGGTATTCCAGGTCTTGGCGACGAGGTAGGAGAAGGATCTGCCGCCGGAGGTCGTACGTTGGATGCAGGCCACAGCGGCGAGGGCGAGGCTGGCGGAGCAGAGCTGGCGGGTACGGGTGTGGAAGCTGAGTCTGTTGTTCAGGTAGGCTGGTCCGGTGTTGTGGAGTGCCTTGTGTGCGTGGGTGAGGAGCTTGAAGGTGATCCTCTTGTCGACGGGGAGCCAGTGTAGGTCTCTCAGGTGGGGGTGATGTGGCTGCGGCGGGGGACATTGACGATAAGTCGGGCGGAGGCGTTTTGGATGCGTTGTAGTCGTCGTAGGTGTTTGGCTGGGATTCCTGCGTAGAGTGCGTTGCCGTTGTCCAGTCTGCTGCTGACGAGGGCATGTGTCACCGTTCTTCTTGTTTCGGTCGGGATCCACTTGTACATCCTGCGGAGTATGCGGACGGTGTTGTAGCAGGAGGAGGAGATGGTGTTGACCTGTTTAGACATGGAGAGGGAGGAGTCGAGGATGAATCCTAGGTTGCATGCATGTTCGGTGGGTGTAGGTGCAGTACCCATTGTGGTCGGCCCCTAGGAGTCGTCCCAAGCTGAGGGGGTAGGTCCGAGGATGAGAACCTCCATCTTGTCCGAGGTCAGCTTCAGACGGCTGCACCTCATCCATTCGGCGACAGCTTCATTCCCTCGTGGAGGTTGGCTTGGCAGTGTGCGGGTCCTTGGTGAGAGAGAGGATGAGCTGGGTGTCGTCGGCGTAGGAGATGATGTTGAGGTCGTGATGGCGGGCCACTCGTGCGTGGGGGGCCATGTAGACGTTGAACAGCGTGGGGCTGAGGGATGAGCCCTGGGGGACGCCGCCGATGATGTCGGTGGCTTCGGATCGGAAGGGTGGGAGGCGGACTCTCTGGGTTCTGCCTGAGAGGAAGGGCGTGGTCCAGTCAAGGGCCTTCTCTTGGATTCCGACTTCTAGGAGGCATGTCTTTAGAGTGCGATGGCATACCGTGTCGAAGGCGGCTGACAGGTCCAGGAGGATGAGGGCTGTTGTTTCGCTGTTGTCTAGTTGGTGCCTGGTGTCGTCTGTGGCGACGATGAGGGCTGTCTCGGTGCTGTGGTTGCATCTGAATCCTGACTGGGACGGGTCTAAGATGTTGTTGTCTTCCAGGTGTCGGGCCAGTTGTATGTTGACGATTTTCTCAATGACCTTTGCCCGGAACGGGAGCAGGGAGATGGGCCGGAAGTTCTTGAGGTCCTTGGGGTCCGCTTTGGGCTTCTTGAGGAGGGTGTTGATTTCAGCGTGCTTCCAGCTTTCCTGGAGTGTCACTGTTTAGAAGGAGATGTTGATGACTTTCCGTAGTTGGGGGGCGATGGCTGTGTCTGCATTGTTGAAAACGTGGTGTGGGCACGGGTCTGACGTGTCTCGTCGTCATTGACGTTGGCCCAGGTGGTCAGGCGGTTGGGGCTGGTGGTGTTCGCAGGGGAGGTGGCGACTGGCGTGGTAGGGGCCGTTGTGGTGTTTAAGCTGTGTGGATGTTAGCGATCTTGCGGTGGAAGAAGATGGCTAGTGAGTCGCACAGTTCTTGTGAGGGCGGGATGTCGTTGGTGTTGGCGCTGGGGTGGGAGAGTTCCTTTACGATGCTGAAGAGCTCTTTGCTGTCATGTGCGTTGTTGTCCAAGCGGTTTTTGAAGGAGGATATCTTGGCTAATCTGATGAGATGGTGATGTCTGCGGGTGGCGTCCTTGTGGGCTGCGTGTTTGTCCGGTGTGCGTTTGTGGAGCCATGTCTTTTCCAGTTTCCGGCATGCACGTTTGGAGGTCTGGAGCTCGTCGGTGAACCAGGTGGCTCTCTTGCTGGCATGGCTGTTGGAGGGTTTCTTGAGCGGGGCAAGGGTGTTGTCGCAGTCGTCGATCCACTGTCTGAGGTTGCGGGCTGCGGTGTCTGGGTTGGTCGGGTCGGTGGGTGGGTTCTGGGTAAGGGTGGTGATCAGCTGGTCGTCGGTGACTTTGCTCCAGCAGCGGCGAGGTAGCTGTTGGGTGCGGTAATGTGTGGTTGGTTTCTTGAAGGTGAAATGGATGCAGCGGTGGTCGGTCCAGTGGAGTTCGGAGGTGTGGTGGAAGGTGACGTGGGAGCCTGTGGAGAAGATGGGGTCCAGCGTGTGGCCGGCAGCGTCGGTGGGTGCGGTGACGAGTTGTCTGAGGGCGAGGTTGTCTATCAGGGTGGCGGAGTTGGCATCATTGTTGTTCTCGTGGTGGAAGTTCAGGTCCACGAGGAGGATGTAGTCCGTGGCGGCGAGTGCGTGGATGCTGGCGAGGTCGGCGATGGAGTCGCCAAACTGAGCCCGGGGTCTGGGAGGTCTGTAGATGAGTGTTCCTCTGAGGGTGGTGTTGGGGTCGGTGTGGATCCGGAAGTGCAGGTGTTCGGCAGTGTTGAGTGTGTCGTCTGCATGGTTGGCGACCTTGAGGGTGGACTTGTGGACGATGGCTATTCCTCCTCCGGCTCCATTGGCGCGATCCCTGCGGGTGATCTTGTAGCTGTCTGGGATGGCTATGGCGATGTTGGGCGCCGAGGAGTCGTTCCACCAGGTCTCGGTCAGGGAGGCCATGTCTGGGGCGGAGGTGTCGAGTAGGTCACAGAGCTCGACGGCGTGTTTGCGTGCGGAGCGGGTATTGAGGAGTATGCAGTAAAGGTGGTTGGGTCCAGACCTTGGAGGTTTAGTGGTTCTGGCATAGGTGAAGTTGCAGGTGTGGCAGGAGAAGGGCCCACGGGTGCATTTCGGGGTGGCCTGGAAGCAGCGGTGGTTTCGGCCGGCATTGAGAGCGTCAAGGGTGCTGGCGTCGTAGCGGAGTCTGGTGTCATGGAGGTTGCGGGGTCCAGGGGTTATTGTGCTGGGCGCGGTCCAGGCATGGACCGGCGCAGGCGGGCTTGCCTCTGGCGCGCCAGCGGCACGCTCGAAAAGTAGATGGCTGAGGGTATAGAAAAAGGGGGGGACGCACAGGGAGCAATTGACAAATCACAAAACACTGAAACTTACCCACAGATTAGGTAGAACACACAATACAAACAGTGGAGGCAAAAGTAAAATCTGCAACAGTCAACAGCTCGGGGGCACAGCGGGATCGAACTCCCGATCAGTAGCGGCAGCGAAGAAGGCAGTGGCGCACTGGTGGAGCTGTGCGGTAGCAGGGGAGTGACCTGGCCTTCAGCAAGGTCAGGTGTCGCTCCTACTGCCGCGCAGAAGCCGCCATTTAAGGCTGTGAGGGAGGGAGGAGCAGCTGGGAGGCGGGAGCGGGGCGGCGAGGGCGCGGGGCCGCAGGAGAGCAGCGGCGGGAAAATTAGATGGCAGAGGGTACAGAAAAAAAAGGGGGGACGCACAGGGAGCAATAGACAAATCACAAAACACTGAAACTTACCCACAGATTAGGGAGAACACACAATACAAACAGTGGAGGCAAAAGTAAAATCTGCAACAGTCAACAGCTCGGGGGCACAGCGGGATCGAACTCCCGATCAGCAACGAAGGAGGCAGTGGCGCACTGGTGGAGCTGTGCGGCAGCAGGGGAGCAACCTGGCCTTCAGCAAGGTCAGGGGTCGCTCCTACTGCTGCGCAGCGGCTGCCATTTAAGGCTGTGAGGGAGGGAGGAGCAGCTGGGAGGCGGGAGCCGGGCGGCGAGGGGGCGGGACCACATGAGAGCAGCAGCTGGAAAATTAGATGGCCGAGGGTATAGAAAAAAAGGGGGAACGCACAAGGAGCAACAGACAAATCACAAAACACTTAAACTTACCCACAGATTTGGGAGAACACACAATACAAACAGTGGAGGCAAAAGTAAAATCTGCAACAGTCAACAGCTCGGGGGCTCAGCGTGATCGAACTCCCGATCAGCAGCGAAGGAGGCAGTGGCGCACTGGTGGAGCTGTGCGGCAGCAGGGGAGTGACCTGGCTTTCAGCAAGGTCAGGGGTCGCTCCTACTGCCGCGCAGCAGCCGCCATTTAAGGCTGTGAGGGAGGGAGGAGCAGCTGGGTGGTGGGAGAGGGGCGGCGAAGGGGCGGGGCCACAGGAGAGCAGCGGCAGAAAATTAGATGGCTGAGGGTACAGAAAAAATGGGGGGAGGGGGACGCACAGGGAGCAATAGACAAATCCAAAACACTGAAACTTACCCACAGATTAGGGGAACACACAATACAAACAGTGGAGGCAAAAGTAAAATCTGCAGCAGTCAACAGCTCGGGGGCACAGCGGGATCGAACTCCCGATCAGCAGCGGCAGCGAAGGAGGCAGTGGCGCACTGGTGGAGCTGTGCGGCAGCAGGGGAGCGACCTGGCCTTCAGCAAGGTCAGGGGTTGTTCATACTGCCGCGCAGCAGCCGCCATTTAAGGTTGTGAGGGAGGGAGGAGCAGCTGGGAGCGGGGCGGCGAGGGGGCGGGGCCGCAGGAGAGCAGCGGCGGGGAAATTAAATTAGATGGCCGAGGGTACAGAAAAAAGGGGGGGGACGCACATGGAGCAATAGACAAATCACAAAACACTGAAACTTTCCCACAGATTAGGGAGAACAAACAATACAAACAGTGGAGGCAAAAGTAAAATCTGCAACAGTCAACAGCTCGGGGGCACAGCGGGATCGAAGGAGGCAGTGGCGCGCTGGTGGAGCTGTGCGGCAGCAGGGGTGTGAGAAGTTAGCCTGGCATATGATGTCCACTATTCTAGTGGGCACCTTGCACCAGTCTAAACGACCCTTATTGGTGGTGGTTGTAAAGTCAACCTTATAGACAAGCTATCCTAGTGGTAGCATGGACCAGCAGTCTTAGGCTAAAACTTCAGAGAGCAGGTGAAGCCAGCTGTTTTACCATATATAATCCCTTGAATACCAAATGAAAGGACACCACACAAGGTATATATGAAATATATATGTATTTATTACTAACACAACCCCTCTGCACTCTTTATGAGGTCAGAGTTCGAGATACGTTACAAGTTACTCATTAAGCATACTATAAGTTGCACAAATACAATTCTGCCCTTGGGGCCTCTCGAACCATATACTAAGTAAGTGGTATAAGGACCACTTCAGGAATAGTGAATAGGCCTAGGGCCTAGGGAATCGCTGGGGCTACACTACAGAACCAAAGGTTAGGAAGTAGGAGACCCACGGGAGACACGTGCTGTGTGGGAACACAGTTGCGAGTTACCATAGAGTTATAATGGGAACGTAAAAGTTACAAAGTAGTTGATTAAGGACACTTCCAGATGGACTACGGTAAAACCCTTTTAAACTGGGACACTTCGAGAGTCAACACCCACGGGAGCACCGGAGTACTCGAGTTACCTCACCCAGCGAAGCCGGGTGCATAGGTGTCTTTTCGTGTCGGGTTTTGGCGCTGTTTCCTATGGAAAGCTGCAAAGAAGTGCCGCAGGCGACCAGGAGAAAAGTGTCCGGGTGGATCCAAGGATGGATCGAAAATGAGAAGAACCTGAAAGCAGAGGGGACAGAGTCTGGGTCACTAGCCAGTGACCAGGAAGGAACCAGGAAGGAACCAGGCGATGTCAAGTGTTTCAGGTGAAGAAGGTGAAGCTTGTCTCTGCGCCACGAGGACCAGGAGGTGTCGATGAGATGATGACCAAGAGCTGGATTCGAGCTGCCCATGACGGATCTAGTTGACTGCGGTGTCGGTATTCGGATTGGACCCAACAAGCCTTGGCAAACACAATCCACGCAGGAAGGGAAGATGGGCTTCCGTTCAGACCAGCAAGGTCTGGGAAGCTTCTCCTTCACAGGGAAGCTAGAGCAAGCCTGGATCAACCAGGAAAGCAGTGTAGTTTCAAAAGGAAGTCTTCGGAGGGCTAACTAGCCAACGGGCTAGCAACCGGGAAGACGTGTCGAGCTGAAATGCAGGAGCAGGCCCCACGCAGCACTCGTGGAGTGTGGAGGGCTGAGCTTCAGTGCAAATGGCCTGGGGTTTCTCAATCCCCAATGCACAACTGCGAGGGTGCCTCGGTAGTTGCACTGTTAGCAAAGTGCAGGTAGTCCAGGGTGTCTGGTCCCACGTCTCTCGTGTCCGCCACGGGTCTCAGCTTTGTTGTGGATGTGGATCGGAGTCGGAGAAGTCTGGAAGTCCAGTTCCTGAGTCGCTGAGTCTTCGGGTTCCGGCAGGAGCGTCGACAAAGCAAACCGGCATGTTACTGGTGGTGCCTGTTTGCACAGGGTGTTCACTCCTTGACCACAAGGGAGATGTCTTCAGTCTTCTAGTCGGTATAGAACGTCGAAGGTCCGAGAGTTTTGTTTCAGAGTTTCAGTCCAGGATAATCTAATGTCTCTAGACACAGCTCCTATCTTTATACTGATTTTAGGGGCTGGATTACCTGCTAGGTCCCTCCTAGGGGTGGACCCTGAGAAGGGGTTGATTACACCCCTTTCTCTTTGTCCAGTTTCGCGCCAGAGCGAGGCTGGAGTGCCCCAGCAACTGGTTTGAACCTGGCTATGCATGGAGCACATTGTGTGCCCCAGGCAGTGTCTGGAAAAGCATCTTTCCATTCAACCCACCCTGCCCCAATACACTACAGGCTGTCTGGGGAGGTGCTAGCACCTCCCTCGACAGGAAACCTATTGTCCAGGCCTCCCTTGCCGGAGTTTCATCCAGCTGCAGGAGGTCAGACTCGTGTCTGTGGCAGCAGCATCCATTTTGTGATGCTGAGGCTCTGTTTAACTTTAACCGGGTAAAGCAGTAACTACATCTCTTCTCCCTCTAGAAGGGTGGAATGCTACCCCCGCCGCCAGAACTGGTGGGGGTAGTATTCCAAAGTGTTTGACACCTTACATGATATGTTTTAATAAAGCCAAACCAAAGTTAGCATTAACCGTGAGGATTATAATGCACTTAAGAGTATATGGTATGGCTATATCATAGAACAGCTATAAGGACATGGTTCCGAAAGCTGCAGAGGGGCTCAGCTCATGCTAGGGCACCCTCTCACATAAAACCAAGCACTCTGCCTCCAGGATTTTTTAGGCCTACCATAGGAGTGACTTATAGGTGCATATGTGTCTATATATAAGGTTGATATAGATATACTATATCTAAGTAAGGGGTGATTACACCACCTTACCCAAGCTGAGTGATCAACCTGTGGTGACACAAAGGGATGTACAAAAGTTCCCCGGGAAGAGTGACAGAGAGGTGTGTGTGTGCTAGTGAGTGGGGGGAATCCCCTAGTTGGAACTAGAACCCTCACACACCCAGCAAGCTAGGTGTCATGCTTCATCATATGGGCTCTGCTCCTCGTCAGACTGGCGCTGCAATGTCTGACGGGCTCCCGAAACCGGGGCTCTTTATCGGAGATCTTTTGTTCCCGCCATATGGTGCATGTGTGTGAGAGGGCCTGGGGAGTGTGGTCGTGACGTGGGTTTTAAGTTAAAAAAGGTGAGTCAGTCCACATATTAAATTTATTCTCGTAGTAGACTCCCTTGGTTAAAAACAAAGAATGGTGGTGTGGGAGGGGAGAGACAATGACCCCAGTACTACTAAGGTCAATTGGACTACTACCCTCAATTATCGGTCGACATGTTTCTTGCCTGATGGCAATTCTTCAGGACCTAAATAGGATCGTACCACACAGTGAAAATACTAGTGACAAATATATATACAAAAGTGAAGGGTTAAAACTTGCAGGTAGGTATATGACCCTGCTGCTCTGCGTCATTACCTAGACGCTGTTCGTGGGGTAGGTGAAACCGTTTGGACTGCTGCCGCCGGAGGTACTATACCTCCCCAGCCAGTCCCACGGGAGCAGACTGAGAGGTCCACCAGGGATCCGGTTTAGGGCTTTGCAAACTGCAGCAGGACTGACTAGCCTGCATCTTGGTATTACTGACTGAAACACGGTCATATACCTACCTGCAAGTTTTAACCCTTCACTTTTGTATATATATTTGTCACTAGTATTTTCACTGTGTGGTACGATCCTATTTAGGTCCTGAAGAATTGCCATCAGGCAAGAAACATGTCGACTGATAATTGAGGGTAGTAGTCCAATTGACCTTAGTAGTACTGGGGTCATTGTCTCTCCTCTCCCACACCACCATTCTTTGTTTTTAACCAAGGGAGTCTACTACGAGAATAAATTTAATATGTGGACTGACTCACCTTTTTTAACTTAAAACCCACGTCACGACCACACTCCCCAGGCCCTCTCACACACATGCACCATATGGCGGGAACAAAAGATCTCCGATAAAGAGCCCCGGTTTCGGGAGCCCGTCAGACATTGCAGCGCCAGTCTGACGAGGAGCAGAGCCCATATGATGAAGCATGACACCTAGCTTGCTGGGTGTGTGAGGGTTCTAGTTCCAACTAGGGGATTCCCCCCACTCACTAGCACACACACACCTCTCTGTCACTCTTCCCGGGGAACTTTTGTACATCCCTTTGTGTCATTAGTCTGTAGGACGAGTACACTGGACCCCGTAAAATATTGTCCTAGCTTTGTTCCCCTCCTTGTATTGATGATCAACCTGTGGTGTCAGTTTGGATGGTCAGCCAGATGTGGCATAATACATGCTGCAGCCCCTGGTAGGCCTTGGATGCACCTATGCCCTGGGTAACTATGGTACACTATACAGGGGCTCACAAAGGTGACCCAATACCCAATCAGGTATGTACCTAAAGTTCATGGTATCAAATTAGAGAGAGAACAGCTGGGCTGTGGGTCTGATTAGCAGGCCCACAGCCACACTAAAGTCGAAAAACCAGAGAATCACAGTAAAATGTGGGGGTGACCATAGGAAGCAGACCCTACTCTCCTACAAGGGGAGCGACCTAGCCTTCTGCAAGGTCAGGGGTCGCTTCTACTGCCACGCAGCGGCCGCCATTTAGGGCTGTGAGGGAGGCAGGAGCAGCTGGGAGACGGGAGCGGGGCGGCGAGGGGGCGGGCCGCAGGAGAGCAGCGGCGGGAAAATTAGATGGCCGAGGGTACAGAAAAAAAGGGGGGGAAACGCACAGGGAGCAATAGACAAATCACAAAACCCTGAAACTTACCCACAGATTAAGGGGAACACACAATACAAACAGTGGAGGCAAAAGTAAAATCTGCAACAGTCAACAGCTCGGGGGCACAGCGAGATCAAACTCCCAATCAGCAGCGGCAGCGAAGGAGGCAGCGGTGAACTGGTGGAGCTGTGCGGCAGCAGGGGAGCGACCTGGCCTTCATTGTTAGTAGTTGGTTCTGTTTTAGGCGGCGCTAACAGCAGAAATGGGTTGGTGCAAGCTGCCTCCTGATGAGAGCCCCAGCACTTATTTTTCTACAAATTAACCACTGACAGGGGTGTATAGCTTTACCCGTAGTGTTATATAGGACTGTGACATAAGAGTGAACTCACACCCAGGTGCGCATTGTAGGTATACCTGCAGTGTGATATTGGACTATCACACAGAACTGAGACTCACCTTCAGGGAGCAATACACTTTAACACACAAGGTGACATAGAACTGGGGATCACACAAATGGAGCAACGGACTTGCACACACAGACTGACTTAGAAATGAGACAGACACCACGCGGTGCATGGCAGTTGTACACAGTGTGGCACGGGATTGAGGGTTCACCCTCTGGTGCATTTCACATGTATACATTGTGACTTCAAATTTTGACACTCACCTTCTGGTGCACTGTATCTGTAAACAGTGTGACAAAGAATTGAGACTTACAACAAGTAACTGTGCAAGCACAGTAATGTTAGACTGACGTTCACTCCCAGGGAGAAAAGCTATTGGTCACACAGAGTGACTTAGGAGTGAGACTTCCATCCTGTGGTGCATTGCAGGTGTACACAGTGTCACACTGGATTCAGACTCACCCACTCTGGTGCATTGCAGGTGTACACAGTGTCACATAGGTCTGAGTCTCACGCGAGGATGCATTGTAACTGTACAAGCAGTGTAATAAAGGACTGAGTCTCATTGCCAGCGAGCAATGCGGTTGTTCCCAGAGAGTGACTTAGGGGTGACACTCATATTCTGTGGTGCATTGTAGGTGCACAAAGTGTCACGTAGGATTGAACCTCGCACTCTCTGGTGCACTGCAGGTGTGGGGTATTACACGCTGTCACATAGGCTTGAGACTCATACCCTCTGGTGCATTGCCGGTGTACACAGCGTCACATTTGATTGTGACTCACACCCTCAGGTGCATTGCAGGTCTACATAGTGTGACCTAGGAGTGAGACTCACACCTAGGTGTGCAGTGTACCTGTACACACAGTGTGACATAGAACTGAGATTCACACCCAGTGTGCAATGCACTTCGTCACACAAAGTGACAAAGGAATGAAGCTGGCACTCCAGGTGAAGTGCAGTTGTAAGAGTGATATGGAGTCACACAAAAACTTGTGGCTGGGAGCTGCTGTGCCTAGGTAGAGAGGTGCTGGGGGCCGGGTTGCACAGAAGGCTTGAGTTCAAACAAGCAATCAGCAGCCTAATATCAATTGGTGCATGCGCAGTGCTAGCCACCTCAGGCTTACCATTGTCAGATGCAAAGCACCATGCTATGGTCTAAGAATAGTAGTCAATCTAGCCAGCCAGAATAAGCTTTCCATCCAGTCAATTAGACCCTTGGACTCAGGGCTATAAGTGCGATGAAAAAAGTGGAGGGTCTCTAAAAGGGGCATGGCCTATGTAATTATAGGAGTGACTTAAAACGTAATCTAAATTTTTGTGATTTCCATGGTGTTCCAACTGACTGATATATTGGTGTCTCTCTGAGCTTTCAGTTACTGCACCCAGACCTATAACACAACAACTGTCAAATACCTAAAGGCAGCCTAGAACACTGGCTTTGTAAATGGTTGTCTCTGTTGCTTCTGCAGAGGGGCCAAGGTTTGGATGGCCATGTATTCTGAACCCCTTTTTTAGCCACTGACAGGCACTGTGAGAAACTCGCACTGCCTTCAGCCTCAACTCCAGAGCTCTCAATCATGGCCCATTACAAACAACTTGAGGCTACTCAGTTCAAAGTATGCACTATACAAGACTAATAGGTTAAACAAAATAAATACAAAACCACATCATCCTGGAAATAGCTAGCACTGTTATGGAGTGCAATATTAAGAAGAACGTGAACTATAAACAGGAACTAAATCATTAACATGGATTACCTTAATATGTTTTACATTCATTATTCAGAAATCGTCAATAAATTTACCAGAAAAGTTAAGGACATGAGTTATTTGGAGTGAGAAGGATAGGGGAGGGATAAAAGGGGAAGAGAAGTTTGCATTCATGTAGCACCTGTTACTCCTGATGGGTGTTGAAGCTCTCTTCTGGAAAGTAGGACGCTACTCCGGAATCCATAAAGGATTAGTGTTGAAAATTAGTATAGTGAAATATGAAGTCATTTGAGTGGTAGATATGTTATTCAGTTATTTTTATAGAGAAGGGTAGGTTGCGGGATATTGTATTGTATTGAATTGTAATTGCAGTTATATAGCTATTACTATCCCTGACAAGGCGCCAAAGCACTTTTTCGGCGAGTAGCACGCTACTCCGGGACCCATAGAATATTAGTGTTGAATTAGTATTGTGAAACATGCAAGTACATTTTAAGTGGTGGTTAGGTTAGTCAGTTATTTGATTTGGATTCGGAAGGATAACAGAAGGATAGAAGAGGAAAAAAAAGGTTTGTATTTAAAAACTGACTAACCTAACCACCACTTAAAATGAACTCGCATGTTTCACTATACTGATTCAACACCAATCCTCTATGGGTCCCGGAGTAGCGTGCTACTCGCCGAAAAAGCGGTCCCCTCAAAGCCCTGCTTCCACTAGAATCAGGCTCATATACCCCCTCTGCAAATTACAGGTGCCCTGCTTCGGCACCAGATTCACAGAGCTGCACAAAAAATGGGGAATTATATCTACAAACCAAATTTGAGCCCAATTTGCATGCATTATTGACAACTTTTTTCACAACCAACTTCTATTCAATTGTAGAAGTGATCACAAAACAAAATTTAGTACATGTAGCTCCTAACTCCTAATTGGTACTAGTGCAATGTAGATGGAAATACTAGTTGCAGCGTTTTTTAAACTCGCAACAGCGTTATATATACTCTGGGCAATCAGCTGGCGTGGTCAGAGTTGTCCTTCGAGGGATCCTCGGAGACATGCGGCAGTGATTGGCACCCGAGCCGCGGAAGCTGCGGCAAGGGAAAGCAGATTTTACCCAGCAACGTTTGAAAACTGGCATTTTTGACAGCTTGATTGGTTTGGGGCGGAAAGTCAAGGTTCTGGTCAAACTGCGTGCCTACATTTTTTATTCTGACCGATGTCATTTGCAGTGAGAAGAATGGATGTTTGGGAGGGAGGGATTCAGTACAGAAACTGCCCATTTTTGTGTGTGGAAAAAGGCCACTTTATTGAAACAGGTGTACATCACAATTTTTCCTGGCAAATCGCCTTACAAAACGAAAACCTCACTAATCATCCAGTGAACTAGTCCCTGGACCACCACCCACCGGTCCCTCCCCCAACATACCCACCCTGCAGGATCCACAAGGTTGCTGTTGTCAAAATAATAAAAGAAGACCAACTACACATGTGGATTGGATAATCTTTTGGATTTGTTAATTACTTTGGAAAAACAGGACTGGCTTTTGCTCGGGATACTACGTTTATATATTTGTTGTTGTGGATTTTTTCCACATCAGATGGTGGCGTAGTGATAGACGTCACTTTTATCCGTGGTAGCAGCCTTATATGTTGTGTAAATTACCACTTACAACTGAGCGCAAGCTTATAACCAACTATTATAACTTCTTTTCGTTTTATACCCACCCTGCAGCTCACTCATTTAACTGTAATGCATGTCAACATTCCTAATTTCTATTCCCCCTACATCCTATGAGTATATGTATGTACCTGTAAGTAACCAAATGTCCTAAACTGAACCTGCAACTGCCTGTTTACCCTCCCCTTGGACATGGTTCCTCAACTGGCAACCCCAACCAACTTCTGCCATCTCCTGTCAAACATTTCATGCCCCTGGAGCACCTGTTCTAAGCGATAACATACACACACTCTGCCCCATTGCCCCAGTTTCAACAACTATCTAAAAAAAACAAAATTGCACCCCGGGAAACCCCAACAAACGGGCTGGGAGGGAGGGGAAACTATGCTACTCTAAACTCACACTACGAGCCACCAGGTCACCTGCATCGAAAAGGCTGGCTGGTAGTCCAACCTGACCCCCTAAATATACCTTGGGCTACGTTTGGGCTATATACATTGCCCAATACAAAATGGCAGTCGTTGGACTGCACCACCCTCCATATTTCCCCCGAGGGAAGACTTCCCTCTTGTCAGCTTCCCCCCCAAACCCCCTTGAAAGAGAGGGGTGCAATACAGAAACTGACCACGTTTTGTGTGTGAAAAAGGCTGCTTTATTAAAACATGTGCACATCACTAATTTTCCTGGCAAACCGACTTACAAAACTAAAGCCTCGCAATACATCCAGTGAACCAGCTCCCTAGCCCATCCCCACCCCTACCCCCCAACATACCCACTCTGCAGCTAACTCATTTAACTATTGCATTTTAAAATGTCCAACTTTCTATTCCCCCTACATCCTATGAGTATACTATGAACCTGTAAGTAACCAAATGTCCTAAACTAAACCTTGAACTACCTGCCTACCCTCCCCTTGTACATGGTTCCCCAGCTGGCAACACCAACCAACTTCTGCCAACTTCTGTCAAACTTTTCATGCCTCCTCCACCCAGACAAGGGGGGTTGTGAAACTACCTACTTTTCTGTCCCCCATTCCTTAACCTTTGGTGTGTGGCAAACCACCTACCACCTAACGTTCCAAACCTTGGCCAAATGCAAATCCATTCCCATCCGAGACAGAG
Source organism: Lissotriton helveticus (assembly GCF_964261635.1). Taxonomy (NCBI): domain Eukaryota; kingdom Metazoa; phylum Chordata; class Amphibia; order Caudata; family Salamandridae; genus Lissotriton; species Lissotriton helveticus. The sequence continues at coordinate 1,773,279,895 of NC_136057.1, forward strand.
GTACCCAATCTCCCCTAAAAAACTCTGTTGTCTCAAATGTAATGCCCAAATGACAAATTCGACCGAAAACAATCTCCCTTCAAAAGCGCACCATCTCCCTATTAATTTTACTCTGCGCCCTGTCTATTGGCGCCGGCTTACATGCCCCTCTCCAAGGTCGCCTCGGCACAAATTCAGTCCATAGTACAAAAACCCCTGTCCACTGCTCTTTTATCTCCAAGTCCCTTTTCATAGTCCTCAACAACAACACCCCTTTCTTCCTGACTAAGTTATTCTCCCCAAAATGAAGAATCAACACAGCACCTTGACCCAAACATCATGCTGTTTAATGTGTGTGGAAAGTCCCAACAAAGCATTTTCCCCTTTCCCCTCCAAGTAACCCGAAAAGATGATCATTGAAACCCAAATTAGAACCCACGCCCCTCTGGGATGATTGTTTAGCTGCCAACTTGATAAAGGAGTGGCCCACTACCCAGATATCCAACTCCACAGCCTCTGGGCCAGCTACTCCACATAGAATGGAAACAAACAAGCAGTAAGTAATTCACCAAGCAGGTTCCGCTGCGCTTCCCTCTTCCCCCAGTTCCCTCGCTTACTGCCTATAGCAATCCGACGATAAGCGGCCCAGATGCATAATATCCTAACGCACCCAACCCCTATTTCCAACTTCTGATGCTGCCCTAATGCAAAAAGATTTTGTTCTGTACTCGGATGCCTGTACTCCAAGCTGGGCCAAGGCCTTACAAAGCATCGCTATTAACTGGTATTCCATCACATTGCCTCATAGGAGGTGCTGAAAGACCAAACTTCTGTCTGCCTTACAACAAGCCACCCGGCGCTCTCCCCATACCACCGGACATGGGCCAGATGAACCCATTGATTTCAAGATGACCCACTTCCCCGGTGCTCTCCAATCGGTTTTGGAGTGACCAAGCCATTTTTTCCCATCTCCCGATGCCCTGACCACATCCACCCAACAGAGTCCTCCTGTGCTCCTGCCCCACAACAGTTCCGATACTGTGTGGAAAAAGCAATTCTCTCCCATGTCTCTGCACACCTCAGGCAACTGCTGCATCACTTTAACCAGTAGATTCCAAGACAAGGACTTCCCAATCTTCCAGTATCCTGCATCTCAGTTCGCCCACCAATGGAGGGTAACCCCATAACAGTTTGCCCATTAAGGCCAATCTCCCCGTAGTTGTCACTGCGACAAACCCCTGTCAATTATGTCCAAGATATACTGGATCACATCCTCGACCCTCGCACTGCTCACTTCCCGGCTCTGCGCACCCAACGCCGGAAATTCCAGCCAAGCCTGAATGTATGCACTGTTCATAAACTCTGCCAGCGACCCTACCACCAGTTGTACCATCCTGCGTTACCTACGGACCACAAGTTCTCTAGCATGGGTGTTGGGTCTCTGAGTCCTTGGCTAACCCACAGAATCCCCCCCACTGTGAACGAGACAAGGCATCCCAATGTCATTGTACACCCCAGACACATGTCACGCCCTGAAAGCTATGTCATGATTCAAGCATCCTAACACAAAAAAACATAACTGTGTCAGGACCTGAATGTTCCTAGTGGACTGTCTAATCCCCCACCTTTGTTATTCAAAAGGCGGGAACCTGGAGCTTTTGAGTAGGTCCTGCACAATGCTCCTAAACAGGCAAGTAAGTGAAATGGATGTGCATGTCCTGGGGGGGGAGTGTACAGGTCTCTTATGGATTGCTCTCACACACCCCGAAGGATGCCATGCTTCATCATTGGGCTGTGCTCCTCGTCGGGCCGGTACTGCACTGCCCGACGTGCACCCACAAAGGGGCTTTTTGCTGGAGAGCTTTTAAGAGACAGCCGTTGGGTGTGTGAGGGTATGTGGTCTGGGTAGTGAATTGAGTGTGAATCGTGGATTAAAATAGGTTTAGTACTGCCCTGTATGCAACACCATTTTTATTCTGGGGGTATACTAACCTAACTAAAAATGTGTGAGCCCTGTCTGGAGCTAATGATCCTACAGGGTCCAGTTAGTGTAAAACATGCTTTTCGCCTTCTGTCCCTAACGAGTCAATCGGCAATTCTTCAGGACCGGTGTCTAAAAAGGAGTATGATTATCCTAACTCTAACACTACAGCAATGCCAGTGCTGAGTACCGCATTGTCACAAGCGTTGCTTTAGGTGTAAGGGCCTGGACTTGTTTGAGACCCCTGGTAATGAGGTCAAGTACGGATGGGATTGCCAAAAGAGCACCACGTTGCTCGAATATTAGGGTGGCGTGCAACTAGCGGACGTCCTACCCCTGCTCTGGCTTCAGTTAGAGACCTGTACACTACCCATTTCACTTACTTTCACTTACTTATTCACCACCTTTGCCACTGACATGTTGTCCACACAAAATAATACTCTCCTGTATGCTAACTCCGCGCCAAATAGGGTCACTGCTTCCAGCAAAGGAAACAGTTCCAAGAATGCTAGTCTCCGGCCTCCGTTTTGCCACATGGCCGACCATGGCTCAGCACACTATCTACCCTGCCAATATAGATCAAAACCCTGTCCCCCCCCCCACTGCATAGGAGAAGATTTCTATGTTTCAATCTACGTCCTCCTGTCTCACCAAAGGTATACAGTTGAATTCCTGCAGGAAAAAACACCACATTCTCAGGTCCTCTTTGACCCCTGCTGAGAGTCCTACATGATGATGAGGCAGAGAACACCCTGACAATGCCCGCCCCAACATCCTTCAATACGTCCTCCCCACCCGTACTACCCTGCACGTAAAATTGAGTTGTCCCAACAAGACTTGAATCTCTCTCACTTTCACTTTTCCCCTTTCCAGCATGCACATTAACAGTGTTAGAATTTTCTCCTTTTTGTCCTGTGGTAACGTGGATTCAGTTCGCATGGAATCAATCTCAATGCCCAAAAACTACAGCAACGGCACCCCTAGTTCACCCATGAGTTCTTGGAATTGTGCCAGTAGAACTTGGCAGTCTGCTGAACTAGGTGCCCCCACAATGAAGAAATCACCCAAATAGTGGGTTACCAGCTCGTGGCCCATCTGCCATGTAAAACCCCCCTGCTGAAGCACTCAAACAGAGCGCATGAAATGGAGCAACCCATTGGCAATGCTTTGTCCACGTCCCATTTTCCTTCTAATTGCAAATACAATAGCTGGAAGTCATCCGGGTGTACCGGAAGCATCCGAAGAGCTGACTTCACATTGCATTTTGCCATTAACGCTCCAGGCCCGCCGTTGCTACCAGTGACATGGCCACTTCTACCGAGGAGTAGGACACCAAGGCTACTTCATCCACAATGAAATCATTCACCGATCTAACCTCAGGCAACAACAAATATTTGATCAAACTAAATTATCCCTCATCTTTCTCGGGAACCACTCTAATTGGGGACATAATCAGAGTTACCTTTGACCAATTATGAAAGGGTCCTGCCATTCTCCCCTCTGAGACCTCTTTCACCAATGTTTCCCACACCGCCTGCCTATTCTCTTTTGCTGTGAGCAAATTGTCCACCCACTGCTTAATCAGCGGACCCCGTACCCCAAACGAAAGCCCCAATGAAGCCCTTCCCGCAACAACGCAGCCTCCTCTGCTCGCTTGTAGAACTCTAGCCAGTACTCCAACCTCTCTAGGTTTACGGGAGAACGAGCATTTTGCACCAATTCTCTAGCCCCCCCTCCCTATTCCCGTAGGGACCTGAGAACTGCTGCTGATGCCCTCCTTGGCAACTCTCCTATGGTTGCCACTGTCCCATGCCCCAGCTATGGGATGCACTCCCTGTCCTGTAAAAGTTGATAAGGGTGTGTAACCCTGCACATTTGGAACACTCATGGCAGAATTTTCAGTATTCTCGCATGCACATTCCTTTATTAAAAACCCAGCAAGTGCCTCCTAACCCTGGTTGCGTTTTGGTGCTCCTCCCACCCCTCTCCTGGTGGAACATTCCTGAAAGGGGCAATACATATTAGGAAGACCACTTGCTGTAAAATAGTCTTCCCCCGGTTTGTGGCCCCCATGGTCTGCTGCCATAGATCCTAGTCTAGTTCACCCCATTTTGCTTCTGAATCCCAAGCCAGCCATACATAGCCCAATACAAAATGGCAGTCGCTGGACTGCTCCACACTCCTAATCTGCAAGGGGGGCAGACTTCCTTCCGGTCAGCTGGCCCTCAGCCCCCTTCTGTAGCGTCTACTGGCAAAACTGACTCTCATAAATTGAAAATAAGGCCAATGCTCAAGCCAAAAACAAGGAGAGCGGAGAATGGCTGAGAAGGTTCAGTAGTGTGGCCTATTCACAAAGGCATTTCGGAGCACATAAATTTGTACTCTCGCAGTACTGTTTTACGTACTCTTATGCAGTGGTTGAAGTGCTTTAAAAATGTATAGGAACTGTAATGCTGAATGCAATGGGGGTGGGGGTAAGTGAACTTGGGGTGGGGTCAAAGGTGTGGCTAAAAGAAAACTATTCTGTCACTTTTTTCTGTCTGTCACCTTCAGGTCACTACTAATAAAATATGCCAAAGGTTAAAAGAAAAATAAATGCAAGTTAAGTTAGTCAGTGGGAAATGCATGAATCGTACATTATGAAACCTCTATTAGTTAATGCATTGCAGATGTCTATATCTGTAACAAGAGAGCTTCAGATTTAAATCCTAGTTGATGTAGTGGAGGATAGTGACTTATGAATGATTAGTGCTCTAAGGTACCAATCTGTGACAGACAGCACTGTGTATATGTAAGTCATTATTATTTTAAACTTGCATTGCACACAGTATAAAGTAGGCTTTTAGAGAATGCGCGAAAAGATTTAAGATAAAGTGCTTTCAAAAGTCAGATTTTAGTACTGCCCAAACTGTACATAGTGCAACTTTTTTATAACTCTCCATTAAAAGCATACACTTCATAGCTCAGCTGGTAAATCCCTTGCAATATCACTCAAAAAGGTTAAATCGGTGTCATCACGAAGTAATTCCGTCAATTAAACCCAATACCGGCTTTTAGGCACCCTTCACATTTGTAGACTAACCAATTGTGCACGTTTACATTTCTTCCAGGCAGTCACCCTGGCAAGAAGGCTTGTTTAGCTGTCTGCCCTCCCTTGGTTTCACGGCACAGTTCAACTGAAGCATTTCAACTATCAGAGTTAACATCGAGAAACTGTTCTGTTTTCGCAAAACCTTGGGGAAAGTCTTTTCTTAAATTAGGAAAGTATGGGCATGTCATGCCCCTCAGATCCCACCCACTTCGACCGCTGCTCTTACGTGCCTTTATGAATTGGCATCAAAACATCTAAAATGGTAATATTTCTATACAGGTAACACAACTAGAAATGACTGTACCCTCTTTTAAGTTGTATTACTAATACAGAGTTGAATATTTCAGGACTAATTCACAAGCGCATGGACGAGTATGTAAAGAGTACTCCTGTAGTTTTGTTTCCTTTACACCTAAATGCTTCTGTAAATCGGACCATATAGGTTAAATTTGCAATCAACAGCACTGTCCCCAAAAACAGAAATTAGAATGCAAGGAAACCAGTGAGTCCTGGGAGCGGGTAAAAAAAAAATAAGAGCAAAAAATATGCATTGACTAATAGGTACACACATTCACAGAATCAGACAATACAGCACAATCCACAAAGGTTCGCCACATCTTATACCAAAACCTTTTACACACCGACACCGCTAAGACACTATTAAAAATTGGGCACAGCTGTACATAAGAACATTGCAACATAACACAATTGAGATCTGACTTTTCTTATTTTTGTGCACCAACATCCATCTTTGTACGGCGTGAAATTAGTTTCCTCCCTTCAAAAGGCCGCCTTCAAAGAAAAATCTGTTTCTAGAATTGTTCTCTTTGTAATAAGTGACCAGGTAGAAGGGTGGTTAAAGCACAGATTGCTAAAAAGTCCCTCAGCGTTATCACTGTTTCTAGTCAAGTTGTTGTTAATCATTGTGGCTGATGCAGGGTTAGTTTATGTTGTGTACTGCCGTTAGACATATTGTAATCTAGTAAAGTCCCTCCCTCTTTATTTCTCTACTTAGACTTTGAATATTGACCTACTATGTAAACTAGATCAATGCTTATTGGATGGAGTTTATAGCTTGTGAGAGTCCTTAATGGCAACTAGGCTCAGCAACCCAACACAAGCTTATCATTTGATATTTGGCAAACCTTTGGGGTTTATGGGAATCAATTTTGTCATCTGGGCTGTAAGAAATGGGGTTATCGGTTGAGAGGATGGAAGCCCCACTTAGGCAACAGCCACAATCCTTGTCAGGGTGATCCACAAAGTCACTAAATTAGCCTGGGTTTACACGCTAGTAGTCTATTCTAATTTAGGGGTAATGTGTAATTGATTTATGCAGCACACAAACAGTAATGAAGTGAAAACCTAACATAAAAAAATCCCAACCCAATTTAGAAAAATAAAGTAAATATAAATAAAATGAGAACAAAATGAGAAAAATCCATTGAATTGAACCGGAGATATTGAATTTTAAAGGTTGAAGTAAAAATAGCATTAAGAAGCAGAATGCGCCAACTGTGAGAATATGGTCACACTGGACCAGCACAAACCAATAATTTGAGGCCAACCACAATGGAGCACAGGCGGGCACATGACCAAGTTTGGCCTCCTGGGAGTTGTGCCATATGTCCTTGGTATGAGGTCTGAGTGGTCTTCCTTTACGGAGATTTGCCTTATACGGTGTCAGTTCCGATGAGGCTTTTAGCTGTGTGGCAAGGCTTTGCGGGGCTTTGCACCGCTGGACGTCAGTTCCGATGAAGCTTTCAGCTGTGCAGTGAGGCTTTTTGGGGCTTTGTGTCGCTCGGCATCCGTTCCAATGAAGATTTCTGCTATGCGGCGAGGCTTTGCAGGGTTTTGCGTCGCTTGCCATTGGTTCCGATGAAGCTCTCAGCTGTGTGGTGAGGATTTGCGGGACTTCACGTCGCTTTGCGCTGAATTTGATGGAACCTTCAATTAGGCAAGAAGGAGTTCTCTCTGATGCTAGCCAAGGGTCTGAGACCTGGGCAGGCACATCTTGGGGATCAGGGACTCACTCAAGCAGAAGACAGCAGCAGGCTCAGGCGGGTTTATTCACAAGTCCAAGCAGGTCCAATTGCAACAGGTCAGCTAAGCAGTTGGAGGGAGGCCTCTGAAGCTTGTTGTGTCCCTGTAGCTCACGCAGAGCAGCCAATTAACCATTTGGAGTCATTCTGGGCAATCTGGGATGAAGGCAAACGGGTCCACTCTTCCTTCTCTAGCAGTAGGGCAGTCCTTCATCTGGAACTGCCACATGTCCAGGAGTTTTCTTCTGAGTGGCTCTGGAGGTCCAATATGTATGTCTGGTGCCAGCCTTTGTGTGAGGGATTCCCTATAATACCTCCATATCTGGTTCTAGAAAGCTCTTTCCCTTCCCTGTCAAAACTGCAAACCGCCTGAAGTGACAAAAGGCTACTGGCAAGTTCCTTTGGGTGTGCTGGAGACAACGCCCTTTAAAATGTAAGTGGGCGCAGGGTACAGCTCCTCCCCCAGCCACCCTGGCACCCTGGCAGGATGGACCATCCTGTCCACACTTCCTCTCCTTTGTGTCACTCTCTGAAAGGGATACACAAATCCCCCAACAGCAGAGCCATTCACAGTCATGTGACCCAGAATATGGCAGAATGCACAAATGGTTACGACAAGAAAATGCATTATTTCTAAAAGTGACATTTTCAGAATATTGTGACAAAAAATATGACTTTACCATTGAAAAGGATTTAAAACTTTAATTCATTTGAGTCTAAACAGCATATCTCTATCTGTCTATATGCTCCCAATCCAAAGTTAGCACTTATTAAATGTAATAAGCTTCGTCAATGGGAATGATAGGCCTTACAGCAGTTAAAAATTACTTTATGAGTTTTTCACTTCCAGGGCATGTAAAACTTAAACACACATGTCCTACTTTTTAAATACAATGCACCTGCCTGATTAGTCTTTAGGACCTACCTTAGGGGTCCCTTAGAAGTATTAAAAAAGGAGGGTTTTTATTAGGCATGGGCGTAAAACTACGCTAGGCTCGCGGAGTGTGCATAGTTTGCGCAACTATGTGCTACGCGAATCACACGTAGCACAGTGCAAAAATGCATAGCGGGCATTTTTTGCTCGCTCGCGGTCCTCAACGTCAAGGTGGCGACTGCGAGCAAGCAAAATCAACATCCCGGCGAGACTTTTAACTCGTTCAGCAACATCAAGTTGCCGATCGCAAGCATGGAAAATAAACCTCCCGGCGAGATTCTCAACGCGGGGAGGTCAGGTTTCTCATTGCGAGTGGTCGCATATGCTCACGATGAGAAACTACCAGTCCGCGTTGAGAAAGCTGCAGCTCGAGTACAAACCTACTCGAGCAGCAGAAAACGACCGCTTGCACTGTGCATGATGCCGTATGCAATGATTACACAGTGCGGAAAAGCATCCGGCACTGTGCAATCATTGCGAACAGCATTTCCCTGCCGCACTACGCACTTCGCTTAGCTTCGCGTAGCGCTACTACGCGAACTACGCACAGAGTTAGTTTTTATCCTGGTAAAAGGTTTGTTTTGTCAGGTTGAAAATGGCAGTTTAAAACAACACTACACACGTTTTAAAAGGCTACTTTCATGGGTGGCACAATGAGTGCTGAAGCCCACTAGCAGCATTTAATTTATAAACCCTCGGTACATGTAGTACCAAATGTTAGCGACTTATATGTAAATTAATGGACCAAGCAGGTGTCAGCCAATTTTACCATGTTTGAAGGAAAGAGCACAAGCACTGTAGCACTGGTTAGCAGTGGTAAAGTGCACAGAGTCCAAAAAGCTAACAAAAATGTGTTCCGCAAAGGAAGGGAATGAAGGCAAAATGTTTTAGGTGTTCATGTAGGGAGGGTCATGTTCAACATGGGAAAACTAATTAATCAGAGTGCTAGCCTAAACAGTGCACATTTATTTAACTCAAAAAGGGAGTAAACATACCCATCAATTTTTCCTCATATTGCATATTTGAATTTCTTCAAGGTTTTTGAGTCACTTCTGCTGAGCCCAGCCGAGGTCCACCCAGATTATAAAATGTGATTCAGGTTATGTGAATGAGACTTCTTTGTTTTTCAACTGTATCCATGGAAATAGCCTTTAGGAGCACACTAATTTCCTTAGCTAGTGTTCTTTGCAACAAGCTTCTCGAAATTTCCTTAGCAAGACAAAAATCCTAGAGTTTCATTCAAATTTTATCTCTTCAAATCCTCAATGAACATTGTCTTTACATCCAAACGGCTCTTGCATAAATATGTTTTTACACTAGTTCTTCTAATTACCTTTATTGGTCCAGTAACCCTTTCTTCTTTTGGTTTTTAGGAGGAATCCTCAATGTTCTTCCAGTTTGGTCCGTCCATCGAGCAGCAAGCCTCCGTCATGTTAAACATTATGGAGGAGTATGACTGGTACATCTTCTCCATTGTCACCACCTACTTCCCTGGTTACCAGGACTTTGTTAACAAGATACGAAGCACCATTGAGAACAGTTTTGTGGGCTGGGAGCTGGAGGAGGTCATTGTACTTGACATGTCCCTGGATGACGGGGACTCCAAAATCCAAAACCAGCTCAAGAAGCTACAGAGTCCTGTGATCCTGCTCTACTGCACTAAGGAGGAGGCCACATACATCTTTGAGGTAGCCCACTCAGTGGGGCTTACTGGCTACGGGTACACGTGGATCGTACCCAGCCTGGTGGCGGGGGACACGGACACTGTGCCAGCGGAGTTTCCAACTGGGCTCATCTCAGTATCCTATGACGAGTGGGACTATGACCTTCCCGCCAGGGTGCGAGATGGGATTGCCATCATCACCACAGCAGCGTCAACTATGCGGTCAGAGCACAAGTTCATCCCAGCGCCCCGGAGCAGCTGCTTCAACACTCAGGAGAAACGGATCTACCAATCCAACATGCTGAACAGGTGAGCCCTGGTTCCACAAACAAGCACAAGGGAGATCAGTCAGGTGCATGTATTGACCTCATCCAATTCAAGGATAAAAGAATGTTTGGAGGAAAGACAGGTGTAAGTTGGCTCTATGATCCTAAATCGGAAGGTGCAATATTACAGCACTTCACTTCTGATTATTTATTTTGTTCATTTTATTTTATTTGATTGGAGGTATTCATAAAGTGTTAACACAACCCTAGAGGGAACAGTTGAGTGCTGTACATTGTAGCAGGATCCAACACATAAACATAAACCTGCAGGTATGTTTGCATTGAGAATTCAGGGCAATAAATGCAAGGAATTAAAGAAGAAACTGCATCAACGAGGCGAGGTTTCAGTCTCACATCATGGGAAGATAGAGATGATGTGAGCTTTGAGACTTTTCTGTTATTGGTAACCCAAAGTAGCAGGTCTCGGATGCAAATGAAGACTATTTTAGAGTCTTAGTCCATATGTTGAGAAAGGCTGGTTGAGTGTGTGTTCTTGTGAGTTCTCTGGCTTGTATACAATTGTGTGGAAAAATATATTTTTTCATTAAATTTTATATTTTTCATTGATTTTCCTGGGAGGAAAATACTGCAAATTTATTTTGCAAATATTTTATCTCGGCAAAATAATTGAGCATCCCTCAGAATACTTTGAGTGTATTTTTCTAACAAAATCGGTGAAAGATCTGCATGTGTTTTTTCAATTTTTATAATTACTGAAAATCTGGCCCTGGCGTTTTGCAGTAGAATTTTCCTACTGCAAATGGTTTTGCTGAAAAATATGCAAATTGGAGAAAAAAGCCCATAATTATGCAAACTTATGCAAACTTCAAGAGCACAAGGTTTTAAATTGTGTCCAGTTCTACGGGGAGTGGGGGGGGGGGGGGTTAAAATGTGGAGCACCCATGACTTTTGATGTGAGGTCTATTGGTCACTAAAGTTTAAAACTGGATGTTTTTTCAGTCAATGAGGTTTTTTCATACCTTTAGACTTTGTTGCTTGGGACAGGCAGAGATGCTGACTGGAAGTTACTGCGCACTTCGGTTTGTTGAGCTATCAGCTCCAAACATTCCCATCTGGCGACCCCATTGAGGGATGTCTGCAAAGATAGGGGCTTCTGAAAGACACCCAATGTTGCAAAGTCTCTGATAGACAGCCACAGTTTGGTCTGCTGCTTGGACCTCACTCACATTTACAGAGAAGGATATAAATCTACATTCTGCTGGGGTTGGCTACTGTAAAGTTGTCAGTTCAGAGCATGCTCTTTCTGCTCTGATTGCAGATCAGTCCTTAAGGTGCTATCAACAGCTTCACATGTCCTGTACCACAGAGACCAAGAAACAGAGTTGTAACCGGAAGGATAGCTCTGCTGTGTGAAACCAGTGTTCTCCTTCATTTTTTCAGCGATTGCAGTAGTGGCTGCAGGGGGTTGAAAAAAAATAAAAAGGATTTACCTGAAACCGACGGATTGGTTACCTCTCCTCCGTCCACTTCATCTTCCAATCCCAGCCTGCAGCAGGAAGCACCCGGGTACACAGTCTCTTTTGAGCCAATCACAATGCTGCAATGCAGCGTTGTAGTTGGCCTGAGCGCTGTGGTTTGTTGCTCAGATTGGTACAGTGAGCCTGTGCATGTTCCTCAACAGGCTGTGTAATGCAGCAAGGTGGGAAATATGCAAAGTGCGCATGACTGTTTGGCCAGCCCAAGAGGGCCAAAGCACTCCTCCCCCTGCGCTTCGCCGCGCTGCCCCGCCCCATCACTGACTGCAATAGGAAAAATACAAAGATAATAACAATACATTATTGTCAGTGTATTTTTCCTTTTGAGCAGTGTGGCGACGCTCCTCCGCCTCAACTCAGGAACCGCCACTGAGAGATAACTCTGCTATCTGACACCAGTCTGCAAGATACGTGTGACTGTAGAGACACATGTATTGTCTGAAGCTGGAGTGTGTACAGTTTATGTTACTTGAGGGATTGCTCTGCTGTTTGATGTGTGCAAACTATTTGTCACTGAAGGGATATCTCTTCTGCTTGAGTCTGTCATATACTGTGCAGTTTAAGAGACAGCTTTGCTAACTTATGTTATTAGGACATTCATAAAGCGTTGGGACAGCTCTGCTGTCCGACGCTGCATTTAGTTTACATTTGCCTATCATGAGTGACAGTACTGCTGTTTAATGTCTCAGTTAAGGAGCTATGTGTAAACCGAAGCCTAGCACTGCTGTCTGAACCCTATGTCTGATCTGTGTAACAAAGCAATGTTCTTATGTCTGCGGTTGAAGCCTATGAAATCTGTGTTGTCATGGGGCTGGCTCTGCTCTCTAAGGCCTGCAAGACGCGTGCCACCTGGGCGATCACTCTCCAGGCTGAGCCTATATGATCGATGTTCGCTGAAGCAGAGCACTGCTGGCTTAAGCCTGTGCCAGGAAGATCTTTCTAAGCAGAGTATTAATATTGTACTCTGAACCTTTAAAAAGTGTTTCATGCTTGAGCCTAAGAGAACTGTGACACCAGTGGGATAGCTCTGTTTTCCGAGGAAAGAGTTTGTAAGATTTGCATACGCTGAAGGATAGCCCTACTTCAGGCATCAGATTATAAGATCTTACCTCTGGATCCATGGACTGTCAAAAGTTACTGGGCAGTATCCTGTGTGGGTATTTTTGTTCACCAATGGGGTTCCAGGGCATCGGGTGACTTTGTCCTTGAATGAGTTGTGGGATCATTGACAGTCCAGTGAAGTTGTGAAAATTGATTATTTAACCCATTGTGAATCCATTTTTTTAAAATACATATTTTACTATTTTCAATGGGGTTAACAAGAACCAACCGTTCCATAAACAAATGCCATTGTCAACAATGTCACAGGTAAGGTAGGTTCATACAGTAGAATCATTACTTCGTCAAAATAATGACACAAGACTTGCACACTGCATAACCATCCTGAACAGTAACCAAGTATCCCCCCAAAAGCTTCCCAGGGATCATGACGGTTGGTCAAGCCAGTCCTCATCTGTGACAAGTGACCCCTCGTCATCCGTGGAGGTGGATTTTCCAGTACCCTCCGGGTCCATAGATCTGCCCAGGAGTTCCTACCACACCCTCGGTCTTTGGCCACCTTGTCATCATGCCTGCATCGCTTCAGGCAGATTACTGAGCTACGACCCACTCCGCCACAGCTGTCACCCACCGCTCCACACGCTGACATCGCTGACCCATCCATGAGATTGCCACCCGGCTCTTGGCCAGTAATAAAATCAGATGCAGGAATTTACAGGACATTTTCTGATCACTCTGTCTACAGATGTCACCCAACAGACATACAGCAGGGCCCATGTCCACAGAAATCCATACCACAGTCCTCACCCGGGCCAATACTCTCAACCAATATTCATTCACTTCAGGGCAATCCTAGGCCAGTTGCAAAAATGAGGCCATGGATGACCGGCACCTGGGGCAGAAGGTCGACTTACTAGGGTTCATTTTATACAGTAGGATGGGCATGACATTCGTGTGGTGCAAAAAGTGAAAGTGTATATGTTTACATCGTGCATTGTTTGACACAGTCCTCCACAAGGCGCACACTCTCCCCCACTGGCCATCCCTGAGCTGCACCTACAGGTCACCTTCTTGGCCTTCCGCGCAGGGAACGGTAACCACCTGTGATCTCTTTTCATGGCTTTGTATAAGAGGGAGACCAGTTGGTGGCTCGCCCAACGCCAAAAGGTAAGTGGAGTAAAAGGGGCCACTGAAAATGTGGACCATATATCCCGGACTATGGCTGCATTACTGGCATGCTGCAAGAATTGGCCCGAAACGGAAACTTACCTGTGCGACCTCAAAAGCAATACATTCCTTGTTTAGGAACATGTCCCCCAAAGTCTCGCAGCCGTCCACCCTCCAGGCTGAAAGGTCCACAGATTCCGTCAGCACTCTAGAAGCTGGAAGGTCCCAAACGATAAATAACCTTGTGAAGGGGGCCCTGCCCAAAACCACCTTAACTGTTCGCTCCAACAGGGAGGCAGTGTGCTTGACAACATTTGCTACAGAGGTTACCAGGGTCGGCTCCTCCATTATGGCAGAAGAGCATCGCCTCACTTCTGGAACCAGCATGAAAACATGTAAAATAAAATGATAATAAAGCAATTAATACAACTGCTTTATTATCATTTTATGATACATGTAGGAGGAAGCCGCAGCCGAGTCTTAATATCGGGGCTATCGGCAGCAGGTGTGGTGGGTGCAGGGCACCAAGTGTGCATGCCGGTTTGGCCGGCCATATTAGGACGGTTAAACTTACATGTGCACTTGGATATTTCCAGGCTGTCGCTTGGAGATATCAGCAGGGCGCAGGAGGATCAGCTCCCACTCCCTGCTGGAGTGTGAAACCAGCCTACTCCGCCCAATCCCGGCGGTTCTCTCATGTGGGTAATACTAGCATGACAGCAGCGTCTGGATTGGCGCAGGGGTGTCTGGGAGCTTGTTTGTGCAGCTCCTGTGCATTGGGACCAGAAGAGCATGGCATGGTGGCAGGCGGCAGGAGGAAAGGTTGTTTTCCTCTCCGTACTGCCTCATCACTTTTCCATGCTGTTGGCCGCCACTGGAGATTACATCCCAACCCTGATTTAAGAAGTTGAGGGAGGTAAGAGCGCCTTCCTATGTCCCCTGGGAGTTATTTCTCCTAAGTGCTCTCCTCCACTAACCAATGTACCACATGCTGAATTTGGGAGGCCAAGTAATATTGCTCTAAATTGGGTACTGCTAATTCCCCCTCTTCCAATGGTTCAAACCGATGAATCCTGGCCACCATGCTTCATCCCCCAGCTCAAATCAGTAAAACAGGAGGGAATGCATCCTTGGGTCCTATCATGAATCAATTACATTTTATACAGTTAGCTTAAATTTAATGACTTGTTTTCATTTCGTCAAACAGGTCCAATCTTCTTGTGAATTAATGAACTGATGCTCATCACACACATGTTTCGCTCAGGCCTAAACTCAATTAACTTTTTCAAGGCTCAAGTTTAATCTTACCAGTCAGGTCTCCTTTGTTGCATGAGTTTTAGGACAGTGACATAGCCATATCGGCCACCAAAGTTCGATCATTCAGCGTTTTTAACTGATATGCATATTCCACTTAACTGGTCAATCAAGTTACAGCCTTTGTACATTTGGTTTTCTAAGGGTCGCTGTGGCGAGCACTCAAGAAGTATTCCAGGCAATAGTATAGGGTTTGGAACTCTGCATGAAATGGAAAATTGCTTGATAAATTCTGTGAGGTTTATTTTGGTTTATAGATTGAGAAATAGGCCAATTGAACGTAGAAAAAAACAAAATACTTGAACTATTTAGGATCAAGATATGACGGTGACATAATATATTGCATACTGAGTTTAGCTTTACGCTATAAATGGCTTCAAGCTTCAAGCTCAAAGCCAATGTTATCTCAGAGGGAAACGTTGGAGTTCCTCAGCAGTCTTCCTGAACACTTGTGTTTGTTTACTTGTGGCTATGTTCATTCCAGCCAATCAGTGGTGCTGAAATTTCAGACATGAAGCAGCAATGTATCAAGTTAGCTGGGACTTGTATGATTGAGGTGTAGTTTCATAGAGTTTGCAGGTGCAAAGCTGTTTTACTCAGTGGGTTTGAGTCCGGTGAGAATCTAGAAAAGAAGTCAGAAATCTAAGAAACCCAAATTACAGCCACTCAAAATAAACAGGGTTCCTACACAAGACAACAAGGGAATTGTGAAATGCAAAGGGGGTTCTTGGCAAAATCACTGTGCCCAGGTAATGTGGCAATCAGGATCTAGGAGTCATAGATCAGGACTACTGGGCACAGCTCAGGGTGCAACAAGATAGGTTTCAAACTGGTCCCATATTTAACTAGCAGGCTGGGGATAAATGGTTCTGGCTTGCCTTAATTATGTCCCCTGGGGAGAGACAACTTCAAGGGCCTATACCTAGAAACTGGTAAGTAATTGTCGGGATTTTTACTTGCCCGGGACACCCTGAGGATGGGGAGCGTTCATTGGTTTAGAGGCTTTTCACATGACGCTGGGGAGTCCTCTCCTGGACTGCACAGCCATTCTTGCGTCAGCTCTGACAACTGGGCGGCAAGGTCCTTATCCTTTGTGGGCAGAGCGCTTCCTTGAAATATCCTGTACAAAAGCTACAGTCAGTTGTCCATGATCTTAGTCCTCCTCATCAGCAGTCTGCTGTTCTCCATGACGATGAACTGCATTATGGCCCAGAAAAACTACCAGCTGCTGAGATGAATTCAAGCAATCGACTTATTACTTTATTGTTTTCCTCAGGGTGATGCCCTAAAGTGCGATACGTATGACGGACATGAGTCCCGTGCTCACTGTGCCATGTGACTGAAGCTGCACCTTGCTGACGAGGCCCAATCAAGTCAAATTTCGAGGATTGTTTGCCTCAGTCTGCTCCCCTAAGTTCAACGGGTATGCCCAGATATGAGCCCCTACTCACTGTACAATAGGACTCCAGCTGATCCCTTCTAATGAAGACTAAATAAGCCAAACCAGTCTGAGGTTGCATTTGTTGCCATTCAGAGCGGACCTGGCCTAGCAGTTCAGCCCGGACTAATCCTATTGGAGCGGGAACAGTGCTGACGGACCAGGGCTCATTTGCATATGGCTGGATCATGTCTGAGGTGGTGTGGTGGGCAATACAATTATCGACTAGATTTCAGCCCAAAGTAATTATCAGTAGCTGAGTTTAAGTCAAGCCATCTACAATTTTCTCTGCGCTGTGTAGGTTACACTAGCACAGCCTCTCCAGATGTAGGCCCTGTCCTGGTCTTGATAGGAAACTGTGTCAACAGAGTCCCTTGCAAATATCTCTCTGGACTAGTGCACAATATCTCTTTCCAAAGTCCGAACAGTCCAACTATTGAATGGAGTCAGTATTTATCACTTTTTAAAATATGAACATTCGTCCGTCACCACAAAGTGTTTCTGAGCTATCTATTAATGTTGCAGCAGGCTTTTGCAGAGCGGGGATAAGGGGTTGGTCGGACTGTACCCATTCTCCCTCAGCCAAGGCCATCTGGTTGCTAGGCAATGCTCAGCAAAAGGTTGGGAAAGGGGAACTTAGGTGCCGTTGCCAGACTGGGTGACCTTGGCAGTCAAAGGGCTGGATTCACAAACGACCTCCGCACTCATGGCGGAGGCCCCACAGTCATGGCAAGGGTGCCCGCACTCCAGGGGTGTAACACAGGCCCCCGCATTCCCCACAGTGTGGGGGGGCCGTGAAGCTCAAGAATGCCCCCTCAGCACTGCACTTCGGCCTGAGAGCTCCTAATAGAGTCCGGAGGGGGCCCCTCCACGTACCTGGCAGGGGGGCCCCCTCAATTATCGTTACGCCACTGCCACACTCGTAGCGGGACCTTGTAGTATGTACTTTATTATTAGTATACTAGCTCTTTAAGGAATGCCTTCTTTAGAGTTCCTATTCCATGTTCTTAGAATGTTATACTGTATGCTTTGACCATTGCAAACCTGGTATTCTACTTTACTGGTCGTGGGTTGATTTACTCTGCCTGAAATAAACCACCTTATCAACCTTTCTGTCTGGATCTCCATCCTTATTTGATCCACTACCTTACTACAATTATTGGCGACGAGGGTGGGATAAGTACATACTACACATCCTTCCCCTAATAAATATAAAGATAAAAAGTAGATAAAAAAAACAAAGTAAAGTAAGCAAATGCATACAAAGAAAAACAAGATTAATCCAACACATAATCATGGAATCTTACAGGAACAGATCTAATTCTCCGACTGTGATCCCTACCATCCCCCGCATCAACAGGCTGTAAAGTGGGAGGAGGCATGAGAACGTTGGAATCACCATGTGCTAACAGGGAAGTGTCAAGGACAAGGCTATTGCCGGGAACAGAAGGAACATTTGGAGAGGTAGATGATTCACCAACACCAAACCAGTCAGAATAGCGATCATCCGATAAATCTGAGGTCTGTTTGTTGGAAGAAATTATCTTTGCTTGTTGATCAGAGATCTTAATAAGGGCATTCTTGTTCCACCAACCCCTTTCAAATAAAAGAGCTGCAGAACGAGAAACTTTCAACACTTTAACCGGAGCAGAAAATTTGGATTGCCCCTTAGTTACCTTCACAGGTTTCCTAATGATGACCCAATCGCCCGAAATAAGAGGTTTTTCTGTGACATGCATGCGTTTGTCATAATTATTTTTGTAACTCTCTTGTTTACTCTTGACATGTTCACGAATTTTAGTTAAATCCACGTTGACAAGAGAACTTTTCATCAACCAAGAAGGGTTCAACCTAGAAGTGGGAATTCTGCCCCGCAGTAAAACAAAAGGGGACACTCCTGTGGTACTGTGCGGGGTGCAATTATAGTTCCAAATTTTCTCGCTAAGAAATTCAGCTACATCAAGTTTATTAGCACAGGCTGTTTGAATAGCTTCCTTCAACAAACGGTTGGCTCTTTCTACAAGACCATTAGAAGCAGGACTGTAAAGAGGAACTAACATGTGCTTAATGTCAACATTGTTTAAAAACAAATTCATCTCCTGTGAGACAAAGTGTGAACCGTTATCGGAAACAATTTCATGTGGAGTACCATCGATGACAAACAAACCCTTTAAAAATGAAATTACAGCAACAGAATTAGGATTCTTGACTAAAGAAAAATAAATCCATTTGGAAAAGTAATCAATGGCAACTATTAAGAATTTGAGGTCATCCTTAAAAACAGCAAATGGACCAGAAAAGTCTATGGCAATTTTCTGCCAAGGAGACTCAGGCCACTCTACAGGAACCAGTGGTGAATTAGACAACTTCCAGTGTTTATCAGAGCATAGACACTGTGGACATTGATTGACAAAGGATCTAACCTGGTTATCGATACCAGGCCACCAATAAGTGGTTTTAATTTTATTGGTGGTACCAGTGATACCAGGATGAGTTTCATGGGCCAGAGAAATGATGGATTGCCGGATGCCAACGGGTGGGACAAATTTGTCTTGCCTGAACAAAATGTCACCTGACACCGACAATTCAGATGCAACTTGTGCATAATGTTTTTCTTCCATTGACATGTTTCTATCTCTGGGCCAACCTTTAATCAAAAATTTTTTGACATTGAGTAAGCAAGAATCGTTATCCATACCTTTTAACCAGTCTTGTTTAGTAAGTTTTGTACCTTGAAGGGCATCATCAACAGCAAATACATATTCTAAGTCAGAGTTGACAATGTTACAAGTGGATAAAGGAATGCGTGATAAACAATCCGCACGAATGTTTTTTCCTCCAGGTAAGTATTTTATTTCAAAATTAAATTCTTGAAGACGTGCCAATAGTCTAACTAAACGCGAAGAAGCTCTATTGGAGGAACTCTCGCCGAGCATATAAATTAACGGCTTGTGGTCTGTGTATAAAAGAAATCTGGTGCCCCAAATGTACATTTTAAATTTTTCAACTGACCATGAACAAGCTAAGGCTTCTCGTTCTATGGTACTGTAATTTGCTTCAGCTGAAGTTAATGAACGAGAAGCGAATGCAACGGTGCAATCTTCACCTTTAACTATTTGACTCAGAACAGCTCCTAGGCCACGGGAACTAGCATCAACGGTAATGATGCTTTGAACACCATGGGAAAAGGGCTTGATGGCAGGAGCAGAGAGTATCAGATCTTTGACAGAGTTAAAAGCAGATTGAGATTCAGGGGACCACACAAACTTAGCATGTTTTTTTAACAGATCTCTAAGGGGTTGAACTACAAGAGCATAGTTCCTAACAAAACGAGCATAATATTCGCTCAACCCCAAAAATGCCCTGAGTGAGTCTTTATCAAGAGGGGGAGGAGCATTTTTAATAGCATCTAGCAAAGAAGATTTGGGTTTAATGCCATCTTTTGAGAGGTTGTGGCCTAAGTAATCTACATCACTAGCCAAAAATTTACATTTCTTCTTGTTGACGGTAAGACCATTATTTAGTAGAGACTTTAAAACATACTCCATCAATATGTAATGTTGATCCAGGGATTCAGAATGAACCAAAATGTCATCCTGGAACGCCTGAATTCCGGGACAATTATAAAAAATGGAGTCCATTAATCTTTGAAATATACTGGCTGCAGAGGCAAGCCCAAAAGGTAACCTTTTATACATATATACACCAAAAGGTGTAACGAATGTTGTGAGAGGTTGAGATTCTAAAGATAAAGGAATTTGGTGGTACGCTGAGCGCAAATCGATAGTGGAAAAATATTTGCTACTACCGATGTTGGCCAGCATATCATGGATTTTAGGTAAGGGGTGTACATCAATGATAATGTTGCGATTGAGTACACGCAGGTCTGCACATAAACGAATTTCCCCAGAAGGTTTTCGAGCTACGACGGCAGCAGAAACCCATTCTGAAGACTCAATAGGAGAAATAATGTCTTGAGCAATAAGAGATTCAATATGTTTTCTCAAATCCTCTCTCACAGACAGAGGGACAGGCCGCACCTTTTGAATAACAGGGCAAGCGTTGTCTTTTAACTTAATATCATGCACGAAATTTTTCACCAACCCAATCCTATCTTCAAAAACAACCTTGTATTTTTCTAATACATTACAAAGAATGGGGTCATTACAATAATCAAAAACAGCTAGTAAAGGAAGATCACCCAAAGTAACAGGTTCAGGATGACCGGGTTTTAAAATAATGCCCAGTCTGGCTTGGTCTTGCCAACCTATAATATCACGGCCATTGTGTGCAACGTATATTTTAGTATAGATAACACGACCTTTAAAATCAATGTTGTCTGGAAAATATCCACGCATAGTTATGTCAAAACCCCCGAAAGCTTTAGGATTAACATCAGTAGTGAATAATTCTTTGTTATTCCAAGAGCACTGAAAAGTGGTTTCATCCAAAATGGTAATAGGGGATCCGGAATCAGCCATAACCTGTATGGTCTGAATCCCAATAGAAATGGTGCAAATAGGCCCCTTGATGCTGAAATCACACAAAGCATTTACCTGAATGAACGAAATAGAAGAAAGGTTTAACGCATCACAAATTTCCTCCTCAGAATAAACCATATTAACCTTAGACTTATCTTTGGGTAAACGACACGAAGCAGCAAAGTGACCTACACGTTTACAATTAGAACATCTTTTACCTTGTGCAGGACATTTTGGATTATTTGCAATGTGAAACTTTGAACCGCACCTGTAACAAAATGCATTAGTTTTGGGTTCAAAAACTTTTTTCCCAATATTACGGTTAGAAACCACATTAACATTGCAATTGTCCCCTGATGCCTGCGAAATATTGCAAACAGTTGAAGAAGAGGCATGTTCAGCTAAAATTTTAGAGGAGACAACAGAACACTCAATACTTTTCGCAATTACAATGACTTCATCCAAAGTTGGATTTTTACATGTCAAAATTCGCTCTTGGATCTTCTTATTAAAGCAATTAAAAACTAACTGATCACGAAGAGCAGTCTCCAGATAGGTACCAAATTCGCATTTCGATGCAAGAACTCTTAAAGTAGCTACATAGTCTTCTATGGACTCTTCTTGTAACTGTTTCCTTTTAAAGAACATATGTCTCTCTACCATGACTGATGGATCATCTTTAAATTGTTTGCCCAGACGTGTTAGTGCCTCGGTATATTCATTCCATGAGTCATCATCAGCAGGAGCTTGAACTACTGCTAAATTGTCAAATAATTGTTGGCCAGCATCTCCTAAGTGATTGAACAGGATAGCTCTTTTTCTGGATGCAGGATATTCTAGAGCATCTATAGCTTCCAAATAGTTTGTAAATACACGTAGCCATTTGTGCCATGGAGTAGGAGGTTTGCCAGGAACAATTAAAAAAGATGGAGGTGCTACAATCCCATTGTTGTTATTACCTGAAGCAGCCATAATAATTCACACAAAAAAATTTTTGTATATATTATGATAATTTCTTACTTGTTAGCCTTGAAATAGCACTGTCAGGAAAAACGATCTTTTAAACCTAGACAGAAGACGACCAAAATTTCACAGACAAGGTCGCGTTGACAAGAAGTTGAGGAGTGCGATGCCTGTCAGCGTTATATGAAGCAGACGCGGAGCGCTGAAATAGACGTTTTATTTTGAGAAGTTGACGTCAAGCGCTGCACACGTAAATACAGCTGGAGCGTAAGCAGTTGGAGTTGAGCGCCGATAACGTAAACAAAGCTGGGGCGCACTTAGATCACAGCATACGCTGGACGCATTCCAGAGTGACGCTGTAGACGTACTGCGCGTGTGCCAGAAGCGCGTACGAAAATAATTCCACAGCTAGCCTCACGAGCGTAGAATGCTTCGCGCATTTGAAAATAAACGGTATGGAGCAGGCAGCGCTCAAAGACGGCTTCCAGGTAATAAATTATTAAAAAAAAAACTCACAGTTTATGTGAAGGTGGTTTCAGAGATGAAAACGAAAATTTCCAAGTTAAAATCCGATTTTAACAGAAACGTTGGAGCCAGTGACCTTAAAGTTCATGGTCGAACTGCTCATGTCGGTGGGTTTGATGCCAATCAGCTTCCGATCGTCGCCAATAATTGTAGTAAGGTAGTGGATCAAATAAGGATGGAGATCCAGACAGAAAGGTTGATAAGGTGGTTTATTTCAGGCAGAGTAAATCAACCCACGACCAGTAAAGTAGAATACCAGGTTTGCAATGGTCAAAGCATACAGTATAACATTCTAAGAACATGGAATAGGAACTCTAAAGAAGGCATTCCTTAAAGAGCTAGTATACTAATAATAAAGTACATACTTCTTTAGAGTTCCTATTCCATGTTCTTAGAATGTTATACTGTATGCTTTGACCATTGCAAACCTGGTATTCTACTTTACTGGTCGTGGGTTGATTTACTCTGCCTGAAATAAACCACCTTATCAACCTTTCTGTCTGGATCTCCATCCTTATTTGATCCACTACCTTACTACAGACCTCCACAATGAGACTCTGTAATGCGGATGTCCCGTCACAAGTGCGGGGCCTCTACCATGAGTGCGGGGCCTCTGCCATGAGTGCGGGGCCTCTGCCGGGGCCTCTGCCACGAGTGCGAGGCCTCTCACATGAGTGCGGGGCCTCCGCCACGAGTGCGGGGCCTCTGCCACGCGTGCGGGGCCTCTGCCACGAGCGCGGACGCCCTTTGTGAATCGGGCCCAAAGTGTCTATATCACTCGAGCCTACTTGACGTTCACAGGGCGTACGGGGCAGGGTCGCATGGACAGTGACTTTCAGGTTTTCATATCCACAAGGAAGGAGAATGACAACATGCTGGAGAACCGCCATTATGTCCTTCCTGTGTCACGTTCGTCATATGACATCATTTGCTCTGCACATGTCTTCCCAGCTGCACAGCATAACCCACAAAAAGAGGGATGGATAAGGACCTCGGTTTTGGGAGACTGGACAGAGGACCTACAAGAAACACCGGTAGGCCTATCCCCTCTTGCGATACATGTCAGAAAGTCTGTACCTCTAAACTCCAACCAGCTGCCAAAAATCTTTTGTTTTCCACGTAGCCTGGTATGAGGGGACAGTGGCCCCCATAGAAAATGTAGAAATGCACTTCGTTTGCATCACTTTACCGGAAGAGCCCTTTACACTACTAATAAATACTGTACAGATGCGTGAAGTCCCACCTGTGGGCCTGATTCACAAAGGGCCTCCCACTCGTGGTGGAGGCCCTGCAGTCATGGGGATGTGTCCGCACTCTTGGTTGTATTTGCGCAATGAGAATTAACTGTGGAGATACCACCCTGAGTGCGTAGACTCCTCTACGACTGCGGAGCCTCCGACACAAGGCCCTTTGTGAATCAGGCCCTGTGGGTTTATCCTATCGTTGGTCCAATCTGCTACGATTTAAATATAGAGTGGGTCAGATTAAGCCATGCAAGGCCTGAGTGGAAAAACTTTCCCAATCACACCAGGACTGATTTTGGGGGTAAAAAAATACAGGTTTCATGGAGGTCACACTATCAATGCAAAAATATCGACCTAAAACAATATCGCATCTACAATTTTGACTATCACTATATTGTCAAGGTACGTAGATATTGAGATAAGAAGAGTTCAGCTATACTTACCTTCTGTATAGTTACTTGGCTATTGTAGGTAAATATATTTCCTAGGCAATTATAGAATCGACATAGTAGTATTACATGGAGTGCTCAGCACGACAGCAAAAATAACCAAAGTCTATTTTAAAAAACTCGCAGTGTGTTTTTATTACATATAATGTATTCAATACAGTGTGTTTAAAAAGGCTCTCATAGCCATACACAGAAAAAATTACAGTAAAATAAACAATTAAAAAATTCAGGCAACAGTCATTGTTAAGATAATAATTTTCATAGTAGTAATTATCTATATTTTTCGACGCGCGTTTCGGCGTATCGAGAACGCCTTCTTCAGGAAATTACCACATCTGTAAATAAAAATAAACATAATGTAAAACAAAACATTTCCCAATAATACTTATAGGGAACAGTTCATGTATAACATCCAATGAATCATTATAATTTCGAGAACAACGTTCTGCTATCAGAGCAACTCCATCACTATCTTAATTGCACGACGCAAATGCAAATATAAATATAAACCTGTCTCCGTTGAAAAACCAATTACTTTGCCATGCTGAAAATATTGCAGTACGTAAATTGCAGATAATAGAAAATGGTAGGACAAGGATGGAAATGTGTTTATAGTCTAAGACTTAGAATAGATCGATCTTGGTCAAGGTAACCTGATCCAAGTGAGGCGTACATTTTAATATTTATTGATAAGAAGCAAAGTGTAAACAACTGTTAAAGTGACAAAGTTATAGCTATACAGTATTAAAGTTACACTTACTCAAAACAGTGTTGTACAGCAAGGTGTAGATGACTCTGCTGACTCAGCTGGATTAACTGTGATGAGCTCACAGGAAACAAATAAGCAGTTATATGTTTCTAATATACCTAAGGACAAATAGTTTAAAATGTATAAAAACGGGTTTGGGCATCAGTGTGGTATCTCTGCACACATATGTATTCGCAAAGGCTATATAAGACTTACTTGGATATTGTATGATGATAATATTAACATATAATCCCTTCACTTATTTTCATGGGAGAAATCGATAGTTCAAATGGATGATATTTAAAAAGGTGAAAAACACTCTGAAAAGAATAATGACATAAGCTATTACCTAATACTGCATTAGTACAAATACGTAAATAACATGGCATGGATTAATGATTATTAAAATTATAATTTGGGAAGTATTCTTTCTAGAATGTCCATTTTATATCGGATAGACAGCTTTAAACCTAACTATATATTGTAACAAGCATAATTAAAGCAGATATTATAGCAAGCATGATTAAAGTTGTGAATTAGGGCATGTCATAGAATGCTTCACATATTGACAACTTTGAACTATATCGTAAAGTAAGCTCTCAATTTTTGAAATCATATAATGTAAGTGAACCAAACTTGGGCGTTAAAATTCCATATTATAGAAAAATGACAATCTGCAAAATAACTAATTTGCACAGTTCATAAAAATGATCCTTATGGTATATTATTTAGTAACCAGCGTATTTAGCTAAAGATCTGTTTTAAACCGAATAAACTTATTCCTGAAACAAAAAGCAAAGTGTTTACCATAAGGTAAATAAAATATTACCTCAAAATAACTAATGTGGCTGTATTACGGAGCTATGAACGATGTCTTCAATGCATCAAGTGTATCGTCCCTTGTTTGGATGATTCACTGGGCAGCCCAATAAATAGATAGTTTGATTACCCACTTAACCACTCTAAATTCTGTATAGATTACCTTGGCTATACAGGGGTAGTCGATATTGTGCATGCATTATATTTTAAGCGTGATCCCTGTGACTTACACCTGAGGAAGAGGCCTAACGTAAAGGTGGTAAATCTATATGAACTATGTAACCTAAGGCATGGGTGTGCAAATGGAAGATGGCTCTACTGTTGAGGCTCAAAGATTGTCAGATATTTGTAATTAGAGAGAGAGCTCTGCTCTGCTGTATGAGTCAATGACCTATCAGATCTCTGTAACCGGAAGATCTTCAGCAAAGAGCCCTCTCGCGAGGCCCATCGGGCATTGCAGCGCCAGCCCAACGAGTAGCACGCCAGATGATGAAGCATGCCACCTAAGGGTGGGCGAGGGCACTTGCCACCTAACTCACTTTAGGTGACCCGTGCTCCTCCACAAGGTGGTAGGGAGGAGTTGTTATTTTGGAACCGTTTACTCTTTGTTTACTGCTGCACATGTTATCTCCATCTTGCACCAAAAGCAGCACTTGGATGCTGACAATTCCTGCTCTCCATGTCAGGGAGATTCCACTAAAGTGCTGGGGAAAGTCTAGCATCCCTCCAGAAACTTTATATAAGAAGTAGCATTATTGAACGGTACCTGTGGCCTGGCCCGCTTGGCAGCACTCATATCAATAGATGTAATGAGGTTTGGGAACCTTGAGGAAGATAGGGACATACAGTTCAGGTTAGGAATCCTGGATTCAAAGACAGTTGGGCAGTGAGAGATCTGGATCGAGGGTTGTTGCTCACATAAGCAATGTGCCAGGGCGGATCCGGCATTATGCACTGATGTTTCCAAGTGAATAGTCCATCAAAATCCACCTTAGAAATGGTAATTGATGCACTGGTGTAATGAAACTTGAAGGGGACCCCCTGCAAGCTACGTGGAGGGGCCCCCTCCAGAATCAATCAGGAGCAGGGCCGGACTGGCTACCGGGCAGTTTGGAATGCTGCTGAGCTGGGGGCTGATTTCGTTGATGGGGACCTGCGTGTACAAAACGAAATTCATTTTGCTTTCATTATTTCGAAGCACACGCAGGTCTCCATGAACTGAATCAGCCCCCATTGCAATGAAATTAGCCCCCAGCTCGGCAGCATTCTAAACTGCCCGTTAGTCAGTCCGGCCTTGATCAGGAGCTCTCCAGCTAGAGTGCTGTGCTGAGGGGGGCCCCATGGAGCTTGGGCCCCTCCCCCCCGCCACAGTGGCTGCGGGAGTCTGTGTTACACCACTTCATTGGTGCCCCTGATCGGGTGGGGTGGGAGGTGGTGGTGTAAGGGAATGAATAATGACCCTAGCACTCTCCTTCAGATGAGAACGAGGTGCCTTGATAAGAGGCTGCAGAGATAGACAGAGATGGAGAGAGACAGAGCGAGAGACGAGACATCAAAAGATAGAGATAATACATACATGCTAACATTTTAGGACAGGGACATGGATGATTTAAAATAAAAAATCAGGAGAATGAAAATTCCCCATTGACTTCTATTGTAAAAGTATGAAATTTCAGGCGGGAGACAGCTAAAATAAAGCCATTTTGGCTTGAAAAATCGGTAGTCTCCCGCCTGAATCGGGTCTATTGGCATGTATGATAATATCACACGCACACCGAGAGGGAGGAGGCAGAAAGACAGAGAGCGGAAAAGGCAAAGGAAAGGAAAGACAGAAAGACAGAGGGTGAGAGAAGTTGTGGTTCAGGTGCCATTGGAGTCTCCTGTAGATAGAGAGAGATAGTGAGATTAATAGAGCTGTTAGGATCAGAGACAAGTTCTGTTGAATGAAAGATGCAGAGACCATAGCTGTCTTCCGCAGAGAAAGAGGACTGAAGCAAACAACTGCACATGCGCACATAAAGAAAAAGCGGCCATTCGCAGCCCTTGGCACAGAAAAAGACTATGTCTGTAATGCTTTAAAATTTGACCTTTACATAAATGTGTGAATGTGCATTTATGAGCAGGGCCGTCTTAACAACATTATAGGCCCCCGGGCAAAGCAGTGCAATGGGCCCTGCATACACAACCACTCGCAGGATTAAAAATGTAAGTTATTGTTAAAATAAACATATTTATTTGTACCTCCAACAAAGTCAGTGTTTTCACATAAAAAAAAAACATACTGTACAGCAAAGATGACTCAATACAAACGTTTGGACTATATAACATGAGCCTTGAATGTGAAAAAGGAAAACAATTTTGCTATCAATGGTTAAATTCTGGTCTGTGCATAGATTAGCATGGGGCCCTTATCCTTGTGCCCCCCCCCCCCCCCCGGCAACATGTTCATGTGTTAAAATGGCACTGTTTATCAGTAAAGATGCTTTAAATAGCTTGTTTTACGGGCCACATTTATTTTTACTGCCATGGTATAAATATGTTTATGCCATGCCAGTGAAAATAAATGTGATCCAATAAAACACGTTATTTGGAGAACATGTACTAAAAATTACACTGTTACTCATTTATGACTGCAGTGCAAAGTTCAATTTCCTTATTACCAAAGTGGATTGCAACAGACTTGAGAAGATAAGCCTATTATCTAACAGATTTCATTCCAGAATCGTTTGTCCAAAAAATAACTGGGGCCATACACACAAAGCTTACATATTGATATTCTGTCGCATTACACAGATGTAACCCCTTTAGCTCTGGATGTGGTTGCGTACCGTTCTTTATAGCTGTAGCACAGGAACAAAAGATCATACCATAAAGCATATATGAGGATGTCACCGAGGGCTATAGCTTCAGGGGGTTGTTTGGGGCGTTAAACCCCACTAAAAAAAGTATTTTCTGATAAATAGTTGGGTACAGGTACACCATTTTTTGCACACACAGGCACACAAAAATGCACACACTCGCTCACCCTCTCTGTTTTGAAAATCCTCATTTTTTTTGGGCTATTTTGCAAATTGCTGTGTTTTCTCTCACTTAGTACTCCTACCAATCCACATTCTTCTCCCTTTTTACAGTCCCCTAGGCCACTCTCTTGCACCCTGCTTGTTGTATAATGTATTTTAACATTATATGCCAGCCTGATTGTTGGAAAATCTGAAGCTCACACACCCCCAATCCTAGTGACCAAGCTACACATCTTGGTTATGCAGTATTTATTACCATTGGTAAAGGAAAGTAGGGGCCTAGTGACTCACTCGAGGCTGCACCTCTCATGAGGCATGGCGCCCTCCCCACACTCAAAAATGGTAATAGCATATTACACTCTGTGCATCTGTATATCCCTCGATGCTGTTATCCCTCGTGCGTTGCGATTCTCCCAATACATTGATCTTGGAGACCTCAATAATCACTCTCGATCAGGGTGCCAGCAAACATTCGCTTGACTTGCTGGATACTTTGCATTTGGCCCATCTCTCACAGTGGATCAGCCTTCCCACTCACCAGGCGGGCCATATACTTGACCCGATCTGTACAAACTTTCCCATTGTGACAGAGGAACCGTGCCCGGTCCCTTGGTCGGATCACGTTCTTACGTATTTTTCATGGGAAGTCGCTAATGTGGAGCCTTCATCAGGATCCTATTGTAAACCTGCTTTTGCTAAAAATTAATCCCCTTGTGTTCAACCAGGTATTGGATATGTCCAGCCCTGATCTCCGGGGAGACCTTGAGGGTCAACTCGCTGGATTTACCAGCTGGGTTGCTAATGCAGCTAGTTACTTGCCTTGCCCCCGGGTCGGCCGTTGTCCAGGGAGTCTCCTTCCAAACCCTGGTTTACCCCTACTCTCAAAACGCTTAAACACAAATATAAGATACTGGAGTGTGCGTGGCGCCGCAGTGACTACTGTCCTGATGCTAAGTGGTAGCTTAGACTTAAACAAAGATCCTATTATAAGGCCATAACTCAGGCCAAAAGGGAATTGTATTCAGTTCGCATTGACTCCGCCAAAAACAATTCTAAAGAAATGTTTGCATTTGTTCAAAGTTTTGTGTCGCCTACTGCTCAAGTAAGGGCGTGTCCTCCCACAGGCGCCTGGTGTGGAATTCTTTCCAGCTTTTTTTGAGATAAAATTCTTTCCATTCAGGCGGTTTTCACCCCTTGTGAATGTGGTACTGGGGCTGCTCCAAGGTCATTATCTATGGACCCTGCTCATTCTCTGCAAGCCTTTAGGTCTATGGACATGTCGGATTCCCTTAAAATTATTAAGGGCCTGAATTCGAGCTTGCGTTCCGACTCGTGTCTGGCCAGATTGTTGGCTGCAGTTGCAGAGACCATTAATCCCGAAGGGAATGGCATTATCAACCTGTCCCTCCAGGAACCTTGTGTCCCAGTGGCCTGGAAAGAGACCAAGATTATGCCACTCTTAAAAAAGCCGTCCCTCGATCCACTGATCCCAGTTAATTATCGCCCCATCTCTCTCTTGCCTGGCTTGGCCAAAGTGTGCGAGAAGGTGGTGAACAAACAGCTCACTGAGTTTGTGGAGTGCCTGTTGCACCCAGCTCAGTCTGGGTTTAGGGCCTCTCATAGTACCGAGCCTGCCCTTGTGGAGGTCTCAGAGGCAATTTGTGAGTGTTTGGACGCCAGCTGGAGGGCTGAATTAATTTTGCTCGACCTGTTGACTGCGTTCGATACGGTTCCGCACGCTCTCCTTCTCCCGGGTTTGGCTGAGATTGGGGTGTCAGGCACTGCCTGGGGTTGGCTTAGGTCCTTCCTGGAATGGCGGGTCCAGCAGATTTGGCTCCCGCCGTCTTCTTCTGCTCCCCAGCTCGTGACTAGCGGTGTCCCCCAGGGGTCCTCCCTTAGCCCCTTTCTCTTTCATATTTATGTAACTCCCCTCGTGCATTTGGCAGAGGGTCTTGGGGCTAAGGTCATGGCCTACGCTGATGACACTCAGCTTCTTTTTACCTGGGATAGGAGTGGGGACTCGGTCTCCTCTGCCCAACACTGTCTGTCTTCCATTCTTAAATGGCTAGCCGGGGCGCAACTGAAGTGCAACGAGGAGAAGTCAGTGATCCTCCTGTTTGGGAAGTTCCCTCCCAATTTTAAGGAAACTCTCTGGCCGCCCGAGTTCCCCCTACCTACTTCTACAGGCAAGCCCACCAAAAACCTGGGGGTGTGGTTCGAGGATAACTTGTCTTTCTCCACGCATATCAAGAAACTTACGGGGACTTGTTTTGGCCTTCTGAAAACTCTAAGGAAATGTCTTCCTCTTCTGCCCAGGGTGCCAAAAGAAACTGACATCTGTGCACTTATTCTGTCCCGATTGGACTATGCCAATGCTTTACTGGTGGGCATTCCAGGCCATCTGTTAAAAAAAACTCCAAGTGGTCCAAAATGCGGCGGCCAGACTTCTTGAGATTCCTTCTAGGATGAGCGTGAGCTGCCACTTACGCTCTTTACACTGGCTTCCGGTGGCCCTTCGGGTCAAATTTAAAGTCTAAGTTATGGCCCATCGTGCTCTTCACTGTCTTGGCTCAACCTACTTACAAAAACGGCTTTCTTTCTATGCCCCCACGCGGTATCGGCTGTAAGAGGCTTGGAGGCAGCTCTTCTGCCTGGAAGGCGGCTGAGGCATGGAACACCCTTCCTCTCAGCCTGCGAAATACTCAGGACCTGCGGATCTTTAAAAAGAACCTGAAAACACACTTCTTCGCTTAATACTAGCCTCTGACCCCCCTCAGGTATGCGCCGGGACACTCTCCAGTATCCGCGCGCGATATACATTTAATTAACATAACATAACACACATATATATATATATACATATATCACATACATACATATATCTGTTTTCATATACCTATATGTGGATGTGGAAATATATAAGTAGAGAAGCTATACATAAACAGATATATTGAAAGAGAAATATACACATATATAGGTATAGGGCGAGATAGAGACATGCAGACATTATGAACATCTGCAGAGGAGAAGTAGACACAGACACACATGCACGAGCGTGTGCGCGCACAAGCAGCCCTGGTCAGCTTCTGCCAAAGGAGAGAGAGAGGGTAAAAAAAAGAGAGAGAAAGGCTGGGAGCTGAGGGATCATGGGAAGGCCTGATTGGCCTGGACCCAGAGTCCACAGCACTGCAGTCTTTATTCCTCTGTTTATCCCTCTAACGCCTCCCAGGCCTATCGACCTGTCTCATCGCCTCCATCTGCGGGTGTCTCCTCTATCGCTCTCTCTATCGATGTACCTGTCTATCTGTCAGCTCTCTCTATCCTAGAGTATTGATCTGTCTTATATCTCTGCAGCACCCCCACCCCAGCTACAAAAGCAAGCAACATGCACGCTAACAGTTTAACATACAACAACAACACAGCACTCCACTGGACGCCAAAACATAACAACACATAACATGTAAATATAAAACAAAAATTCTGTTTTTAGCCTGGTGAAAATTCCACTGGTAGATTCTCCTCCTAAATTAGAGCTCTATTGCGAAATCACATTTTCTATTTCAACACAAATATAACACAGGTCCATAATATTTTTGCCTTTGTGTTTAATTGGCACATTTTATAACCATTCAGTGCCTTTGCCTTCTTAACTCTCCTGCCAGAGCATCCGGCACAGATGTACATATAAAGGGCAGTGAGGTGAAGACCATCTTACTGTGGTTTCTTCCCTGTTTGGTCCTGCTAGGGCTGTGGTCTTCAAACGTTTTAATGCTGCGCCCACCCCCAGTGAAAAAATAAAAAGCACACCCCCCTCCTCAAAATGTTTCACAAGTATTCTGTTAAACTGGCCATGTTGAAACATGCATAGATTTATTTAAACTTTGTAGTTAAGTTCTGTCAATATAAAAAATGCAATCAAAAACATGTTTGACACACATACTAATCTGGTCAGGCATAATAACATGTAAACGTATCCACAGTGTGAATATTAGAAATGGAGTGTGGGTTTTGAAGAATATTTGGAGTTCCTTCCCTTTTGACACCTTCTCCCAGCCAGGAAATAAATGACAAAAGATGTTAGTGATGGCCTATTACTGAGCGGCTTTCTGCTGAAAACAAAGCATTGTTTTAGTATAATGCTTCTTTTGGCTGAGCCTAGCTCCCCCCTGGGATCATTTGAGGCCCCCTAGGGGGGCTCACCCCTAGTTTGAAGACCACTGTACTAGGGCCTGGCAAAGGCCTAGACCAGAACATTTACTTTTTTGCTGAACCATATATTTCACTAGCTTCTTTCTGTTATCCTCTCCTTTTCCTCTATTCGAAATGTGTCCCTTGCACAGGTTTTCTGAATCTCACCTACAGTGGAGTGTTGTACATTCACCGCATATGGGTATAGCCATGGATGCTTTACTAAGTTGTCTGTGGATTACCCTCGACTGTGCTTTCTTCTGCTCCTGGTTGAACTTTGTAGACTACTGAGATATCGATCGATATTCTTGGGTTGAGTCTTCACCACTCTTGGGTGGGCTCCTTGGGCCAACTACTGAGGTGTCTGTGGATTTCCTTGAGTGGCACCTTTCACACAGCGTGGGCCCCTTCAACCCCTTTTCTGAGGCAGTTTTCTTTGAATTGCACATTCACTCCTCCTTAGCACCCAGAAGCCCCTTTATCGAATTGACTGTGGATTGTACCAACAGCACTCTTTGGATGGACCACATAGACTCATCTGCTGGTGGTGTCTGAGGATTTCCGTTGGGTATGCCACTTTGGATGGACCCCATATACCCACATAGTGTTGCAGTGATATACTCCATAGGGACCCACCAGTATTTTAACAAGGAGGATACAGCTTGTTCATAAAGCTACTACTGTTCAACTAGATAGGTACAATAAATGGCCCATGAAAGGCTCCAATTGTATTTACATTTTCTGTAAGCATTAGAAGAGTAAAGTATGTAGAGACTTGGCCAGATCTTGAGGGATGTGTAATAGATGGCAATTTTAATACAAAATTGTTCCGTAAGCCCACTGCGGGTAATTCAATATTACACGCTCAGAGTAGTCATCCCTCTAAATTAATTAAGAGTATCCCCTATGGGGAACTCTTGCGTATTAAAAGGAATAACACAAGGGAAATGGACTTCAAATGGACTTCAAAATCCATGCTAGAGAATGTATGTACAGATACAGAGCACGTGGATATGATGAATCCACACTTCAGAGTGCACTCAGGAGGGTCAATGGGATTCCCAGAAATCAACTGTTTAAGGACAAAACCAAGGTAGCAGAGGAGAGTAAATTTCGGATGATTATAACTTTCTCAGAAGAGGCGGTTGAGTTAAGACAGATTCTTAAGAAAAACTGGAATCTCCTAAAACTGAATCCAGTTATAGGGAGTGATATCCCGACTCAACCATTACTCACTTTCTGGAAAGCTAGATCACTGAGGGACTCTCTTACTAGCAGTCATCAAAGTGTCCAGACACCCAACCTGCTCGCCAATAAGTTGCAGGGATTTTATCTCTGCGGAAAATGCAAGGCATGTTCAGGGAGTAAAAAGGTTTTATCTTATAAGATCCCAGGAAAGGAAAAACCAATGAAGATCAAGAAATTCCTAACAAGTAGTACACTCTATACTGTGTACTGTCTGATCTGTCCATGTGGACTCCAATACATCGGGAGTGCCATTCATGAAACTAAGAAGAGAGTTCTTGAACATACCAGGGCTATAAAAAACTGTGATATGACATATCCGGTAACCCGGCATTTTCAATTGGAACATAAGAGTGATAGGAATCTTCTAACATTCTTTGCCCTAGATCATGTTCCCGTACATCCTAGAGGAGGTGACAGGCTGATGACATTGAGGAGACTAGAGTCTTGATACATCATCGACCTGCAAACGCGGAATCCTGAAGGATTAAATACAAATGAGGAACTAGCAGTGAATTGTGACAGTTATAACTCTGAGTGTATGATGAATGGATGAATCACAGAGCAAAGAGTCAATGCCTATGCAAGGCTTGATGTTAATGAAAAGTTATTTTGTTAAGAGGCAATGCCCATTATGGGCTTTATTAAGTATGGTATTGCGTGGTATATGATGCAAATGTTCGTCTATGCTAATGCGGGATTTTTCGCAGCGTAGGAGAGCTAGGAACTGAGCTGTAGTATACAAATCCATGGGTTGTATGTATTTACAGATAAGTAGTTCAATAATGTGCATCAATAGCGTAATATTATGCTTAAAGATGGTGCTTGTATGTAAACAAAGTCCTCTTTTCATGTCTGTGCACTTGTTGTAAATGAAATGACGTATATAAAAATGGCCGTTTCGGTCGCTCGAATTTACCATCGACAAAGGCGACTGCCGGAACGCGTCTGGCCACTTTGAGTTTGGAATAAAGTTTTCAACTCGCCCCTGAGAGTGCTTTCCTTTCTTTACTACGAGGAAGTTTGGAGCATGGATATATATATATATATATATATATATATATATATATATATATATATATATATATATATATATATATATATATATATATATATATATATATATATGTATGTGTAACTATATATATATATATATATATATGTGTAAATACATGTGTGAGTATATATGTGTATATGTGTGTGTGTATATATATAAATATATATACACACACACACACATATATATATATATATATATATATATATATATATATATATATATATATATATATAGTGTATATATATATATATATATATTTATATATAAAATACAAGGTCTGCCAAGAAGCAACGCACTCTCAGATGCAGTAAACAAAAGTTCATTAATCCTGTGTGATCAAGAGAGTAGGAGACTCTTGAAACGCGTTACAGTGAGGATTAAAGAACTTTTGTTTACTGCCTCTGAGTGTGTGTTGTATGTATGAATATATGTGTATTTGTCCGTGTATACTGTTACGGCTAGAGCGATCGACCTCGATGCTGGGGAACCAGGTTTGAGTCTCAGCAGGGACGTCAGCATCCTGTGATTCTGGGCAAATCATTTAATCTCCCCATGCCTAACGCAACAGATGCTCATGTAAAGTGCTCTGATACCTTCGGGTCAAGTTTGCGCTATATAAAATGGTTGAGTGCAAATGTGTGCTTGTGTGCTTGTGTGCTTGTGAATGGCTGGTTGTGGGTATGTGAGTGTGCGCCTGCTTGTAAATGGCTGCGTGTGCATGTGTGTGCTAGTGAATGGATGGGTGTGAGTATGAGTGTGTTACTTGTGAATCGATGGGTGTGAGGGTGTGTGTTGGTGGATGAGGGAAAGTACTGCGCACGTGTATGCCCGCCTCACAACTTCTGCAAGTCACCAGCTTCCACTAAAATGTAAAACACCTTTTTCTTTTGTTTTCTGTAATAGTACGCTGACAAAGAACCAGCCTAGATGTATAATTCTTTTTTACCATTTACCATAACTACCATTATGCCCTATCCGCTCTCGTTTGCAAGCCTTGCAACAGACAGGTTCTTTACTGTTGCCAGTAACCCACTCAGAAATATTTACACTCTGCATAAAATCTTTTGTATGCCTGGCATCTTGTTCACATAGACTGCATTTGGATGTGTTTATTGGATTTTATTTACGTAATTTGAAATATGTTTGCATAGCCTCCTATTTTGTACCCTAGAGAGAGAGAATTACAGAGCAAGAGACGTATTTACTTACACACATAGCAGGAAACAGTTTCAGGTAGGCTGGAATGGGCTTACATATTGAAAAATACGTTCACAAACCTGGGATCCTATTACATGGCCTACATTATGTTTACACAGACTGGATTTTGCTTACACTACTTAAAGTATGTTTACATAGCCAGGGATTAGTCACAGTAGTTGAAGAGAATTACATAGGGGGTAACATGTTTACATAATGTTCACAAAGCCTGGGATAGGTTTATGTATTCTGGAATACATTCACTTATTATGAAATGTGATTAGAAGACCTACGAGTGCATACGTAGACTTGATTGATTGTACACTACTTGGAAGATGTTTACATATCCCACGTAATGGAATCCCATCTGCATGATCTGCAAAATTTGAACAAAGCATTGATAATGTTTACCCAGCATGGAAGATCTTTATGTAGCCGGGAGAAAGTTTACATAGCACAGAATAGGTTTACCGAAAACGATTTCTTAACCTACAATGTGTTTACATAGCCTGCAGTGGGTATATGTGGCCTACAAGTGCTTTAAGTGGAGGGGAATTCATTGACATATTTGGAACATGGCTGCACTGCTGGGTACATGTAAACATACACTAGAATATGTTTACTTAGCATGGAATATGATTACAAAGCCTTCATGGAATCTGCATACATAGCTTGTAACAAATGAACATACCTTGCAATTGGTTTACAAATAATTCAGTATATCTACAAAACCCTCAAATTACTTCACGTATTCTACACTAGGTTTACGTGAACTACATGTTTACATAGATTGGATGAGGGTAAAATGTCTTCAAAATTGTTCACATAGGCATTAGTTTGAGCTTCTGATAGTTTTGCTCAGCATGCCCTGTTAACCTCTCGCCTGTCTCTTACCTTTATTTCCTCCGGGCTTAGCTTCCCCCCCATCGCTGTAGCCTCTTCGACACAGCCCGATCCGACGCCGGGTTTTCCCGTTCGAGCGGAGGGCTTGTGTTGAAACGAGTCACCTGATCTTCCTCCATCCGATCCAGGGGAGCGGAGCCTTACCTGAGGCGTCACGGTTGTGGGCTACAAAGCCCACATGTCACACTGGCCGCGCAGCGGACTTGCGCAGACCCTAGGTGTTGATCGAGTGATTGAGTGATTGACCAGCATTAAACACCGCACTTTGACTGGCGTTTCTAGCGCGAGTAGGCGCTACCTGGATATTTTGCCTAGCGGTGTGGTTGTGGTCTTTTAACCTTCGTTGTGTATTTTAAATTGAGCTTATCTCTTTTTGCGTTTGCGTGGAGCTTAAGCCTGGGATTTCTACATCTCCTCAGCTGCTCCTGCCCTTTTATTTTTAAACTCGTAGGCATTAGTTTGAGCTTCTGATCCTTTTGCTCAGCATGCCCTGTTAACCTCTCGCCTGTCTCTTACCTTTATTTCCTCCGGGCTTAGTTTGCCCCCATCGCTGGTGCCTCTTCGACACAGCCCGATCCGACGCCGGGTTTTCCCGTTCGAGCGGAGGGCTTGTGTTGAAACGAGTCACCTGGTCTTCCTCCATCCGATCCAGGGGGGCGGAGCCTTACCTGAGGCGTCACGGTTGTGGACTACAAAGCCCACATGCCACACTGGCCACTCAGCGGGCGGCCGATGGCGCGCCTAAGGCGAGCCCATCTGCGCCCGTCCGCGGCAGACCGGGGCAAGGGGCATGTAATGCTGCACAGATTTTTAACTATTCCTCCTCTGAGCTCGTGTCGTGCCAAGGTGAGTGGTCTATCCCTAAACACACACAGGCCAAGCTTGTTTCACTTGGTCTTTTTACTTGCCCCGACCCTTCCTTCCCGCTACTTGGAGCTGAGGAAGCTACTGTCCTTAAAGACAGTGGGACTTTACCAATGGTCCCTCCCTCGGTCAGCCCTCCCGTGACTTTTTCGTCATGCTTGCTTAACACTCGATCATTAGCTAAACACCACTTAGAGACGTTCAGCTTTCTTGATCAAGTTCAGCCTGATTGTTTTTTTCTGACCGAAACCTGGCTCACTCCCTCATCTTCGCCTGATATCCTAGTGGCCATTCCCGACAATTATTATGTTTTGCACTCAAATCTTGCGCCTGGAAAACATGGGGGTGGCGTGGCTGCTATTATTCACTCAAGATGGTCATTCTCTCTAATACCCTCTCCGGCGATTCCGGCAGTCGACTATTTAGTCATGAAAACTTTGTCTCTCCTCCGCTTGTTTGCGTCATATTTTATCACCCCCCTCAATCTAGGCCCGCCTTTTCAACCCTGGTAGGGGATATTCTTGCTAACTTGACAGTAAACAATGCACGTATTGTGATCCTAGGTGATTTTAACTATTGGCCTGGTGATCCTTTGGAGGACTCCATTCTAAGGAGTTTTCCGATCTACTTACTCACTTGAATTTGACTCAATTGGTTGAGTCACCCACCCATAAGTCTGGCCACATTCTCGACCAAATTTTGTCAGTTAATTTAGATGTTTCTTTACTCTCGGTTTTTCCTTGTTTGTGGTCTGACCATTATCTGGTTTCTATTTCCTTATCATTAAAACCCACTGCTAGTACTCCTCCACCTACTAATATTAAAGTGAGGAATTGGGGACGAGTTAATATTAATTCTTTGTGTGATTCGCTCTCTTCCTCTAGCCTGCTCAATGGAGACTATTTAGATTCCTCTCTAATTGACCAGGCCTTGGCTATTAACGCCTGGCTTACTTCATCTTGTGACGAGTTGGTCCCTTGGAGATCAATTCGACTTAAGCGCTCACATGATGCACAAAGATGGTTCTCTCCCTCTCTACAAGCTAAAAAACTCCAGCTTAGACGGGCAGAGCGTAAGTGGCGTCGGGGCTACGATCCATCTGACAAAATGACCTATTCCACTACTCTTAGGGAATATAAAAATGACATCCTTGCCGCTAAAACCCAATCCTTTTCTGCATTGATTCTATCCTCCCCTAATAAATCTAAGGACATTTTTTCTATTCTCAACAGTCTGTCTAAACTCGATCGAGTGACTGCCAAACCGCTTCCGTCCCAGGATCTATGTGATTCTCTTCAAGACTACTTTTTCACTAAAATCTCTACAATTAAACTACATATCTCCCCCCCTTCCTCCGCCTTTGATCCTCCTTTACCGCCTCCTAGCATACATTCTATTACGCATTTCCCCCCCATTTCGACTGAGACCTTTCTCAGTCTGGTGAATTCCACGAAATCGGGCTCTCCCACTGACAGCTGCCCTTCACACATCCTTCGGGAGATCTTTTCGATTTGTTCTGATCCACCTCTTGCCCTCCTTAATAAATCTTTGTCATTAGGTGTTGTCCCTGGTCTTTTCAAGTCAGCCAAGATTGTTCCGGTTCTGAAAAAGGTAGAGGCCGACCCTACTGTTCTTTCTAATTTTCGTCCCATCTCCTTGCTTCCCTTTCTGGGCAAGGTGTTAGAGAGATATGTCACTCATTGCCTGAGTTCTTTCATCGAGGCCTCCAATTATCTGGACTCCTATCAGGCCGGCTTTCGGCCTACCCACTCTACAGAATCAGTCATCCTCTCGGTCTTAGATGATCTGAGAGTGAGTGCTGACCATGGTTCCTCTCAGGGCCTGATACTCCTAGATCTATCAGCCGCCTTTGACACGGTCGACCATCTTCTTTTGGTCTACTGTGTCAAGTGTGCTGGCATTTCGGATGTTGCCCAGAGCTGGGTCTTTTCCTTTTTTGAGAACCACCAACAGGCGGTCCAGCTGTCCTCCTTTTCTTCTACTCCCCGAGCGGTAACCTGTGGTGTCCCCCAAGGCTCTGCCCTCTCTCCCCTTCTTTTCAATCTTTATATTTTTCCTTTAATCTATGCTTTGCGTCACCGGGAGGTCACAGTGTTTAATTACGCTGATGACCTTCAACTCATATTCACCTTTCTTCCTCCCCTGATTCTATTTCCCATTTTCAGAACACTATGATTTTTATCCAGGACTGGATGAGCACGAACCATCTGAAGTTAAATCCCGATAAGACGGAGCTAGTCCTGATCGGAGGCTCTCCCAATCCCTGGTGTTCCAACTTCTGGCCTTCCTTCTTTGGACCAGCACTTTCTGCGGCTAAATCTGTGAAAAGTTTGGACATTAAAATTAGTGATGACCTTTCGATGCATACCCAGATCAGCATGATTGTCTCTTCTTGTTTTCTATGCCTCCGTACCATTCTGAAGGTTTCCCGGTTTTTCACCTTTGATGCTCTGAAGTCTATCCTCCTTTCCCTTGTCATCTCTAGGGTGGACTACGCCAATTCTCTTTATATTGGCATCCCTGCTTACGAATTACGCCGACTTCAGCTCATTCAAAATCAGGCTGCTAGGCTGATTCATAGTCGGTCCAGATTCCATCCAGCTCTTCCGCTCCTGAGGCAATTGCACTGGTTGCCGGTTGCCCAAAGATGCCAATTTAAACTGGGGTGTCTTATTTTTAAATCACTGGCGGGCTTAGCTCTCCAATATGTGGCATCCAGGCTCTTAACCTACACTCCTTCCAGAAACCGACGGTCTTCCTCCAAGAACCTTTTGGTTGTCCCACGTTTTGTCAGGAAGAAACATGGGGGGTCGAGTTTTTCTTTCTTGGCTTCCAGGTTCTGGAATGCTCTCCCTGACAACCTTCGATTCTCTCAATCATATTTAGAATTCCGCAAAGGTTTGAAGACCTGGTTATTCACCAGAGCGTTTGAGGTCTAAGTGTTGTCTATTCTGTACCGCACTGTATTAGCGCCATGAAACCTTTTTGGTATACGCTCGCTTTATAAATTCCCTCAACTTCAACTTCAACTTCTATAGTTGGTAACGTATCAAAATGGCATGAAATAGGTTTGCACAGTCTACAATTGATTTGCACAGCCTGCAGCATGCCTTTATACCATGGGGTAGTTTTACATAGACTGAAATAGGTGTTCAAAGCCTGGAAAAGGTTTGCCTGACTTGGAATAGGGCGATCAATTCTAGCATAGGGTTACCCAGCTTTGAGTACGTTTATAGCTTGTAGAATTTGTTTGAACGGCCTGCAATACGTTTATGCAAATTATACAAGGTGTACATAGTCTGAACAATTTTTAAATGGCCTGGAATAGGCATATGTATACTAGAATAAATGTATTTATCCTATTTTCTGTTCACTTTACATTGAATGTGTTTACATAACCCTAAAAAGGTTTCTCAGGTTGTTATAGATGTAAATAAATTGGTACAAATGTAGTTGGACTGAAAAATGTTTGCATAACCTGTGAGTTTACATAGTATGAAAGAGTTCAAGGTAGCGGTCCACATAGTCTGTAAGATGTTTACATGCCCTCAAAGAGGTGTGCATACTAGTCCATAAGAAGTTTGTGTAGCTTGAAAGAGGTTTATTTAGCCTTTGAGTAATTTGCATAACTTCAAAGAGGGATCACTGAAAGAATATCGACTACCACAATATCGAGTACCCAAAATATCGAGGTGAAAATATCTACTACAAAAATATCGAGTTTGTATGTACAAACAGGTAAGTACAAAAATATCGACTACAAAATATCGTTTACAAAAATATCGTTGTAAAAAATATCGACTTTACTAAAAACAATGTTTAATTACATTAATATAAAAAATTAATTACTAAAATATAATTAACAATACTTAAAATAACTTTTAATAATTAAATATTTAATGAAAGTAAAAAAAATATATATTTTTAATCATATTTCTTAAAACATATATATATAGTAACAACATTTAATTAAAAAATAGGCAATATTGTATATGTACCCCAAAAACCCAAAACTGACCCTGAACCCTAAAAATACCCCTTTACCCAAAAACTAAAAACTGACCCTGAACCCTAAAAATAACCCTTTACCCAAAAACTGAAAACTGACCCTGAACCCTAAAAATACCCCTTTACCCAAAAACTGAAAACTGACCCTGAACCCTAAAAATACCCCTTGACCCAAAAACTGAAAACTGACCCTAAACCCTAAAAATACCCCTTTACCCAAAAACTGAAACCTGACCCTGAACCCTAAAAATACCCCTTTACCCAAAAACTGAAAACTGACCCTGAACCCTAAAAATACCCCTTTACCCAAAAACTAAAAACTGACCCTGAACCCTAAAAATACCCCTTTACCCAAAAACTGAAAACTGACCCTGAACCCTAAAAATACCCCTT
Source organism: Lissotriton helveticus (assembly GCF_964261635.1). Lineage (NCBI taxonomy): Eukaryota > Metazoa > Chordata > Amphibia > Caudata > Salamandridae > Lissotriton > Lissotriton helveticus. Next base: position 1,773,322,513 of record NC_136057.1, read on the forward strand.
TACCCAAAAACTGAAAACTGACCCTGAACCCTAAAAATACCCCTTTACCCAAAAACTAAAAACTGACCCTGAACCCTAAAAATACCCCTTTACCCAAAAACTGAAAACTGACCCTGAACCCTAAAAATACCCCTTTACCCAAAAACTAAAAACTGACCCTGAACCCTAAAAATACCCCTTTCATTTAACATAATTAGCAATTAATCAATTAAATAAAATTAATTACCAATTACATTTTAATTAATTAACAAACATTTTTTAATTAACAATTAATTAAATATTACTACCAATTATTAAATTAACATATTTAATTAATTATAATTAAATTACTTCCCACCCTATTCCCCTATAAACCCACAACCCGCTAGAGAAAATACATTATTTTAATTGACATAATTAGCAATTAATCAATTAAATAAAATTAATTACCAATTAAATTTTAAATAATTAACATATATTATTTAATTACCAATTAATTAATTATTACTACCAATTAATAAATTTACATATTTAATTAATTATAATTAAATTACTTCCCACCCTATTCCCCTATAAACCCACAACCCGCTACAGAATTAAATTACACAATAATTAAAAAAATAATTAATTTAAAAAAAAAAAAAAAATTGACACTTTTCACACATATTATAACATAAACACACTATAAATAATTAAATATTATTTAAAAAACTATATTTTTTACTATCTAGATTATATACTTGGATATTTTCACTGTCTATATTATTTACAGTCGATATTACTTCACTTACCTTAAAAACGATATTTTGGCTGTCGATATTCTGTCTAGTCGATATTTTCTCCAAACGATATTTAAAACTCGATATTCTGTCCAGACGATATTTTGGAGTCGATATTATGTCTGTGCACCTTCAAAGAGGTCTAAACAACATGTGAGAAATGTACTTAGACTCAAAAACTTTACATGGCAGGCAAGAAGATTACCCAGCCTGAAGGAGGTTTATGTAGCCTTTGACAACGTAGACCGGAAGAGCAAATGGAAGAAATGTGCCACATTAACAATCTCTCCCACCTTTTTTATAGAAGGAAATGGTGCAAAAATATAACTATTTCCAGTGTATACCAAAGCCTTAAATTTATCAGAATAAAACATTAATACATAAATTAGAGTCCAATGTCAATAAGGAAACTTCAAAGATCCGCCAGATAACCAGGTAGCAATGTCCATGGCCATTTTTTTTAACTACAGTTGATAGAGAAGCTTTCTAGGTTCAGCCTCCTAAATATGAAATGCTCAACCGGTACCATTTCAGACTAAACATGACTCCTGGCTCTGTTATAAACCTGTTGAATCACAGGCTGCTCGCTTAGAACTTGAAGGGCTGGGTCCATGATGTATCGTCTCCTTTTACAGCAGCAGGAAACCTTTTTAGATGTTGGTGTGTTCCTAACTTCATTAAAAATAGGTTTACAAAGTAATACATGCATTTGCACACACCAACCTATAACACGTTTGTTTGCATAGCCTCAAATAGATTTGCATTCACTACCCTGTAATATGTTTACTTAGCCTGAAACTGATTTTTTGCAGCAACCAGTAACACTTTTACACCCCCCTTGGGTGTGGAGTTGCATTCACTAACGTGTAATGTATTTACATTGTCTGGATTGTATTTGCATTCAGTAATCTTTAACATGTTTACACAGCCTGGAATGAGTGGTTTGCATAGAGTAACCAGTAGCAAACAGGGCCAGGCCATGTCATCCTTTTGAAATGAAAAGACCCTAGATCCTTGCAGAGCCCCCAACCCATGATGGAGAGAGGGTGGGGCCAATGCTCCGGCTGCAGGCAGCATCAGGCTCCTTCAGGAGCGGCTGCTACCGAACGGATGTGGGGGAGCTGAGCAGGGGGGAGCAAAGTGGGGCGGGAATTAAAATGAACCAATTACCTGGATGCGGCCAGCCAGCCGCCGCCTCTTTTCCGTCCTCTTCTCTTCTCCCGGGGCAGCAGGAAGCACGCAGCCTCCCAGACTCCCTGATCGATCGCAGTGCTGCCTTACAGCAGCGTTGTGATTGGTCTGATCGCCCTAGTTCAGAGCTCGGACAGGGGCTGCGAGGCTGGGCTTGTTCTCCATGCAGCCTGGTTAGGAAACATGCAAAGTGAGCATGACATTATGGCCGGCACGAGACGGCCGGCCTTAATGTCATGCCCACTTAGGAAGGGCCTAGCACTCCTCGCCCAGCCTCTAAACAGCCCAGCCCCGCCCCCAACCAATTGAGACAGTATGCTTCAATAAAATCATAATACCTTTAAGCTATTATCATTTTATTTTTTCGTTTTAAATTGCTCAGTGGCGCGACGCTCCGCCGCCTCAGCGGAGGAGCCGCCACTGTGCTCCTTTCCACAACTCAAAGTTCCTGTAATCTGCATGAACATTCTCAGGCGGTTGCAAACCAGAATGGGCAGAACAAAAAAATAAACAATAAGTGACATAACTACATACCTGTGACTGTCATTGCACATTCGACATCTTGTTGACACCAATGAAAAGAGCTGCAAGTAATCAGGAACATGTTTTTTTTTTGCCTGGAACATATTTGCAAGCCTTGAAAACACTTTACATAGCCTAGACTTCATTGGAATTGCCGGAGGTTAATTTGCAAGTATTGTAAAAAGTTTCAATAGCCTAGAAAGTGTTTATATAGCCTTATGTATATTTACATAATATGGAGGCGGGCTTTGGTGGGTTTCTTGGCCGGGCTCTCACTGCTGTTGTTGGTCGAAGGTCTGTCACATCTGAAGGAGTCCGCACTGCTCTCTCCTCGCCTTCCAATCCACCGCAGCCTCGGCCACCAAAACCTCCATCATGTCCAGCAAAAGAGCAAAGACCAAGACCACCAAGAAGCGTCCTCAGCACGCAACCTCCAATGTCTTTGCCATGTTTGATCAGTCCCAGATCCAGGAGTTTAAAGAGGCCTTTAATATGATCGACCAGAATCGAGATGGCTTCATTGACAAGGAGGATCTACATGACATGCTGGCCTCACTTGGTAAAAATCCAACTGAAGAATACTTAGATGCCATGATGAATGAAGCTCCAGGCCCCATTAACTTCACCATGTTCCTCACTATGTTTGGGGAGAAGCTAAATGGCACTGACCCAGAAGATGTTATCCGAAATGCTTTTCCATGCTTCGATGAGGAAGCATCAGGTTTCATTCAGGAAGATTATCTGAGGGAGCTACTGACTACCATGGGAGACCGGTTTACGGATGAGGAAGTGGATGAGTTGTTCAGGGAGGCACCCCTTGACAAAAAAGGCAACTTCAGTTACATTGAATTCACACGCATTCTAAAACATGGAGCCAAGGACAAAGATGATTAAAGAAATTTCCCAAACCTGCAATTCTATTCATGTTGCCCATGTGCACATTTCTGAGTTTCCTTCCCTCCTAGAACTTGTTGCATGTGTTTAGCTCTTCAGTTTTTGCCTTTGTATTTATGGATTTAATCCAAGCCACCCCGGTGCATTTGCAACTATGTAATCAACTGGAAATAGAAGGATGGCTCTGTTAACTGAGGGGGAAGGGAATTGGGGAGTAAAGACCAATTATACTTGGAAATCCATAACAAAAATCTCAGTGTTTCTGGTTAAGCTGGATTTTTACATTTTTGTAATAAAGCAGTTTTGAAATACAAAAAATAATAATATAGAAACGCTTTACACTGCCCAGTACAAGTTTAAATTGCCTGCAATTTGGATCCACGAACAAGAATGTGTATATAGAACATGGAATTCACTGTCAAGACATGTATTTAATTTGCACAGTCCAGAATAAATTCACATGGTCCAGAGTGTGTTTGATTAGCGTGGAAATGATTTAAATAGCATGGAAAAGATTGCACTGCTTCGATATGCTTTTGATATGCCTGGTATCGTTGTACACAGCAAAGGATTTGTTTACATTACTTACAACATATTTCTAATGCTTAGAACTCGTTTGCTTAGCCTTGACTTTTTTTAAATCATGACTTTGACACTCCTGTACACCGAATGGAATATGATATACAACATGGAACGTGAACATCTAGATGACCTGCACTTTACTTGAATAGTCTGAAATGTGTTTACATGGCCTCGAAATTGTTTACATAGGTTGGGGGTTTGTTGCATATCTTGAAACACTTTTACAAGAACTGAAATATAGTTTCCTCATGTGGAATATGTCTAATCGATATGGCCTGGGATATGTTGACATAGACCGAAATATGTTTACATACCCCGGATCTTCTTTGCAAATGCTAAAATATCTTTACAAAGTTTGGAGTGTGATTCATCTAAATGGACTGGAATGTATTTTCAGCGCCTAGAAAGTATTTACATAATTTAAACATTCTTTAGGGAGCATGGAACTTACTGGGAGTACATTTCACCAACAGTGCCTTGGAATTTGCTTACATTGGCTGGAAATGTTAGTATATCTTTAAATATATCATTAAAGCCCTTCAAATTGGCAAGATTCAAACAGAAAAAATAAGAAACTGAAACCAAGGCCCAAAGTAACTGAGAGAAGTAGTCAGAGGGCAGGTTTGTCTATTCAATACTTAATGAAATACCTCCACTTTAAAAAATAGTTTTGTCTATGTCGTAATTTAATTAATCGGTAATTACAGACACACGTCCTTATTTGTTACAAATCCTTGTAACATGAATGCATGCATGTGCAAGATTGACTTGCCTGATTCCTTGATTTAGAACATGTCTGCTATATTTCACACATTTAACAGGCAGTTTTCTTTCTGATGTCAGGCAGTAAGAAAAGGTAGATGTCATGTTATTGATGTCTGTGTCTATGTAGGGTTTTTGTAGAGCGCAGTGTGTTACCCCAGGCTGTATCATTGCACTGTAAACCCACAGATCGATTAAATTGTGCCCACTTGACGTGGATAAGGTTTAGAAGCAGATGGAGATTCAACGCTGAAATGCATAAATGTTCATTATGGAAGATGGTATTATTAGAGAAAATGAATACGAAATGATTGCACAAAGAGACGTTAACATAGCAATTAGCAAAATACATGTTTTGACATTCGCTGACTTGAACTTTAGAATCTACAGTCAGGCATCACGTCAAAGTCATCCTTATGCATTCATTTGCTGGCATTTTAAATATACTCCTCAAATGCCTGAGTGTTTGTGAATGCTTCCTCCATCACTTGTACGTGCAATTCTTTATGCAAATAGGAGTCTCCATCCTGTGATTTATTTGAAATACCCTATGCCAAGAAGACCTGGTCCGTGTGATGTGCGGCATTGTGCATCTTGCATCGTGCTGTGTCTGAATAAGTGTTTCCACTGTGTCGCATTGCATAGTTGAATAAATGCCTTCGTTGTGTGATATGGGTGAAATAAAATCTGTGACTAGGTGTCTCCCTGGTGTGATATGTGCAATATTCTGTGAGTGACCAGGTGTCTTCATTGGATTGGTCCTTTTTCGCCAAGATCGAATGCTGTAGCTGTAGGTTCTCGACCTTGGATTGGTGCATTTTCACAAGGATCCTCTGCAGTTCATTAGCTGCCTTGTATTGGTCCTTTTCTGTCAGGATCCTCTGCAGTACCTTCTTTGCTTTGAATAGGTCCTTTTGTGTCAGGATCCTCTGCAGTACTTTCTTTGCTTTGGATTGGTCCTTTTCTGTCAGGATCCTCTGCAGTACCTTCTTTGCTTTGGATTGGTCCTTTTCTGTCAGGATCCTCTGCAGTTCATTAGCTGCCTTGTATTGGTCCTTTTCTGTCAGGATCCTCTGCAGTACCTTCTTTGCTTTGGATTGGTCCTTTTCTGTCAGGATCCTCTGCAGTACCTTCTTTGCTTTTGATTGATCCTTTTCTGACAGGATCCTCTGCAGTACCTTCTTTGCTTTGGATTGGTCCTTTTCTGTCAAGATCCTCTGCAGTACCTTCTTTGCTTTGGATTGGTCCTTTTCTGTCAGGATCCTCTACAGTACCTTCTTTGCTTTGGATTGGTCCTTTTCTGTCAGGATCCTCTACAGTACTGTCCCTGCCGTGTATCGCTTTTCTACCTCCTGGAGACCCTGTAGTACCTTCTCTACGTCACATTGGTCAATTTCAGTAAGGATCCTCTGCAGTACCTTCTTTGCCTCGGATTGATTGTTTTCAGCCGGGGTCCTCTCTAATATCCTCTCCATCTCTGAATGCTCCTTTTCTCCTGGAATGTATCACCTTTACTGCCATGGATTGGCCCTTTTCTGTCAGGATCCTCAGCAGTATTTTCTTTGTCTCGGATTGGTCGTTTTCAGCCTGGGTCCTCTCCAATAGCCTCTTCACTGCTGATTACTTTTTTCCCTGAAATACTCTGCATCAGCTTTACTGTTGTGGATTGGCCCTTTTCTGTCAGGATCCTCAGCAGTAAATTCTCTGCTCTGGGTTAATCTTTTTTGCCATTGTCTACTGCAGTGGCTGCTCTGGCTCCCATTGGTTCTTCTTCACCAGGATCCCCTGCAGTCGCTTCTCTGCCTCCAATTGGCTCCACAACCTATTTTATTTATTGTCCCCAAGAAGAAACTCTTAATTTTCCTGGATTAGACAGGCCTGTCTCTGCTCCTCTAGGAATAATTCCTTCTTCAAACTGTTTGGCTTCCTTCGCTTTCATGCTTTAACTGGCGTGAAATAAGAAAAATACAATATTTCATGCCTTCCCCAGTCAATTTTCTGCTTGCAGACCTTAAAATACTCTCTTTGTCTTTTGGGCCCACGACTGTTAGCACCAACTACCCCCGAGCTCTTTTTTCATGGACGTTTTGGACTGGTTTTAGATTTCATTCCAAAATTTAGCAGATGGGTGCAGTTTTTATAACCGCATGGCCCTGCAGCGGAAGATCAGGCCTCTGCGGAATAGCATGAGCAGATCACAAGCTACATGTAGACGTTGAAGCGCAATGGTGGGACAGAGCACCCTTGCAGGGGTCCCTCTCCCTGTGGTCCTACTCTGTAGAGGAAAGACTCACGTATACGCTGAGCAGATGACCATTGTGAGAGAGTGCGGACCCCTGGGGACCCTACATTTTCTGTCCCTTCTGGATAAGAAACATTTAGACAATAAATGACTCTGGTGAAGGAGGGGACCTTCGGGGACCCTGCCGATAAATGTGCCTGCGGTGTAACCTGTTATCTTCTGCTGAATGATAGTTGTGAGGGGGCAGACTCTGGAAGGGCCACATTTCATGTCCCTGCAGCATGACTTGTTGTCCCTTTCTGCATAGGCGCTACACAGTTGGAATCTGAATGGCGCTAGAGAGGGAACTAGGGGGCATATTATCTTGGGTGGCGATAGGGAATTTTCGCTGCTTTAGCGGCCGTTTTTGGCCGCTAAGCCGCGATAATTCTATCACCCTATTAGCAAGCTGTCGCTAACAGCAGTTAGCGACAGCTTTTAGGTGATAGCAAGCTGTTTGGGGCCTGCTTTGCATGTTAGCGATATTTATCGCTAATAACATGCAAAGTGGGCGTACCCAAACTGTTTGCGACTGAAAACCTGAAAACAGTCGCTAACATCGCTATCGCCTATTAGCAAGGGAGGCGTAGCGATGGAAATATTCGCGCTAGGCGTGAATATCTCCAAATACTAACACCTGCCCAGAACAGTTCTTAGCCATGTTATCCAATGGGAGGTGGATAATATGGCTAAGAGCATTTCGTCGCTAATGCGTGAATATCGCTGTATTCTCAGTGATATTCACGCATTTCGCCGCTATCGCCGGAAAATGTATCGCTTTGGAGATAATCGTTGCTAATAGCACGTTATCTCAGCGATAAATTCCGGCGATGCTCAGCGATAAAAAAATCGTCGCTAAGCCTATTTAGCGATAAATATCGCTACTTGTTGGTAATATGCCCCAGAGTCCTTGGGGCCTCGCATTTCATGTGTCTGCTGTATGTGTCCCCCTGTAAATACAATGTAAATTTGGTATTTGGACGATAGAAGTGCGAGTATGACAAGCCAAGTCAAGTCAAAATATCTTTATTTGAATTGCAAAAGCAATCATAAAAGCAGAACAAAAAGGAAACATATGAGAAAGATGTCTTTGATTACAGCTAAACTTGTTTTCTACTTCTGGGTAAGAAAGGCTGGACCAGGCTATCTAGAAATTCTGGGTTTTGGCCTCTTAGTGTGTTGGGTATTAACTGAAGCACGGGCTGCAGGTTGTCCGGTATTTCTCGTTTTTTTATTTATTTACAGTATTCCCTTAATAAGGTGAGTAACTTGGAGTAAAAATTGTGTTAGCCCACTTCGAAAACGACCAGGGCTGGCTAGGTCTCCCTCTAACCAACCTGTGGCCCCTTTCCCTCTCTCTAAATCCCTCTATTTATTAGATCTTTTTTGAGCCCAGAATCCCTTGCAGCGACTTATGCAAATGAAGTTTTCTTCCATAACATTTCATTCTAAAACATTGTACATTCAATTTTGTCAAGAAATTACATGTGAGAAGGGAAAAGGTCCAGTTTTAGTTGAAATGTTAAGGGTGGGTCTGGTTGCTTCAAGTCTTATAGATTTAAGGAATAGCAAGCTTTGCGAATAGAGTGAAACATAACACGCTCCTCCCCCCCTTCCCCCTTCCCCGTTTCCCCTTCCCTCTTGTCCTTCTCTTCTCCTTTCGCAAAAAATATTTTGATCCAAAAAAACTTCTCATGGAGGTACTAAGTCCTGTTGTAAAACCACAATAATGAACCTGGGTCTGCAAAGGTGGGATCTAATAAGGGTGTTATAAATAGAGACAACCGAGGCCTAACCGTGGTGCTATGGGCCCTAATGCAATGAGGGAAATTGGCACCTGGATGTTGTTTGAACTGAGAAATGCAGCAATAATCAGGGTTTAGCAGGCCCCTTAGGGATCTGGTTCCTGGTGCCACTGAACCTGCTGCCCAAATGGAAGCCCCTCCCCTGCATGCCAACATCTCACAGCCTCTGAGCTCCTTATAGCATTCTCGGACTACAGACAACACAATAAAAAACAATGCAGTTAGCCACAAGCGCTCTTTGCCTTCCCTTGTCTCCTCTTTGAGACAGCAGACCTGCCTTCTCCAGAATTTAGTGTTCTAAGCTTGGCATGTGCCTTTGAGATATCTAGTACTCTGCCAACCAGCCATGAGTGCCCTCAAATCCTCAGCTGGAGATGGAACAGTAGTTGAAGGCAGTGCTTAATTTGAGTTGGTGGTTTCTGGTGCTCTGCACCGGCACTTAATCAACACGGGTGTTTTCACACGCACCAGTTAAGGACACATTCACTTAAGGTGAGATTACGTAATTTGCCCAGAATCACAGATTGTTGAGCTGATGCCGAGACTCGAACCTGGTTCCCAAGCTCCGAAGTTGGTTCCCAAGCTCCTAAATTGGCAGCTCTGACCATTATGCCACATCCTCTCCCAACTTTCATGGGTAGTAAAAACAGTAATCAATCTTTATTCCGCAGTAACTCCGCCATAAAAGAGATGGTATAATAAAAATCGGAATCGAGTTCATTAAGATACAAATTTCAGCATAAAGTAATCATACAAAAGCGACTATCATTCTCCTGGGGGTCTAGACCATCTTAGTCTTTAAAATTGCTCTAAGGAGTACCTAAACGCAACAATTAATAGTTGCCTGCATTTCATGTGGAATAAATACAATCATAAAATATTTGCTATCAATTTAATTCTGCTATCCACCCAACATATGTCCATAATATCCCTCCCAATCTTAGTCATATCTAGATTTCCTTGATCTTACCATTGCACTTAAAAAAATGCATAACAACACACAGTGTACGATCATTTTGTAAAAGTTGCAAATGCAAAAGGGCCTGATCACCATGGTTAGTAGCTGGTTCTGTTTTAGGCGGCGCTAACAGGAGAAATGGGCTGGTGCCAGCTGCCACCTGGCGAGAGCCCCGACACTTATTTTTTACACAAATTACCACTGGTTGAAGGTGTCATTGTGATCCCAGCATTGGTTTCCAGAGAGCCTGGAAAAGGTTAGGTCACAGGATGTTGCAGCCAGTGTATCAATGGCCCTAGTGCGAGCACAGAAATGGGCCCACTGGCCACTGAACTGTGAAATACAGAAATAAACAGGATTCAGTTGACCTCTCAGGCCTACGAGCTCCAGTGCCACTGCACCTGCTGCACTGGCGTCCCTATTACCCAGCATTGCAAGTTCTAGACTAAGCAATAGCTGAGCAGATCGTTTTATATGCATTCCATTATCAACAAGTACGGGTCGGATTAAGACAGAAAATAGGCCCAGAAGTAAAAATAAAAGTGGCCCACATCACCAAATGAGAGCTAAAAAGAAGGGCCGCATTTACAAATCGGGGGAGTTTTGAACTTGTAAAGATGCATTGTGTAGATGCTTCGCAAGGAATGGAAGAGTGCATGCATTTTTTTGCTTGCTGTAGGCCCTTTCTGTGGTACTGTCAGAGACATCGACAGCAAAAACCAGCCCAACCAGTGCTTTATGTGGGCCGGTACTGTCCGGTACTCAGTGCAGGCACTTTATTATTTCGAGGAGAGTGCCTGCACTTCTCAAGAAAGACGTAATACTTTTAATTGGAGAGCACCGGCACTTTTCAGAAACAATCAGGTACTCTGGTACAGAGTACCTGCACTTCTAATCTCCATTACCATCACTGAGCCCACCAGACCAAAAACAGCCAAAAAACGGGCCCAAACACTGACCTGTCGAACTGGCTCCGCACCGCCAGGTTTCTCACAGGCCAGTCCGACCCTGATCAAGTACTGGGCTCTGCCACGTGCAACAACCATTGTCCCAGAATAAAGAGGCTCTGTTAGGACGCTCATTTATTTAATGCGTTTTTACATAGCGCGAACTTTACCCAAAGGTGTCAAAGCGCTTAACAATAGGACCAGTTCTATTGCATAAGGACTTCAGAGTACACGAGTTACATAAATACAGTTCTTCAATAATGTCTGCTCTCGTGTAGCAGCCATTACATGGCATGCATTTCTTCATTTCAGAAGAGCAACTCTTGGCAGTGCCAGAGCTCTGGCCACGGGCCGCGTGCACAGAACAGCTCGTGATGGTGCAAGCATCGACTCGACGCCCGGGCTCATGGAGTTCTGCACAACTCACTCCCAGCAGCTCGCGCCGCGTGGACAGCGGCGGCACTGCTGCTGATTGTGTAGTCTGAGGTCGTGCGTGCTTGGAAACAAGTGTCACTTCAAAGAACAGAGCAGCCTGCTGCTTCCTTCCTGCTATCCTGCCCCTCCACCATTCCCTCTCTTTCTCACCCTCCCCTCCTGTCCCCCCCCCCAATTTTGCTCTCTCTTTTTCTCTGTTACATCTTCTCTATTTTCTCCTTTTCTTTCTCTCTCCTCTCTCTCCCTTTCCCACGTCTATCTATCCTCTCTCCCGCTTTGCTTCCCTCTCCTCCATCCCTCCCTTTCTCGAGTGTCTCTGTATCTCACTCCTTCTCGACTCCTCTTTCCTTCCTGCTCGCTCTCATCCTGCTGCCAGGCTTGTGTCGCCCCCTGGCCCCCCTCACTCTAAGGTGCCCTGTGATATGCCATCCCTCGTGCCTGCGGCGCGGGCACGCGCAGCGCCCCCCTCCGCACACCGAGGCATCCGGCCAGCTTGCAGTTCTGTCTCCGCTGTCCCCTGGCGGGGCCCGTGGTGGGTCCCCGGGGCACCGTCACCTCTGACGGTCAGTGGATGTGAGATGCCTCCCTGGAGCCCCTCCGAGTGCAGGGAGAGAAGGGCGCGCGTCAGCGGATCTCTGTCCGGAGCTGCCACTGCCCCAGGTGCGTCCCTGGAGGCCAGGAGTGTGGGGGGCAGGGAGTGCGGCGCTGGGGAGGTGGGGGGTGGGGGGGGGCCGCACAGGCCAGGTGGGGCGTGAGCTTTTGAATACATTAGGTCTATGACAGGCTCAGTCCGCGACTTTCATGTGAGGCGAGTGACATCAAGAGAGTGTGTCCCCTCTGCCTCCTTGAAGTGTGGGGGCACTCACGTTTCATGAGTCACGCCCCTATCTGCATACTATGACGCGAGGGATATTTTCAGAGAGTGGGTCTCCTCTGTCACTCACTTCTTGGGGTGAACACACTCAGACTACAGGTCTCATCTGCTTCTCTCCCTTTTTGGGATGAGAGTCACTCAGACCATAACCCCCCTGCCCTCCCCCGCTTCTCTCCCTTCTTGGGGTGAGGGGCAGACTCAGACCACAGACCCCCCTCTGCTTCCTCAGACCACAGACCCCCTGTTTCTCTCCCTTCTTGGGGTGAGGGTCACTCAGACCATGAACCTCCTTCAGTTTCTCTCACTTTTTGGGGTGAGGGTCACTCAGACCGGTGAGGGTCACTCTGAGCACCGCACCTTCAGCCTTGTAATGAAAGATAAACTCGACGGACCAGGACTCGCTCCCAGCACTGTTTCCCTTGTGGCTGGCTCTGCCCCTACTTCAACCCTGACTTGCAGGGAGCTCACAGATATCCAGTAGGCGCCTCAGCCCACGAGCTCTACGACTTTAAATTCGTTTAGGAGTCCTTAGGACCTGCTTCAGCGTGCTCAGAGAAGCTATTTTAACATCTAAGGTAAACGCACTGAGAGTCATCGCTCCCTTGCAGAGTATACTCAGGAGCGCAGCGTGTATGATAACCCACCAAGCTATGTCACTGAGTAGAAACCAGTAACCAACGCTGCACTGTAGCCATTCACGGTGGCCCACTGATCCGTGCTACTGGGGCACAGCAGGAGGCCTGCAGGGTGTGCACAGACTTGTGCTCTAGGAGCTGTAATCCACCGCGCTGTAGGACAGACCCTGAATGTTACATGCAGAGTTGCGCTACAGGTGCATTAACCCCGTAAGCTATCCCTCTGGAGTTGAAACCTGTGCATGTGGATTCCACGCACAGATCTTTGAAGCAGACGAACGAACCCACTGAGCTTTTGTAATGGGCGCAGCCCTGTCACCTGGGCGTTACACACAGTTGTGTGTAGAACACAAAGATGTGCTGTATGCACTCTACCTCACTATGTCGTCTTAGCAGCACTAGAACGTATGTCCTGGGAATACATCGCTGTAGTAGGAGCCCTAACCCACCGAGCTGTCTCGCTAGTGCTGGAAACAGAAGCTATACAAAGGTGTATACAGCAGTTATTTAGCTCGGTCACTGGAGCGCATGTTGATAAAAAAAAACACCTTACCAAGCCCTCTCCTGGCTTAGTAAGGTGGTGGTGCCTACAAAAGGAGATGCCTTGACAGGGCTTAATTTGAGCATGCGTCTGCCGGAGCTCAGCTGCATACTTAATTTTAGAGCATCAAACGTAACTGAGGGGGCTGTGCTCTGATTCCCTGGTTTGCAGCAGCCAGGTATTTGTTTGGTATGAAATAACAGCTGCTCTGACCAGCTTTACTAATTGTAAGAGACACGCACACATTTGTATTTCAAGTATGAACCTGCTAGCGCGGAGGTGGCAGTGGCACTCACGGCTTCTCCTTCAACAGGGACAGCCACTGGTTTGACTTCAACCGGCTGACTTGAGCCAGGGTGGGCGGGGCCAGCGATCAGAGTGACCACCTCATCCCAGATCATCCCTGTCTCCAGGTCTCACCTCTTCACCTACAAATGATTGTTTTTAGGTTTGTTAGTCTAATTAGTCCAATGGGAGCTGACCAAGACCACGACACCCAGAATGCATTAGGTTATCACACAAATCTCCAAGGATGGAAACAGAGTCCATGATGACCCGAAAGGAGGTGTCACCCTATCTGTGATATACTTAAAATGTAGGATTTAGTTGTGTGAATATTTAAAGCAAAGATGAGCCTCCCTGCATGATGTCTTTTGGGGCCCATTGGGGAAAGGGGGGGGGGGGGAGAAAGCACCGACCCGAGACTCAATGTAAGTGTGATAAAGGCCGCTTTATTGGAAGCAGGTGCATCCTACACAATAACATCCTCGGCCTGCGCCGCACAATCTAAACCTCATAAATATGTAATTTCCTGCCTCACCCCCACCCCCTCCCCTAACTGATTCCCACAATCCACAAACATTAACCATTAGCATAACGTCAATTTGCCTCTCCACCTGGCTAAATACTTTATTGTGCTAGACCTACCCCCCGATACTCCAAACAGTTCTCCACTCTTCCCCCATATATTAGGAAGAACCGCCCTACATACATAATGCACCCCACACCTGCTCCAGCGACATGCGAAAACCCCCCACCCAATCCAAAAATGAAAACCCCTTTTTGCACAGAATACAAAACATTGTAAATAGCCTTGAAAAGCCCTGGCGCAATTCGCCACAGAGTCGAAGCACTTGTCGGCTACCACATTTACATCTATACAATAAAGAGCAATGATCCACAAAGCAAGAACTCTTCTGCTGCTATTGAGCCTAAGGACACCAAGATGCGCCGTCCACCAACTTATCACCCCGGTCACCCCTTCATGCACCAGCCTCCAACAAAAAATTGCCCAAAATCCCCAGTGCCCCCAAACTCCCCCGCAAAGGAAAATCCCCCGTAAAGAGTATCGCCTGCCCGTGGGCACCCCCCCCCGAATCATGGCCCAGGGAGGGAGGGAGGGAAAAAATTGTCCACCCGCCACCCCCCGCCCGGCGGCCGAGACACCTCACTTAAAATGGTGTCTCTGCCGCGTGGCCGGGCGGATCCTAAAGCCCCGCCCAAAAGGGAGCCCAACCCAGCCCCGCCCCCCAGCCCAAAAACTACCAAACACCTAACCCCGGTCCCGTGACGGCGCCATCTCTACCCCCCCCCCCCTCTCCCCGGCCCCAAATTCCCCCGGGCGGGGCAGGCCTCCCTACGGTCGGCCCCCCCTCCCAGGACCCCATTGGGGCCCATTGGGGAAAGGGGGGGGGGGGGAGAAAGCACCGACCCGAGACTCAATGTAAGTGTGATAAAGGCCGCTTTATTGGAAGCAGGTGCATCCTACACAATAACATCCTCGGCCTGCGCCGCACAATCTAAACCTCATAAATATGTAATTTCCTGCCTCACCCCCACCCCCTCCCCTAACTGATTCCCACAATCCACAAACATTAACCATTAGCATAACGTCAATTTGCCTCTCCACCTGGCTAAATACTTTATTGTGCTAGACCTACCCCCCGATACTCCAAACAGTTCTCCACTCTTCCCCCATATATTAGGAAGAACCGCCACTCGAGGGACGAGCTAACGGTCCTCGACCCCCCCCTAGGACTCCCCCTCCTTAAAACCCGGGGCGCGCCACCTGGCCCATTCGGCAGGCCCACCCCCTAACGATATGGCCGCCGCGGAATCGCCCAAACCCTGTGCTCCTATCCACGCGTCCAAACCGCCGGCAGGTCCTCCCCCCAACCACAGGGCCATGCCCTCCGTCCCAATGAATAGGGCCATGCCCTCCGACACCACGTACCGGGCCATGCCCTCAGTCACCACGTATAGGGCCATGCCCTCCGTCACCAATGTATAGGGCCATGCCCTCCGTCCCCAATGTATAGGGCCATGCCCTCCGTCACCAATGCATAGGGCCATGCCCTCCGTCACCAATGTTTAGGGCCATGCCCTTCGTCTCCAATGTGTAGGGCCATGCCCTCCGACACCCATGCCCTCCGTCACCACGTATAGGGCCATGCCCTCCGTCACCAATGTATAGGGCCATGCCCTCCGTCACCAATGTATAGGGCCATGCCCTCCGTCACCAATGTGTAGGGCCATGCCCATCGTCTCCAATGTGTAGGGCCATGCCCTTCGTCTCCAATGTGCAGGGCCATGCCCTCCGACACCCATGCCCTCCGTCACCACGTATAGGGCCATGCCCTCCGTCACCAATGTATAGGGCCATGCCCTCCATCACCAATGTATAGGGCCATGCCCTCCGCCACCACGTATAGGGCCATGCCCTCCGTCACCAATGTATAGGGCCGTGCCCTCCGTCACCAATGTATAGGGCCATGCCCTCCGTCACCAATGTGTAGGGCCATGCCCATCGTCTCCAATGTGTAGGGCCATGCCCTTCGTCTCCAATGTGTAGGGCCATGCCCTCCGACACCCATGCCCTCCGTCACCACGTATAGGGCCATGCCCACCGTCACCAATGTATAGGGCCATGCCCTCCGTCACCAATGTATAGGGCCATGCCCTCCGCCACCACGTATAGGGCCATGCCCTCCGTCACCAATGTATAGGGCCATGCCCTCCGTCCCCAATATATAGGGCCATGCCCTCCGTCACCAACGTATAGGGCCATGCCCTCCGTCACCGATGTATAGGGCCATGCCCTCCGTCACCAACGTATCGGGTCATGCCCTCCGTCACCAATGGTTAGGGGCCATGCCCTTCGTCTCCAATGCGTAGGGCCATGCCCTCCGACACCCATGCATAGGGCCATGCCCTCCGCCACTAACCGTATAGGGCCATGCCCTCAGTCGACGTCACCCCCCCCCCCCCCCGGGGCGTGCTTCCTGGCCGCGGAATCGAGCTCCCTAACAGGTATGCCGCACTAAACACGGGGCCGTGCCCCCCCTCTGGCGCAGAGGCCCACCCCTGTGAACACCAGGCCTGAGAGCCGCTCCGTCCCCCCAGAGAGAGAAGCCCTCCGGGTGCGTGTCCCCACACCTGCGCCCGTCCGCCAGGAAGAAACCCCTGCCGTTCGGCGTCAGACCCCCAGTCCCCCGGCGGGCGTGCTCCCTGGCCACGGAGTCGAGCTCACCACGTAGATGACCACACTGCCATGGGACCGTGCTTCCTCTCTGGCGCCCCGAAAGAAGTCCTCCACACAGTGCGTCACCCCCCAGAGCCTGTCCGCTAGGAAGAAACCCACTGCACCACGTACCCCTCCCGCCCGCGCAACCGTGACCTCGTTGCGACCCCCCCCCCTGTCCTCGGCGGGCGTGCTCCCTGGCCCCGGAGTCGCGCTCGTTACGGAGATGACCACACCGACATGGGACCGTGCTTCCCCTCCGGTGCCCAGAAAGAAGTCCTCCACACAGTGCCTCACCGCCAGAGCCTGTCCGCCAGGAAAAAACCCACTGCCAAGAACGTACCCACGCGCGACCGCAGATCTCACCCACGCGCGCCGGCCTGAAACTGTAAGTTTGTCCGCCGTATTCACAAGTGCATCTGCAGCTATTTGGCAGGGTTTTTCCCCTCCAGGCCGTCAACTGTGAAAATGTCACTTTTGCAACTTTTATAAGCTTGCCTCCTTCATACTACTAAAATGGAAGAACGTACCTCTCACCCAGGCAAAATGTCCCATTTATAAACTCTATGCGCCTGCCTCCTTGTGTCCTACCAATAAAACGTGTTCTACAGAAAACATCAGTGTGGTACTCCGCAATAGCCCTTTGGAAAGAAAAGATCAGCAATAAGTCCACCGGAAAGAAAAGTATGTATATATTTTAAAACGTGGGCTTCAAACACAGAATGCAAGAACAGTAACCTGGGCCCAGCTTCAACACACTTTACTGCACGGAGGCGCAAAGTGCAACTCCGCCTTGCTCTACAGAAACCGTGTAGCACCAAATGTACCACGAGCCGCCTTCTAAAACATGCCGGACCCCCGCAAAGAACGTTCATATATCACTAAACAAATCCCTCACAGGTTCCGGAGTAGCAAGCTACCCCACTGCAAGATGTGATGCCGCTGTTAAGTGCATGGCACCAACTTGCGGGTTGACGGTACCTTAGTTCTGATGTGTAACTATTCTGAGAGACATGTCATTCTGTTTACTCAGTCGCTCCAACACATCCCCTTTTTGGGTCGTAAATGCCCACAATGCCGTGCTAGGAAACATTTGAGGGACATGGCAAAACAAGGATAAGCTTCCCCCCCTAACGCACATTTTAACAGTAGAAGGTGGAGCATCCCAGTGCCATGATTAAAATTTAAAAATTAATTCAGCTACCTTCGTGTACTGTTCCCTCTCTAGTGTTTTGGACCCCCGGGACTTAAGGTTTCAATCCCTGCCCCAGCTCAGGGAAACCAGGGTACGGCTTTTCCTCGGACAGCTTCCACCACCCACGCACACTTCGAAAGTATAGCCTGTCCCTTCATTCTTTTTCTCTTGCATAATATTCTATGTGAAACGGCCACTTGGCACGGAATGAGTGATGTGGGATCGTTCCCACATTTCTTACAAGCCTCAATTTTAATCAGGAGTGATCTAAATAATGTAAACGTTTTAGCGGAATTGTGGTTGGAAAAGAAAGCCTTGAAAACCCAAATGGACTGGCTCCGAATAACATAGGCGCATGTGAGTCGTAAGTCACAATTGTCAATCCAGATATGGGTACCACACAGGGGAACCCACTCACAAATTAAAACTTCCAAGTGCAATATTACCTGCACCCAAACTGCGAGCTCACTCTAATCACGAAACCTACACGCATATAATTATGTATGCCAGTACGTATGCTAATAACAGTACGAGACTGAGATTTCGATGTGCAAAACTTACGACCAGACGACAAGTTATCTGAACGTGCACTCGAAAATTTACAAACTACCAAATAGGTAACCAACCCCACCTGACGCCACACACACTCACATGAAAGTAATCACTAACTAAACACCAAAAGGATGCTGCAGGCCACGCCTTTTCATTTTCTCATTAAAACCCATAGTCACTGGCACCCACTTAGAAGATGGAGACAATACCCGCGAAGAGGAAGGGGACTTTCAATAAGAAGGCAGACTTTGTGGCCATCTACTTGGCTAGCCACATAGTTAGCTCCAGCCTGCCTCCACCCACCCTCTGTGGGGAAAGACAACAGCCCCTGTAAACAATATCCGGACAATAAACCACGTTTTGAACCAACACTCAAGGTCTTCACCCCCCCCCCCCCCCCCGCCCCCAATACAACAGTCTAGGAGCCCATCTGTAGCAGTCTAAACACATGCATAAATACATTTAACAGTATTGGTTGCTTTTGTAAGTAAGAGGGCTTGTTTAAATATTGTACACAGATGCCTGAAAAAGAGCGTAGTTGATAATTATCAAGTGAGAATGCTCAACTCGGCACGGTATCCTACTTCAGCACAGCGAGCATTGGAACAGAAATCAAACAGCAACATTTCCAGTGATGCCTTCGAGGAGCAATCCACTTTTTAACCTGTGACTCTCCACTCTCGGAAATCCGCCCCCGACGGGGGCCTTTGGCACTCTAATGAACTTTTATCGTCCGAGCTGTACTGTCTGTGGCACCCCGGCGGCCGCACGGACCCTTCGGGTAGGGGGCAGAAGTGACTCACCTAGTCCCACGTGGGAGCCTGACCGCCCGCACTAGCCAGAACAGGCCCATCCGCTCGGTCACGTGGAGCCGCAAGCTGCTCTCGCCGAGCTCCTCCCACGTCCATCGATGTGTCCAGCGATGCGTCCCGCGCCTTGAAAGTCTCCTCACAAGCCCGACCTGACCCATCGGAAAGCCCGCAAAGTCCCGTCACCCACAATCGTGACGTCCCCTCCGCTGCAGGCCCTCCGCTCGTGCCGCAACCATGGGGACTTGAGGAGATTGTTCAAAAATTGTCCACCCGCCACCCCCCGCCCGGCGGCCGAGACACCTCACTTAAAATGGTGTCTCTGCCGCGTGGCCGGGCGGATCCTAAAGCCCCGCCCAAAAGGGAGCCCAACCCAGCCCCGCCCCCCAGCCCAAAAACTACCAAACACCTAACCCCGGTCCCGTGACGGCGCCATCTCTACCCCCCCCCCCCCCCCTCTCCCCGGCCCCAAATTCCCCCGGGCGGGGCAGGCTTCCCTACGGTCGGCCCCCCCTCCCAGGACCCCATTGGAAGACCAAGGAGTAGGGTGTTGCAGTAGCCAAGTCTTGAATTGGCCAGGGCCCCAAGAACCGTATGGTGGTCTTGGGTCAGAGATATGGAGAAAAGAATGTTGATTTGGGAAATTAAGTTTTGCCTTCTGCTCCCACTTGTGAAATGATTTTGGTTGGCTCCAGCATCACTCCGGGACTACGTGCTTTAGATTTGTGAGGACACCTTCTACAAATAGTGAGGGTCGGTGCCAGGTGTTGAGAGGAAGTGACGTGTGCTGGGCCTAGCAACTGGACCCGTTTAGTTTTAAGCAGTTTGCTAGCCTTCCTCACTACTGGTGAGACACTCATTGTGATCTTAGACACAGGGCTTTAAGTGGGCCGGGGTCTGTCGGTTCTCAGCACCGGCAGTTATGAAAAGTGACGCATCGCTGCGTGAAAACAGCGATGCGTCACTTTTCACTGCGCTCTCCCTGCGACATGATTGATGCGTCATATTTATAATATGACGCATCATGTCGCAAGGAGTTACAGATACATCAGTATTTCTAACGTATCTGTAGGCGTAAAAGTGACGCATTGCTGGAGTGTGTCACAAAAGTGACGCAACTCCAGCAATGCTTCCTTTCACATGGGGAAAGCCCCATGTGAAAGGGCTTGCGTCAGTCTTACGCCTGCTGTGAGGCAGGCGCAAGATTTTGACGCAACAGCGTCTTAAAAGTGACGCAGTGAAATCTCATAGATTTCACTGCGTCACTATTACGAGGCTTTTTGCGGGTGAACGCCCCCTCTGCATACATTATACCTGACGCAGGTATAATGTAGCGCAGGGGTTTACAAAGTGACGCATCTGCTTAGATGCGTCACTTTGTAAATAGTGGACATCAGGAGGCATGTTTTACGCCACCGATGCGTCACAAAAAGTGACGCATCGGAAGCGCAAAACTGACGCAAGGCCTCATAAATGAGGCCCCAGGTGCTGGGGCGGGTCTCTATCGGGCTCTACGCAGCGAGAGACCCCCAGTTTTTCATCTTACTTACACATTCATCTAGAAACAGCTTGTGAGGTGGATACGGTGCAAGGTTCCGGAGGAGCGAATCTTGAGGCTTTGTGGCCTGGAACAATGGGTGTAAAGTCTGCCAGTCCTATTAAAAAGGAGGTGAAATCCGTAGTCACACTACTCCCGGTTTCCCAGATGAAGACTTTCTTTATTGACTATTGAGGCATGATTTTTCCCACTGGCAGGTGGGCTGATAATCTCAGTGTTTCCTACTTTTATTCAGTGTATCAGACCATCTAGAAAATGAAGGTGAGCCTTTCGTATGTCGATCGCTCGCGGGATCATGGGCTCACCTTACTTGCATCGTATTCCAGCCCCGCCTTTATTGGACAGCACGTGCCGTGCCCGCTCCGTGCCCTGGCCACCATGAATGTCGCTGCGGCTCCCTCCGGCTGCCCTGCCATTTGGTACCCGAAGCCTCGCGGATAATGGAAGACTGCGTCCCTTGTCCGTTCTTTTGTTTTGTGGGCAGGCTGCGTTTTCCTACCACCCCCTATCCACGGTGTCTGCGGCACGTGCCTTCCTTCCTGTGCCACACCTGCTGTCTCCGCTGATCCTTCCTTTCTTGGCCCCTTGCCTTGCTCCTTGGCCTCCGGCCCATTTGGAACAACACCTCCTCCCCTTATTGGCCGCTCTAACTATTGCTCGTTTTCATGCACGCTTTTCTTCCCTTTCTTCTTCTGCCTCTGATAGACACCAAGAGAGCTCTGGCTCTGACTGCAGATTGTGCGACAGGAGAGGCAGGAGAGGCTGAGAGACGCCAGGCGGCCGAGAGAGGCCAGAATCAGCAGTCTCTGCACAAGGGACTGGCTTGCCACTGCAGTCCGAATGGCAGTGAGAGGCCATGCTGGGCAGACTCAGCGACAGGGTAAGGGTGGTCCCGACAGTTTCTGTGACAGGCAGATGTCCAAGAAGGCACTCTGCTGCGACAGGGAGAGGCGAGAGTCTGTAGTCTCGGTGAAAGCGAGAAACCAAGCCTTGCGGTCTATCTGACAGTGTGAGAGACTGGCTCGGCAGTCTCTACAAAAGAGACAGAGACGAGACACTCAAGACTAACTGCTCTACAGACTCAGTGACAGGTGAGTCCAGTCCTTACAGGCTGAGGCTCTGCAGTCTCTATGAAAGGGCGAGGAGGCCAGGCCTCCACTTTCTGCCCCCTTGACGGGAAGGGTCGAGCTCTGCAGTGTCTCTGACAGGGGGACAGGGTGAGGACTGTGGTGTCTGTGACAGGAAGAGGTCAGCTCGGCAGACTCCGTGACAGGGTGAGGACAGGCTCGGCAGCCTCCGTGAGAAGGAGACGCCATGTTCTGCTGCCTGTTTGACATGCAGTCCCTGTGACACTACAGCAGGGAGAGCGCAGGGCTCTGAAGTCACTGCAACACGGAGAGGCCAGACTGCAGGGACTGGGACTCTGACAGGTAGAGGTCGTGACCGCCGTCTTTGCGGCAGAGAGCTGTCGAATCCGAAGCCTTTCTGACAGAGAGAGCCCAAGCTGACCAGTCTCTCCAATAGGAAGTGGCTAATCTGCAATCTCTGTGACAGCGAGAAACACGGTACTGCACTCTGGACTGCATGGGGCAGCCAGGATGTGAGGTGTTTGTCACAGGAGAAGGCCAGGCTCTGCAGTCTCTGACAGAGAGAGCCCAAGCTGACCAGTCTCTCCAATAGGAAGTAGCTAGATTGCAGACTTTGTGACAGCGAGAAACACGGCACTGCAGTCTCTCTAGCACGGAACAACCGGGCTGTGCAGTCTCGGCCACGGGAGAAGGCCCGAGGGCCGGGATTGCAACAGGGAGAAGACAGACACGGCAGTCTCTGCGAGAGGAAGAGACATGGCACCGCAGTCTCTCTGGCATGGAACAGCCGAGCTGTGCATCAGGAGAAGGCCAGAGCCTGCAACAGGGAGAAGACAGGCACGACAGTCTCTTCGACAGGGCGGGAAGGGAGGCTTCTCAGCCCGATTAACTGGAGAGGGCCGGCCCTCGAGTCTGTGACAGGGAGCAGCGGACGCCCCCTGGCTCTGCAGTGTCCGTGACAGGGAGGCCGGGCTCCGCAGCCCTCTGACGGCGCAGGGATGATTTGCTATTTTCTTGGCTATTTGTCATGTCAGTAACGCTAGCATTACTTGTAAACCCTGCCAGGCCAACAGAAGGGCATCTGCATTTTAATTGAATTTCAGACAGAGGATAGCGAGGGGGAGGGGCGTGAGTCTGCAGTATTGAGTTGGGAGGGAAGAAGGAGTGAGCGTGCAATATCGAGTGGACCTGGGGAGGGAAGGAGTGAGTGTGCAGTATTGAGTGCTGGCATGGATTCGCGTGGTGGGGTGGGGGGGAGGCTCGAGAAGTAGCGGCACCCTGAACTGCTGAAGCAAAGAACATGACCAAGCCCCCTTCCCCATCTCACATCAAGCCCCCAAAACCCTCCCCAAAAGGAGGAGGCCGGACTGCAGCTCCCAGCGTGCATCAGAACCCCATAGCAAGACCCTTTGCCGCCCCCCACGCACAATGGGTAAGCAGCTTCTGTGAGTGACACATTCCTACATCCTCCACTGGTTGCCTAGGAGACGGGATGGAGGATGGAGAGGCGGTTGCTAGGTTATCGCCCCCTCTCTGCCTGTATTTGAATCTGCAGGGCCTGTCTAGTGAAGTGAAGGCGGGGGCAGCCAGGGACAGGGAATGGTCCGCACAGGGAATGAGCTACAGGAAATACACCAAAGGGAAGGACCAGAGAGTCAGCGAGCCACCGTGAGTGAGTCACACAGGGAATGATCCCCAGGAAGTGAGCCACACAGATAAGGAGCTGCAGGAAATGAGACACACAGTGACTGAACCACTGGCCCATATGGAACGAGCGACACAGTGCATGAGCCACAGGTAAAGAGCCACCCAGAAAATGAGCTACAGGCAACGAACCACAGAGAATGAGGCACGTGAAATAAGCCATACTGTGAATAGCAGTGTGCCACGGGGGAAGGAGCGACTTAGAATGTGCCCAAGGGAATGAACCTGAAGGACTGAGCCTATCTATCTATCTTATAAATATATATTTATATATAAGCAGAGCATGCCAGGTAGTTTCCAAGTTTATGTGGAGAGCAGCTCCTGTATGGGGCACCATACAACACCAGTGACACTGAATTTGCTCACTTCAAATATCGGTTTTTCTAGCAAAGTTTTCAAGCATAGGATAAGCACAGCCCCATCTATATGCAGCTCGAAAGGGAAAAGGTCTTTTGCCATTTCTACAGCAAGTCTTTAAGCATAGGAATAGCACAGTGCCATCCAGTCTAAGCTGCAAAAAAGGCAACATTTTTACCACTCGAGGCACAGTATTACAGCTTTGGATTGGTAAAATCCATCCAAGCCAATCTGGAATGAGTAAAAGCAACCCCATACACACATTTTGCTATCATTATAGCTCTTCAGAAAGGTTTAGCTTTGTCCAGACACAAGAGTACACCCAGTATAATTGAAAAGACTATTCTTTCTGAATTAGAGTCCCACATAAATTATGCAAAAAAAGAAGCAGAGAACTCTGGGTAGTTTCCAAGTTTTGGTTGGAGAGCAGCTTATGTATAGAGCACCTAAAACACCAGCAGCATTCTGAATTTGCTCACCTCAAATGTCTTTTTTTTTCCTAGCAAAGTGTTTAAGCCTAGGATTTGCACAGTGCCATCATTAGAGCTCTTCAGAGACATTTAGCTTTGTCCAGATTGCATAATTTATGTGGCACTCTAAGCCTGAAAGGGTATTGTTTTGATTTATAATGGGAGCTCTCTTGTGCCTGGACGAAGCTAAACCTTTCTGAGGAACTATGATGATAGCAAAACATGTGTCAGGAGTTGTTTTTATTCATTCCAGGTTGGCTTGGATGGTATTTTTACCAATTCAAAGCTGTAATACTGCTTCCTATTGTTCGTGTTTAACTATAATTCTTGATTGGACTCTGGTCCTGTGATGTAAATTGTATCAAGATGCCTGGTGGTTTCTCCTGACTGTGGGGTGCCACATTTATTGCTCTGTCTAATTCAATCAATAAAAATCTGTTGTAAAAAAAAAGCTGTAATACTGTGTCTTGAGTGGTAAAAGGCTTTTGTCCTTTTACAGCTCGGCGTGGATGCCACTGTGCTAATCCTATGCTTAAAGACTTTGCTAGAAAAACAGACATCTGAGGTCAGCAAATTCAGAGCGTTGCAGGTGCTGTAGGGTGCTCTATACAGGAGCTGCTCTCCATCTAAAATTGTGAGCTACCCGAGCTCTGCTTATTTTTTACATCATTTATGCAGCATCCTAAGCTTGAAAGGGTATCGTTTTGAGATCTGTCTGTCTGTCTGTCTATCTGTCTATCTATCTATCTATCTATCTATCTATCTATCTATCTATCTATCTATCTATCTATCTATCTATCTATCTATCTATCTATCTATCTATCTATCTATCTATCTATCTATCTATCCGCCCGCCCGTCCGTCCGTCTGTCTGTCTGTCTGTGTTCTTGTATTACTGGTGCCACCAATTAAAGGTGGCTCAGTACCTTGAATGCTTGATGCTGTGACCTCAAGGCAGTTAGTTTGAATCCTAGCAAGAGTTATTGAACTGAAGGTCGCTTCTGTGTTTCATAGGAAGTTAAACTGATTAACTCTAAACTAGGTAAAAAAAGTTATTTTCCTCACCCCACTGTTGCACAGTGACCTTTAAAAAATATATATTATATTAACCAGCATCTAATGATAAATACATTGAAGTGAGTACATTTCTGAATGAAATCTAAAGACTTTAGACACTATGGTTAAAATCTTTCAATTATTATTTGAACGCATACCTGATTTGTTTAAACTTTTGATTAGTTAAGCTGACATAATCAGTGTAATAACAAACTTTACGTATAATATTTAAATCAAAACCTCATTTGTACTGAATACATTGGTCAAACGACCCTAGCTTAATGAGGAACCTTATCATTGTGGATGGCCACCGGAATCTTGCGACAACAATGTACACATTTCTGTGGCAGGGTTTGATAAATTATGCTGCAAAGAAAAGGTAATTCATCAACCTTTCCTAGTCATTTTTTAAAACGAGTTTTCATTCAGTTCCTTTATTTCCGTTAAGAAACATCCTACAGAGGTGGGGTACCAGAATATTGTGTGACATAAATTTAGATCTCATTGGATCTAATAATAGAAAATCTACACCTAAAAGGATGACATTTTTGTAAACAAAAATTTAGGACTGAGTACTTATGTCTGATGACATTTCTGACATCAATATACTAACATTAAACCCTGCAGATCAGAATTGTGCATTTCACATTCATTTATTACGTTAGTGTATCAGTCGGAGGAATTTTTAGGATTCAAGACATGAGAACTTACAGAGAAATGCATCATGGTTGGGATTCATCTAAACTCGTTCTGCTGGTTTGTAACTGCTGCTTTGTGAACAGTGTCTCTGTTGTAGACATGGATTTCAGTGACTACTGTTGAACCCATTTTCATATAAAAAGGAATCATTCTTTCTGCCTTTTCTGTATTATTTCTATCTAAGAAAGGCTGTTGCTCCCTACTGTAGACAAGCACACTTCCCCTAGCAATCTACAGGGGATATTACCACTATCCAGTCAAAATGGTCATCATTTTTAATATCTTAATTCAGTACTCAATTAAGGTGTAGTCTGTTAACTTTGCACAGTATCTAATTTTTTTTTTTTTTTTAAGACCAATGGTCCCAGATTTTATTTAGTTTCACAAGTAACAAACCAAATGATCATACAATGTCATAAAAACTACAAACTTTACCCAGCCAGTAACTTGTTTCGACATGTCGGTCATACATAAGTGAAAACAAACAGTAGCCAGGGGAGATGCATTAGTTCGCAATTATCAGTGCCAGGAAAAGTCTCGGGTTGCAGTGCCTGTAGCATGTGTCACTGCAAAAGGACCAAGGTGGTCATAAAAGCCAACAGCGATTGTTCTAGGCCGTGTTCCCTGGTTGGCACGGATGAGGTCAAAGACAGGAGTCACATCCCATAGTGCCATACGGATCGCTGGGCTACAGTCTCCTGATCGTGGCAGTGTGCAATAAACATTGTGTAAAGGGTAAACAGGGAGGGGGAAATGAACATCATTGTGAGTACAGCAGAAACGAACTCACTGTCAACCAAGAGATACAACAGGGAAATAATGAAAAAAGGAAATAAAAAAGAAAAGGAAAAAAGAAAGGAGGGAGGAACACTTCAACAACAGTTGGACTAGTATTAGCGTGTACAGTAGTGTATCAGTGACCCTAGCGGCGCATGGTACGCCCTATCTGGACTGTGTGGGGGTGGGGACGGCTGTGGATGCAGGGTTGCCGTAGCCGTATGGCGGGAGGGGAGGGGAGGGGGAGGGGTTGATAGCAAGTAGACCTAGTCGGGTAGTACCTTAGTGGCCGGGGGAGGGGGGGGAGGGGGGAGCGTCACGCCGGGGCGGCGGACGACTGTTCCCCCACTGCTCCGTGTCGAGGCGGTTACGTTATACCAGCCTGGGTGCATGTCCGATGGTATGCGGTCAGGGTAGCGTCCCAGTCTTGGGCAATCGGGTACATACGGAGGCCCGCCGTCTCCTCCCTGTGTAGAGACACGCTCTCTGCGCAAGCCCAGTTGTCAAATGAGCGACGCCAGTCTGCAGGGCGCGGGGGGGTGTTATTCTTCCATCGTTTCGTGATGAGTCGCTTAGCCGTAATGAGCCCCAGGTCCCAGAAACGTGCCTGTAGTTTGGTCTGCTTGGTTCGTTTGTAGAGTCCCAGCAGGCATGCTTCCCACGTCTTGGGGAGGGTATCGCCCGTGGCCGCCGTCAATGTGTCAGTGACCGCCGACCAGTACAAGGTGAGGTGAGGGCAACTCCAGAGCGCGTGTAGGATGTCCGAGTTCAGGAGACCGCACCTGGGGCACGCTGACGAGGTGAGTCCAAAGTAGCGGTTCAGTTTGTCTGGGGACAAGTATGCTCGGTGTATTATGTAATACTGGATGATCTTAAACTTCGCGTTGCGAGGAACGTTTCTGGCGCCCGCCAATACCGCTGCCCACTGTTTGTCTGTCCATTCACTACCCCGGTCGGCCGTCCACTTCTCCCTCAGTCGTTGGGAGGAGAATTGAGTATGACAGTTTAGTGCCTGTGCCAGCCAGTGCACTATATGGGAGCCATCGCCCATCACATGTAGGTACTGAATGAGCATATGCGTGGTCGGCTCGTGGGTCAGGTCTCCCCATGCCCCCGTCAGCGCACGAAGAAGCCTGGCATGCGTCAGAAATTGGCCCGCCGGTAGACCGGTGGCTGTGGCCAGAGTCTCGAAGGACAGTAACTCCCCATCGCTATACAGGTCTCCCAGGCCGTCTAAGTCTGCCGCAGTCCAACTGCGTAGCTCGGAGGAGGACAGCGCGCCAGTTCCCAAGGGGGTCCCCTGCAGAGGCAGGTTCGGGGCATAGGGCACTGTATTCTTGGTGAGTCTGAGGCTCCGCATAAAGCACTGCCGTGCGACAGCCACATGGATCTGGTTGGGGGGCCGGCCCCGCGTCAGGGGGTGGAAGAGCGTCAGCACTTGTGTGGGGGACAGGGTAGCGTCTTCCGTGGCCGTATCCATCAGGTTCTTACCACTCAGCCAATAGGTAACCCATTGTAGCTGGGCCGCCAGGTAATATAGTTCCTGATTGGGAACCGCTAAGCCACCAGATTCCGAGGCTGCGTAGAGGGTCCTCAATGCTACCCGGGGGCGTCCTTTATTCCAAATAAGGCGCCTTGTGAGGGCTTCCAACCCCTTGAATATGCGCGTTGGTACATACACTGGTAGGTTAGCATAAAAATAGAGGAGCCGGGGGAGCATTATCATCTTCGTCAGCGCCACTCGGGCTGGCACAGTCAGTGGGAGGGAGTTCCAGAACGTGACCTGGGCTGACAGCGAGGATATGGCTCTCACTAGGTTGCCCTCCAGGAGATCAATGGGGTCCCGATATATGAGGATCCCCAGGTACCTAAATACCGTTGGGTGCCATCGGAGCGTCTCTCCCATCATGCGCACATCGCATTGTGGCATTGCGTCACTGAACGCATAAACTCCTGATTTAGCCCAGTTGACGCGGAGCCCCGACATGTCCCCGAACACCTGAAAGATGTCCGTGATTGCCGCGGGTATATGGGCGAGGTCCCTGATATATAACAGTAAGTCGTCGGCATACAGAGACACCGAGTGGGTGCCGTCTGCCAGTGGGATACCCCAGGTGACGCCGGAGGCCCGGAGCAGTTCTGCCAATGGCTCCATCACAAGGGCGAATAACAGGGGGGAGAGGGGACAACCCTGCCTGGTGCCCCTCCCAATCCTTATTCTGTCAGAGAACAATCGCCCAGTCCGGACTCGTACCTCGGGCGCCTGGTAGAGGAGCCCCACCATCTGGACATAGGCAACGCCCAGGTCATACTTCTCGAGGACCCGGAGGAGATAGGGCCACTCCACCGAGTCAAACGCCTTTTCGAGATCAAGTACAATGCACCCAGAACGCGGCCAGGTGGAAGTAGCATAGCGTTGGACTCTGAAGAAGCGGCGTAAGTTGTAAGACGTGCTGCGGGTGGGCACGAAGCCGTTTTGGTCAGAGTGCACCAGCGTGGGAACCAGGGGTGCAAGCCTCCGAGCCAATGTCGCCGCCAAGATTTTGTAATCGGTGTTGAGGAGCGCCAATGGTCTGTACGATCCGAGCTCGCACGCCTCTCTGCCCGGCTTTAGCAGGGAGATCACATTGGCCTCGTTCAAGGACGCTGGAAGTTCAGCATCCTCAGATGCCGCCTTGTACATCGTTAACAGTTCTGGTATTAGTAACAAGGAGTAGGCCTTGTAGAATTCGGCCGGGAGTCCGTCTGGGCCCGGCGCCTTGCCATTAGAGAGGGAAAAAATCACCTCTCGCAGCTCCTCACTGGTAAGCTCAGCTCCCAGCTCCGCCTGTTGGGCGTGAGTGGCCGTTGGAAGCTGCAGTGTCGCCAGATAGTCCGCGATCTCCACCTCAGTGGCTCTCAGTCGTGAGCTGTATAAGGACCTGTAATGTGTCGTGAACGCCTCATGTATCTGCTTCTGGGTGAAGACTTCAGCGCCCTGAGTCGTACGGATCGACAGTACCGACGCGGATTGAGTGTCTTGTCGTATCAGCCACGACAGGAGCCTGCCAGGTTTGTCACCTGCGTTGTGGGTGCGTGCGGAGTGTGCTGCGAAATTAATGTTCTTCAGCCTCTCCATCAATAGAGCGTGGTCTGCTCTGGCCGAGACCAGTTGGGAGTCATCGCCTTCCGACGCTTCCCGCTCCTTGTCTAGTAGTGCCACTTCCGCTTGCAGCAGATCTCTCTCCACCTGCTCCCGCAGGCCTGCCTGCACGCTGAGGTAGCTCCCCCGGGCCACTGTCTTAAAGGCGTCCCACTCAATTGTCGGGGACGAGGCCGAGTCGCTGTTGTCCTCGAAATATTGTATTATCCTCCTAGATATCTCCTCTCGGAATGGGGTGTCGAGTAAGAGATCCGGCTGCAGGCGCCATGTGGGTATAGGTGGGCGTGGGCGACTCCATCCATAAATTAGAGTGTGTGGGTTGTGGTCTGAGTGCGTCCGCCCCAGGTAGTCAGTGTCCGTTACGGAAGGAATCAGGTCCCGGGACATCATATATCTATCTAACCTGACGTGCAACGAGTGGGCCCCAGAGTAGTAGGAGTACACCCGGGCGGTGGGGTTCCTGACCCGCCAGGCATCCCGTAGGTTCCACTGTGCCGCCCAATCAAGTAGGGCCCTGGAGGCTGCCTGGGCTGTGGCGACAGTCGCCGGGGGAGACGAGCGATCAAGGGAGACATCTAGCACACTATTATAATCACCACCTAATAATAGGGGCACGTCAGGCCAAGGTGCAATCACCGCCGATAATCGTGTTAGGAACTTCCCCTGCTCGACATTTGGCGCGTAGATGGAGGCTATAACTATCTGCTGCCCGTCCAGTCTGCCCTGGATGAAGACATAGCGCCCCTCAGCGTCAATGTTGCTGTGTGTCAGTGCAAATGGAACCCCCGGCCGTACCCAGATCAGAGTCCCTCGTGCAAACGCTGAGAAGGTCGTGGCGAATATTTGCCCCCTCCACCTACGGCGAAGCATGGCTACCTCTGTGGCTACCAGGTGGGTCTCCTGCAATAATGCTATCTGTATCTGATGTCTTTTGAGATAGGAGTACACCTGACATCTACGTGAGGGTGTGTGCATGCCCCTGACATTCCAGGTACAAAATTTAACCGTAGTCATCACAGTTTCCATCCCGCCCAAGCACCCGCACCCCCCCCCCCAACCCACAGCCCGCCCCGGCCACACATGCACAGCAGCAGACATTAATTACCATTTTTCCAACCCGCCATCCCGCACAGACCCAGGAATGCAAGCTGTAACATTTTAGTGCCAACACTAGTCTCAAAAAGAACATTAACAGAACCATAATACCAAAAGGGCAACAACGGAACATGTCGCCGCCCAAACGCTCTAACGAGCTCAATCAATCCGTGAGTTCAATGGGGGGATGACAAAGTACGTTACTTAAACAATATTGGATAGTTCACTAGGCCAAGAGAGCCGTGGTGACTCCCCTCCACGGGCTGTGGGCCAAAGGGCACCTGAAGTCAATGGCAGCGCCCACAGTCAGGGCCAGAGTGTCTAGCGTCACAGGGCCAGGATGCTCTGGTCCGGGGGGGACTCCTCTTCCCTCCCCGGGGAGCACTCACCTCTAGGGGTCCGTCCACCCCTTCAACACAATGTTCCCGGTGTTTCTCAAGTAGAACAGCTCCGATCCCCCTCCCGGCGGCAGGGGCAACCCAGAGTTCATTAGGGAGGAGGGGGTGGCGGAAGCAGGGCACAGGCCCCGGGGACGGAGCCAGTCGTGGCAACCGAAGACTTCAGAAGTGTCGGTGGGGGCCTCCAAGTGTGCCATCCAATGTAGTGTATAGCCCGCCACTCGTCACCGGCTGTTGCAGTCCGTCCAGGGCTAGGGTGAGGAGGGTTGCTATGCTATTAGGTCCGCCGTTTGGGGTGTGACATCCGGTAGGCCCTCTGTAAGCTGTTCATCCGGCAGTCCGTACAAGTATTCGTCGTCCCCGCTCCCGCGTGATCTTGGGCTGGCGTTGGAGATCAGGATGGGTGATTGCGATCCACTGAGCTCGGCCACTATCCGGAGGGCTTCTTGTTGTTCACTGCGTATTTGCTCTGGTGTGGGGCCTATTTCCGTGTCTGCGGTGGATGACCTGGTCAGCGAGGGGCGCCGGTGCCTTCGTCTGCGGGTGCCGCGGTTTCTACGTTGCTCCGTCGGTGCGTACCCGTGTCCCGTATCAATCCCAGAATCCAGCCAGGATGAAGCCGCCTCAGGAGTATCAAAGAAG
This sequence comes from Lissotriton helveticus, assembly GCF_964261635.1. Classification (NCBI taxonomy): domain Eukaryota; kingdom Metazoa; phylum Chordata; class Amphibia; order Caudata; family Salamandridae; genus Lissotriton; species Lissotriton helveticus. Next base: position 1,773,354,760 of record NC_136057.1, read on the forward strand.
TGAGTCTTGTCCTGTGCCACCACTCGGAGGCGTGCCGGGAACAGTAACGAGTACTTGAGAGCTAGGCGCCTGAGTCGCTGTTTCACCGCCAAGAACGATTGGCGTTGTCGTTGTACTTGCACCGTGTAGTCGGGGAAGAACATCACCTTTGCATTGTCCACCTTTATGTCCGATAATTTCCGGGTTTCACGTAGGATGGCGTCCCGATCACGGTAATTCAGCACCCGCAGAAGCATTGGTCTGGGATTGGAGCCCTCCGGGGGTGGACGGGACGGCACTCGGTGAGCCCTTTCCACCACAAAGTGCGGCGACAGTGTGTCCTCCGGCAACAGCTCCCGGAGCCAGGCCTCCATGTGCTCCGCCGTCTCCCTCCGCTCCCATCGTTCCGGCAGGCCTACTATGCGCACATTGTTCCTCCTGGCCCGCCCTTCCGCATCCTCCGCTCTGTCCTCAAGGAACTCTACCCGGTTGAGGAGGTCACGTGTGTGCTTATCCGTCTGCACCAGTTTGGGCGAGGCCTCCGCCATCGTCTGTTCCAGGACCGTGGTGCGTTCGGAGAGTTTCTTGTGGTCCGCCCGGAGAAGCGTCAGATCCACCGCTACCTTATCGATCCTGGTCTCCAGCGATGTGCGGGTCAACTGCATGGATTCTTCCAGGCGCTCCATGGCCGCCAGCATGGTGTCCAGTTTGGAAGCAGTCTGATCAGCCTCGGGGTTCTTCACCATTTTTCCCTTGTTCAGTGTCCCACCTGTGCCAGTCTTCGCTCTGGTCCCCCCTGACATGGGGCTGGTCGACGCTGTGAAGCAGCCGGGTGGGCAGGCTCCCGCTATCAGCACTGTTGAGCCCCGTGTGTGATGGCTACAAGGTCAGGCACTCTGCGCCGCTCGTTCCGGGCGGCGTGTGGCCGGCGAGGGGGACCGCTATACTGCCAGGGCCCCCGGGATCCCGCTTAGTGGCACCGCCTATGGAGGGTGAGAAGGCGGCGTCGTGGCTGGTGTGGGAGCCCCCGTGCGTCACCGGACGCCTCCACGAATGTCACAACGGCGATCCGTCTCTTGGTAGCTCCACGTGTAGGCCGGCCAGGCCGGACCCTGTGGCTTCTCCGGCCGTTCTCGTCCCCCTGGGTCCGGGGGGGGCTCCGCCTGCCCGGGCGACACTGGACACCACACAGTGCAGCGCAGGGCGTCGTGCTCCTCGGCGTGGAATGGGTCAGGGGGTGCTGTAAGCGGGGTTGCTCGGGTTCCACACCCGCGCGGTTTGAGTCGAGCACCCCTGGTGTAAGGTCGGTTGCCAGTGGGGCTGTTCAGGTGTGGTCATGGTCGTCGCAGGGTGCAGGCCGGGTCCTCGAAGGTGGGCTAGGCTCGACGTCGGCCAGCGACTGCTGCAGGGTAGAAAGGGGGGAACAGAGGCCCGGCGCCCGCGATTACACCGTCTCTGCTGGCAGTTGCAGGGTCCCCAGGGGCCACAGGAGCAGTGGGGGCCCCCAAACGGTGGAGCGCGGTCCCTCCCCGGGGACCACGTGGCTCAGCGGGGGTGCCCCCGGCGCCGTCAAGCAGGAGGGCCGGTGCCACAGTCTTCAGTGGCCGAGGGTGTCGCCTCCGCTTCCAGAAGTTGGGGTCCCTGAGCAGTGGGGCCGCTGTAGGTACCAGGCGCAGCGGCGCGACCCCGTTCCCCCCTCCTTGCAGTCCGGGGGTGGGTGCGCGCGGCGTGGCCTACCTCGTAGGGCCGGATCCCCGGCCTCTGGTGATCGGGATGGCCGGCCGGAAGTGGGCCCAGGCCGGGTAGTTGCCGAGGCCGCTGCCGGTCGGAAGGTCTGTGGCTCCGATCCGCCCCAAAGTCGCACCGGCGATTGATTAGGCTCCGGGGTGCACTCGGTCCAAATCTGGGACCGCCACTGCTGGAAATGACGGAGAATTGGCCCGTGGTAGGGGAGCTTCACTCGGAGCTCAGCCCGGGCACGTCCGTCTACATCGCGTGCTAAGCCACGCCCCCCTTTGCACAGTATCTAATGCTGCATTGCATGTCTGTGCACCATTTGTCTAGCTTTTGATCCAGCTGAGCCACATACTACTTTTTTGGAAAAATCTACACATTATGCAGGAGATGGTTGATGAAAAGCCCGTGACTGCAGAACAGCATAATTCCGATGACTGCATTTATAATACAAGTGAGATAATTATCTGGTCTTAACATTAACGTATCTTTGGCATCCTTAGCATTAGTCCCTATTACTCCTTAGTTTGTGGTGTACTTTGCTCATAAGAGTCACCGAGACTACTGTGATGTGAACATGTAATTGGAGGCCGATGATCAGGTATTCCTCTATGACCTTCCAGGTTTGCTTATTTACTTTAAAATTAACCTCCCCCTCTCTCATGGACTTCCAAAGGAACCTCGAGGCGAGGGCAGTGGATGTGGCCTAACGGCCAGAGCGGTCGACCGCGAAGATGGGGAACCGGGTTCAAGTCTTTGCAACGACTCGCAACATCCTGTGATTCTGGGCAAATCACTTAATCTCCCCGTGTCTAACAAAATGAATGTGTCCGTCTGTAATGCAACTGGTGATCATGTGAAGCGCCCCGATACCTGATATCTTTGGGTCGAGTTTGTGCTATATAAAATGAAAAAAAAAGCCTCGGATCTTCCAGACAAACCAGGCATGATCTCCTCCTCTCCCCTCAGGCCTGCTGCCCTACTCAGTACTTGGATACTCTCACAGGTGAGTAACAGCGCTCTGCAAATACACATAACCTCAAAATAAGGACCGTTTCTTGATATTGCAGTTTGAAGCAGAGTTGATTGCATATTTGTGTGCAACACACCAGAGTCCGCCATGTACTGAAGCAGTTGACTGATTGAGTTTTTCTTGGAGCTATGTTGTGTGAGGGCATGACTGGAATGATGGGAATACACTTCATGTTATAAACATAAGATAGCAGGCGGGTCTAAGGGAATTTCTTTTACAGACCGGCGCGGATATGTTCCCCAAATGTGAACTACAACAAAACAAGCTATCCACGGGTCTGTCTCATCTACTGATGAACTACAAGCATGGCATGCAAATGAAGACCTTTAGTTTTACCTGAAAAAATCCTTTTTAAAAGGACGGAATCCCATCACTCACCGAAGTGACATGCTTCATCATCTGGGATCTCCTCTTGGTTGCAAAACCTAGTGCAGCCAAGGGCTACAACCCCCTCACTGTGAGGAAGGAGCTCAGGGATGTTTTGAAAGGTAAGGTTGGATTACCTAAAATCCATCAGATGTGAAAAATTAAGCGGGTCATTAGGATGATGGGCAGACTTAGTCCGCCCGCCATCCTATCGGAATTCGGGACCGCCCGCCATAAGGGCGGGGTCCCGTGGGGGGCATTAGGATGCGCCGTCACAGTGGCGGGCGCATCCTGCATTTATAACATTGTGGCAGGCGGTGCTCTCTGCACCGCCCGCCACAATGCTATAAATGCATGTATGCATTTGCATACACAAAGCGACAGGCACCGCGCGGTGCATACCGCATTGTATATGCAAATGCAGGGGGGTACCCGTGTGCACCCCTCACCCCTTCTTCACTTTGTGGACCCGCATGGGGCCCCCAAAGTGAAGACCGCGATGCCGCCATGGAAAGGCATCTGTCCAGGCCCATGGTAATATGACTGGCGGTGTCTAATAGACATCCCCACCATATTAAACCTTTTCCGCCCCGGCCGCAAGGCGACCGGGGCGGAAAAGCGGCGGACGGTCTTTCCGTCTGCCGCGGTCCCCCCGCCATACTAATATGGCGGGGGGGATTCAGGAGAGGATGGCGGGCGGATTGCCCCCATCAGGCTGGTGGTGGCTACCGCCAGCCTGGCGGGGGCAATCCGCACGCCATCCTAATGGACCCCTAAGTTTGTAGAGGTGATGGGCACCGTGCAAGATATGTGAATAGTGATGTGAAAGTTAAAATGGGCTATCAGGAGAAAAAAAGTTTTATTCAATATCTACTGATGTCCAAAGGAAAAACAGTGCAGATGCAGTTTTGAAATAATAACTGCATGTGTCCAAAAGCATGGTCTACATGTTTCGGCCATTGTGATGCAAATAGAATAGTGGCCTTCCTCAAGAACTATATAGTTGTTAATGCTACTGCGTAGTTGTGAAAAGGTGCACAATACTGAAAATCAATAGGTTGAAACTAATACAACCTCGCAACCTGATGTCTAGGTTCTCACTGAATTGCAGAGTACTGGTGGCACTCGTAATTCACAAGTAAGCAGCCTCACCTCACCTGGCTACGGCTCAGGACGTGAGGCCCCGCTCTGTCCGCCGGTACGTCCAGCCTTCGTTGAGCCGCACTGTTTTGTTGTAATACACTTCGTGTGCCTTATGCCAAATACTATTATAGTTCGGACATTTCTGTAGTGTCTTACCCGTCCATTGGAGGCCATTGATGCTGTTATCACATGAGAAATCTTAGTTATAAGCTTCTGCTACTATAATATGCACATGCATCAGGGCGAAACGAAATGAAGTATCAATGGTGAGCTGGTCGATGCATTTTTTTCTACTTGGCCCTGCATATGTTTATTTAAGTATGCATTTTATGTGTCAGACATGCACCACAAATTCTACCATCTCCTGGGGCTAGGCAAATTATTCAACTAAAATGAAAAAAAATCAAGTACTAGGCCTCATAGTCAGCCATCAAACAGATATCCTTCAAAGAATAAAGAGAAATGTTATTATTTTTTCTGAAAATGAAGCACTATGTTGATGTGCGAGCTTTGGGGGGACAGAGAGGAGCATCTTGCTGCGCAACCTGTGGCGGGACAGAGTGGCGGATCTAGCTGAGAAAACTTTAGCAGGACTGAGAGGGGCATCTACCTGAGCAATCCTTTGTGGCCGAGGGAAGAGTATCTGGCTGCGCAAACTCTGGTGGGACAGAGAGGAGCATATTGCTGCGCAACTTTTAGCGGATCAGAGAGGACCATGTAGCTATGCAACCTTTGTTGGGACAGAGAGGAGCATCTGTCTGTGCAACCCTTGGCGGGACAGAGAGTAGCATTTGGCTGTGCAACCTTTGTCTGGACAGAGAGGAGCATCTTGCTGCGCAACCTTTGTCTGGACAAGAGGAGTATCTGTCTGTGCAACCCTTGGCAGGACAGAGAGGAGCATCTGGCTGCACTAGTGCCCACACCATCAGGCTTACTTCGCCCTGCATGCATAACTTACATACCAAGAAAACCATGAGACATATTTGTGGGAAAGCAGTGGTGCAGGTTTATTTCGTACAACACAGGTACTGGTAGGTGGGTCATCTTACAGGCGATCCAAAGCGGCAGCCTCTCGCTGACCCGCATGCCCAAGGAGCCATCTTGCACGGCGAGTCGATGCTCAGACGGTGCAGTACATTCACTTTATTTTGTTAGACTCCCGCCCCCCCTGTCAGGGCGGAAGATGAGGCACACCCCCGGTCGGTTCAGGCCCCCCGACCGCCCGAAGGACTAACGGGGCGCCGACGCTGCTGGAACCCCCTCGGCTCCAGGTTCTTGGCTCGGGCACCCTACTGTGCCGGGCAGAGGTATTTAGACTGTATCCTTCTGCCGCAGAGGTACCCCTCCTGTCCATCTGCTTCCAGATCGCCCTGTGACTCCGCCTGCAACATAAAACATGATCATTAAAATATCCAACAGTGCCAACCGCTCTGCAGCTGGGTCAGGGTTCAGGGTGGGTACAGCGCAGAGCAGCCACGCGGGAGAGAAGGCCGAGCCACGCTGCTGGCCAGGATATACTTGCGAAACGCCCTCCCCCGTCCACAATGAGCCCTCCCTATTGGCTGTTGTCCGGGGGGGGCGGCAACGAGGGCGCGCTGCTGGCTGCGCTCGCCAGCTGGGTGGTACTAGGGCGCTGTCCCCCCATACTCCCCTTCGTGTCGTGGTGCCAGCGGCATAGTGCCCACACCATCAGGCTTACTTCGCCCTGCATGCATAACTTACATACCAAGAAAACCATGAGACATATTTGTGGGAAAGCAGTGGTGCAGGTTTATTTCGTACAACACAGGTACTGGTAGGTGGGTCATCTTACAGGCGATCCAAAGCGGCAGCCTCTCGCTGACCCGCATGCCCAAGGAGCCATCTTGCACGGCGAGTCGATGCTCAGACGGTGCAGTACATTCACTTTATTTTGTTAGACTCCCGCCCCCCCTGTCAGGGCGGAAGATGAGGCACACCCCCGGTCGGTTCAGGCCCCCCGACCGCCCGAAGGACTAACGGGGCGCCGACGCTGCTGGAACCCCCTCGGCTCCAGGTTCTTGGCTCGGGCACCCTACTGTGCCGGGCAGAGGTATTTAGACTGTATCCTTCTGCCGCAGAGGTACCCCTACTGTCCATCTGCTTCCAGATCGCCCTGTAATCCGCCACAGCTCTGAAAGAGGCCCCCGTCGATGACAGAGCCCCCCCACCTACCCAGCTACCGACACCCTGCAGCCGACAGTTCTTCAAGTAGGGACATGCTTGCAGTTGGCAATTCCTTTCATGCCAATGTTTCAGCATGTAGCTAATAGGGGCATCAACTGCTGGGTCTTGCTGTAGGTACTTTTAATATCGACATTTGTGTTGACGGCATTATGTGCGTGAAATTACAACCGGATACCAGCCATGGTCTTCGGCAAATATCTCGTATCTATTCTGTAACTAAACACAATCACAACAGCAGATTGTTGAAGGACAACACAGGATAAGGTGCTTGTATCAGTTCAATAAGTGCTATTTTGTATTCCCCTAGGTCTTAAATATGGGGATTCCTTAGATACCGTTCTTGGCCACGCCCTTAGTTACATAAGCCGCACCTCTAATGAGGACTGCGTAGACACGCCCTTAGCCACACAACCCGCGCCTCTAATGGGTCATTGCGTAGATACTGTTCTCCGGCCAGGTCTCACTCTCGCAGGACTGGCTACCACAACATTGGTCTTGCCACCTTGGGACCTGAATAACCCATAATTCACTGCTCGGGGCGCCCGGCCCTCTTACTAGTGTACCTGGCCCCGGGCCCTCCACCTCTTGTGAATCCTGTTGTTTTTTCATTAGGCTGTTTACCTGCCAATATCTACAAGAGGAGCCGCACATCCTTGCTTAGCCCCGCTTCTCTGTTGCATTCTGCATGTTATTTGCAATGTTTTATGGATGCTACTGGAAGACCGGTAATATTGGTCCCAGGAACCAAAGGGATGGGTATGGCAGGTATAACGTTAATGCCTGCAGTGAAAAGCCCTCATCATCATGTAGAAAACTGATCAGTAATTGTTGTAGCTTTTTACTTGCAGCTCATAACTAGAATCCTTCTAACGCCCCACCGTGGACTGTGAAGGATATGGGACTCCTGTACCTTGTGACCCTCTCCATCCCCTGAAACACCATGTCTACCGCTGTCATACCCACTTATGCGGCACACCAAACTGGAATCCTTTCTAATATCGCACTGTGGACTCAGAAGGATGTGGGACTCTTGTACCTGTAACCCTCGCTGTCTCATGTGATACCTATGATCTGTTTCCTTCACCACTCCACAATGTATTGTCCCTGTATGACGCGCATGTTACCCAACCGTGCTCTGCCATCCTGCATAGGGATGCGTGTTGCTGTTAAGCATAAAATAGTGCTATTTAAATTGTTATTTGGGTAAGTACCGGGACAGGTAAAGACGACTGGCATTCTTATGGTGCCTGCACTTATTTAAATTGTTATTCGGGTAGTACCGGACAGACAAAGACTGGCAGAGCCACCATCGCCTATCTTACGTTTGTTCTAGGCCTGTGTGTCTAGCACATATTGCAGTATTTCACCACCCATTGCATCCTGACGCTCTTGTAATCTGCGCACTTATCACTTGTCCCTTCTGTATGCACTGTTTGCTACCTCATGTATTTTGTTTGCCTCACCATCGCTTTACCTCATATAACTTAACGTCTGCTTTTGTACAATATTACCGGTCATTTCTTGTACTTATCGTGAAGAGCTCGCGCCTTCGGGTACTTTCGTGCTAATAAATGCATCCTAACATAAATGACAAAAGTTGACCTTGCATTGCATACTCCATTTTTATAGTTAGAGCCAGGCAAGGGGCTGTGCCGCCTGCTAGAGCACTCGGGTTCAGACTCTTTACTATCAGCTCGAATATATGTTGATAAAACAAATTCTTTCTCTGTGAGGGGCTGCTGCTAGCTAGAGCCAGAAGGTGGCGGCAGTGACTGTATAGTTGTACACCCGAAGCCTGTCGGGCATGTATCGCTTTCTTGATGGAAACAAGTTCAGGGGCTGTTTCCGTTGGGGCCCTTAAACGACATTTTTAATCTGGCCCAATTCAAACTTTGTCTGAGCCTGTCTGTGCACTGCTAGTACAACCAGATATATTAACTAATCCCCTGTTACAAAACGTATACAGTCACCGTGCACTTCATGTCCTTCTCCGCACACTCTGCCAGTATGTACCACCCGGGCACACCCTCCAAGTGGATGCATTCTCACGTAAACATTAACTCGCTCCAACATAACGATGGAACTGTTAATTTAAACTACAGCAGATAGTAAAAACCTTAGCAATTGTGTTACTGACATTAGTATGAATCATACTAACTTAACTTTAAACTGCCATTAAAACATGAATACACTTTTCATCATAATGGTTACCTGGTGGATGTTGTGATGCTTTCAGTGGCATTGGGCCCGGACTAAAATGTAATATCACTTAGTTATTTCTTTTACGCACTGTAATCCTTCTAATGTCGCCTGTGGCCTAGAATGGTAGGGAACTCTAGTACCTTGGGACCTGCTATCCCATGCCACTCATTTCGGTAATTTGCGCTATGTGCTCACTTTCATAGAGTGTTGTATAGCTTCAGCGAACATATGGTTGTGCCAGTTTGTAAAAGCACATTAGAAGGAATATCGTTCTAGTCACACACGGCGTTCTGGTGTGTAGCATGTTCTGTTATGTGAACCCCCAGAGCATTTATAGTGGCGCGTGTCCGGTAGCAATTTCCCCGTTATTCTTAACGCAATATGTCAACCCACACTGCCCGAGTTACATCCCTGTGACTTGTGCTCTGCCGGACCAATCAAGGTTTGTGGAAGGGACCAAACAAGCTTTGTGGGAGTGAAGCTAATGGCGTCGGCTCACAAGGCTGGCCTTGTGCGTCCGCTGTGTACGCTTGTCTTATCTGCATCGTTAGAACCGCTTCATTGTTACTGGGGGCTTAGGAATGCTGCGTGGCGAGTCGAGACTTGAGCAGGCGTCTGTAACACGTTACCGCATGCACAAACAATGCCCGGCAGGAACACCGTTCTAATGGATATCTGCCAGAGACAGGCAGACAGGTACTGCAGGCCCCGACTGGAACAATGAAAGACCGCAGCAGTGCAGAGCAAGACACAGCGCCTCTAACTGCTCTTTTCATATACCGTGTCTAACCTGCTCCATGTTTAGGCAACTCCCCGCTTATCGTCTGTTCTAGCAGTGCCCAAAACCAGAAATCAATAAGTACTACTTATGGCATATTGCCTCATGCTACAATGACTGATAAATGTACTCATCCTTGTAATAAGTATAAGTCTGAGCTGTGTTTTCAGGGCCGTTAACAACTGTTATTGCCATTGACTGTGGCAGTGCTCTATCATCCTTAATTATGAAATACGTTGCACCACTGACGTAACTAGGGAGACGTGGGTCCCAGTGCAAGCAATAAACAAGAGGCCCTCATTATTGGCCGGGAGTAAATAGAGCAGCAATCGGAGTGCAATGGGCCCCTCAAGCCGATGGCCCTGGTGCTACTGCACCTGTCGAACAACTGGTAGCTACGACCCTGTGTTTTACTCAACTAACTGTTGGTTGTTTTGCCCCGCCGCCCTCAGGGTGTAAATAGAGCAGCAATCGGAGTGCAATGGGCCCCTCAAGCCGATGGCCCTGGTGCTACTGCACCTGTCGAACAACTGGTAGCTACGACCCTGTGTTTTACTCAACTAACTGTTGGTTGTTTTGCCCCGCCGCCCTCAGCAGCTGCCTGCCGCAGGAGTGAATGCACAGCCAGACCTGCTCTGGTACCTGTGAGTTTTCACAGTGGCGAGGGGAATTTTTCGCCTCTCGTCCTGGAACGTTTATTTCATTAGCTAAAAGTGTACTTTTTGTCACCTGTAAAATATTGATCGTAAGACTTGCTCGAAGCTCAGCTAAGGGTTAGTATTTCAGTGAGGCTCTGGAGACACCCTTATTCACCCCTAGTCTCGGTGATAGCGTGAGGGAAAAAAGACAACGAAGAAAGCATTTCAGCATGAACAAAAAAGCCTCCTGCTTACAATCAGAAGAGACATAATATCGTAAATCCCCTCACAGATGTGTCCTATGTACTGTACCATGTCATAATGTGCTCACAGAGATATTACAAGATCGTGGACGGAAAAGAGTTAACCAGGTGGGTTTTTCAAACCGAAGAATACATGCGTCTCCGAAAGGCTATTTCTGACTAAACGAAGAAAGCTAGCAGATGGGAAATTAACCAGGCTTATTCAGAAATAAACTCTTTGGGACTCTTTTAAAACAAATGGCAGCACGGGAACAGGGCAGGGGTCAAAGTCAAGGTGATGTGAAAGGAGGACGATTTGAAAGCGAAACTTTGAATCCAGGGGCTTCAAATGTTTGAAACACGATGTGACACACACCTTCCCGCGGTAAGCATGGAAGTATTGGACTCGCTTGCGCAGTCACACACTCCCTCACAACAGCCTTAACCAAATTGTGACATGGAAAGCATGGAGGGATTGGACTCGGTCACTCCCTGGCACCGACTCCCGGCCACGGCATTACAAATCGCGAGACGCACTTTCTCCAGTGGAAAGTACCCGCGCCCCAAAACACGCCCGCCCCTTACACAGTACCAAACCTAATGTAAGTAGATTTGTCCTTAATTTACGCTCATCACATCATGCTCGGACAAACCAAACGCTTCCAACATAAGGCCTCGCTATCCGGTCACCGGCTATACAAGAGCTGAATCACAAAGCTGGTGGAAAACTTTCATACCGTGTCGCGATAGCTCCAGCGCCCTTAGCGTTATTAGCTTCCAAACCCTTCCAACATAAGGCCTCGCTATCCGGTCACCGGCTATACAAGAGCTGAATCACAAAGCTGGTGGAAAACTTTCATACCGTGTGGGGATAGCTCCAGCGCCCTTAGCGTTATTAGCTTCACGCGCCCAACAATGGAGCTAAGTAGCTGCGGGTGCAATAGCGCAACACATGGCACACACCAGCACCAGACAAACGCTACGTAAGCAATGATGGCACTTCTGCAAGTATCTAAAGCAAACCCTTCGTCGAGCCAAATCTATGTAGCTCAACTCAATACAAACGGAATCGTGACGTTCTCCTAATGAGGGCCTATAGTCCGTTTTTATTTTGGAAGAGGAACCTGCGGTACATAATATCACGCCCAGTGGGCCCCACCGCCAATCAGCGGCTCTACGTAAGCACTGCTCATAGGTAGCCATAATGTAAGCGACTATTATTCAGCGTTTACAGAGTGGAGTAGGTATTACAGTGAACATTCGACTTTGTTCTTTGAACCTCTTTATCAACCGATCTATCGCCTAAGGGCAAAACTCGGGGCCATGCTTTTAATGGTGATATATATATCGTGATACAATCAAATGCCCAAACTGAAATATTCAATGCTGTGTATTAACATTATACATCGTGCCATTCTCGTTGTAATATGCTTCTCATTAATGCCGCAGACATACAACTAGCCAATTTACTTGCACGTCCTTGAAAGATTGGATGTGAAAAGTACACAAAACAATGCTACGTATTAGAAGGAGACTCGTCCGAAAAAGCGACGCCTCAAAGATGCCGCGCACCTCCCGTTAACAACATTATGGCGCTACACTGTTTCCCTCCATTTCCCACAATGCACTTCTCCATACCAAAAAGGGGGGGGGGATAAACGAACGGCCCGAACGGGGACTTGAACCCTGGACCCTCAGATCACAAGCCTGATGCTCTACCAACCGCGCTATGAATTAAGGTGACTTCTCACGGACTGCAGGGTACTGTACAACAGGAAAAGGCGCTCGGGCAGCCAATGCAAAACATCCTTCACGAATTATTTTAGCGGGATCTTGAAGGCAGAACATATAAACAAGGCAAGCGGGTCGCATTACACAAGGAAACAAGCTGTTCGCAAAGCTGCTGGGGAAAGTTCACACGCTACCGTAATGCCATAACTTTTATTCAAGTGTTTGTATTTTATGAGTTCGCCAATATATCTTTGTTTGGTGATAAAGGAGTCCGGAAACTGTAGGTACGTTCGAAATTTATTTCAACTGTGCTCGCTCCCGCGGCTCAGCTTGCCAGCACTGGCCCACATAAACAATACCAACATCCATTTCCAAACTCTAAAAAGGTGCGAGCAGACAAGCTGCAGCTCGTGGTGGAACATAACCCGGCGGGGGTCTCTCAAAAGTGCGCGGCCGATGCAAGCAACAATGCTGAGACGCCCCGGCTAGAATAGGCGCAAAGAAAGGGACACGCACTAATAGCGCCGATGCTGCCGTTCCCAACATCCCTCGGCTTCTGACCGAGTTTAAACATTTGATGGGGAAACCCATGACGGGTGAAAAAACATACCAAACTCGCGGTATCAACGCGACTTGCTTGAACAGTGATACCCACGCTCTCCCTCGGCCCCCCCAAACCGCTGCTCTGCGACGGGACAACAAACGACCAAAGCCCCCGATCAATGCTTCTTCCCGCTCCGTGTCCTCAAACCCCTAACAACCCGCAAGCGGGCCCAATAATACCAGGACTCACCGCAGACCCGTTGAAGTAACAACCCGACGCAAGACCACGAGGCATGGAGACGCCAGACGGGAACAACAGCTACAGCGTGTCCTCAAACCCCTAACAACCCGCAAGCGGGCCCAATAATACCAGGACTCACCGCAGACCCGTTGAAGTAACAACCCGACGCAAGACCACGAGGCATGGAGACGCCAGACGGGAACAACAGCTACAGCGCAGAGCAGCCACGCGGGAGAGAAGGCCGAGCCACGCTGCTGGCCAGGATATACTTGCGAAACGCCCTCCCCCGTCCACAATGAGCCCTCCCTATTGGCTGTTGTCCGGGGGGGGCGGCAACGAGGGCGCGCTGCTGGCTGCGCTCGCCAGCTGGGTGGTACTAGGGCGCTGTCCCCCCATACTCCCCTTCGTGTCGTGGTGCCAGCGGCAAATCTTTGATTGGACAGAGAGGAACATCTTGCTGCACAACCTATAGCGAGACAGAGTGGCGCATCTAGCTGGTAAAACTTTAGCAGGACTGAGAGGAGCATCTGTCTGTGCAACTCTTGGCGGGACCGAGAGGAGCATCTGTCTGTGCAACTCTTGGCGGGACCGAGAGGAGTATCTGTCTGTGCAACCCTTGGCAGGACAGAGAGGAGCATCTGGCTGCACAATCTTTGATTGGACAGAGAGGAACATCTTGCTGCACAACCTATAGCGAGACAGAGTGGCGCATCTAGCTGGTAAAACTTTAGCAGGACTGAGAGGAGCATCTGTCTGTGCAACCCTTGGCGGGACAGAGAGGAGCATCTGTCTGTGCAACCCTTGGCGGGACTGAGAGGAGCATCTGTCTGTGCAACTCTTGGCCGGACAGAGAGGAGCATCTATCTGCTCAATCTTAACATCCTCCCTTGGGCCTCCAATGATATTTTATCTTGAAAATAACGAGAGACTATTTCCTTCAGGCAATTGAAATCTAGACAAGACAATTTAAAGGTCGCACATTCGGACACGGGTAACTAATGAAGGGAATGGGGCGTTTCAGCGATACTATCATATTTCTTAAGGTTCAGCTCTGGCAGGCATGTTTTACACGTTTCAATTGGGCCTTCTGACTTTTCGGTAGTCCATGGAAGATAGCATGGACCTAACCCAATTTGGAGCTACTAAGTGAATCTATTATGTTTTTGTGATTGATCTTATGTGGATAGGGTTACATCTGCTTCAGCTGTCTGCGACAAAACACGATTGATCGAGCCATTGCCTCTATATGAAAAAATAAATCATAGCCCCAAGGACACCAAGATTCCTCACGAGTCTGCAAAGCGAGTTGTAAGAGAGTAAACAACTCTCAGGGTTCTGGTAAATTACTACATGTCCTTAGCTTCAGGCTGGTACCATAGAAAAACGCTAAATGTTTACCCCTTTCAGTTCCAAACTGCTTACATTCATCCAGGAGACAACCCCCCCTTCCCTTATTAAAGTTGGCAAAGTCCCCAGGTCCTTTGTGCGTGATCTGCACCTGAATGGTCATGGAGCCCTCGAGCCTTGATGACTTCTGTTCTCCATGTAGGCCGCATTACAGTCTGCGTGGAGAACATACCCAGGTCCTCATTCCCTGGCTGAGCGTCGAACCAGGACGCTCAGATCAATCACAACACTGCATTGCAGCATTGTGACTGGTCAGAGGAGCCTGGGTGCTTACCAATCACAACGCGTTGTGATTGGTCAATGGGGCCTGGCTGTGCTTCCTATTTCTCGAGTTCAACAGGAGAGCAGTAGCAGAGACAGCGTCCCGGCGGCAAGGAACGTTTATTTTTATTATTTTATATTGCGCACTCCCCCTCTACCACGACCCCCTCCCCAGCGAGCCATGCCTCCCGCCACACAGTACCTTTTGCCATTTCAGCGGGACAGGTAAAAAAGTGGCATTGTTTATAGAGGCCCCTTCCTGAGGGCATCTATAGAGAGGTATGTCACTTCAAATAATTATTTCCAAGAAACCTGCAGCTACATTAAGGCAAGACAAGATTGGCGCCTTAGGGCGGCATCGCAAGGGGGCACTCGACTGCAACTGAAAAATTCAAATATGGCCCTGTTGCTAGAGAAATTGGTAAAAACTGCAAAATGTCATTTTCACCCAGGTTTAAACATTTCTTGCACAAGAGCAGGCTCCAACGTAAGCCACAGCAAGGTTTTTTTTAAAAGAAAAGTGCATTCAACTTTGTAAAATGCTGTTTTTAGCTTCAGTCTCTCGCTGCGTCTTGTACAATGTGTTCCTTTGTCATCTTAATTGGATCATGGCAAAATAATGTAGTGTTGTCACTTGTTTGGCATCTCTTGACAAATACAGCTTGTACCAGGTCAGTTGTCTATGTCCAAGAAGTTTGCAAGGGTGTTTACCTAAATGTTCAGTCATTGAAAAAAAAGGAAATTGATTTAGTTGATTGAAAATTTTGGATTATTGTCTATTTGTGTGAAACAGTGATGAAGGCTTCAATCTTATGGTCTCATTTGGAGCCCCTACGACCAGTGGCGGCTGCTCCCAGGAAGCAGCAGTGGGGCGGGGAGGGGGAGAAGATGGGGAGGAAGGGGGTTAAAAAAAATCACTTACCTGCTGGCCGGTCACCACCTCTCCTACTTCCTCTTCCTGGCTTCTTCTGTGCAAACAGGAAGCAGGAAACACTCGGGCTCCCAGGCTCCCTATAGCCAATCACAAAGCTGCAATGCAGTTACATAGTGCTCACCACTTCTCCCCCTGCTCTGAGAGCAGAGCAGATCCGGCCACCCTACCAAGACGCCTCAGAAGGCACAAATAAAATGATTATACCATTGAGTTATTATCACATTATTTCTCCTTTTTTTCACTGCGAAAAGCAGTGGGGCAAAGTTCCTCCGCCTTAGCGGAGGAGCCGCCGCTTCCTAAGACTGAATTTTCAAAAAGGCCAAACTCTTGCCTAAGGTCCATCTGCAATAGGAGTACTAGCCAAACAAAGTCGGCAGTACTGCCTGTTATAGTGAGCTTTCCTATGCCACCCCCGGCACTCCCAGCATGCCAGGCACATTGGTTTTTTTGTTTTGCAAAAATCAAAGCCCTGCATGGGGGCAAGAAAGAGCGTATCTATCAATAGTGCTGCAACTGTGATGGCTATGGGTGTGAGGAGATCACTGCACCACAGTAATTTCTATATTCACTACCAAATTAATGGATAGGGAGCTCTTGTTATCGCTTGCATTAGGGCCAATGGTATCATTGTTAAGCCACTGCGTGGAGGTTTGTCTTTACATAAGAAAAACAAAATGCTGACCAGCCTGTCATGCCTGCAGAACGTAAAGAAACTTCCGGCATTCACATTTTCACCGAAGTCCTTCTGCTGTGTCGGTGGGAGCATTTCACTGAAAATTCCCAACTTGGCAGGGTGCTCAAATTTTGTCAGCCGGGTGGACTCACGTGAGGCTGGCATAGGAAGGGTTCTCACTGCACTAGTAGTTTGGTGGCCCAGGAACCAAAGTCTAAATGATGTCCGTAGATTCTTAAATGGATCCATTTCGTCCAAGGTGATAAGCACACCCAAGTGGCACCTGGCTAATACTCTATGCATTTTTGGTAGAAAAATGCTATAAAACCATCAGACCCTAGTGCCTTACCAGCCAGAAAACCTATATAACCTCTCTGACCTCTCGAATTTAAATGATGCTGCCAGGGAGATGTTCATATCTTCGCTTAGTTTGGGACTGTACATTGTCCCAAACGAGTGATCCGTGTTAACGGAGTAGACACAGGGATACATTATTTGTTTTCTAGTAGAAATTAGCAAAATAATGAATTGTCATCTGTGATCTTTTTATTGGTTCTTAATCACCGATCTTTTCACTAACCTGCCTCATTATTTTGTACATTTTCAAAAACTTTCTCGTTAGTGTAAGGACAGCCCTACAGCGTGAATGAAAATATTGTGTTCCCATTTGAGAGTGTTCTATTATATTCAGATGGAACGGTGATCCAGAATTCAGTCTTTACCCAATTTTTAAATTTGTTGTTAAGGCCGCTCAGGTCATTTGTTGATAATTGTATTTGTTTGAGCAAGCACTCCTTGATGCTTTGAAGACATCCCATTTAACTTCAGTATTAACAAGATTTAGTATTCGAACTCAAAACAATCTACAATGCTCCCCATAGTTTTCACTTTGTAATCCTTATCACCTAGTGGGGTGCTGCCTAGGTCCTATATTTTATATACGGTAGCCAGGTTGCTGGCTTTACACTACTACAATTAGAGGCAATTCTTTTTTAATTTTCCTGGATATTAGATCAATATTCAACAGCCAGTTTGGAATGATTTTAAGGACTTGTTTTTCCTATTTTAAATAGCAAACATGAAGAACAAGCAGACATGTTTTGCGGGCATGTACTTCATGGAGAGCTTTTTCAAGGCAGATTATTCTGTCAAAAAACTTACCATCGGGCACAGAATAAGGAATCATGTCATATGGGAAATCAAATATGTTTGCTTTGGTTCTGTGACCATGGCGAGCTGTGATTCCTGTATAAAATCGCCCCTATTTGTATGCTTGCCATAATGCCTTATAGTTATTGATCAGCACACTGGCTGGTTCTATGGCTGGGTCCAAAACTGGAGTAAATGCATGGAATAGCCTCCGTGATGGCACAAAACTAATCCCAATAACCGGTAACTGCTGGTTTCACCATTAACCTTGGGTTCCAGAGCAGCGACCGGCCCAGCATAAAGCGGGAAACAACCTTTACAACGCAGTCATTACATCGCACTGCCTTTAAATATCAGTCATTACAACGCAGCCATTACATTGCATGTCACTACAACGCATGTCATTACAACACATGTCACTACAACGCAAGCATTACATCGCAAGTCATTACCACGCATACCATAACAACGCATAGTACCCTTACACTATCCAACACTTACCCTAATGTTGCACTCACTAGAGTTAGAATAGTAACTTTTACCACAACACTATCCAACACTTACCCTACTCTTGCACTCACTGGAGTTAGAATAGTCTTTTTTACCCCTACACTATCCAAAACTTACCCTGCTGTTGCACTCACTGGAGTTAGAATAGTAATTATTACCCCTATACTATCCAACACTTACCTTAAATGTGATGTAATGGTATGCATTGTAATGGTATGCATTGTAAAGGTATAATGCAATGTAATGTAATGCGTTGTAAAGGTTGTTTCTGAAAATGCGATGTAATGTCATGCAATGTAAAAGAATGCGTTGTAAAGGATGTTGCTATGTAAAAACTGTGTTGTAAAGGCATGCATTGTAAATGTATGCATTGTAATGTCATACATTCACATAAAGCGTACCAAATCCTCGTTAGGGGTAGTTATAGAAATATAGTACAAAACGAGGTGTATGATAGATGTTGAAACTAAAGCATAATGTGACTGTGGGATTTGTGTTTGAAAAGAAGGTAAATATTTTCTTTGGCCCTTTTGCGTCCTCCAATGTGCTTTATCAAATCTCTGTGCCTTTTTTGGATGAAATCGGGGTGAGTTATGTTCATTAGGCAGCTCCAGCAGGTATCTCGTTAGATCTTCCTGGAAGTCTGCTTCATCCGCTATTGACTCATAAACATTCATCAGTGAAAATGCGTGCGGATCGCAAACAAGAAGCTCACCAGTCCAGCCACCTATTCCGGGCTCATTGCTAGATATTATTATTTTATTTATTTATTTAATTAAGGAGTTTAATATAGCGCGTACATGACCCATCCATGTATCAGAGTGCCGTACAAATAGCAAAACAAGGTAAACATAGAAAGCATAGATAATAAACAAATAAAAATACAGCTAGCCGTATGTTGTGAAAATAGCAAATAAGTTGAAACAGCGAAAGTAATAAAGAATAAGCAAGAAACAGATATATACAATGAAAACCGGCAATTTAGCGTACTCGGGATACAGAAATGTATATAGGCAAGATAGTTCGAAACTTCGTGAGCTCAGGAACTACTGCTGAAGGAATCTATTAAGCAACAACATATTTTATGCTTTTTTGAAGGAATTTGCTTTCTTAACTGCCATGATAACTACTCCTTTGTTTACAAGTAAGTAGCACCCTCGAATTAAGGCAACCTCATCCTTCAGTGGGCCCGATTCATAGAAAAAGCTGGCCTGTTGGAATTCACAAAGACTTCGAAGGTTCCGCTTAGAAGCCCACAAGAAAAGACAAACAAATGATGGACGGAATGCAGAACAAATCACAACATTCACCCCCAGTCAAAAGATCAGGGTTAAATCCATCATTCTTTTGCTTGTCATGCCACCCCAGTTTAGACCTGGCCATATACAAATCAGTCTTGACCCTGTGCCTTATGGGAACAGTCCAGCCCGAACTGCCAAGCCAGGTCCTTCCTGGACCGGACACAAGCATCCTAGGACTGGTTTCGGGATTTCACCCCTGTTCAGCCAGGATAGCTTGATTCCTGTGGCACAGTAAGTCCAGGACCCATGTCTGGGCATACCTGGTGCACTTATTGCAAGAAAGTAAAAGACATACAATTGATGGACAGAATGCAGAATAAATCAAAACATTCACCCCCAGTCAAAAAATCTGAGTTAAATCCATCATTCTTTTGTTCACCATGCCACCCCAGTTTAGACCTGGCCATATGCAAATCAGTCTTGACCCTGTGCCTCATGGGAACAGTCCAACCGAACTGCCAAGCCAGGTCCTCCCTGGACCGGAAACGAGCATCCCAGGACAGGTTACGGGGTTTCACCCCTCATCAGCCAGGTTAGCTTGATTCCAGTGGCACAGTGAGCCCGGGACCCACGTTTGGGCATATCCGGCGCACTTAGGGCGAGAAAGCAAAAGACACACAATTGATGGACGGAATACAGAACACATCAAAACATTCACCCCCAGTCAAAAGATCTGGGTTAAATCCATCATTCTTTTGCTCACTATGCCACTCCAGTTTAGACCTGGCCATATGCAAATCAGTCTTGACCCTGTGCCTCATGGGAACAGTCCAACCAAACTGCCAAGCCAGGTCCTCCCTGGACTGGAAACAAGCATCCTAGGACCGGTTACGGGGTTTCACCCCTCATCAGCCAGGATAGCTTGATTCCTGTGGCACAGTAAGCCCAGGACCCATGTCTGGGCATCTATGTAGAGAAAGGACGTAGCAAACTCTAAGAATATATGTTGACCCTAAATAAACATGTATAAGTATATACTATACAGCATCAAATAAATATATTCTGAAGCAGTAATATATCAAATATTATTAAATCTTTTTATTTCAGTTATATTATATTTTCTTATTTTTTTCTTATTCATTTTGTATCTTCAATTAAAAACATTTGTGATTCTTGTAAATGACATTCAAATTCAATAAATAAGAAATGTTACAAAATAGAACAGTGCAGAAATAATATATATGAACAGAAAAACTACACAAAAAAAGTGATATACGATATAACCAGTCGTTGGAAAATTGGATGAAGGCAATGCGGTTGAATGGGACTACGCGCGTTTCGGCCAAAGGGCCTTCATCAGGTGACCGTCATTCGTACATTACATATATACAGAATGTAATAAAGACATGGAAAAAGGGGTTGTGTACAAACACACGGAATATCTGGTCCCTATGGGAGCTGCTTTGTATTAATGGCGCCAACTTATAGCACACTGGTAGATTTATGTAGATGCCCTTAGGAGCAGGTAATTTCGTATGTAACTCAGGGGTTTAAATAAAGTTATATCCATATATTTTCATGATGACTTCTTCCTAGTTGCCTGACTCTCGAAAATCTGCTTAATTTTATTTTTGGCTTTCAATCCATGTGATCTTTCTCTAGATGATTTAGAATGGAACCACAAGGGAAGGGCATCTATTTCCTTATTATGTATTCAGTCTTAAAGTGGTTCTGCGAGTCAATGCGCCGGATAGATGATCTCATAGGTCAGGCAACCTTCATTCAAGAGATAAAGCGTTCCAAAACAGGGGGGTCTGCTCGTTGTTACCTCCGATGGTAGCGGTCGGCCAATCCAGGTCCTCCTATGACCTGAAATAAGCCCGAAATCGGTGCTAGGATGCTTGTTTCCAGTCCAGGGAGGACCTGGCCTGGCAGTTTGAGCTGGACTGTTCCCATGGGGCACAGGGTCAATACTGATTTGCATGTGGCTGGGTCCAAACTGGAATGGCATTGTGGGCAAAACAAACAATGAATTTAGGCCCAATTTTCTGTACTGGGGTGATTGTATGACATTGTTCTGCATTCTGTTCATCAATTGTTCTTTTTGCATTTGTCACACCGAGTGGGACGGGTATGCACAGATGTGGGTCCCGTGCTCTACATGCCACTGGAGTCATTGTATCCTGGCCACTGGAGTCATTGTATCCTGGCTGATGAGAGCTGAAAGCCAGAAACCAGTCCTAGGACGCTTGTTTCCAGTCCAGGGAGGACCTGGCCTGGCCGTTCGGGCTGGACTGTTCCCATGGGGCACAGGGTCAAGACTGATTTGCATATGGCTGGGTCCAAACTGGAATAGCATGGTGAGCAAAATAAACGATGGATTTAGGCCCAGATCTCTGTACTGGGGTGAATGTATGACATTGTTCTGCATTCTGTCAATCAATTGTTCTTTTTGCATTTGTCACCCCAAGTGGGACGGGTATGTCCAGACGTGGGCCCCGTGCTCTCCATGCCACTGGAGTCAAGCTATCCTGGCTGATGAGGGTTGAAAGCCTGAAACCGGTCCTAGGATGCTTTTTTCCAGTCCAGGGAGGACCTGGCCTGGCAGTTCGGGCTGGATTGTTCCCAAGGGGCACAGGGTCAATACTGATTTGCATGTGGCTGGGTTCCAAACTGGAATGGCATTGTGGGCAAAACAAACAATGGATTTAGGCCCAGTTTTCTGTACTGGGGTGATTGTATGACATTGTTCTGCATTCTGTCCATCAATTGTTCTTTTTGCATTTTTTACACCGAGTGGGACGGGTATGCACAGATGTGGGTCCCGTGCTCTACATGCCATTGGAGTCATTGTATCCAGGCCACTGGAGTCTTTGTATCCTGGCTAATGAGAGCTGAAAGCCCGAAACCAGTCCTAGGACGCTTGTTTCCAGTCCAGGGAGGACCTGGCCTGGCCGTTCGGGCTGGACTGTTCCCATGGGGCACAGGGTCAAGACTGATTTGCATATGGCTGGGTCCAAACTGGAATAGCATGGTGAGCAAAACAAACGATGGATTTAGGCCCAGATCTCTGTACTGGGGTAAATGTATGACATTGTTCTGCATTCTGTCAATCAATTATTCTTTTTGCGTTTGTCACCCCGAGTGGGACGGGTATGTCCAGACGTGGGTCCCGTGCTCTCCATGCCACTGGAGTCAAGCTATCCTGGCTAATGAGGGTTGAGAGCCTGAAACCGGTCCTAGGATGCTTAGTCCAGGGAGGACCTGGCCTGGCAGTTCGGGCTGGATTGTTTCCATGGGGCACAGGGTAAAGACTGATTTGCATATGGCTGGGTCCAAACTGGAATAGCATGGTGAGCAAAACAAATGATGGATTTAGGCCCAGATCTCTCTACTCGGGTGAATGTATGACATTATTCTGCATTCTGTCCATCAATTGTTCTTTTTGTTCTTTTTGTTGGAGCCCACAACAGTCACAGGTTTCCAGGAGTATGCCTGGGAATCTTTTGCGTACTCCTTTTTGCTGTCAGGATCCATTGAACACCATGCACTGTGATAAATGAAGGAATGACTTTAGTGTGCCAATGCATTATTCTTCACAGGGAAAGACAATTCCTAAAAACTGTTGAATTGAACTCCCTGCTTATGACCTAACACAAGACCTTACAAATGACATCACAAATGGCAGCATTACTGGCATCTTTTGTGACATCACATATTATCTCCTACATCCATGACGACTGATACAGCCGCACACAGTCCATTGGGCAAAACACAGGACATTACCCAACAGGCTGTGGACACCTTGACAGGCCTTCACATGGACTGGTCTTCAGCATGTCATGGGCAGAAAAAGAAGGCGTGATGCTGGAAGATTCTCCTCTGACACTTTCTGTCGGACTCTGGGTGCAGCTTCCGACCTTCATGCTGGCCTTGTACGGCCTTAGAAGGGGTGAAGAGGTCAGGCTGTACTTTGAGTAAGGAATGGGATTTCAAGTGGACCTTCAATTAAACCCTGGTCTTTCCACCTACTCTCCCAGATCCCAGCGAACATGGACTTCTGCCATGCCCAGCAGGCAGAAAGTGCAAGGCCTGTCCTCTACTGAAAGCGCACTGGCTAGAAACCCACTGGGCATGGGTGGATGCCTTACGCTTAGCATCCCCTGTTAGGTTATGTTGTGCGAGAAAGTGCTGCACTCTTCACCCTTTCACTAGAGCCCATTTGGGTTCGTTTTTTCCCTATGTCCAGCAGGATATTGTCACCCTATTGCTCCATCTCAGGGAAATCCCCATGTCAATAAAGCGCTCTGAAGCTGCCATGTACAACTCTAAGCATTCAATTAAAAGAAAAAATGGACAATATAACCAGGACTGCAGGAATTTTGTGATTATGTGATTCTGCGGCCACTGCTTTTGTTGCATAATTATAGATTTGCCACATTCACAGCACAATCTATCATCTGTTGCATAATCTGCAGATTATAACAAAAAATAGTTTGTAGCTCAAGCAGATTAAAAGTTCCAAAAGCCATGGCAACACATGTGCGCACGCAGTGGCAGGCCCTTCTCAAAAGTTAATTGGTAATCTTTCAGTTATTTATTTCTGTATTTCGTTAATAAACTGGTACTAATGAGGTGAAATCTCTGTCCAGACAGTATTACCAAGTGTAAAAAATATAAAATAAGGAATACAAAACATTTGCCATGTTATGTCAAATAATTTGCCTTTTCTTGTCGCATAATTTAGTCAACTCTGCTGCATAGTTTGGTGCTCCCCTGCTGCATGATTCCAGTAGCCGGGACACTCCTCGGAGTAGCTGTGCGCGCTACATATGCGGTTTCATACATTTATTCATTATTCCAGTAGCCCTGAATATAACATTGCATGCAGATGTTGGACGGTTGGATGTAGACTCCAGGCATTAGGCAATCATGCTTTTGATATCTATGAAAGTGCAGTTACGGGTGAAACTACAATCGATTATAATTAAATGTAATTTAAAAAGCTTTTGATAGAAGTACAGTATAAGAAATGCATAATTAATATATGTTTATAACTACAAATACTACTAATGATGTTCACCACACTAATATTCTTATTTCATTGTTTCTCTTCATACGGGGATACAGAGAGGGCATATTGCTAGTCCTCTGGCCTGGTTGCTTGATATTCACTTCATTACCTCCTGTGCTGCGTAAAAGCCATGACCTGGAGTCCAAAGACTGCCAACACTGCAACAAACCAATTAAGGCAGCAGGTTCGCCATGCGGGAGTTCATTTGTCAGACCCTGCAGTATTTCAGCTGCATGCTCACATGATCTTTTGTGTACTAGTGCATTTCAGTTGTATGGCCCGCTTGCCATTTCTGTGCTCTCAAATTTCGGTTCTGCCGTATTTTGTGTTGGTTAAATACGCTGGTATTTGTGGTCTGCCTGACATTTCAGGTGTATGTCCTTGTATTTCAGTTCCCTTGTCTGTGATTTCAGTTGTATCCTCCAGTGGTATGCTCTTCAGTTGTGTGCTCTTGTATTTGAGTGCTGTGCTCTGGTACTTCTGTTCTGTGCTCCTGTATCTGAGTTTTGTACTCTGTTTCCTCTGCATGATCTAACCAAAGGTCTGCAAAGAGGGTGTGTTACCATTTCGGTTGTTCTGCAGCATTTAAAGTCAGCCCCGCCTAACAAAGTTAGGCTCCTCTGCAGAAATGTAATGAAAGAGAAACATCATGATGTCAGGAGATTACCTCAATGAAATTGGCACTGCGCTGATTAACTGATTAAATGAAAAGAGATCACCTCAGTGAAAAGTTGATTAGCATTTTACTGCTAAATGAAGATTGAAAAAACAAAATGAAAGGTTTAAGTACTAGATCTACCACAGTGCAAGGGGTCCTTTTAGAATGTAGCTGTGAAACATCCTCTGCATCTTTGATTGAATGGTACCACTCTATCAGTCCATGACTACCAAGGCAAACTTGCCATCTACAACACTGACCGTATGGTACTCTTTGCAAAAGACATTGGCGCCATGCTGATAATGTCTGGATGGCAATAGCCTTCATACAATCACTGTTTCAATGGTATTTTGGTTGCATTTTCCTGTACTTCAGTTTCATGTTCTTATGTTTTTCAGCTCTATGCTCTGGTGCTTCTGGTATACATGATCTGATATTTGAGTTGTGTGCTCTCAAATTTCAGTTGGATCTTCACATAATGCTTAACATCCGACTGGTTCAATTTTTGGATATTTTTAAGGACCTGGTTAACGAGAATATTTCTACCTACCCTGGGGATATGGGGGTCAGTTAAGATGGGTTCTCCAAAGGGCTCAAGTGAAAGGGAGGGTTGTTAGGGAGACATTTGCTTCATCTAGTCCCAACCCCACCCTTCTGCTTCAAGGACATGTGTCAAAGCTTAAGTTTTACCGGCATTTGGCAGTGGTTTTATATACTGGGGATTGTGACCAGTTAGGTTTTTTAGGGGAAGGGACACCTTCACCAAGGAACAAGAATCACATTATGTGAGCACCAATTACATAATTGACACCATACACGCATGTTGCCAATTTAACGTGTTTACTTGATCAGTTAGCCTACTCAATAGAAAGTTTACAGTTTGCACCCAGCACTTTATGTATTTCCATGATGTTATAAACCCCACTGCTTTGTGCGGGTTTCAGTTATATTAAAAGATCTGTCAAGCATCTCGACATTTTTATGGGTTTACTTGATTGGTTAACCTAGTCAAGATACTACTTACATTTAAGCATTTGGCACTTTATGAAGCTTTTGGCACATTGGGGTAACCATCAGGCAACCCTGCAGAAGGAGGCAGCTTAGCACTTTATGCACAGTAGGCACTTCGGGCTCACAACAGCGGAGACGCTTTGGGCTAGTGGAGTTGGATATGTATTTTATGTTATTATTATTGAGTATCTGTACATTGATTTTGATTGGCTGTAATGCGCATTGTATATTTTAATAATGTTTATGATTTTAATTGACTGATAAACTAACTTTTGACTGACTGAATTGGATGCTTTTTTTTGTATGCAGTGTTAGTGATATTCTTCTGTATATCAGTTGCATTCACCGCTATTTTACTAGTATGCTCTGATGTTTCCTTTGTAAGCTCTGGTAGTTCAGCTCAGTAATATGATGTATTATTTCCGTTGCATTCTGTGGTATTTCTCTTTTATGCTGTCGTTTTTTGAGTTCTGTTCTCTGATATTTCAGTTCTTAGCTCACATATTTCAGCAGTGTACAATGGTATTTCTGTTATTTGCTGTATTACTTCAGTGGGTCCCTCTACTATTTCAGTTGTATGCATCAGTATTTAAGAGTTCTGAACTGACATTTAAATTGTATGCCCTGTATTTCTGTTGTATAATCTCGTATTTTCTTTGTGTTCTTTGATGTTTCAGTTTTTGCCTATGCTTTTTGGCTTTGTGTTCCAGTAGATCAGTTGTCTGCGCCATTATTTCAGTTGTATCTCCCGGTAATCCAGTTTTATGCTCATAGGGTTTGGTTCTACGCTGTTCTAGTCTGTTGTCTTTTCTTTATTTCAGCTGCATTTTCTGCAATTTCAGCCACAAGCTCTTGTATTTTAGTTGTTTTCTCCAATATTTCTGCTGTTTGTTCTGATATTTCAGTTTTATGCTCTACTATTACAGCTGTATTTTCTAGTGTTTGAGTAGTATGATCTGGTACTTGGGCTATAGTTGCTGTAGTTCTGTTTTATGCTCTGTTATTTCAGTGGTTGCTCTGGCATTTCAGTTTTATGCTCCAGTATTTCATTTGCATGTTTTGACATTTCCGTTCCTTTCTCTGGCATGTTATAGTATTTCAGTTGTATAGTCTCGTATTTCAGTTCCATCCTCTGGCATTTCACTTGTGTACTCTACATGTGCCAGCAGTAGTGTTTCAGTTGTATGCACCAGTATTTCAGATGTATGTTCCGGTATGTCAGCTGTTTGTTCTGGGATTTCAGTTTTATTTTCTGGCAACTCATTTGTATTCTCAGGTACTTTAGTTGCATAATCTGTACTTCAGATATATGTACTGGTATGTCAGTTGCATGCTCTAGTGTTTCTGTTGTATGCTTTGGTATCTGAGCTGTATCTTGTGATATGTCAGTTGCCTGCTCTGTGTTTTGGGCTGTCTTCCCTGATATTTCAGTTACATGCCCCAGTATTTCAGTTGCATGTTTTGGTATGTTAGTATCCTTCTCTGGTATGCTCCAGTATTTCAGAAGGATGATCTGTTTCAGAAGTATGATCTGCCATTTCACTTGCATGCTTTTGTATTTCAGTATCATTCTCTAGTATTTCACTTGTATACTCTCGACATGCTGTAGTGTTTCAGTTTTAATTTCCTGTATTTCAGGTGTGTTCGGGTATGTTAGTTGTATTCTCTTATTTTCTAGCTGTGTGTTCTGGTATTTCAGCATTTTTCTGGAATTCTAGTTGCATGCTACTATATAATCCAGAATTTCAGTTGCATATTTTGGTATATCAGCTTCCTGCTCTGGTGAGCTATGGTATTCCAGTTGTATGCCCAGTATTTCAGCTATTTGACCTTGTATTTCACTTGTATACTCTACATAGGCAGTGATATTTAATTTGTACATTTCAATATTTCAGATGTGTGCTCTAGTACCTTATTTGTGTGCTCTGGTATTGCGGCAGTGTGCTCTTGGTGTGTTGTGGTACTTCATTTGTGTACTCCAGTATTTTACATGTATACTCCAGTATTTTATTGCATGCTTTGGCATTACACCCTCCTTGTCCCCCAGTTCAGTTGTCTGCACTGGTGTTTCAGCTTTAAGTTCTGAGTATGCGCCGGTGTTTCAGTTGCTGGAGTAATTTACTAAACTGCTTTGAGATTTCCCTTTGTTTGTCTGTTACTTCCGCTGTATTTTCTGGGCATGATCCGATATTTCAGTTGTATGTTTTTGTAATGCAGTTTTATGCTCTCAAGGTTTTACTCTCTACTTTTCACTTGAATAGTCTTGCATTTCAGCCCTCGGTTCTGGTATTTCACTTGTATGTTCTGTTCTTCAGTGATATGCTGAGATATTTACTTGCATGCCCTGGTATTTCAGTTTCATTCTCTGTTATTTTATCTCTATTCTATCGGTGTGCTCTGGTGTATCAGATGAATGTCTGACGTTATGACGCATACCTTTACAATGCATGCCTTTACAGCGCAGTTGTTACATCGCAACATCCTTTACATTGCATGCCATTACATTGCATTTTCAGAAACTACCTTTACAACGCATTCCATTACATCGCATTATACCTTTACAGCGCATACGATATTATAGGTGTAATAATTACTATTCTAACTCCAGTGAGTGCAACACTAGGGTAAGTGTTGGATAGTGTAGGGGTAAAAATTACTATTCTAACTTCAGTGAGTGCAACAGTAGAGTAAGTGTTGGATAGTGTAAGGGTACTAAGCATTGTAATGGTATGCATTGTAATGACATGTGATATAATGCCTGCGTTGTAGTGACATGCATTGTAATGACATGCATTGTAGTGACATGCAATGTAATGGCTGCGTTGTAATGACATGCGATGTTAAGGATGTAGCGATGCAATGACTGCTATGTAAAGGTAGTGGGATGTAATGAGTGCGTTGTAAAGGTTGTTTCCCATTTCAGATATATGCTCTGGAATTTCCATTATATGCTATTATTCTTCGCTTCTTTTCTCTGTTATTTCAATTTTAGGGCCTGTTACCTCTTGTTTTTAAATTGTGCGAGTTTATGATTTTTGTATATGCACAGCGTTTTAGTAATCCCTGTTTGTGCATCATCATCGCCAATGGTCCACATAGCCTACAGTGCTAAGAGGCCACGTTGGGACCTGAGCTACACAAATACCAGTAAACTAAGGTTCCATGCTATGGGTAAGAGTTGACCCCGGAAGACTGCGCTGAGGCAGGAGCGGGAATCATTCAGAGGTCGCCAAACAATCAGGCTAGGCACCTCCTAAAGCTGAGCGCGTTTCGATGGCTCAAGTAGGCACTTGATAGTGCTTTTTTTTTTTACAGAGTTTTGTATAGCGCGAACTTGACTCGAATAGGGTATCAGAGAGCTTTACATAGCACCAGTTGCATTTTACATAGGCACAGGGAGATTAAGTGATTAGCCCAGAATCACAGGATGTTCAGCATCATTGCCGAGAATTGAACCCAGTTCCCAAGATTCGAGGTTGACCGCCCTAGCCGTTAGGCCTACTACTCTCCCCAACGTCTTCTTGCCATTTTTCATTTATTAGCTTTGAATTCATTCGTTTTACTTGTAAGTGCAAAGTGTTGCTGCCAGTCAGCATCAAATTTGCTGTGACTTTTTTTTTTTAATACAAATTGCCATGTTGTAGGATTCAAATGTTGTGTGTGAGGTCCCTTTGTTTGATGCTGGGCCGAACTGGGAACCAAAACTGGCCCTGGCAAAGAGCCGGGCCGGCCCCCCTGGGACACTGGTGTAATGATATTTGAGGGGGCCTCCCTGCACAGTACAATGAGGGGCCCCCACCAGGCTTAATCAGGAGCTCTCTGGCCATAGTGCAGTGCCGAGGGGGCCCCCTGGAGCTTGGGGCCACGCCGCACCCCAGGGCTGCGGGTGCCTGTGTTACGCCCCTGCCCTGGGAGCGGCCGAGCTGTTTGCCAGGGCCGGTTTCGTCCGATTTTGTTACAGGGGCCGATTTTGCAGCTATGGTGCAAAAACGGCCCCTGTAACAAAAACGCCCCCCACTGGCCCAAAATCGTCCCCCACCCTAGCGGCCCACCAGGGAAATGCCCGGTGCTTGCTACGGCCAGGCCGGCCCTGGTTTGATGCCACTGTGGGCGAGATCGATGTGAACGTGATTTCTTTTCTACAACCCATGATTCGTGTGACACAAAGTCATGCAGCTCAGGCTTGTTTGCTTGCACTCCATTTTGGTTCTTTTTTTCTGACAGATTCAGTGCCTGATTCAAAGGCATTTTCAGTCATATGCATAATTCACTGCAGAGACTGACTTAATTTACATGTGCAAAGAATTCACAGAAAATTTTTTGACAGGATTAAATGGGCTTTATTACTGGCCGGGTCAAAAGTGAAAGGAACAAGGCGTGGTTTGCCTTGGAAATTTGTAACCATTCACAAAACTCAGGCCGACGATTTTCCTCGCTTGCAATGGTTGCAGTTTTACTCTAGCAAAGGACTTGGAAAAGGCGAGATTAGCTTCCCTTTCCTGGTGAAAAGGGGACACAATCACCTCGACACTTGTTCAGGACATAAGAGAAAGGGTTTCTCCAGGTAGGAAAAATGCCCCCCCCCCCCAAAAAAAAAAAAGAGAAATGTGCATTTGCAAACTGAGCTGAAATTTCACAGCACTTAACTGTATACTATGTACAATTTCTTATTGGGTAACTGGGGGCAGGGCACTATCCAGAAGACATTCCAGGGAGTATGCCCATTCTCCTGGAAATGTTTGTGAATTCCCAAATAAAGCAAATTGGCATCTGTTTTTAGGAGTGCTCCTATAAGTTCAGATTTACCACTTCTCTTTTAGGAGTACCCTTGGGCAACTAGGCAAGTTTAGAGCGTGTAGTGTCTGCCAACGCCACCCCCATAAGAGAGCCTACAAGCACTTGCCTTTTGTGTAAGGAATCAGACCATGAAACGTATTCTCGATGAAACTATATGCCGCAGTGCCCAAAGTAGGGACAGGAGTGCCGGATCCATTTATATCATGAAATATGTGTTCCCTGATAGAGCTGAGGTGCCTGCCAGCATCTAAACATTTGGTACCATTTGGGACCCTCAATTGTTTAGATACATAGAAGTTGAGATCTACAACACTGATTTGGATTTCTGTAAGGTAATTTGAGCAAGTTGGTCACAGTTTTTGAGGGGTTGCATGGCCTTTTGGAGGCCCGTGATGGTCTTGAATCATATTTGAAAGCAGCGGTGGCCCCTCCATTAGGGAGAGGATGTAGCCAAACGGCTAGAGTGGCGGACCTCGAAGCTGGGGAACCGGGTTCTTGTCTCGGCAACAACGCTCAACTTCCTGTGATTCTGGGCAAATCACTTAATCTCCCCGTGCCTAACAAAAATGAATGTGTACATCTGCAACTAAACTGGTGCTCATGTAAAGCGCTCTGATCCCCGATGTCTCCAAACTCTGAAAAGGAGAAAAAAACGAAAAGGAGTACGGGCTCCCTGCCTCAAAGAAAATGATAATAAAACGGGTATTAAACCCATTTTTTTTAATCCCCTTGATCCGCCCCCAGGACTCTGATGGGTCTTGGGGGTGGGTCTAGAGGATGGCACTGCTGGTGGGGGAGTGGTATTGTCTCAAACAAACACAAGAGGGTCCCTGATTTACTGAATGGGTTTGGAGAAGAAGGCAGGGAGACTAACTAAGGTAAAGAAAACAAGAACTTCTCCAAAACATGATATATATATAACACATGCAGCACATCAACAATATATGCAAAGCCAAGGATCAGATTGATTTTTTTTTATAGTTTATTCATCCCATACAAAAATAAAAAATTCAATTATATATAATTTATTTTATAGTGCAAAAAACCTTTTTCTTAAAAAAATTGTATGTATATTTTCATTTTTATATATATATATATATCAGATCAAGGGTACAACCAGTAATGTAGTTGTGAGCACCCACAAGTACAATTGATCAATACATATTAAAAAAATGATACTACACAAGCACAAAAAAACACACATAGTGAGTCACAAAACACTAATCACAACAATCACAAATCATCAGAAAACAATATTTATATTACAAACCATGAAGTACATCACAAAATACTACTGGAACGAGCTCCCCTTGCCTCTAAGACAGTGTCCAGGTCACCTACAATTCAGAAAGTTGCATAAGACTTTCCTGTTCTGCGTCTGCTGATCTTGCTGGATTTGCTACACATCCTCACAGTCTGCTCCAAGCGTAGAGATACCCCTTCGGGGGTCGATTTTAGCACTATACAAACACATAAATAAATAAATAAATACCCAGAACTAAATACACATTATAGGATGTACATTCAAATTGACAGAAAAAAATGCTGACACGCGTTTCGAAAGTTGGCCCCAGATGTTAACAACTTTCATCAGGGCGTTGTCTGTACAAATAATGTGGCAGGAGGCCATCCACATTGCTTATAGTCATACAGTAATTGAGCACTAAAAAGGGGGAGGGGTGCTCACAATCTTCACGCTCCCTAGTCAAAAAACAAACAGGTAATTAGAAATATACAATTCAACTATAATAAAGAGAAGAGAGGAGGAGCTAAACCCAGAATAAATGTGAAAAAGTACAAGCCAGCACCAAGAAAAAACACCAAAAGATAACACCTGTATGCATCTAGAATCACATGCATACCATCAAGTTCAGACCTTAGCCTGATTCAAAATAGGGCCGAAAGAAAAAATAAATACATTATAGATAACTTAAGTGATGTGACAGAATGAAAGAAGTGTAGAAGGAGTATTTAAAGGAATACACACAAATACCCACTAGAATGTAGAAATCCTGTGGGTTTTGAGTGGCAGTCAAATGATTCCAACACTGTCCACTATAAGTATACTGATCATAGGAGGAGACAAAGGTGGAAAGGGAAATAGTAAATTCCCACTGGAATTCAAATACCATGGGAGGCAACACACAAATAAGATAACGAAGAATAATTATAAGGAAAAGTGGCAAAAAGTAAATCCAAAATTATCATACAGCCGGATTAAGGGAAACTGACCTACCTATATTTATGGGGAAAATGGATCAGATGGTGCCTAGCTTAAGTCTTTCCAGTATGGTGGGCCATGGAGTCCATTGTGTTCATAATAAGGGACTTGTCTTCAAAAGAGACAGGGCGTGTAAACAAACTATAGAGGGCAACAAGTGTAAAATAAAAGTGATGTGAAAAATTAAATGGGCATATGTCTAAGCCTTGCTTGTAGAATGCGAGGTCTGGCTTGGGTACACGAGTTCCTTATCTAGTGCACGACTTGTAGCGAAAAATGGGTGTCCTTCCAGCAGGGATCCTGCCCAAATAATGCTGGAAGTGTGTAGCGTGTTTAAATAGGCTGAGGAAGCCGCACAAACTTGCATTAATGTAACTCAGCTTGATCGAATCGGCTAGACTTCCTGGGCTGTAACTACAACCCTCAGGATAGAAGCAGTAAAGGGGAAGCCATGTTGGAATGCTCCACTATGGACATTAATGCGTGCTCATCTGGGCTGCGAGAAAATGAAATATCCTACAATAAAATCGCACAAGGAAAAAATTTCAGCATAATATTGCCATTTTATTTTAATCCCTTTGACCCGCCCCCAGGACTCTCATGGGTCTTGGGGATGGGTCTATCGGATGGCGTCTATGGGATAGCACTGCTGGTGCCATCCCATAGTGGTAGTGCACTCCCTTTACTGCGCATGAGGGTTTGGCCGTCTGTCTCAGGCCGGCCAAACCCTCATGTGCAGGGAAGCTCTCTCCAGCCCTAAATGCGTTGCTGAGGCTGGAGAGAGCAGGCACAGGCTTCCAGGCTGCCTGGGAGCGCAAGTTAAAGACATACAATTGATGGACGGAATGCAGAACAAATCAAGACATTCACCCCCATTCAGGAGATCTGGATTAAATCCATCTTTCTTTTGCTCACCATGCCACCCCAGTTTGGACCTGGCCATATGCAAATCAGTCTTGACCCTGTGCCTCATGGGAACAGTCCAGCCCGAACTGCCAACCAGGTCCTCCCTGGACCGGAAACAAGCATCCTAGGACCGGTTTTGAGGTTTCACCCCTCTTCAGCCAGGATAGCTTGATTCCAGTGGCACAGTGAGC
Source organism: Lissotriton helveticus (assembly GCF_964261635.1). NCBI lineage: Eukaryota > Metazoa > Chordata > Amphibia > Caudata > Salamandridae > Lissotriton > Lissotriton helveticus. The sequence continues at coordinate 1,773,388,628 of NC_136057.1, forward strand.
CCAGGACCCAATTCTGGGCATACCTGGCACACTTAGGGCGAGAAAGCAAAAGACATACAATTGTTGGATGGAATGCAGAACAAATCAAGACATTCACCCCCAGTCAAGAGATTTGGGTTAAATCCATCATTTGTTTGCTCACCATTCCACCCCAGTTTAGACCTGGTCATATGCAAATCAGTCTTGACCCTGTGCCTCATGGGAACAGTCCAGCCCGAACTGTTAACCCCTTAGCTGCGGCGGCTATTCCGCCGCAGCGCTAGGGGGGAGGGGAGGCCACGCGGCGCTCCCGTTCTCGTGACGGAACCGCTCCGTCACGAGCATCGGGTGGGCTGTGCTTGTGACAGAGCGGTTCCGTCATGGCCCCGCCCGCTCAATAGAACGCGCCGTGCAGGCGCGTCGAGCGGGCCGTGAGGAACCGCTCCGTCACCAGCAAAGCCCACCCGAGGCTCGTGACGGAGCGGTTCCGTCACGAGCATGGAACGGGTTAAGCCAGGTCCTTCCTGGACCGGAAACAAGCATCCTAGGACGGGTTCCGGGGTTTCACCCCTCTTCAGCCAGGATTGCTTGATTCCAGTGGCACAGTGAGCCCAGGACCCACTTCTGGGCATACCTGGCGCCCTTATGGCGAGAAAGCAAAAGACATATAATTGATGGACGGAATGCTGAAGAAATAAAGACATTCACCCCCAGTCAAGAGATCTGGGTTAAATCCATCATTCCTTTGCTCACCATGCCACCCCAGTTTAGACCTGGCCATATGCAAATCAGTCGTGACCCTGTGCCTCATAGGAACAGTCCATCCCGAACTGCCAAGCCAGGTTGCCAGCACTTGGGCCAATCCTGACACTGCTTTCATGCAACGTCATGATTGGCCACAGTGCAGTCTGGGAGCCTGTGTCCAGAAACAGGAAAAGAGCAATGTGGCGGCTGACTGCGGCGTTGGGGGGCAGTGTTCTGGTAAGTTTTTCCGATTTTGTTTTTTTATTCCCAAACCCTCCACTCCTTTTCCTACCTCCCTCCCTCCTCTGGCTCACCCCGCCACTTTGGCAAGGAACATGCCACAACTGTTTGGAAGCCCCTGTCTGTCATGGGTCACATAACCCATGGCAGGTGCCACTAAGGTCAAATGGTAGTGCTTCCTCAATTGTTGTATTATTTTACCAATGTGTCCATTTATATACAAGACCGTCCTTTGGAGAAATAGACAAATGTGTTCGACTTGATCCGAGCTTGGAAAGACATCAGGTGCCAATAGTTAAACTGAAACTGCAAATAGACATGGGGGGTTCTAGATGAGCCTGATTTTGAAAAGGATTTCTTGGCGGCACAACTCCATTCGCTGTCAAGGTAGCTGGATGAAGTATATGTGGCTGTTACAGGACTTCCCACTGGATGAGCTAAGCAAGAGACTCCTGAATAACCTTATGACAGAGAGCGGGCCACTCCATGGAGACAACCCAAATTACTGCGGGTAGCACTGACATGTTTAAAAGATGCTTGCCGAAATCCCACCCACTCCCAACTTATGCATCACCCATTCCGTTGATAAGGCTTCTTGGGCCACCCAGGTAATCCAAAGCCAGAGATCTGATTGACTGGACTATGGCAGAAACAGAAATTGGGTGTGTGGGGGGAATTGTTATGCCTTGGGCACCTTAAGATCCATTTGTGACTTGATGGAGGAGGAGCCCCGCGTGCCAATTTCTGTAATATGAGGTGCTGAAAAATATGTTTCATATGGTTTTTGGTGCACAAGAAGACGAGTAACAAATACAGAAGGCCCATCAATTATTATACGTGGTCAGAGATAGTAAACGTCTGATAACTGGGTCTACTGGACAATGATTACACAAGTATATGATTGACCTGAATGAGCTTAAGGCTAAAAGGAAGTCAGCCTTGGGGAAGGAACTTGACGACAATCAGTGGCAAAGAATCCTTAAGTATGCATGCAAAGTATCCAGAAATTCCAGCTTCAAATATATTTAGTTTCACTTCACCTGTTGCACATTAGGGGACACAAAAGGGGGTGGTGATGGACGGAGCATCTGAACCAATCAAACACTCACACCCAGTCAAAAGATCTGGGTTTAATCCATCACCGTTCTTTAGCCCACTCTGCCACCCCAGTTCAGACATGGCCATATGCAAATCAGTCTGACCCTGTGCCTCATGGGAACAGTCCAGCCCCAACTGCCAAGCCATGCCTTCCCTGGACCGGAAACAAGCTTCCTAGGACCGGTTTCTGGCATTCCAGCCATCTTCAGCCAGGCTTGCTTGAATCCAGTGGCAAAGTGAGCAGGGGACTCACGTCTGAGCATACCCTGCCAACTTATGGCGAACAAAGCGGTACAAAAGGGGGTGGTGATGGAGGGAGCATCTGAACCAATCAAACACTCACACCCAGTCCAAAGATCTGGGTTTAATCCATCACCGTTCTTTAGCCCACTCTGCCACCCCAGTTCAGACATGGCCATATGCAAATCAGTCTGACCCTGTGCCTCATGGGAACAGTCCAGCCCGAACTGCCAAGCCATGCCTTCCCTGGACCGGAAACAAGCTTCCTAGGACCGGTTTCTGGCATTCCAGCCGTCTTCAGCCAGGCTTGCTTGAATCCAGTGGCAAAGTGAGCAAGGGACTCACGTCTGAGCATACCCTGCCAACTTATGGCGAACAAAGCGGTACAAAAGGGGATGGCATCCGTTTCTGGTCCAAAGTGTACCTTGAATGAAGCAGGGGCTTACCACATAGAATGGGAGTGCCCGGCCCTAAGCAGTTTCTTGGGGCAATCACTGACAAGCGGATGACATCCACCGGGATAACAGATCTTTGCGATCCTGTGGAATGTGTACTTGGCCTTTTCCTGCTCCCAAACCCTAAGACGGTGGGCACCAGACTTATGGATTCATCTCTATTGTTGGTAAAGAGGGCACTGGCAATGCCCTGGAAATCCTCATTACCCCTCTACTGGTAGGTGGATGCAGTGGGTCCGGAGATGGGTGTAGGATGGAAGCATAGCCTTACAAAGAAAGGAGGGTAAGAGGGTATGTAGGATTCCATTTGCAAACGTGGGACAAAGTGCTGATCTTGTTTTTGACTGACCCAGGTGGTAATAATGCACAGATAAGTTTAAGGGGCATATGCCTGGTACTCTCTGAGCCATAGCCATCGTGCTCATTCACGAGTACACGCAACACAAATGCTTGGGGTTTACCTGTTAATTTAGACAAGATGTGCCTCACTGAATTTGGGAAAAATGTACCAAAAGGTGAGGCTTGGTCACCTTCTGCGCCAAGCAGCCACACTCTCTCCAGTAACATGACAGTCTTGAACCTTTGATATGTTTATTCAAAACACGAAACACCTTTGACCCACTACCACTATGTTGATCGGCTCATGTTTGACTGTTTATTGATTTCTAACTGAAGTATTCAGGCTGATGCAACTACGGTGATATTGCTGAAAACAGATGATCTTACTCAAACAACCAGATCTCGTTCTAATTTTGATGTGAAACAACTTGCTCGCCCTACCTTAAGGGAAAGACAATGACAATAAAAAGATGTTGGGACTTTTTTCTTAATGTGATGCAGGACTTAAATTCCAAGGCATTGTGATGACATCAGGTTTATTACATTTAAAATGCCAATAAACCTGAAATGAAAAACAAATATGACCAGATCCATGCCAGACTTACAGGAAAACTTCCAAAAATGTAAATGAGCTTAATTTGCATTATTTGTGTGCAAAGCTTTTTTATTTAGAGTAGGTCATACACTTCTGGACTTCTGTTTGACACTTGCTTTTCGAAGAGATGTTGAAAAAATGTTGGTCTTTGGTTAAAAACTGGTGAGATTCTCATGGGTCCTGGAAAGGACCGCATGTTAAAGGGTGAGGAAATATTATAACTTGGGCCATTACTCACCTTTCTAACTTGAATGCAATGGTGCAGTGACAGAATATTGAAGCAAAAATATCGATTTACACAAATATCGAGTTAAAAATATTGTGGGGCAGAAATATCGACAGACAAATTCTCGTGCTCAAAAATATCGAATTTAGGTAAGTAATGTCGATGTTTAAAATATCGAAGTGTAAAATTTCGTTTTAAAAAATATAGTTGTTAAAAATATCGCTTTTTTATTAATGTTATGTATTTTAGCATATATTTTATATGTATGTCTTTTGTATAAGATTTCTTTGTATTTTTAATATATGTGTTACATTTTTAGTAGTTATTAATGATTTTTTATTCGATTTTTGCTTTTTTAGTAATGTTTGCCTCTCTGATATCCAACACTTTCCCTACTGTTGCACTCACTGGAGTGGAAATAGGAATGCCCCCCCCCCCCTGCTATTCAACACTTCACTGGATTGGGAATAGTAATTTTTACCCCTCTGCTATCCAACACTTTCCCTACTGTTGCACTCACTGGAGTTGGAATAGTAAGTTTAATTATTCCACTATCCAGCACTTTCCCTACTGTTGCACTTATTGTATTGGGTAATGTAAGTTTATTTTTTTAATAGTTTAATTTTTTTATTTATTATAGAATGTTTTTTTAATTATTGATATATATATATATATATTATTTTTTATAATTTTAAAGTTTCAAAATTAAATAAAGATAATAGTTAATAAATTATTTTTAAGTAAATATATGTATACATTTTTATGTTTGTGTGTTTATATGCTTTTTAAATTAAGTGTATTTGTTATATTTAGTTAAATGTATATTAAATGTAATATATTATGTTAAAACAATAATAATATTTAATGTATTTACTAAATAATATTTTATTTTATTTATATTTTTAAATCAATATTTTTTACATCTTTATGTTTTACCTCTATAGTTTTGATTCAAAAATTTTGTACTTACCTGTTAAGGAATCAGAGTCAATATTTTTGCAGTCAATATTTTTTTGATATTCAGAACATCGATGTTTGTTACATCGATATTCTATCAGTGCACCGGATGCAACATCTGACCCACCTAAACAGGTCATGATAAAATTCTCTTGCTTAATATAGAGCTTAGTGAGCTAGCGATTGAACTCATAGTAAAAGCAGATATAGTAAAAATATCCCAAACCTACGGAGATAGTGACAAGGCATTACATCTTCAAAGATAGCATCATGCGTAGAGAACTCCTGCCTTAAAAACACTTTTGGTTTACAGAAAATTGGCCACCAATGGCTGCCATCAGACTTGACTTGGAACTCAAATCAGTCACTGTAGTGAGGTAGACTAGCCCTTCGTGTCCACTGGCCTAATGCTCCTTCTGAGACTGAATGACCCTGAAACCCAGATCAGTTCACCACCTTTAATGAATCATTGAATCTGCATATGAAACAACTGGAGGAATGTATCCTGGCTACCCGGGCTAGTGTTTAATTGTGCTGCCGATTGCAGATGGAGGCACCAGCATTCATTTCTGGCGACCATGACTTGTTTTTAATCATTAGACTGACCCAGGGCAAGAGAGAGGCAGAAAAAGGAGAAAGAAGGAAGAAGAGAAAGAAACGCAATGGCAAAAGGAGACAGCATGGATGAAAAAGACCTGACTAGACTGAGATAAAGAGTCAAGGAGTGTAGAGAGGTTGAAGAAAGAGGAATGATGCAGAATTAAAAGAGTAGACAGCCTAGTTATTCAGCAGTCTAACATATCACAATGTTCATGGCTGGCTCTTAGGAAAAACTTTGGTCCTTTGCATTTGTTATTATTATTATTATTTTCACAAAATAAGCACTAAACCAGGCAGATATTCTGACGTGATACCTTGCCCATTGAGAATCTTCAATTGGTCATTCTCAACCTCCTAGCTATTCTCAAACTTCCTTGTGTAGCAGCCAAGTTTAAATCTCTCCAACTCTTCACACTGGCTCCTCCCACCAGCTTCATGGGAACGTCCCTTACTCACCGAGTTTAAAACTGCCTTGAAGATGCGTATGAAAAGAAGAGTAACTAATTTCACTCTTAAACTAATATTTTATGTATGTTATTTTTACATCTACAGTCTAGACACAATATGACTGCTTTGTATGTATAGAATCCATTCTGGTGTATATCACTCATTGACTATAACTATCATGGTATTTACTGCCCATGTGTACAACATTTTTGATGAAGATTTTGTACATATTTAGCAAATAAGCAAATAAAAAGACATGATAATTAGCTGAAATTAGAATGAGGATCCGGGACGTGGCTCAGCTTTACCCTATGTACTTTTATTTCCAAAACGCAAAATTAGATCAGGGATGCACAAACTCTAGGAGACCTATTGGGATTTAAATATTGGTGGAATATTTTAAAATGTAGTCTTGAACATTTTTGGAACTTGACTGGCTCCAGGTCATTATGGATACTGTCACCAGTCCTGAACGTTACAGCTATAAATCATTCGTTTCAGGTGTGTTAGTCAAATTAGTTAAAAATGAGCAAAGCAAGGCTAGAAAATCCCACATTAATTGGGTTATCACACAAACACCCAGTACTGGCAACTGTGTCTGTAATGACCTGGAGAATGGTGGTCACCCTATTCAGATCCAGCCACCATCTGTGAAGGTAACATCGGTGGGGCCTGGTGGTGGGGGATTTCGAGGGAAAATGCAGAGGGAAAATTGAACAAATAATTAATTTTCCCTCTGCATCGTCCCTTGAAATCGCCCCCAACCTGTCCCACCGCCCCCGCTGTTACCTGCACGGACCGCGGCTGTTCAGAACTGAGACATACCCTGGGGAAGGGGCATTGGAGGGTATACCTTGAAGGTTTTGGCCAAACTGCATTGTTGCTGAAAAAGTATTTGTGCAGTCAGTATATAGGACCGTAAACACTATCTTGATGAAATCGCAAGTACAGATTAGGATTCAAGGACTTGATTTCTACATGGTAAAGGGCCACTATGGACTTAATGAATCACAACTCTCACATTTATAGATGATGCAGTGAAAATAAACTATCTGAAAGTTGTAATTCCTACATTTGTGCAATAAATATAACTTCAGTTGGACAAACGTTGGTGGAGAATTATGACCTCTAACGATATGAGTTTAATAAATATTCCACAATATATGTGATTTTATTATGTTTATTTGTAAAGGAAAAAGTCCATAATTTAGAAACTTTTGGTCTGACCAAGTAAACACCTTTTAAAAATTGAGCAAAATAGGATCATATGGCAAAACAAAGTCCGACTTCTAGGTAAATGAACCACAATAACTCTAAAGAATATTTCATTTAACTCAAGTTATTGAGCTAATGTATGGTTTAGGCTTTAAACTGTCAAACATAGAATTAAGCTGTACATGGAAGGCCTTTTCAAACTGATTCATGAAGACAGGCGTATGTTATGCCACTCAAAGGTTATGACTACGCTTGTTCGGAAGATATACTTTCTTGGATTATTCACAAAAATGTCCTACCCAAACAGTCTCAATTGGTCAATTTATTGGAAGGTACAGATGTAAATAAGTGGTAATCACAAGACGTCTATCTCTTTTCCAAACCCTACATGTGTATACATTAACAATTGTGGAAAATATGCCTGTTTAAATTTTAGGAATTAGGGAGATTTGTAACTTAAATATTTTAATTTTATTTCAAGTATAAAAATGTGCTGCCTGAAATGTTTCTTGTCTCCAGCCATGTCCTAAAATAACGGAGGAAAGTTTTTGTTAGTACCCATAGTGTTACACCTGAGAGGGTGTTCATCACATGTATGTTTTATTTCAGTGAGTGTGTCCGACACACCTCTCCGAACACCAGCAAGTGTATTTGAGGCTGAAAATGCGAGTATTTGAGGTATTCACACAGCAGTAACGTATGCACACATATCATTTACACTGTTTTATACACGCACAAATAAATGCTTTTTTCTGGAAGAAATCTCACAGCAAACACCTGTAGAAAAATCCTTTGTAAACTTGACCCTTTTAGCAACTAATTTCAAAATATGATGAAGTGTGCACACTGACAGTGTGCACCCAAAATGGCGCTTACTTGATTCTAACCTAAAGCACAGAAACAGAAATGGAAACTGTTGTACCCTACTTAGTTGAATCCGTGCATCAAGAAAGGGTTCAACATTTCCTTCTTTCTCCTGACAGTACTACCCGCAGGCTCCAATCCATCACAATCCAGGACAAACACAGTACTGTAATCATCACAAACCAGGGCAAACGCAATATTTGTGCACCACCTCTCCGCACACGATGTAGCAAGAAAACACAAATGTGGCAACAGTGTGCTGAACATTATTTTTTCCATCTGAGCATCAACTGCATGCAGAACGTGGTGACAACTTATCTTAGAGACAGCATGTACAAAGTTCCACCATTTATGCCTTTTCCTTGATGTCACTGAGGTCCTAGTGGGACGAAGTGGGTCACTGTGGTTTAGGAGGCACTTTAAATCGCTGCAACTGTCAATTAAGCATGCACAAATAATATACTCCATCTGTGCAGCCACTGCACACTGTATGTTCTTACATCTCTAAGAATAAAAATCTCAAATTGTGCCTTTTCCTTAAAGACATTGTAAACTCTTTTGTGGGATGTGACTGGAACACCAACACCTGGTTGTAGAGAAGCTACCCATCCTACTCACCAAACACATTTGTAGGTAACAACGTGGCTGGAACACCAGATGTGGCTGTAGTTGAACTACTCCTCCAACTCACTGTAATCCTTTAGGTGGATGTAATATTCACAGGCTACAGTGTCAGTTGGTGGTGACACCGTTCATTGGGGCTGTCCGTTGGAAAGACACTGGTGGGGCTGGCGCTGGCTTGCCTGGAAATACTTTCTTTGTAGATGTAGTTGCTTGTAGGATCGGATGTATGTCATTACAAAGTGGGCTTTACACCGCGCCACCATTATGACGCAGCCATCACAACGCAAGTTGTTACAACGACTTTTGCTGGAGGCGCTGGATTTAGGAATAGTATGATTTACTATTCCAACTCCAGCCTACGTAACAGTAGGGAAGGTGTTGGAATAGTAAACCATACTATTCCTCAGTATATAGCGCCATCCAGCGCAAGTCGTTGTAACGACTTGCATTGTGATGGCTGCGTCGTAATGGTAGCGCGGTGTAAAGCCCGCGTTGTAATGGCTGTCTCCCGTAGGATCTCTTGGTTTCTCTTGTAGTTTCTTTGTAGTCTTTATTTCTGAGCTGTACCAAGAGTCTTTAGGTCCATCCTCGTCACCAAAAATGTTGTGTCCTATGAAGATAAACACCAAAAGCCAGGATGTATATTTAAGTCTTCTTTATTAAGTCTTCTGTTCAGGTTTCATCAGTCTTGACTCCAGCCAGCCTAGTGTGGTACCAGCCCCACCAGGAGCAGTCTGCCCAGCTTCACAGCCCATCTCTAACTGCCAACACTCATCCACTCAGACACCCAGGCATTCCACGCATCACAGGCACATCAACATTCCATGACCATTTCACACTCTGGCTGAGCAGCTAGAGGCAGAAGGGCTAGAATTCAAGTAGTAACAACTAAGTAGGGTACAACAAAAACCCTATGGATAGCAATAACATTTCTCAAACAAGATACTTTTGAAAATCAAACCGTGGGCTTTGCATATGCTGCATGAGTACCTTTCGATAATTTATTACATGCACAACTAATTCCGTTATAGGCCGTTATTGACAGATATTTCATGTGTTTACATTGGCATTTCAGTTGCAGAGGTGCAGGCATTTCAGTATATGACCCTTGCCCCGGTGCTTCACTTGTATACACTGAATCTCAATTATTGGAAAAAGTGGTTCATATTTCTGTTCAGATAGCTTGGTGCTGTACATGGCATTTTTGCATCCATACACACTTTTTCAGTTCTCAATGGTAGCTTTTCGGCATCTCCAAAGGTGTTCTTGCCTCTTGTTCAGTTAATTCAGATGTATGCACAAGCATTCCAGTTCGCATACACAGCTATTTCAGGCGTGTGAAATGCATTTTTACTAGTATTCGTGTGCATTTCTGTTCCAGGCACAGCTATTGGTTGCAGATGTGTGCACAGCTGTTTCTGTTGTGATCACAAATACTTCTACATAATGCTCACAGGGTTTGGTGATATGCACAAGTCTTTAGTTGTAAATGTGTGCACGTGTATTTTGCTTGTAGCTCCTGATGCGTCAATTTTGTGCAGCTTTTTTCACTTGCATGGACTGGCATTTTGGTTGTGTGCACAGGCATGCTACTGTTGTGCACATGGTTTGCGTTTGAGTATACCTATAAGTAAGTTGCATGAGCTATTATTTCTGTTGTAGGCAATGGTATTTCCGTTGTACTGGGTGCACACGTCTTCAGTTGCATGGATGCTAGCAAGGTGTCCAGATTTTTTAAAAATGTCTATGATATTTTAATTATATACAGAGGTATTCTAACTGCACATGCGTCACTGAAATCCCCATTACCCTGGGTATAGGGTGGGCTGCCCTGTAGTTACACCTGCATTTGCTATGGTAACCTTCGCATGTCCTGTAGGCATGCATGTACTGAAACTCTCAAGGAAGCATAGGAGCCCGGAACAAGAGCAAAAGCACAAGCACAGAAATGTGATTCAGGATTGTCTACAATGGAGCACAGTGCTGGAGGGATGTGGTGTTCTATGAAGGGGTGGGTCTCCAGATCCTTTCAAAATTGTAGAAGGGTTTGGGGCAGTACTGATTTTCACTGGGATTTGGTTTGAGATCCTAGAGAAGATTGAAAAGCTATGTCTCCTAGATCCCCCTTTTTGCAGTTTTTTTTATTTCCATTTCTGCGATTTACTGGTTTTTGATGTTGCGTTGCCCGCCTGAGGTCGTTAGTTGTTGCATCAGGTATGTAGAGGGGCTCTTCTGGTGCCCTAGTATATGATGCTGCTCATCTTAAAAAGGATAAGGGGTTTAAAGTCGCTGCCACCGTAGTTCCTTATGGGATTGAATCCAACAGTTAAACTGGTGGCCAAGCCAGCACATTCATAGAGGGAGACGAGTCGGAGCCAAGCCAATGGGAACACTGGGCCAGATGCACGAAAATTCAATTTTGCATAGCAACTCCTTAGAAATCGATATTTAGGAAATGCAAATTGAAATGTATGAAATATCCAATTTCCTAATGGCAATTGCTATGGAGTTGGAATCGCTAATACGATATTGCAAATAGGACATTCCTTGCCATTCGTTGCAATGGGCCGGATTAGCATTTCCAAAACAGCGAATTTCGATTAGGAAATCGCAAATTTGGAAATGCTAAACCAATGATCGCTATGGGCATAAGGCCCCCCATGATGCACCTCAAAAATAGCAGTGCACATGTAGAGCACACATATGCCATAGGGGTGTTTGTGTGTGCCCTCTTATACTTCAAAAAAGCCTCTTTGGGCCCTCTTTTTAAATTGCACATGGTTACCATCAACTTGGAGTTGACGGTAATTGCATTTCCTAAATGTCCAATTTGCATTCAGGAAATACTTTGTACATGTGCATAAGAATCACAAATGGGTAATCCCTATTTGCGATTTCCTATTTAGGAGATCGCAAATTGCAATTTCTACTGAGTAGTAATCGTAATTTGCGACCACTTAAATGGCTTTTTACATATGAAAAGCCCATTTAGCATTTCTTAAGTTGTCTTTCAGTACAATGTGTTAGATATATGAGTGCGTTTGGTGACATTTATTGAAAGTAACAGTTTCTTCAACAACAAAAAGGAAAACAGCACTGGTGGGCGGGGGAAAGTGGCAGTTCCTGGCGTGCCTGGCCTAGCTCTCTTTTGGGTTGCAGTCCCCAAGAGCTGATCTAGGGACATGCATTTGGCCTCAACGAGCCTTGGTTCTTGCTTTCCTTGTCCACCTGTACTTGAGTTCCTGTGGTAACATCTGTATCTCCTGTAATAACGTCTCTAACTCATAGAGTATATCTCATGTGGTACTTTCTCCATCTCATGTAATAACTTCTCTATTCAGTAGTAACTTTTCCATCTCCTGTAATAATGTTTCCATTTCATAAAGTAACTTCTCCCTCTCCAGGATTAGCTTCTTTGTTTCTGCAGTAGCTTTTCTATTGCGAGTGACACTTTCTCTATCTTCTGTAGTAAATTGTCCATCTCGTTTGGTAACTTCTAGATCTAATGTGTTGTTTTGTCAATCTCTTGTAGTGGCATCTCTATGTCCTGTAGTAACTTCTCTGACTTTTGTAGCAGCTTATGCATTTCCCGTGGCCTTCTTTAGTAGCGTCTCCATTTCTTGCAGTAGGCATCCAATTTTCATTGCTACAAACAGATGAGTTGTCCCCTAGTGTATTCTCCATCTCCCGTAGTAACTTCTCTGCATCCTCTTGTAACTTCGCCATCTTCTGTAGTAGGATTTTCATCTCTATCGCCATGATGCTGCAGAGAGGTGCTTCAATTAAATGTCTCTACCTTCTGTCCACTGTTCTTAAGTTCTTTTTTGGTAGATGTATTACTCCCAACTATTGTCAGTGCATGCTCCATCCCCGCGCCTAAATCATGGCTGCACACAATTGGTCTGCTCAGAAAAAATCACGGGGAAGACAACTTTGCGTAGATTCCCAAGTTCTGCTTATTTGAGCATGAGTACACGAAGTTGACAGCTGAGGACCAGCTCGGAATTCAGGCGGCGGGAGCTGAGACACGTGAGGGACAAGGATGGAGCGCATGAACACATTGCTAAGTGAATAAGCATGTACTACTGCCGCCCGCCCGCGCTGAATCTGTGTTGTCGCTCATCTTTATTTCATGGCATGGATTAATTTAGAATCTCTGCCAGCCGTGGACTGCAATGGCCATGTGGCTTCCATCTGCCAGGTACTGGGGCCCCCTTATACAGTCCCTCCCCAGAGCCTTCTCGACACACCGTACTGACCTAGAATGCGATGGTAGGTGCAGACGGCTAGGCTGATACAGTCCTCCTTTTCATGCCATAGAGGCATTGACTGGCCCGAGCTCCATGCTTTCCTTTTCAGTGCTGTTGGACCTATAAAACTCCACTACCTCTCTCAGTCGCAAAAGGCGGAAGAGGAACAAATATGTGGTCAAACTCCACCACAATGACAAATAGGGCCTATCAGGCTGACTACAAATGCATTACCAAACACGTTGGTTTTGGGTTTTTTTCACTGGCCCAAGATGGGCAATTATTCAAGGCAGTCAGATTAGGGATAAACAATCAAAAGAATGGCAGCCTAAGGCGAAACTAAAGAACGCGCACTCACCACTGAACCATGAACCTACTCATGTGTACCATCACCTGAGTAGGTGATGGTACACATGAGTAACTGCATGCTTCCTGTCGACCTCTATATAGGTCAATAGAAGCATGCAGTTACGGCGCGCGTCCTGGTCTATTTAAACACAACGATTTCTTCATGCCTCCAGTCAGGGGGCATACATGCAGTCTGTGCTGCTTCAAGTATAGCCGCGAGGCAATGTGGGCCCAGTAGGGTTATATAGCCTTTATAAAAGACACAGGGAAAGTCATTTGGACCCGGTGCTTCACACAAGTGCAAGTCAGATATAGCAGTGGTGAGTTCCCACATAGTTAGCGGAGCTTCAAGTGAGTTCTGAGCCTCATCGGAAAAAGCCTGCGGCGGGAGATCTATGAAAAAGTGCTCAGTTACAGAGGCATCAAGAACTTCATGGGTCGTATATACGGACCTATAGTAGCCCGTGAAGCTATCTGCAAGTACCTTTGGGTCTGTCACCACTACCCAGGTGGAATCGCAGATCCCCGGAAATGGGGTATGAGCTTGTGCCTGTTGACATAATCTATACAGAAGTCTCCTGGATTTATGGCCCTACTGATAAATCCTGCTTTGTGTAGTGAGCCATGCAACCCATGCCTTGTGTGCATGTGTGTTTGGCCAGCTGCCGTAGGGCGGCCAAACACACATGTGCAGTTAGGTTTCTTCAACCCAGCTGTATTGAACAGCTGGGTTAAAGAAACAGCACAGACTCCCTGTGCATAAACGAGCCCACTCAAGCCAATCCTGGCAATGCTCCCTTAGCATGAGAGCAGCGCAGGGATTGCACAGGAATTCTGTGATGCTGTCCCAGTGTCTGCTGGGACCAGAAGAAGATCAAACTGAGAATTGAGGCGTCCGGCAGCTTCAGGCAAGTCTTTGTAATTTTTTTATCATTATTAACCCCCCACGGTTCCCTCCCGCACTCCGCCTCACCCCCGCCCCGCCCACCACTATTTGTTTTTGGCTGCCGCCACTGGTTGAAAGATCCATTATTGAATACAACGTAGTGGCAGATGGCCAATAGTGGCTGCTACAGAACTTCTGCTCCAACATTCTAATGCTTGTCTTTCGGTTTCACACTGTTTAATTTAGAAGATTCTATCCTCAGTGGGTGGAATGTTGTAATTGTATTATAGCCCACTGGCCTCGTTCTATATCGGTCATTAAAGGAACTGTCCCTCGTTATCGGGCCAATAACTCAGGAAGAGAGCTTATAGCAACGAGTATAGCTGGGTATAGCTCTCGGCAGGTGTCTATAATGCAATGACGGTGCTGCATCTAGCAGCCACTGACACTTTTGGAGGTTATAGGTAATTGAATACGCTTTATCACCACTTGCTTCCACAGGCATCCCTAAAGAGGGTGTTGCCGTAGCCATAATTTCACCAGACATTATTGACTTAAATTCTACACCACAATTACACTGAAATAGCTATATCTGCTCGTCATATTCAGCAATGCCTTTTTAGAAAAGATCCTTGGTTTACAGTCGCCTGTGAAGTGGTTAGAAAACCAAATTCGTAAACTTTCAGGTTTTTTCTTTGTTAGACTCAATCTGGGACAACGGTTTGTGCTAAGCAACCATAAGTAATGGTGGAATATGGTCAACTGGTCAATTAGCATCGGCCCACCATCTTCACAGCCCACAAGGGCTTCGGTTATGGGTGTTGTTCCTGATAACAAATTCTCGCTGGAGCATCATGTCAATGAGATTTGTAGTGCCGGCTATAACACCACACGTCTTTTTAGAAGGCCGACCCCTTCTTGCTGGGAAAATCCTGTTCAATTTCAAGTGCGTATGCCTTATACATAAAGCTTACCATCAAAAAGACCACTTTTATATCTTATTCTTAGTGAGGTAAATTATTCTAACATTCTCTCCCCACTGAGAAAGAAAGATGCTGCTTCAAATTCCTGCTGGAAAAAAGATGATGTAGTGTGGTCGTTCTTGAAGATTTTTTGGAGCAAAAATCTGGAATGAACTTTCCTGCATTTGAAGCAAATTGCAAATTATATTTTTTATAAGAAAGCAACTAAAATTCATCTGTTGTGCATTTGTGGTGGCCCACGCTCTTAGATGGTTCTTAGCTCCATGAAACCTCTTCGTAACAATGAGAAGCACATCACATCGAATGCTTGAACCAACACTTCTCAAACACTGAGATTTACATTGAATACATTCCATTACACCGATTTTAACTCAACTGTTCCACTGCAAAGAGGGACCAGATCTATGCAAATCAGTCATGTACTTAGCTCAAAGAAGGAGTCCTGCTTGGACACATGCTGCCCCTGATGTACCAGGTCTCATTAATGAGACGAATCTTGAGTCTCTACTCCAGGCACATGTCGAACACACTGTTCCTACTTATGGTCACTCACTGATAAAACTAAAAATTAGTGGAAGGAATTAATTGAGAAAATACAACATAGAATATGATGTTAGAGCAATTTGCTCTAAATTTCTTACCAGCAACGGGGTCATTCACACACACCCTTATCTGCTCTCTTTACCGAAGAAATGTCTGTTTCTCTCTGAAAATCTCCTCCTAGTAAGTTTGTTCTGACTGTAGGATACAATTTAAGTGCTAAAGGCATTAGAGGTGGCGTTTCACCTGTCAGGAGGAATGTTTATTTTCGACTGAATGTGCCAGTGCTTAATTTGTAAAAAATATATTATATGTGCCTGGGTCCAAGGTGTTTCACGAGAGACCACAGCAGCATGCACCATTCAATGCTCCTGCAGTCAAATGCTACTACCAATATTACCTATTAACCATCATACTCCAGCAAATATAACAATTTGGAATATTCCATGCTACCTAAAGTTGCTAAAAATGGCATAGATGAGCCAGTGTTGTTATGTTTTTTAATGTATATTGAATTGTTAAACACACTACTGATGTGCTCTGCTTAAACATACACAGATAGCGCCACCATGCAGCTGACTGCCAGAAATGTGTGCTAGTGTAACTACCTAAATGCTGGTGCCCAAGCTCTGGCAAACCAGTGGCGCAACATAAAATGATGGGGCCTTCCTGCAGAATGTGATGAGGGTCCCCCAAGTATCCCATATCTCACAGATATTCATTGGCCGTGTGCTGAATGGAGCCCCTCTTAAAGGGTTGAGGGGACCCTAGTGGGTTGAAGGGCCCCTGTGCCGCAGGGGCTGCAGGGGCCTGTGTTACGCCCCAGCGGCAAACACCAATAAAAAATAAAGCACTGTCACACCACAGTCTATGTCTGTCTTCCTCTCTTTTTTCAACCCATCTTGCTGAAAGCCTGTGTCTGGAACAACCCCATACGGTTTTATGTAAATGCGCGCAGACCAAGGCAAAAGGTCGCCAATCCCAAAGGCCATTGCACTGATTCCCTCATCTGCTGCAGCGTGAAACACACTATATACAACAAACGTAGTGTTGATGTTGACATTGTACGTGCAGTTTACAAATCTGCAAAAGCGTGAATCTTGAATGAACCTGTCATAGTTCAGATACTTTTGCGATACTTCATTGCTGTTCAAATCTATATCACCAGATGTCTTCCTTTTATTTCGTATCTCACCATGAGTAGCAACATCATCTCAATTTGATTCTGGTATTTCAGCGAAGAATCAATCAGCAGGACCCATCAGATATCTTCTATCTAATCTCAGGCTTGTCAGTGGACTAAGAACATGACCACTGGAATTATATGCTTCTGTGGCTGTGACAATTTCTGCATAAATATGGATTTATTGCGCTTGACACATAATCCACCGTCTTCGGCGTAAGTCGCAGGTTCTAACAAAAAAAAATGTTTCTACCTCAAATGGATCGAGTGATAGTTAATGTGGATGGACACAGCAGCTACTTTGTACTTGTCACCTTTCAGTTACTGGTTGATTGCTGTATTCAGGTGTTTAACTGGTATTAATTAAATTAAACTTTTGTCAAGAAAGTATGTGTATTGAAATGAGAAATCAGTGTCATAATACTGCCACAGAATGATTCGCCACTTTTGGCCCTAATTTTGTGAGCCTTGCTGCTAGAGGGTGGCAACCAGGGAAGGTGAGGGCAAGATACCCAGGTCTGGCTCAGCCCTAGGCCTCCTGGATCCTGATGGGAAAGTATGAGCCGAGCCTCTTAGGTGAGCATCAATAAATACTGCATATAGTCCAAATGGTGTTGGCAGTCTGTGAAATCTACTGACTGAACTCCAGGGGTTCCTCCCAGACCTTTGCTACGGTTGATGGATAGAACGGTATTTGCTGAAGGCGTTGATCGTCTTCTAATATCTTTTTCAAGTCAAGATAAATTGGTGATATCGACACTAAAAGAATACCCGCCTTCCTTTAATTCTGTTTTTCTTCAAGAAAGGTTTTCTTTCACCTTCATTTAAGATGTAATGTGTATTTATCTAAAACTGTGTTAACACTGTGCAGTTGTTTCACTCCTCAAACAATGAAATCCAAAGCATCAAGCATTCATGTAAAACAAGAGAGAGAAAGAGACACCCTTATAGATGCCAAATTGAATAATGTGAAACCAGGAAACCGGGGATCAAACCCGGCTTCCCTGCTTGGCCACGCTGTGTGATCCTAAGCACGTTCTTTATTTCATTGTGTCTCGATTTCCTTCATCACATTTGAAATATATCACTTCTAAAGAATGCCACTGAACTCAGTGAAACGTTCTGATGTATTAAAGAGAAACGCTGTTGTATGTTAAAGAAAGACATGTTTTTAAAATTGTATTTAAAGAGCCTTTGTCGTTTTTGCAGTAGCAAAAAACTAACGGCGGACTTCAGTAGCTGCACCTCTTAGCTGTGTTCCCTTGTTAGTTTGTAAGTGAAATAGAAGTTGGTGTGCACAATCAACTGCAGCTGCCGTTGAGCGATGCAAACTGCTGGGCAGATGCACAAGACTTTGAGAAAGGTGGAGAGGTGCCCTCCCAGATTTATCGGTTATAATAATAATGAAAGAACAGTTCCTTTGTGAAAATGTGTTTCTTTATTTCATATTCCCACAAATGGTGCAAAGAGCCTCAGCACTGTCACGCCAAAGTGAGGCTCTTTGCACCATTTGTTGGAATATGAAATAAAGAATCAATTGTTCAAAAAGGAACTGTTATTTCATTATTATTGAAACCGAGGAATCTGGGAGTGCACCTCTCCACCTTTCTCTCCACCTTTGTCAATTTTATGATGTGTGTTGCAGGAGTCACTCGTCAGATATGCCGAAAGGTGCGGCTCCTCGAGCCAAGCCCGCCCTTCGGTTTTCTCCGTTAATTTGCTGGCTTGTCTACCCTTAGCTGCTGTTTAATCTGATGTTCAGTTTCTGCATAATTCTAGGGGCCTTACACTACCCTGAGCTCAAGGGTATATTGCGCAGCAGGTACAGTGGCACCGGGGCCTATATGTGTGGGACCCACTTCACCCAAATGAGTGTCTGTTTTTTACCAGAAAACCAGAGGGTGTTTTGGGCCATGACACCTTGCCAAGCCGCTGCTGGAGCTGTCGAGGCTGGTGTTCTCTTGGGCCTGCCTCCGCAAGTCACCCCGGGTGCGCGCGAGGCAACCAGGAATAAAAAAGTAACGCTGCGCACTGCGCACGCGGCGGCCGCGCGGACCCCGCGCGAGGCTTCGCCAGTGCGCGTCACAAGCCGCGCGCGCTCTGTTACGCAGGCGGTTATATAAGGAGCCTCGCGCCAGCCGCGCCGAAGCCACCCGCGCTCGTTTGCAAAGCGGTCCGTGTCGCTTCTGAGTTTGAAGATTTAAAAATTAAAACAGAAAGGAAATAGGCACAGGGCCCTACAGAAAAGCCTTGGGTAACGAATTTCGCGATCTCCGCCCTGCGTCCCTGCCCTTAGCGCCTCGAAGCTGCCGTTGGCCTGGTGGTATGCAGCGCTTTACCTAAATATGCAACAAAAAAAAATTGCACGGTTTAACCCTTTGCTGCTAGTTCACGAAACAGTTGTACTAAGCTCTGTAATCAGGTTGCCATCTGTTTTTTTACATGCTAAACCTGCTGCCTGCGGGGTGGGGTTCCTCCTCCAGCCTCTCCTGGGGGTGAGGAGGAAGAAGTGTGCTTGTGTGTGGGGGGCTGGGGTTGACAAGTCAAAGTACCAATTTATTATAGCATTCTGAAATTTTTAGAGTTGAGATAACAAAAAAATTGACAATTGCAGGATAAGCTGGTATGAATGGGACACTGGTGTAAACCAGAAATGGGGGTTGATGCAAATTTGATCATGATAAGAAGCCAATGCCATAGCATGGGTGCCAGGGTCCCTATTGCAAGCAAGGGAAATGAGATCGCATCCCCTGGTTTGAACGGGGTGATCACAGACTCCCGGAGTCCAGGGGCAGGCACTGCACCTGCTGCACTGATAGCTACACCTAACTGATGTACAGGAAACTGGTATAGAGATCAAAGTGGCGTAAATGGGAAACTGGAGTAAATAGTAAAGTCTTTGGAGAAAGAGAAAACTGGCGTGAATAGAACACTGTTGAAGAGAGGAAATGGCTGGAGTCTGATACAGGTGGGACATGTATAGATGTGAGAAAGATAAAAACCGGAAGGTGAAATAAAAGGCGTACCTGGTAAATAGGGGAACTAATAAAGATGTAAAACTTGCAGAAAGAGGGGTCTGGTAAAGATCGAAAACTGTTGTATACAGAAATTGGTATAGATAGGCTCACAACAAATATAATAAAGGGACCTATTGTCATAATACAATGCAAGCCGACCTCTTTGTCCCTCTGTGAGATGGTTGTCCGCAAGAGGGAATACAAAGAAAGCAATACAAAGGAAGAGAGTAAGAGAGGTGCGAGAAGTAGGGAAAGGTCGAGAAAGAAAATGAGAAAGAGAGGGGTGCGAGGAAGGAAGATGGAAGAGAGAGTAGAAAGTAAAATGAGCAGAAGAGGGGGAAATAGAGAAAGGAACTCACAGATAAGAAAAGAAACAGTAAGAAAGAAAAGAAAAAGAAAAACGAAGAAAGGGAGTGTAGAGTGCGATGAAGGGAGCTAGAGGGGAGGGTAGAGTGTAAGAGTCGGGAGTAAGGAAAAATAAGAGAATGAGAGGGAGAAGAAAGATGAGAGTGGGCTATGTAGAAACAGAGAGAGTGAAGGAGAGACTGGGAGAAAGAAATAGAAGTGAAATAGAGAAAGGAAGAGAGGCCAGGAAAAAGAGTACGAGAGAGAAAGGAATGTAGAGAGAGAAAAGAGGGGGAGAGAGAGAGTGACAGAACAGACAGTATGTGAGAGAGAACAGGGAGAAACTAATAGGGAAAAAAGAGCGAGCTAGAGGGAGAAGAAAGATGAAGCTTGAGAGAGAGAAGTGAGAAAGAAAAAGAGATGGAGCGAGAGTTTAAGAAAGTCTAGAGAGACAGACAGGGTGGAAGAGAGAGGAGGAAGCAGGCCCGGTTCTAGAGGGTAGGCCAGGTGGACCAGGCCCTCCCAAATGATCTCTTGGCCCACCCAAGGCCATTCAGAAGTTAACAGCCACTCTTTGGGTCCTGCCATGGCCATTAGCCGTCTAATTATTTAAGGGATAATATGGCTGCAGGTGTGGAACGAGCAGGGATGGAAGCTGCTGATTGCATTCACACATGAACAGTAGGGATATCCTGCTGCATTCTCCCTCTAGTGTAAAGACTAGATCCTCTCACAAGCTACTTCAGTGATAAAACCAGAGACCCAGCACGAACAATCTGGAACGGATTTTACCTTCCTAAGAAAGTGAAATTAAAATGTACATACAATTAGAACATATGTGCTTAGAAGTGGTTCGGTTTATTTTCATCCTGCTTTGAGGCAGTTTCTAACTTGCTGCATAGTCGTAAAGATTAGTTCCATAAAAAGCTACTTGTTTTTATATATAGCTATAAATACTACAATTCTGGCAGTTCTAAGTCCTATAAAATTAACAGATGTTAATATTACCCATTTTGTGGCACTTTATTTACCCACTTTAGAATGAAAGGCAGAGTTAATGATTTTGTATAGCACTATTATATGTGTAATTGCAGTCTGTACCCGTAATACCCTTAAATCCTGATCAATTAGGTGAGTGACAGTGATTAGACAGAGCTACATAGAATACAGTAAGCAGTTATGTTTCTGTGTCGGCTGCGTCAAGGACATGCACATGAAATATTTATGACTATTTGACTTGGTACATGCCAAGTTGAATCCGGTTAATGTGATGCTGGTGGACCATGTGATTCGTGAATGTACTTTCGTAGGTCTACACATACATTCTTTGGTGCAATTGAGCAATTGTAGGTTCAAATGTACGTTATTGGTTCAAATATACATTGGTTTGAATGCATGTACCATTCTTTACCCACATTTACATATATTTATTTAAGGATCAGTTTCATGTGCTCCAGATAGTTAAGGAAGAGGACTTTTTTTATCAGCTTTTTCAAGGAAGTCCGTTTCAGTTTGTCCACATAGTCAAGGCAGGGTTGGTAGTTGTTCCACAGAAACTTCTTATCAATTTTGACTAGCAATGTATTCCCCTCTACTGAATACGCTGACAGTCGCAGGACTTTTGGCTGTTAGGAAGGGCAACTCTGCATGTTGTTGGGCACTGCCAACTGCGTGCACCCTGCGGTCACTCTGCCCTGAGCGAGAACAGAGCATACAGTTTTCCAGGATATGCAATGGGATGGCACATGAGCAAAGTTTATCATTTGCAGACCTCGAGTTCTATAATGCCACTGAAGTGTTCCTTTGACATGATTTTAAGTATGGGATAGTTTGTAATTGTTAGACGAACTCTACAATATGTTACGTGAGATGCATTTTTTTATGTTATAGTAAAATGGCTTTTTTTAAATGATACTGTAACTTACTGCTTCATGCTGTAGTATTCTATAATACCTTTTCACCATATCATTAATTATGGAAAGTAATTAACTCAAAGGCTTTGAATACTTTCAGTGAAACACGTTTTGAAACCATTGTCGACAGGACCCTGCCATTTGCCACACTGAAGAGCAGGGTGGGGTGTTGGCTATTGCCACCCCACGACGGCGAGTAAGAGCGGGAGGAGGTCGCCGCATTCAAAACCCGTGCCACCCGGGGAGGACAGCCCCCCTTTGCTATGCCACTGAGTGGGCGCTGTTGCAGGTAATGGCTAGAGCCCAGGCCTGTGCTCAGTACCCTGCAGTCAGTGCCCATGGCCGTGGCCTGCAGCAGCCGCCTCGTGAGCCCAGGGCATGATCTGCACCGATGCCTTGTGGCAAATACTCCTCCAACCAGTACAAATTGAGCACTGAGAATACAACGTGGGTAATGGTCTTATACATGAGACTCCACATTACAAAGATAAGTACATTTCTAGACTTGTCAAAACGAGATAGATATCCGAGTCTAAAACAGCATATGTTACGAAAGATTCTCTTTTGACTATGCCTGTTCCTCCATGAATCTTCATGGCTCACCCCTGCGCCCTTGTTGCCCACCAGATCCAGAATTCTGGAGCCGGGCCTGGGAGGAAGAGATATATAATGACAGAGGTGTGTGAGAGAAGGGGAGAGGAAATAAATAAAGGGACAGAAAGAGGGGGAAACGGGAGGGCAAACAATGCAGATAGGAAGAGTGAGGGGAGAGAGAAACAACGGGGACGAGGAAATGAAATGAGCGCGAGGGAGACAGCTCCTTTCGAGGCGAGGAAGGCACGGAGAGCAGGCTCACCCCTAAACAAAGCGACATGCTTGGGGTGGGCTGAGAGGGCTCCTGACCCATTACGACACGGGCTGTGTCACGATAAGGGCAAAGGGATGAATGCAGGCCGTGAACTGTCCTACAGTTACTGGGGCCGTAAGCCGATTTTAGCAGCAGGCAGTAATCACCGTTGTGTCTTTCCTGATGGATGGCATTACATCTACGCACTTGGCGTCTAACTCACTGAGCTATCTTGCCGGGGTTTGATTCAGGTGACCCGCTCGGCACGCACCACCGAGCCGTGCAGCAGGAGCATTAGCCCGCCGAGCTGCCTCCTCTCCCGGACCAGTCTCTAACCCGGACTTAGTTCCAGGCCGTGGATTCTGGTATCACTCAGTGAATCAGCAGAAAATGTATAATTTTTCCCTGCGCTGTTACCATGGTAACGTCTCCAGCAAGCCGATGGAAGGAAGACGCCCCCACCCCTTCTGTGCACTGCGAGGAGCAAGGGAAGGCGGGAGATAAGAGGGGGCAAGGGGGTAAGACAGGAGGAAGGGGAGACAAGAGACGGAATGGGGTGAGGAGAAAGGGTGGCGTGAATGAAGGGTAGCAGGGGCGAGAGTGAGGGGGCGGGGAGGGGCAACTGGATGAGGCAGAAGCGAAGGAGGGGGTGACAGGGTAGGAGATAGGAGCGGGTGAGGGGCCACAGGGTGAGAGAGAGGGACGAAAATGAAACAAAACGACGAGGAGCATGGAGTAAAGGGGCGAGGGCGGAGAAAAGGAGGAGCGCGAGGAGAGCAGGCGAAACATAATGCGAGAAAGACGCATTCAGGTTAGAGTTAGAGGGATAAGGGACGGAAGAGGAGCCCTGAGATCAGGAAGGTGACAAGCGAGGGGACAATCGACTAGAAAGCGCCCGTGGCTCTGACATCCCTTGAAGAGGGCAGCCTCCCTTTCGCCGAGATGTCATTCCAGTCGGAGGGGCCGGATGGGGTCTGATGTCTAGAGGAGCAGAACGCCCCTACAATGAGGCAGAGTTTCCCTTAGGAATGACCCCGTCGTCAGCAAATGCCCCACAGGAGAGCAGGGACCCCCCCCGGCCGCTATAAGGACCTTTCACTGGGGTGGTCCTGATACTCCCAGTTGAGCAGCGGGGTAAAGCCCATGCCATGTCTTGCCTTCTAGCCTAGGATGCACGGGTTACACAGAGATCTCTGAGGCAGGCGCTGAAGCTACTGAGCTATCTTCCTAATATTGCAATCTGTGACATGTTGATTGCACACAGGCCTCTGCAGAAGGCGCACCCCTCGTGTTATATTACTTTAATTGGACTGGAAACTGTGATGTGCAGCATGTACGTTAACCCACTAACCCATTTTACAAGAAGTAGAACTTGTGACCCGTGGTTTGCAGCTGTGACGACATTTATTAACACTTTGCTCCGAGTTTGTGTTGCAAAAGTGATGCAAACCAGGCGCAGAGTACTGTATAGGGATTTATTTTCCAACCGTAAATCCTGATTTGTGTTGGAAAGTAGCCCTAAGCGATAGAAAGTAGCGCTTTGTGCTACTCTGTATCGGGGGCATTCCTTGGGTAGTACATGGGGTTTCGCACTGAACCACCCATGGATTCTGATGCAGTGCCCTATCTAGTACAAAAGGTAGACAGGGCTTTGTGCCAAAAATGTAGACCACATTGAAAAGCTTTCCTTTCTTAAAACCTTTCCAACTTTGCATGTGTGCTGCACTGTACAGAAAACATACAGTGGGGGAAAACATACTCAACAATGTCAAAGCATCATATTTGGTCCTGGAAGTGTAGCATTCCACTACAAAACCAATTAAGGGCATCACAAACACACACGCACACACATCCTTGCATCGTGGTGCACGAGTATGTGTCTTGGCACAAGCGGTGGTTACCGTTGGGGCCTCCAGCACTTACTTCTGGAGACTGGCACTTATTTTCCCACATCTGATCCTTGTTGAGTGCACACAGATTGGAAAGACGGAGAAAGAGAAAGATGGCAAAGGTGTCACAAAGGGAGGCAGCAGGAATCTACAAGAGTGAGATAAAAGGGCACGGACTAGTGTCTGGTAGCGGATTACTAGCCTTGGTATTCGGAGAGCCAAAGTTTGATTGCACTGGACTCCAGCTTCTAAGCAGAGCTTCAGGCACCTGCACGTTCTCGTTCACAAATTAAGCACTGGACAAGGCATTATAAAGCTGGCGAGTGCAGAGGAAGAAACAACGCTGTACTCTGTATTAGATTTGGCACTCCCTTTGACGCATCACTGCCACTTTTGTTGCTGCGCCACATTTCAGCTTTTTTTGTAAATTTGTTCCCGGAAGTCCTGCGGTAGGCACTTCATCCCGGTTAGCTATCAGTTCACTGCAGCATGTGCATTAGCCTCCTTAAGCTCCTTTCTAGGTTTGGAGCCTGGAACCTGCGGTTTACATCTAGGCCTGTTGAGTCTCAGCGCTATGTTAATGTGCCTGGAATCTGTGATCTGCAGATTATGAACGGGTCCCGGCAGCTGGAGGTTTGCACGCCTGCACCACGTCCTTCGCAAGCCTCCCCTCTCCTGAGCTGGAGAGCTCAGAGGCCTGGGACCCATTCATCACAGGGGGCTGTGTGCACCTGCGGGGGCCGCGGGTGGGAGCCGCTGACCCGTGGCCTGTGGCCAGGCCACTGGTCCATGGCCTGCAGTAAACTGGTCAAGCGGGGGCTGTCCATCACAGGAGAGGGGGTGAAAGACTGATTAAGCGGAAGCGGTCCATAGCTGGGGTGGGGGAAGCGATAGAGAGAAAGGGAGGAGGAGGAAACCGAGCACCGTGGAAAGAGGAGGGAGAGAAAGACACAAGAGAGATGAGGGACAGAAAAGGAGAGCGAAGGGTCAGATTGGGAGAGGATGTGGACTAACAGCCAGAGCTGCTGACTATGGAGCTGAGGAGCCAGGTTCGAGTCTGGCGTCGGCTCAACATCCTGTGATTCCGGGTAAATCACTTAATCTCCCCGTGCCAACAAAATATAAATGCGTCCTTGTGTAATGGAACTGGTGCTCATGTAAAGCGCTCCAATACCTTCGGTCGAGTTTGCGCTATATAAAACTGCAAAAAAATAAAAATAAAGATTGAGGCCAGAGAGTGCGAATGAAGAGAGGTGAAAAGAAAGGGCAAGAGTAGGAGCAATGCTGCAGCAGGTGCAGTGGCACCAGAACCCACCAGCGGCATTAGGAACCCACCGCACTCAATCACCAAACGAGCTGATACGCCTACTTTCTTTGCTTCCATTAGACAGAAAAGGAAGGGAGAGAGGACAGTTACAGGAACAGGCATTAATTTATTGTCCAGTGCATGTATTGTCTGTGTTACTGATAAACTCTTACTTTATCCTAGCAACAAAGCGGATTTGAGGCAATTTATTGCCATATTTTGCCCTCCTGTGGCCCTCTTCGGTGGTGCTGTAAGGCAATTGCCATTAATGTCTTCACTGTCGCAGTATCCCTGGCTGTACTCACAGCCTCTATTTGGAGGAGTATGCCACAGGCATGAGGGTTCAGTAAAGGGGGTGGTGATGAACAGAGTATTCCGAATTAATGCAGAACACTCCTACCCAGTCAACAGATCAGGGCTTGATCCATCACCGTTTTTTAGCTCACTGCACCATCCCAGTTCAGAACCTGGCTATATGCAAATTAGTCTGTCCCTGGCCCAGTGCATAATGGGAACAGGGCAGACCAAACTACCAAGCCAATTCTTTCACTGGAAAGGAAACAAGCTTCCGGGGACCGGTTTCTGGCATTACAGCCGTCTTCGGACCGGCTTGCTTGAATCCTGATGGTGCAGTGAGCAAGGGGCTCGCATCCGAGTATACCACGATACAGTAAAGGGGGTGGTGATGAACAGAGTATTCCGAATTAATGCAGAACACTCCTACCCAGTCAACAGATCAGGGCTTGATCCATCACCGTTTTTTAGCTCACTGCACCATCCCAGTTCAGAACCTGGCTATATGCAAATTAGTCTGTCCCTGGCCCAGTGCATCATGGGAACAGGGCAGACCAAACTACCAAGCCAATTCTTTCACTGGAAAGGAAACAAGCTTCCGGGGACCGGTTTCTGGCATTACAGCCGTCTTCGGCCCGGCTTGCTTGAATCCTGAAGGTGCAGTGAGCAAGGGACTCGCATCCGAGTATACCCTACCACGCCTATGGTGGCCAAAACGATACAGTAAAGGGGGTGGTGATGAACAGAGTATTCCGAATTAATGCAGAACACTCCTACCCAGTCAACAGATCAGGGCTTGATCCATCACCGTTTTTTAGCTCACTGCACCATCCCAGTTCAGAACCTGGCTATATGCAAATTAGTCTGTCCCTGGCCCAGTGCATCATGGGAACAGGGCAGACCAAACTACCAAGCCAATTCTTTCACTGGAAAGGAAACAAGCTTCCGGGGACCGGTTTCTGGCATTACAGCCGTCTTCGGCCCGGCTTGCTTGAATCCTGATGGTGCAGTGAGCAAGGGACTCGCATCCGAGTATACCCTACCACGCTTATGGTGGCCTAAACGATACAGTAAAGGGGGTGGTGAAGAACAGAGTATTCCGAATTAATGCAGAACACTCCTACCCAGTCAACAGATCAGGGCTTGATCCATCACCGTTTTTTAGCTCACTGCACCATCCCAGTTCAGAACCTGGCTATATGCAAATTAGTCTGTCCCTGGCCCAGAGCATCATGGGAACAGGGCAGACCAAACTAACAAGCCAATTCTTTCACTGGAAAGGAAACAAGCTTCCGGGGACCGGTTTCTGGCATTATTTGCCATATTTTGCCCTCCTGTGGCCCTCTTCGGTGGTGCTGTAAGGCAATTGCCATTAATGTCTTCACTGTCGCAGTATCCCTGGCTGTACTCACAGCCTCTATTTGGAGGAGTATGCCACAGGCATGAGGGAGCCCGCCAGTTAGAGGGACTGAGTCTATGGCGTGTCAAACCACCCTCGCCCCTGACATGCCTGCGTCTGCACACCACCAGGACAGATGGCCCCAGGGTAGTTTCTGTACGTAGGACAGACAGATTTCTACCTGCTGCAACTCTAGTAGGGGGTTCCTCAGGCACTACTACCACATACCCTAAGAGTGTTTTGCAGCATGTCTGGGGAAAAATGGGCTGCAAACAGTGTACCAAGCCTAGAGAGGCAAAAAACTCGATGCAGCCCTGGCTAACACTGTCTTGGTTTGCAGCGCTCCATGCCACCAGCATCAAGGCACCCTCGACACCAGACCCTAACTCTGCCTAGTCTAATGCATAGAGACAGCCGGAAATCCCTCAGTGGCGAGCCTTTGCAGGATGAATCACAACAGCAGGCCAATATCAACAAAAACACCAATGGGCCACAAACACCTCTCTACACTAATACCCAATAAAAGCAGTGCTTCATTTGAGCCGGTGCTCTCCAGGGCTCAGCACCGGCACTTAATTGGTTTCCGGTGCTTGGCACCAGCACCTAATTGTCAACACCATACTTAGAACAGTCTACCACATGGTGGTGTTGATCATCTAATTTAGAGAGGAGCAGAACAACGGTTGTTTAGGAATACAATATACATTAAAATTGCTAATACCTACCTCCCCAGCCATTCCTTTAGCTTTGGGGACCTGGAATAATCTGAACTGTCGACTTTATGCGCGTAGTTGTTTTGGCAGCGTTGAGAAGGGCGATGGGTGGTTCAAGCTGAAGTGGCGTCCTGGTCAGAGCCCTGGCACTTAATATTTTACAAACTAAGCACTGAGTAAAAGAACACCCAAACGGCCAAAAATCATCCACAAAATGCACAGTAAATGCAGTCTGCATGTGTTGTAAAACCAAGGGCATGTTTATACATAGGTTGGTGGGGCTGTCTATGTAAATGCTAGAAAGCCCTACAGAACCCTGGCTGTTCCTAAGTGGACTAATGCTTCCACTACAAAGATCTTTGTTTGACATCCTGGTCACAGGTTCCAGTCATGGCGGTTCCACTCAGCCTTTCATCCTTCTGAGGTTATTAAAAGGAGTACTGTTCGGTAACAATAAATAAACACCAACTTTCTGTCAATAGTGCCAAGAGGCTCTCATTGCGAATGTGCGCTCTGCAAATACTCCTGTTTTGTTCTCTTTCTCTGCAGGTGAGTGTGTGTTCCTGTGCCAGAGTGCACTTCTGATCTCTTTGTGAATTGAATTCAGGGTATTTCCCTAGGGCTAATCAAAATTGTAAATCAACCACTGCAAGGTGAAATCCCCACTTATAAGAGCTTTAAAGAAATCTTCCACACAACTGGAGTTTTGTACCCTCCAAACCATACAATTTGCATGCTTTCACACTCAATAATCTCTGCAAATGTTTCACTCCAGTACAAAAAAATCTAATGACCTGATTTGGAGTTTGGTGGACGGAATATTTCATCACAAACATTAATATCCTGCCTGCCATATTTACAAGCGCTTTATAGCTTATTGCATTTTTAATATGGCGGATGGGATGCCAGTCACATTTTGATGGCCAAGCACGAAACGAGGTAAAAGTGTGCGTGAGGTGCGCAAGTTACTGATGAGAGTTTAAATAAAAAAAGAATAATACAATTCACAAAGGTGCCCAAGTGCCCTTTTAAAACAAAAGCTAGTCCGAAAAGTGTGCCAAGGGAACTCCAATTTTCACACCACTATTGAAACCTTGATAGTTGTGGGTTACAATCAATGTGCACCTGGCCAGCTAGCAATACCCACTCACTGCAATGCTGGCCTCATTCCTCGGTGTGGTAGTAGGTCTCACCTCTGTTTGAAAAGTTCAGCTTTTGAAAGTTGTCGCCTAGCATTATTTCTGCTCGATAACCAAGGAACACATGCAAACAAGTGCAGAGAAGAAGAAGAACCACTGAGAAAAGTGGTGTGTTGTCACTTTCCCTCCAGACTGGGCCTACGTCTGCAAAGTTGCCTTGGATGAAGAGAGACATATCTGCCTCCAGAACAGCTTGAGCGCTCATGGCAGTAAGAGTGACCAGATTCGCCAAAGCCCGGCAGCTAGAAGGACCTGTGTGGGACAGGCCCGGTTGACTGAGCCTGCTCAGGAAACTGCAGTTCACCCATGCCAGCTGCCTAAAGGAATCAATCCCGGCATGACAATATCAGAGATCAGCAGAGGATCCATCAATGTTCGCCATTGAGAACAGTGTGCCTCCTTTGTCCCCCGACACTGTTTGTGGCCCGGGGTGCCTTTGCCCATCTCTCCAGAATCCTGTGAATTCTACAGAAGTCTTGACTTCAGATCCCAGCTTGAGGTTCCATGCCATCGAGTGGATGATGTTCCCTCATTCCAGAATGGTTGGAATCGTCTTCGTATCTCTTACGGGTCTGGAGAGATCGATGGAGGCGGCTGCAGAGAGTGCTTGGAATACTCAGTGTCTTAAGTGCCTCAAGATCCCAGGTAGTCTAGACCACTAGAACACCTCTACCTTGGACACTAGATTTCAAGAAAAAGACCCCCTCCCCTCAATCCCAACATCCAAATGAACATCAAGAGAGAACTACTCCCCCCTAGCTCAGTGGGGACACAGTCTCCACTAAGTACCTCAGCGGCTACTGGAATTGTGCTCTACATATGGGCCCAGGTACTGTTGACTGACACCGGAACACCGCCCCATCATCTTAGACACCATTGGCACACCCCTAAAAAGAAAAAACATTACTTACGAGGGAGGGTGGGCTTTTCTGGATTTTTTTATGTAGTGGTTCCATCTGGTATTTTAGACGTATTTTTGTGTTTTGTAGTATGTGCGCAGAGTGCACTCCCGAGCACATTCCTTCGTTTTATTGAAAACATTGGTTTTGAGTTAATGCCTGCAAAGGCTTTGAAGTTTGGTTTTGGGCTAAAGCATACTGAGGTCCTCAGACAACTAAAAGAGCACCGCCGTAGGGTAGCACGAGTCATTGGCACCATGGTTAACCTAAACTAGTACCCTTATCATCCTCGACAACACCAACAGTCCCACCATAATATAACATGGGTCATTTGCTGAATAGTTCAACAAATCTTCAATGCCTAAGGTTCTAAACTACTCCAACAGCTCTCCCATAGGATAACCTGGGTCATTCAGCGAATGGTTAAACAAAACTGTAGGGCTTAGGGTGAGGACCCGAGGAGGCATCGCCAACAGTTCCCCCATAACATGGGTCATTCAGCAAACGTTTTAAAAAACTGTAGAGCTTAAGGTGCTCGGGCCACTACAACAGTTCCTCCCTAGGATAACATGGGTCATTGAACAAAACTATAACCCTCTTGGGCTATATATGTTCTTGGGGTCCTATCGCTAGCCTTAAAGATGCTAGACACTTCTACATTTCGATGCTAATCTCTATTTGCTGCAGATGTAACAGATTTCGACAAAGTTTCTCAAATGGATCGAAAGTTTGCAAATATGCACTGCACAGACGTGCAACGCAATGCAGTGGAAGCACTCTGAAAAGTTTCCTTTTGCATAACCACAAGGCCATGATTGGTCTTAGTGTTAATTGCTGCATAACTTGATCCTCCAAAGCCACAAAGTTCCAGTGGTCTGGCTTATTATGTGATACGTAAACTCAAAGTGGCCAACCATGTCCTTAAGTAAATCTCGACTGCTTGCCCTCATGATCATCGGAGAGTCACATGGAAAAACGCGTGGACCTGATCATCTAGTTAGAATGCAGTAACACTGTGGCCCCAGGACAACAGGGGTAAACGACACTATTTCTTACATATAATGCCCCAAAACCTCTGACTGGCCTGAGTCCCCTAGAAAAGGCCTTATGCTTGTGTATAGGGATCTTTTTAAAAGTTAAGAATGAGGGTGTTGGGTGTGTGTGAGCTGGGCGGGTGCTGATCAACCCACCTTTGGCCCAAGGGTTGGATTCTGTTGCAGGGGGTGTGTTAGGGTCATCTTTGGCATTGTACATAGATGATTGGGACACAAAAGGGTGTCCCACATCCTGTATGTTGTCGGGTTGATACTCCCTCCTTCCGGTTTAGAGCAACTCAGCTCGGCTAGTGGTTTACTCTAAAATCTCCCCGCTATCCTCGAATCATGGCGTTAGCCTTAAGCGCCTTGCAGTTTCATGTTGTGACCTTACTCGTGACCACCCCTCTCCAGATTCATGCCTTTCCCTCTTTCTCTTGAGCCTCCCACATAGGTCCACATACTGCCTCTTATGCCTGAAGCTCGAATCCAGTCTCAAATGTGTGCCTCGTCCTCCTCAACCTGCCACGTACTTTGGTGCAGTGACTTGTTGCTCCTGAGCTTCTGCCTGGACTTGCATGGGGGCCTGAGCCTCCCACCTTCCCCTCAATGCCTGAGCCTCCCACCTTCCCCTCAATGCCTGAGCCTCCCACCTTCCCCTCAATGCCTGAGCCTCCCACCTTCTCCTCAATGCCTGAGCCTCCCACCTTCCCCTCAATGCCTGAGCCTTCCACCTGCTCCTCAATGCCTGAGCCTTCCACCTTCTCCTCAATGCCTGAGCCTCCCACCTTCTCATCAATGCCTGAGCCTTCCCCTCAATGCCTGAGCCTTCCCATTTCATTCTTATGTCAGGGTCACAAGCTGGATGAGTCTGGCCTGGGTGAACAAAGTAGTCTTTTGAGTGCAGTTTCATCTTTTTGCCTTTCACCGTTTCTCTCATATGCCCCCTCCTCTCAGAACCTCCCCCCTATGCTTCTTATTCCACCTCCTTACTTTTCAGCTCATATTTTCATTATTCAGGCTCCATTCATAGGGTTTGTGTTTTAAGCTATTTTGATGGGCCATTTGTTTGTGTGTTTCTGGAGGTGTGGCCGCTACAACTGTGCACAGACTTTTAGGTGTAGTTGCCTGCTGATGTGAGCACCAGACGTGGGCATAATGCTGCAGATGTGACACCCAGAGAAGACCTGTGGAACTATATAAAGAAGTGCTTCAGAGGGAGCCTAGCAGAACGCGGCACAACACTCAAGATGGGCCCTTAAGAACTGAACTCCTTCGACCACATGACTCTACCAGAACTTGACACAATACTCTTGACGACCCCTTCAGAACAGAACACAACACTCAAGATGTAGTCTTGAGAACTGGACACAGTACTAAAGTATGCACAATACAGCAGCTGCAGGGCGGCCATATCTGAACGAATGAGGCCTCTAGGTTTAGGCACAACACAAGGCTGAAAACAACTTAACAACATTCCAGATCTGACTTTCACAGCTGGACACACAACTTAAGATGTGACCTCCAGAACTGTGTACAACATTAAAGATGAGGAGTCCAGAATTCAGCATTATAGCCTAGACATGGCCTCTAGAGTAGGACACAATATTAGAGATGAGGTCTCCAGAACTGGAAAGGGTACTCCAAGTGCGGCCTCCAGAACTGGACACAATAGACCAAATGCGGCCTCCGGAACTGGGCACAATACTCCAGGTGTTTACTCCAAAACTGGACAAAATACCTGCATATGATGCACCCAGAGCGGGACACAAAACTAAAGAAGTGGACTCTGGAGCTGGACAAACCATTCAAGGTGTGGCCTCCAATACTGGACACAATACCTTAGATGATGCCTCCAAAGTGGGGTACAATACTGTAGAGAGGGTCTCCAGGACTGGATGGAACACCATAGATGAGGTCTCCAGAACTGAATACAATACCCCAGATGATGCATCTAATGCGGGCGCAATACTCCCAAACGGGCGTCTCCAGAACTGGACATAATACCCAAAATGAGGCCCCCAGAACTGAACACGATACCCCAGATGATGCCTATAACTCGGTGCACCATACTCCAACTGGGTGTTTCCAGAACTGTACAGAATACCCCAGATGATGACTCGAAGGCAGAGCACAATATTTCAAAAGGGTGTCTCCAGAACTGGACGCAATAGCAAAGTTGCGCCTCCAGCACTGGACACGATACCCCAGATGATGCCTGTAAGACGGTGCACCATACTCCAAATGGGTGTTTCTACAGCTGGACACAATACCCCAGATGATGCCTGTAAGACGGTGCACCATACTCCAAATGGGTGTTTCTACAGCTGGACACAATACCCCAGATGATGACTCTGAGGCAGGGTACAATATTCCAAATGGGTGTCTCCAGAACTGGACATAATACCCAAAATGAGGCTCCCAGAACTGAACACGATACCCGAGATGATGCCTATAAGACGGTGCAACACACTCCAAATAGGTGTTTCTAGAGCTGGACACAATATTCCAGATGATGACTCTGAGGCAGGATACAATATTCCAAATGCTTGTCTTCGACCTGGACGCAATACCAAAGATGAGGCCTCCAGCACTGAACACAATACCCCATATGATCCCTGTAAGACGGTGCACCATACTCCAAAAGGGGGTCTCCAGAACTGGACGCAATACCGCGGATGATGCCTCCAGAACTGAACTCGATTCCCCAGATGATGCCTCTGGAACCTAACACATCCCTCCAGACGTGGCTTCCAGAGGAGAAGCAATGCGTTCATAGAATTTTGCATTTTGAACAATACACACCAGGACAGATGTACTGCGTCCACGTGATCGACAGAGAGAGCGTGCAAAGAAAAGAAAAGACCCCCCCACCTATGTCGAACAAGGCCCCGGGCCTCGGAGACGCGCCGTCAGGTCTCCCGTTGACATGTGCCTGACGGGCGAGCAGATGTCGGCTGCCAAGCGTCAGGCAGGGCCCCCACCTCCGAGCTGACACCGCCTGTCAGTCCTCAGAAGAAAGACGATGTCTTGTTCCCGCGTCATGCGCGTGTCAGCGCATTGCATACGTCCGCTCATGGGCGCGCCTCTGGCTTGGCACGTGTGTTCCCGCAGTTATAGGAAAAGGAAGACTACAAGTACCAGAATGCAGTGCAGAAAAAAAGCTTCTTTCAGTTACTCAAACCCATCGGAGCCCAAAGCGGAACAACATTTACTGTTTGCATGTTAAGGGTCAAGGCAAACGGGTTCTGCAGTTTTACTAGACCAGTGCAACATCTTTAGGACATTTTGTTTGGAGCAATACTTCGGTTCCTCCTAGAACCAGCACCAACAACTGCTGAAATTCACCTGCATTTATATGTTTTCAACCCTGCTTCATTCTTTATGGTCTAACAGAGTTTGCGGAACAATGTTTTTGCTTTTGTATGACGTGAGAGTCAAAAGTTGCACACATTGTTTTTGTTCCAGTTTTTACTCAAACGTGTGGCTTTTTTTGTATCGAAGTCTCTTAAAATCGAAAACCTGCTGGTGTTTATCAGGTGGGGAGGATATCCTTGGAAGATGGGGGAATCAGATGAGAGTATTAGGAGGAGCTGCTACATTTTAAGCTGGTTAAGATTCCTTGGCACTTTCAGTCACCCATTTATTTCAAAGAGGGGGAACAAAGGGCTTTTTTTATTTAGGTTCAGCATACACGCCCAATGACTAGTGTAACCAACAAGGTATGCAGTTCCTAATGAGTGTTGCAGGTGGAGGTATGTGATCTCGCAAGTGAACCATGTTGTGTGGGCATTCACAAGGGCAGGAGAGGTGATTCCTCCTTTTTGGAAAAAGACCCTCACACACCCAACAAGCAGGTGTCTTGCTTCATCATTGGGTCTGCTCCTACTCGGGTTGGCGCTGCAACCCCCGATCAGGCGCCCTTGATGAGGCCTACTTGGTGGAGATCTTCATTCCTTAAGCCGCTGGGTGCAGTGTGTGTGAGGGCCCTGGTGTGAGATAGGGGTGTAGGTGGTGATACTGTGTGTGTGTGTGTGTGTGTGAATTAAAACAGAGGATTGTAGTCCACTCAAAACTATGTTAGTGAGTTGTGATCACTACCATGGTTAAAACTAGAAAAAACGCACACTCCCACTCTAAAGTATGTGGGGATATGGGCTGGTGTAATAGGTCAACATGTTTCCTGCCTGTTATCTATTGATGGCCATTCCTCAGTACCAAAAATGGATCTACCTACACTTTTGATGGTGGTCAGGCCTTCATTGAAGTACATGTGTGACCACCCGTACAGCACCCTAAAAAGTGGTACTGGCAGATCTATACCCCAACCCTAATCGAGTCATAGCTATACGACATCCTGTGCTGGTAGTGGCAGACACTATAATATAGTATCAGTTTTAGGCATGAAGACCTTCCGTATCTCTACCTCTGCGCAGCTACTAGACCGGGTCAATCACCCCACATATCTCACGTAACCCGTATGAAATGACTAGTGTATGAATACAATGCTGTAGAGGTGATGCTCTGTTGCATCAGTGGCAGTGAGGTGTAACAGTTCAGTGTGAGCCTGACTTTGAAGCTAGGATACCGGGTTCGAGTCTGGCGGGAGGCTCAAACATCCTGCCTTCTGGGCAAATCACGTAATCTTCCCCATGCCTAAACATGAACGTGTCCATCTGTAATGCAGCTGGTGCTCATGTAAAATGCTCTGATACTTTTGTGTAGGGTTTGCGCTATATAAAACTGCAAAAAAAAAAGTCAACCCGGCTATAATCTAGCATCCCCATTTGACCAAAACCTGTGATTCTTGACAAATTGTGTCTCCCCCTGTGCCCTATTCATCAATTAATCAATCAGTAGATTTGTAAAGTGCTACTTGTCAACCGTGAGAGTATCCAGGTGCTGGTAGCGTCCAGTTGACTAGCCGAATAGCTAGGCCTTCAAGGACTTTTGGAACCCTGGAAGAGATGGGGAGGTTTGTAGATGAAAGGGTGGCTCGTTCCATGTCTTCGCTGCTAGGTAGGAGGAGGAGTGACCTCTGTATATGCTATGTCAGATGTGGGTGGTGAGGGTTAGAGAAAGGGACACTGAGCGAAGGTGTCTCTTGGGCTGATGGAATGCAGGCAGTGGTTCAAGTAGGCTGGCCCGCAGTTGTGTAGAGCCTAGTATGCATAGGTCAGGAGCTTGAACTGGCCTCTTACTGCACTGTGGAGTTCTCTGAGGTAGGGGGTGATGTTATTTTAGGAAGATTCAGGACAAGTCTGACTGCAGCGTTCTGTATGGTCGGTAGTCATCAGAGGTGGTGAGCTGCAATCCCTGCCAGAGAGCGTTGCCGTAGTCCAGGCGGCGGGGGATGAGGGCCTGGGTGATGGTACGTCTTGAACTTTGGGGTAGCCATTTGAATATCTTACAAAGCATGCAGATGTTGAAGAAGGAGGAGGAGGAGACAGAGTTAATAACCTAAGTTGTCATGTTTAGCTTGTGGTCCAGAATGATTCCTAGGTTCTTAGTGTGCTCAGTGCGGGTAGGAGTAGGTCCGAGTTCTGAGGGTCACCAGGATCTGACACCTGGGTAGATTTTGTTTCTGAAAATCAGCACCTCTGAATTGTTTGTGGTAAGCTTTAGGTAGTTGTCCTTCATCCAGCTGGCAACGTCTGTCTGGCAGTGGTGGAAGTTAGTCTTTGTGTTGGTGGTGTCTTCGAAGAGGGACAGGATAAGTTGTATGTCGCCAGCATAAGGTATGATGTTGATTCCATGGGTTTTGGCGATGCTAGCCAGAGGTGTCATATAAGTGTTGAAGAGGGTGGGGCTGAACAAGGATCTTTGGGGTACTGCACAGATTATTTCCGTGGGTTTGGAGGTGAAGGGGGGAGGTAGACTTTTTGCGTTCTTCCGGTGTGAGGAGAGTTGTTAGTTGAAGACTTTTTGTAATACTTTGGGGAGCAGGGACATTGGTCTGTAGTTGTTAAATTAGCTGGGGGTCTGTCGATCGTTTCTTTAGTAGGGCATTGACTTCTGCCCTATGTCCCCATGTACCGAAATTGGAAGTGCCTAGAATTGTGCTGCTGAAGGAGAAATGCTGTGCATTATGAAACTGCAAAATAAATGTATCAAATAGGAAAATTATAGGAAAATGGCATGCAAATCAGAAGCATCACCAATAGGTAGCCAGGGCAAGTTTCATAAGAATGTGCATTTTATCAGCATCAAAAGGATGAAAGGGGGAGCGAGCCCTATGGAGGTCAGGGGCTTGTGATGTGGAAACCCTGGCCCCCATTAATTCACATTTGTAGGTCTGGCTTGACAGCACAGATACAGTGGAGCAGCATCGCTGCCATGAGCCCCAGTGAAAGTAATAAAACACCTACTCAACTGTCGATTAGGTATTAAAATTCAGCATTAATCAGAGGTCAATGGGGCCCTCAGGCCTCTGGGCTTCACTACACCTCTTGCACCATTGGTAGCTAGACCACAGCACAGATGGCGACATGAGCCATTGTACCCAATGGTTTAAAATATACAGGGTTGGATTTGTCTCCTCTCAGAGGTCTATTTCTCTCTTACCTTATGCTATTGGCCATTTAGTGAATCATTCTGAAATCCTTCCATAATGCTATAGAGTGTTTGTGCATCAATCTTCTTCGTATGGAGTGCTTGCCTTGCAATGAATGAAGGATTATTTTACATTTCAAATATACACAGAATAAGCACACTTTAAACTCTTTATCTCACAAATGCATTGCATAGTGGAAACAATCCTTTTTTTGTTTTTCTTTTTCAATGTTCATGCTTTAAAAAAAAAAAGGCAAGCCAGACCTATTGACTTTGCCAAAGCTTCTTTTCCTGCGGGATCTTAAAAAGCTGGGGGTGGCAGCAGTTTGGGTGGGCGGACACGGCCAGGGGGATCCTTAACTGACGCTGAAGGACAGACGAAATGTGAAGGCGTTTCCATGGATACAGCATCCGGCAGAATGCCGGGTACCACCATCCTTCAGTCCATGTGCCGGAGCCAGTTGCCAGGGACAACGTAATCCTCCAAGAATTCCAGGCTCTGTGTGCTGTTTGTGCTTCAAATGTGTCTCAGGCCCAAAAGCACTGGAAGTAGGGGTGCGGGGGTGCTGAAGCACCCCCAAAATAG
This sequence comes from Lissotriton helveticus, assembly GCF_964261635.1. Classification (NCBI taxonomy): domain Eukaryota; kingdom Metazoa; phylum Chordata; class Amphibia; order Caudata; family Salamandridae; genus Lissotriton; species Lissotriton helveticus. The sequence goes on from NC_136057.1 coordinate 1,773,427,434, forward strand.
CCATGCTGGAGTTCAGAAGGTGAGCAAGCAATAAAGATGTCTTTAAAGGTTTTTATTATGTCACATTTGCTGTGCTTTAAAAGCCAGCGGTCAGATGCCAGGCTATGTCTCCTGACAAATTGCTGCATATTATTTTAAAATGATGATTGGTGTTTACTTTTCTTTCTCTGACTGCAAAGTTAGAGGATTTTGGAAAGTGAACTATATGGCAATCTTGCTGGATACAGTGAGAGTGTAAAGAAAGGCTCTAGTGTGTCAGTTTGTTCCTAACACACAACAAGATTAAAATACCAGTAAATACATTGTACAAATATTTCAGAACATGTCAACAGTTAGGAAGCACAAATAAAGCACATTTTTCCGTAATTCTAAAGTGTGATGGAAAAAAAGGATTTTAATGTGATCAAAACAAATGATTACACTTAGTGATGCGTAAATGAAGTATTCGCTGAAACCCAATGTCTACACATTAATATAAGTACCCTATTAAAACTGTGTGTATGTTCAAATTTAGTTGACATTGCAATGGAAAATGAGCTAGCTGTAAATCACAGTGCGATAGCACACAATGCTTAAGTAATATATTTGCGACAGTGTGATCCAAACTGAAACCACCAGTTACATACCTCACCCCTACCACTCTCCTGCAGAATACATTTGCCACACTAACACTTTGTGCAAATCTTGGATTTTTCACAAGCTTGATGATTTCAGTAATGTAACATTGATGGTAGCACCCCCACTCTGAAATTTGTTTCAGCACAACTGCTCAGGCCTCTCATAAGACACAAAAGTAGCATTTGCAGTGCTGAGACATCAGTTTCACCCAACCGAAACAGGGAGGCATGATGTGGAATGGAGGCCAAAACCTATTGAGGACAAGTCATAGTGAGTGCAAGAAGTTGTTTCTTGGGATGGGGCACTATTCAGTGGCCTTTGCTTCTACCGTCCCGATAACCCATGTTGGATCAACAAAAATAGTTTTTCACCGCTATTTACTTTGGAGAAGTAGACAGACCACACATCCCAACATGGATGGTAGCGTCATTAGGGTGGGTGAATGCCACCACTGCAGCGCTCCTTCGGGGCTAAGCAGCCCACCAAGGAGACTTTTTTTGTTGGACCCAGAAACCTGTGGGAGTGGGCCAGGGTGGGACAGGAGATGATGGTTCCAGTGCCTCAGAAGCCTGACTAGGAGCCACTTTGGCCTCTTTTCACTGCGCCCCCCGCTCTCCACCATGGAATGCTGCACATCAGGATCGCTGAGATCACTGCCTGTCAGCCCAGGAGGGCTAGCTAACTTCAAGTATGGGCCAGCATCCCTGAGGTGACATTGGCTTGTGGTTTCAAATCAGGAGTCTTCCCATATTGTGTTTTTGGTTGGGGATGGGGGTCAGCTCTATTATAATAATTATATCTCTATGTGTGGATTTTGGTGATGTCACATTAGTGATGAAGCATTGGTAATAAATACTACCTTCAATAAGGCATGGTTCTAGAGGGTGGGCCAGGCCCACCCAAGGAAGAGCCCTGGTCCACCCAAGGCCGTTCAGTACTTTAACACCAGCTTTTTTCTTTTTTTCCCTAAGGCATCACAGGAGCCTGCAGCTGCAAAGGCTCTGCCTAATCGCTTCATTTAATTAATAGCACCATTAACTACTTTCAAGTCTGGGGACAGGTTTGAAGTCAGCAGAGATGGGACCTGCTATCAAGCACGAATGAACTCCTGAGTACTTTCTTGATAGCAAAGGAGGCAGCTTCTCCTAATCCAAGGGACGTACGAGCCAAAATCAGCGCTAGGACAGAAATGCTCTGCAAATGATTTGGCCGTTCCTAAAATGTCCTGCTGTGAGGCCCCTCTTTTTTTTTTCTGGAGCTTTATATAGCACGAACTTGACCCGATATCGGGTATCAGAGCGCTTTCCATAGCACCAGTTACATTACGAGGTCACTTTAATTTTTGTTAGGCATGGGGATATTAAGGGGGTCATTAGAATGGCGGGTGGACTTTGTCCGCCCGCCATACCCCCGGGAATTGGGACCGCCGGCAATGCCTGCGGCATTCTCGCACCCTCAATTAGGATGCGCCCGCCACACTGGCGGGCGCATGGCGCATTTGTCACATTGCGGCGGGCGGTGCTTTCCGCAATGCCACAAAGGCAAGTTGTGCCTTGCAATGCACAACGTGACAGGTACCACGTGGTGCCTGCCATATTGTGCATTGAAATGCAGGGGGTACCATAGGTACCCCCCCATGTGCTCCACCCACCCCACAGAGTCCCTGGGGCCCATGGCTGCAATGATGCCACGGAAAGGCATGTTTCCGCCCCCATTGTAATATGGCTGGCGGTGTCTTTCAGACACCGCCACGATATTGAACCCTTTTCCGCCCAGTCGACTTGTCGACCCGGCGGAAAAGCGGCGGACAGTATTTCCGTCCGCCACGGACCCCCCAGCCATAGTAATGTGGCAGGGGGTGTTTGCTGCATGGATGGCCGGTGGATCGCCCCCGCCGTGCCGGCAGTGACTACCGCCCGCTCGGCGGGGGCGATCCGCCCGCCATCCTAATGGGGCCCTAAGTGATTTGCTCAGAATCACAGGATGTTCAGCGTCATTGCCAAGACTCGAAGCCGGTACCCCAGAATCAAGGTCAACCGCCCTAACCGTTAGGCCAACTCCTCTCCCCATTCTTCATTTGCAGCACTGCTTTGATAGAATGCTGCTTTGTGGAGGGGCCTGCAGAATACTTGTTTGATTCTCAGCAGGGTCATCTCAGGATTTCATTATTTTGAGGCAGATCAAATTGCTGTCACTTGGTCAAGTAATAAGAACAGTTGTTGCTTGCAGTGCTACAAAATGGCAAATTATGCATATATTAAACAGGCATTGGCAAAGCCAATAGGTCTCGCCTATGCCATGTAGTACAGCAGCATGGCTAAAATTAATGCTTTTTTCCCAACTTTAAGCCATGCTAAATGGCCACGTTGCTGTACAACATGGCTTAAAGACATTGTCAAAGCCAAAAGCTCTTGCATAGGCAAAACCTATTGTCTTTGCTAATGCTTGTCGCTCTAATTGTGCTAATAAGGGGGCCTGTGGTGGAAAACAAGAAAATGCTCATGTTGTAGGAAACTGTCATGTAATGGGAGCTTGGTTCTTCTTAAAAGCATCCACCTTGTGTTTAGACTGGAGACGTAATGGCGCTGGGTGTGGATGTGACTGGCCTTCGGTCCTCTGAAGGGTAGTGCTGCCTTGAGCAAGATGAAAATTCCCACGTGACCCATCTGCTTCTGGCTTGTCAACACCAATGGTATTTCTAGGTGACTAGTCATAAAAGGTTTCTACAGGATCCATTAACGGATATATTTATATTTAAGCAATGCTTGTTTTTGTAATCAACCTCACAGTGATGGTAGTTTGAGGTGGCCGTACTGAGATTTGTACATGTAGACTTCAGATTAGCTAGATGAAGGAAGTAGACACATTAACTCACTTTTCTGTGAAGGTGTCTCTGTGAGGGTGAGGTTTTATATACCCTGCTCTATTAACTAATATCCGGGTTTTGATTCTGACAAATTCTTTTTTGCTGGCCTGGTGCAGATATGACTAAGAACAATTGGAGTCCTGATCCTGTACTGTCTTGTAAAATACCTTAGTTGGTTAAGTGCCTACTGCAGCAATCTTTGTCTAACCACAAGTAGTTCACAGGCTCAAATACCAGTCGGGCGGATGTTTTTCCTTGTAAGGTAGACAAAATGAGAACCTTTTAATTGGATAGATACACTGTTGTCTAAGTGACAATCTTTCGGTTCTTGGCATGCACTGTACACACAGTCAGCTTTTTACTGCTGGTGAATCCTTGCAGTACCCACTGTTGCGCATAATAACCCGGATCACATATTTGGAGTCATTCAGACTGAAACTCAACCATCTCGGCCTCTCAACTGAGACTACAACAATAAATAACATTTCCTGCCAGTTCTCATTGTTTGTTGACACAACATGGCAGAAATTAATTAATGGTGCAAGTAAACACTGTGCAGCATGGGTGGTGGGCCAATGCAGACAATGGGACGGGGTGGGAAGGAAGAAGCATCACAGACAATGAGGGAAATAACCAAGACAGACAACAGGAGGGTGGGAAGTAGGAGCGAAGAAGCAACATGGATAAAGAAGAAAGAAGCAACACAGAACTAGAAAAAAAGAAAATGAGAGCAGGGAGGGAAGAAGTACATGGGGGAAGAAGAAAGAAACACCACAGGGAAAAAAATAAAATAAGAAGTGGGAGAGAAGAAGTAACACGGACAACAGGAGGGTAGGATGGAAGAAACAACAGGGAAATGGGAGTTTAGGAGCTGGGGAGAAAGCAGCAGCTTGGAAAGAAACAACACATGAGGAAGAAGTATATGGTACATGCTCCAAACAAAAGAAGAGGAAGTGAAATTCGTACTCGCCAGCCAATTAGAAGGCAGCAAATAAAAGTGACAATGAAGCCAACAAATGGCAAGCACTGGGTCGGCTCCAAGCCCCTTTTAGTAAACAAAATGTCTTGCAAGCAAGAACAAGTGCACTCGCACATGCACTGTCTTAGGCGAGATTTAAAAACAAGTGATTGTTGGAGACTAGCATCTGCTTACTATGGTTACCCCCACTTTTTGCTGGTGTTTCGCTGTTTTTTGAATTTAGTCTGGCTGGGGCCCTGCTATCCAGGACCCCAGCCTAGCTGCTTCCTCTCTAAATTGATTAGATCTACTTTAGGTACACTCCAGATTGGTTACTGGGTTACCCTTGTGAGTCCCTAGTATATGGTACCTTAGGTACTAAGGGGCATAGGTACCCCAGAGGCCTACCAGGGGCTGAAGCATGTGTTATGCCACCCCTGGGAAGCCTTACAAAATGGCACCACAGGACTGCTGCTGCAGCCTGGGTAAGGTGGTGCATGCACCCCTTACTAAGATATAGGTTACCTATATCTTCCTTTAAACACTGACACATATAAACCTATAAGTCACCCCTATGGCAGGCCTTATCAATCCTGAAGGCACAGTGCTTGGTTTTGTGTGAGAGGGTGCCCATGCATGAGCAGGACCCCTCTGCAGCTTTCGGAATCTATTCTCTGAGGCTGTTCTGTGATGCAGCCAGACCATATACTCTTAAGTGCATTATGACCTCACGGTAAATGCTAACTTTGGAATGGCTGCATGGAAACATGTCGTGTTTGGTGTCAAGCACTTTGGAATGCTACCCCCCTCCCCACCAGTCCTGGTGGCGGGGATAGAATTCCACCCATTTAGAGGGAGAGACATGTACACACTGATCTAACCGGTAATAGTTTAAAAGAGCCCTGGCATCACAAAATGGATGCCACAGACACGGGTCTGACCTCCTGCTGCTGGATGAAACTCCAGCAGTAGAGGCCTGGACAATAGGTTTCCTGTCACAGGGAGGTTTAACCACCTCTCAGACAGGCTTTAGTGTATTGGGGCTGGGTGGGTGCATTCAGAGAATGCTTTTCAGACAGTGCTGGGGGCACACTTGGTGTCTCTGTGCATACCCCAGTTCAAACCGGTTGCAGGGGCACTCTGCCCCTGCTCTGGTGCGAAACTGGACAGAGGGAATGGGTGTAACCACCCCTCTTCCCAGACCCTCCCATAGGTGGGTCCCCAGAGTATGTCCAACCCCCTATCTAAGTATAAGTATGGGCCCACAGTCCTTAGGACTTCAGATTACACCTGGACGAAACTCTGCAACATATATCCTGGAACTTCGACATTCTACACGACTAGAAGATGGAAGAATTTCCTTTGGGGCCAAGGAGTGACTCCCCTGTTCAAATAGGCACCAAAGAAGCATCTTGCCTATCTGCATTTCCAAGGCTCCCGCCGGATCCACATGGATTTGCGACTCAGGACATGAACTTCCAGACTTCTCAGTGGTCGACACGAGATCCCAGCAAAGCTGAGACCCGCAGCCCTCACGAGTGACGTGGAACCGGAACTCCTGGACACCATGCACATTTGCAAGTGCATCAATTTACCAAGCTTTCCCAAAGTTGTGCGTTGGGCTACTTGTAGTCCAAGCCCTGTGCACCATTTGCATAGAAGATTGTGGGCCTACAACCCAACGAGTGTTCCGTGGGCCCGGTTCTAGCATTTCCGCACGAGGCTCCTTTGCGCTCCCTGGTCTGTCGACTGGTGGGTCCTCACAAAGGTAACTCTTCTGTTTTTTGGACTTTCCTGGTTGCTCCAGGCGTGCCCTGACTCCCCACCAAGTGGTGAGTCTCTCAGACCTTGCTGGTCTGCACAGAATCCAATCTTTGCTTTCTGCGTAGGTTGCTGTTGCCAAGGATTGTTGGTTCCTATCCGCATACTGACACCACAGCACTCGACATCCTTTGTGGGACAGCTCAAATCCAGCTCCTGGTTGTCATCGATGCCTCCTGGTCCTCGTGGCTGAAGAGTCAAGCTTTACCTTCTTCACCTGAAATCACCCGACATCGGTGGGCATTCGCTCATCGCCTTCCTGGTCACTGGCTAGTGACCCAGACTCTGTCCCCTCTGCTTTTAGGTTCTTCACATCTCCGATCCACCCTTGGATCTACCCGGACACTTTCGACTTGGTCGCCAGCAGCACTTTGCAGCAGATCGCCATTGAAATCGACGAAGAAACCTGACACCAAAAGACACCTATGCACCCGGCTTCCCTGGGTGAGGTAGCTTGAGTACTCTGGTGCTCCCGTGGGTATTGACTCTAGAACTGCCTAGTTCTAAAGGGTTTTGCTCCAAGTCCTCTTCTAAGAGTCCTTAATCTTTCAAATTCCAACTGCGACTTTCCCCATAGAAGTTAATGGTGATTCGCGGCTGTGTTTAGACACTGCACGCGTCCCCTGTGGGTCCCCTGTGTCACTACCTTGGGTGGTTCCTGGTGGCCCCAGTGCTTCTAAAGGATCTAGGCCTTGTATCTATGTCAGTCGTGGTTCTTATATCACTTGCCTAATATATGGTTTGGTACGCCCCTAGGGCTCAACGTATATTGTGCTAATTTACTGTGTGCTAAATAAGTTTACTGAATGCACTTTTGCCTCTAGCCTCATAAAGAGACTAGAGGGATGTGTTTAGAATACTTACGTATATCTTATATATATACCTGATGATGTTCTCCTTTCATTTGGTCATTCACGAGATTATAGACTGGTAAAACCAGCTGCTTTACAATCCTTCAAGACTTAGCCTGAAGGCTGCTCTCCACAGCTACCACTAGGATAGCTTTCTATATAGGTTGTCTTTAAACACACCATCAATAAGGGTCGTTTGGACTAGTGCAAGGTGCCCACTAGAATAGTGGACAGCATATGCCAGGCCAACGTCTCACAGTGATTGTATAATTATTTTGGGTGACAAAATCAGAGGTTTCAATAGATGATGAAGTTACATATGCAGCAGACCACAACACACAAGGAATACCATCTAAAAACTACTAAAACAAATCATTTTAGTTTTTGTTTAAAGAAAATACATTATAACACTATATAAAATACATTTATGAACCCTAATTTATTTTTGGCAGGTGTGTACTGTAACAGCGATAATCATTCATAACTAGAAAAGCATTTTGTATAACAGTATTTTTTAAGAAGCACCTTAACTGATGTATTTCTGTACAGTTATATGTTTTACAGCTCATAGTGTGCACCCAGTTTACCCTTATATACTGTTGAAATCTGCCCTTTAAATGAGTGGCTGAACAGAGCTATGGAGTGCCTATTAGGGTTTTCATGTTTATTTAATATAGGCCACTGCAATATTGTTTTCCTGAAAGAATAAAGCATCTTTTATGCTGAGTTCAGTTGGTAAATGTTAAGTACCAGTTACATAATAGCAAATCAAATCAATTGCAAAAACCCCAAACATCTAAATACTAGCAGCTCAAGCCTACTGTTACTGCTTGCATTAAGGGACTCGTGGCAAAGCTGGAACTGCCACCTCAAAAGAAATGCTATTACAGGCTAGACCGTCCCAAAAATCAATGTTGGTGATATTTACCACCTTAAAGGTCCAGGCACACAAAAGCTAGATGGCATCAAAGCCAGATGGAGAAAGACATAGACCCAATAGAAAATGGGTTATGGTAGGAATCATGCGCTTACGAACAAGATTTATCAGCAAGAAATAGTTTCCGCTTGGCCCGTTTGATAATTTTCCATACAGGGTTCTACACAAGCGTTCAGCTGTGGATATTTGGGTGAACTTATACCGAAACATGCTTATGAGGCTGTGGCCAAGAGGGTACTTTTAGCCACACATTGTGGAACTGCTCCGTCATAGAGAAATACTGAAAGTAATTTGGTAGGACACTGGCGGAGACACTCAGGCTCCCCTACCAAGGAGAGATATAGCACTATGATGGGGCAGGCCATTACCACCAGCCAATGAGGAAGGTATACGCAATATGGACCAGTGCATGGCAGTGGACAAGGTGGAATGTAAAGGGAGTGGGGCTGGCTGAAGACATTTATAAACAAGCATTTACAATGCAACGGTTTCGCCTTTGACAAAGTAAGAGCTATTGGCATTGTAAATGACAAATTGTTTATTTATGCGTTGTATTGTCCAACGTGTGTTGATTAATATGTTGACGTATAGAATGTCATTACAGTATTTATATGAGGTCACAAAATTTTCGTGTCAGTGTTGGAGAAGGAATGCTTTAGAACTGGTCGCTTTACTGTGATGATTGTATGTGGGCCTGCTTGTTTCATACTTGAAGGATAAAGAAGCTTTTAGAAACGCTGTCGTCTATGACTCTGCATAACTATCGCCTCCATGCATTCCAAGTCAAGGCGACATATAGATGACAGCACTGTTCCTCGATCCTGCTGGTCAACCCCAATGGGTTCATTAGCTTCTTCCAGATTTCCCCAAAACATCTCAGACTCAACATGTTTCATCCTATGTGCTTCATAAGGGACACCCTGCCCTTGGCGCTGTTTATCTTTAGTAAGTGTGAGTAACTAGCCCCCAAATTACCACACAACACGGCAAATCGTTCACCTTACAGGTATGTTACTCTAGCAATTTCAACTAACACGCAAAAATCCAGGGTGCTTTTTGAAACATTAAGCCCGGTGAGCTAATATGCAGAGTTGGAGCCTGACAGCAGAATACCATTTATAGTTCTATGCACACATCTGCTCTCTACCTGTCAAGTGTTTAAAACGTCATGTGTGACGTCTTCACCCATCGCTAGTTTTTTAGGCAACAGGTCTTTGCAAGCTGGTACCTCTAGGCCCTTGCCTTGCTATAAAAAGAAAAGCAAAACTGCTAGGAATGTGTATGCTATGCCCGATTCCTACTGCGAACTGAAAATGGCCCACATAATGCTTCAAATGTATAGACTTCCAAACTTGTTGCACTGGAAGACTCCAAGATTCAGGGTACATGGGGCTATAATTGGGGTTGGGCCAGTGTAGGTTTGCTGAAAGAGTACAGCACCACCTCAACAAGTCTGACAGCCAATCTGTTGATACTAGGAAATGTGCACACTTCACAGTCTGAACCAGCAACCACTGCACACCAACCAGCCAATGCATACAAGCTACAAAAAATGGCCAACCTACAGCATACATTAGTAAAGAATTAACATGTACTATCAAAAGAAAGTCAACTTTAAAAACAAAGCGGATGAAGAGTCCGTCCCTCAATTTCACAGGTAAAGTAAAGCGGCTGCAGCAGACACAAGCAATGGGCTTTAGCTGATTGGGACATGGTGCACGCAAGGGGCCTACAGCAGCCAGGTGCAGCTTCGAGCAGGGGGACTTGGCTGGAGCTGTAAGAAACGGGTCCAAGGGAGGTAAAAAGCTGGGTGGTACTGGGCAGCAGGAGGGGGCAGGCACTTGGCATGCAGATTCAGAAAGTAGGGTGGCTGATTGGAGCATCCAATGCAGAAGACAAGGGGGCTGGGTCAACAACAGGCCTGTGGTGCTACATGCAGGAAGCAAACTCTATTCAGCACTAGGGGCACGGATGAAGGTGGCAGCCTGCTGGACAACGACAGGCACAAGTGATGGGACAGCGACGGGAAAATGGCCCAGAATGGCGACATGCAATGGGTCTGGAGCCACAGTGGAGCTTAAGCTACAGGGTCATGAGGCTGCTGCAGGACAAGCAAAGGGCAGCCGAGGTGGGGGGAGGCGGGGAGGGGTAGAGATAGGGCTGCAGCAGACGGGGAGCAGTGACGGATGCAACAGTCAGAGAGCCAGTAAATGCATCAATAGGAAACATAATAGATCCCGCTACCAAATGTGGCATAAGCACGAGTAAGGGAAAGGGCACTGGGCTGCAGGTGCATGCTTATCTGAGCCTGTCCGTGCTGCAGGGATACATACCATTCTCACTAAGCTGAACACTAGCATGTGTGCCCTTGTCCCCGAAACTCTCTTAAAAGTGAAACAAAGAGCCCTGACGCAGATTCACAATACCATTTATCTGTGCCCGGCGCCCAGCACTAACTCGGCTTCCCACCTTTTTAAACGGCAGAACATATCCTGCCAACTCTGTCCAGACCAGGCAACTCACCAAGCTTGCACTGCCCGGGCTCTCTGTCCGCGGCACTGGAGAAAGCCTCGCACTTTGTTTCTGGTTTGTCAATCCTCTGAAACCGTGAAAAAAAAACGGGGAAGCAAAGCGGCGCTGCCGGTCCAAGAAGTGAAAATCCGAAGTCAGAAGCACCTTCCAGGGAGCCCTGAGAGCAGAGCATGCCGCGCCACCAGTCCCTCACTGGCTGCATGGAAGACTAAGTCAGCTGTCCAAGCCACGCCCACTGCCATCCTATTGGGTAAAGGAAGCTCTTTCCTATAGGTTGAAGTAAAAACGTGGTCTCACTTGCACACGGTCTGGAATTTGTATGCTGCAGAGCTATGCCAAAACTTCAACCGACTTTCTCTACAATCACAACAAAGGAAACGTGTTTCTATTGGTTGATGTGAACCAATTTCCTATTGGTTGAAGAAACACATGGCTTTATTGGTTAAATGATCACGTAACGTTTCCTCACATTATATGGAACTGCAATAACGTAGGCGTCCCGCAAGCATCTGCTCTTGGGCTGGCGGGATATATTGTATAGTTTAGCCGTTGATCATTACAGTTTCGTATGCAGAGGGAAACAAAGAGAGACTCAGCTCATGGGGTCTTCACGATTGTTTGCATACGTTGAAGTACTGGCTGCTTAGCCGAATCATGTCTTATTAAAACAGACAGAGCAATGCTTTAACAAGCACCTACGAGGACACAGGGGGCGGGAGAGGACACGGACGGCGGGAGGGGGCGGGAGAGGACACGGACGGCGGGAGGGGGCGGGAGAGGACACGGACGGAAACGTGCACAGGACAGCGGGGGGGGGCGGAAAGGCACACGGAGGGGGCGGGAATGGACAGACTTGCAGTGAAAGGGGAGGGAACGGGAAAAAACGTAACTCCGCCCTGGGAAAAAATCTCGGGAACGCCCCCGAATCTGGTCCGGCCTTGACGGACAGATCCGGCACTCAATGGCTAGCCTCCATTTATGGAGCTAGCCAATGAGAGCCGGGGGACGTTCCCGAAGTGCTTATTGTCAACATAGGATTTCACCTGCGCTGAAAAGCTGCGCAGAGCGCAGCCTTCGGCAGGCGAAACCCAAAAACTTGGAGGACCTGAGAGGAACATAATGGACTTGGATAACTGAGGGCAGCAAGTTAAGGAGAACAGGTAGCAATGTATCATAGAGCCACTAGCAAAGTGATAACTCATTACAAGAACTCAAAAACGACCCTATAATGAACATTATGTAGATGAAACCGATTATAAGCATGTTGGTGTATTATCATGCCATTTTGCCTGCCTTAGTCATGTTTTTGGTCATGACTGTATTATGTACATCTTTCAGATTCCATATTTCCTTTTCCAGTGTTGTCACATAAAGTAACCAATTGTTTAATGAGCAGAAAAAAAATAAAGACTCAATGCGATATATATATTTAAATATTCTCTTAATCCTATAGTCTATAAAATCCTTAATCAAGGCTCATTTAACTTTGCTTGTGTAACCCCATTCACATCCCAAGAATGTATCTGAAATTTGGTAAACTTCCTTCAAATAATTACCCAAAAATGAAGTTTGAAACCCCCCTATATCCGCTGAAAAAGGCAATGAGTTACATTTCTGCCTCAAATTAAGGAACTTTTTGATATTCACCACTTATGGTTATCAACACCAAAACACGCGTAACTCGTGCTATCCGCCATGTTGCTCTCTTGACAGCTCTTTTCTTTGTCTTTGTTCTGTTGGCAAACTGGTATTTTGAGCATGGCGTTGTTGTGAGTTAGGGTGTGTGTTACTGACCATAATTAGCGCATTTCAGCAGTCTTCTGCATTTGATCCAGACCCACAACTGTTTTTAGAATAAACACATGCGTAGAAATAAAGATAAATAATTTCAAACTGTGTATTTTGGTATGAGATAGTGGTGTGCAAAAGAGGTACAGGCCTTAGAGCATCACCATTTTAAATGTCTATGCTTTGTAAAATGCCAAGCGGCTGAAACACAGGAAAGGGATCCTGTGTGCAGCAGGAGCGTTTCTACTGTTGTCAGACAGATGTACCCTGGCACTGAACAATATTACTACAACATTGATTTTGTTAAATTGAAACACAAGATCTATGTATTCTACTGTTGCACAGGACCATGAACATGCTGCACTTCATCTGGAACTTAAAGCTCTGGCAAGCAGCGTCCCTCCCCTTCACCAAAGACAGAAGCCCAGGTGGAGGCAAGACCAGACTGGGAACCCAAAGCAGCCCTGGCAATATTGTAGGACCAGCCCCACAAGCGGGGGAGATATAGGGAGCGATGTAAGTGTGAAGCACTGCTGCTTTTGGTCTTGCGGCCGATATTACAGCAGCGCTGCAAAACCGGCATCCAGAAACAAAACAAAAGCCCCCCACTGCTGCAAAACCGGCCCCCACCCTGGCAGCCTATCGGGGAAACGTCCAATGCCCGCTATGGCCCGTCCGACCCTAGGTGGAGGAATTCTTGCAACAAGGAATGCAAAGTATGTAGCTCATGTGTGGCGGTTATTGTCTTTAAAATGTCAAAATTGGAAAGCTGTGAGCACCTAAAATGCCACATGCCCAAAACGTGTTTTGTACATTACTTTTTAGCCGCTGCAATTCATCTTCATGGCCCACCCATGCTTTCTCCTGACCCTCCTAGATCAAAAATCCTGAACACATTTTCTCCAGTGACCTACAGTTTCTTTAATCACTATTGGGTGCTCGCACTGCCGCTGCGGGCGCCCCCTAAGTCCTGCTAATAATACTACACACCTTTCAGAGCAATATGACTAGACGCACAGCTTGGGGTTAAAAGGTTGCAACGATTTTTATCAACACCTTGTTTCACGGGGCCTTAGAAAATCTGACACCAATCAATATTAACATTAATTACATAATTACCGCGCGGAGGGCGCGCGCCAATAGCCACCATCAAATGGGATGGATTCGTTAGAGGAAAGAGAGCCCCCGTAATCACCTGCCTCCGGAGAGGGTTGTCGGCCTTATATTAATGCGCATTGAAGCCCCGCTCCCTCATGTCATAGCAGTGGTGCACATCCTCCCTTCTTCAAGCCTCAAGTAGGGCTTAATTTGTAAAAGAATGAGAGTCGGTGCCCATAGCTGTGCTCAGAAGGCTGCGGCCGGTGCAATTAAAAGTCGGTGCGCCGAATACCAGGGCTGCGTACTCTGAAATCCGCCCCATGCCGCAATAATCCACTAACAGACCCTCTCCGCCCCTTTATCTTACTCTTGCAGGTTCCTGATTTTTCCATTTGTGAAGTTTGTTCCGCTTTCTCTTCCATCTTTATGTTTTGTGTGTTTTTCGTCATCAGGCTTTGACCCAAAGCAAAGAGCAGGTGAACGCAACACTGGAAAATATTTTCATACCAGAGCCTTATTGGACTGAGAACGTGTAGCGAGTGAGATCGATTCTCACGAGGATTATTGAACGGAAAAGGATCTGTGTGTCCCTTCTGATGTTTGACAGACTAGGTCCCTCTGTCCATCCTGCCGTAAAAGAAAATCCCTGGTCCTGAACCTGCCAGGGATGTTCCCTGTGTCTCATGGCCAGTCCAACCCTGGTCTCAAGAAGGATGAAGAGAAAGATGGGAACACAGTGACACAGGGAGAAAGAGAGATGAAAAAAACCTGCAAGAGTGAGATAGCTTTAGGGTGGTGGAAAAATGAAGCATGAGGTGGAATCAACATGAGGCAGCCATGTGTTTTGGCTACACTGGCATTGAGCAGCACCGAACAAAAACTTCAGGCTCCTGCTCTTACTGTTCATACAAATTAAGCACTCAGTGAGGATTAGGTTCCACCATACACCTATTATCCTTGGAAACCCCTGGATAGCAGGCTTCCCTTCGCATATATTGTGCAGGGAAAATTGCTGGCGTTTTTTTAAAATGGCGATGAATTGATTTGCACTTTGTACACAGTGGAAGAAGGCGTGCAACGCCGAAACGCGTCCTTTGTTTGATTTAACTGATGCACGAATAAACCATCTGTTGGAAAAGTACCCTTGCAAGTGCGGCCCGTTCTTTACCCGTCATTGGGGATCGAAGCTGGAGCTGAATATATATATATATATTTATTTTTTTTGTCTGGGGTGAGGGGGTTTGCAATAAAACATCTTTAAATATCAGATTGCCTGTGTGCTTGCCGTTTTTCTGACGACACAAAGTTGGAGCGTGTTGCTGAATATATATATATATATATATATATATATATATATTATATCTCTGCTTGAGCCCAGGACCTCCCGCGCTCCAGCCAAAAGAAGCCGCAACTCCAGTCCAAGTTTTTTAAAGAAACTGATAGATTTATTGGTTAAATCAATACAGCATACTTCACAGCGTAAAACCAACGCGTTTCGTGAGCTCCCTACTCACTTGATCACGGTTGTTACAAACACTGTTTGCTGAGAACAATTTAAAATGGGAGACCCTCCTACCATCGGTCACATGATTCCAGCCTTAGGTTTTCTTTCACACTATGGCCTTCTGGGACTTGTAGTATTTACATTAAAAAAGTTGTTTCGTGTTATTTTCACAAAAGAACAAATTGTGCATCACTTTTTTCACTATTGGTTGTCAATTCTAAAACACTAATTTTATGACATTTACCAACAAGATTTCTCATGTACTGGAAAAACTTAAATGTAATTTAAGGCAATTGAAATTAGAAACAATTTTTCAAAAACTTCTAAAGGCCCTCTGGTGGGCTGACTTAAATATGTAATATCTTTAAGACTCACATATGGTTAATTATTCCTTGCAATTGGAAAGATAGTTGGTGTCTCCAGTACTTTGTAATAAAGAATTATTATTTCAACATATAATTTCTCATGGTATTCAAACAATCACTTATTTTTTTGGGTCTAAATACATTTGACCTGTTTGAGGCCCTCAAGTGGGCTGATTTATGTGAGAGTTTTTGTTAGTAACACAAAATTAGGTACATTAAGAATTTGGCCCAGAATTCGGTTTACATGTATATTATGCCGTGGTTACAAGGAGGGGAAAAATCCATTATGGAGCATGTCAAGAGAGGCTTTCATTATTCTTAAATATGTACATAAAGTTCTTCGGACTGGTTCAGACCATACGGGGTCATCGTTCGAAAGTTCAAGATGTGGCGTGATTCTTTTTGGCGTAGCAATTTTTCTCGATGTCCACCCCTTTCCGTTGGGGCCAATGTTTCCAATCCCAGAAATTTTAGAAGTCGCCAATTGCCATTGTGATTTGTCTCCATATGTTTGGCCACAGCATTGCCTCTGTCCTTGTTGGTTGTGGCTCTAGTATGTTCCAAGATGCGCTTCTTTAGCTCACAAATTGTACTTCCTATATAGCGCAGCTTACACGGACATTCAATCAGGTAGACTGTATACTGGGTTTTACAAGTGATTAGTTCTTTAATTTTCCAAATTTTTCCATTAGTCATCTCAATTTGTTTCGTTGGTTTTGCTATCTCACAAACTTTACAGTTATAGCATTTGTTGAATCCAACAGTTTTGAGCCAAATTGTTTTTTCCGGTTTCATAAAGTGACTATGAATCAGTTGGTCCTTCAGATTTTTTGTTCTGCGGTATGTAACCACTGGGTGGTCTCCCATTTTCTGACCAATTGTTGGATCTAATTTCAACAACTTCCAGTTTTTTCTGAGAATCTGGACAACTTCTTTTGCTTCTTTGCTATAATCCAGTATCAGTCTTATAGGTTCTTCTGTTTCTTTTGCTTTGATTTGTGGTTTCAAACATTCTGTTCTTGGTTTTTCGTTAGCTCTTTCCCAACATTTTTTTGTCAGATTCTTTCCATATTTCCTCTTTCGGAATCTCTCCATTGTGATTGCACTGTGCTTCTCCCATTCTGTTTTTTCGCTACAGATGCGTTTCACACGGAGAAATTCACCATATGGTATGCTTGATATTAAAGCAGGCTGATGGAAGCTGGTGGCTTCCAATGTTGAGTTTGTGGCTGTTTTCTTCCTGTGTAAGGTAGTCTCTAGTTTGTTATTTTGGATATATACTTCTGTATCCAGGAAGGATATCGATTGCCTGCTTTTTGTGTATGTGAATTTTAAACCTCTTGTGCTGTTGTTCAGAAGCTCAAAGTATTCTTCAAATTCACTCTCACTTCCCCCCCACACTATAAACAGATCGTCAATAAATCTCTTCCATTGTACGATGTGTTGGGTGTGTTTCACATTTTGCTGATTCCAGGCTATCTCCTCCTCCCACCAACCCATTGCTATGCAGGCATAGCTTGGGCTGAATGAGAAACCCATCGCCGCGCCATTTCGCTGACGATAGAGTTGTTCTCCAAAGAAGAAGATGTTGTTTGAGAGTAACAATTTGATCATATCATACAACATGTCGTTATGTTCCTTATAATGTATGTTTCGTTTTTCCAGAAAATATTTGCAAGCCATCAATCCTAAGTTGTTGTCAATATTTGTGTATAATCCGATGACATCCATGGATATTAGCCAATAATTATCCCGCCAAACCAACTCAGATATGGTACACAAGAAGTCTGTCGTGTCTTTCAGGTAAGATTTTAAGTTTTCCACATAAGGTCTTAAAAAGAAATCAACAAAATTCCCCATTGGTTCCATCAATGAACCATTTGCAGACACAATCGGTCTCCCTGGTGGTTTCGTGGGGTTTTTGTGGACTTTAGGCAGAAAGTACATAGTTGCCATCCGTGGAAAGTCAACTGTTAGATATTTTCTTTCTTCATAATCAATTAGATTACTGTTTTCCCATGTCAATAGTTTTTGATCTAACTCTCTCTTTAGTTGATCTGTTGGATTCTTCCTTAGTTGTTCATAATACTCCGGGTTTGACAGTTGATTTAATGCTTCCTCCGTGTATAAATCTTTATCCCAGATTACGACATTTCCACCCTTATCTGCCATTTTTATTTCCACATGTTTGTCATTGATGAGGGTTGTCAGTGCCAATCGTTCTTCTGGAGTCAGGTTGTCTTTGAATTGCATTTTCGGCATATTATATAGTTCCTGTATGACCGTCTCCTGGAAGATGTCAATTTTATTACCCGGGGAGAGTTGCGGGTAGAATTTTGACTTAGCCTTCATTTTGCTTGTCCCCGCTCCCATTTGTGGTATTGCTGTTGCCAAATTTATTTCATTTTCCTCTTCAGCATTCAAATTCAGAAGGTTTAGATATCCATCAGCGTCTTTTACAGTTAGGTCTGAGAATGGTTTCATGAGGATTCTGTTGATTTGTGGTTTGTTTTGTCTCTCTAGAAAATGTTTAGCTAGTTTAATCTTTCGAATATATAGATACAAATCTATCCTAGTTTGTGCTAAATCCATTTTTCTTGTGGGACAGAAATTGATGCCCCTTTTAAGTAGAGTCGTTTCCGCTGGTGTCATTACCCTTTTGGATAAGTTGACCACTTGCAGTTCTTCCATTATTTGACCCTCTTCTGTTTCATGCCCCTTGTTTCCGGGCCACTTTGTGGGTTTTGTACATTTTCTCCTCTTGCCTCTTCTGGTTTTTTTTGATATTGTTGTTGTGGTTGGCTTTTTTGTCTTGATTGCCAAAATCTGCCGCGGCCTCTTCCTCTTCCTTGCATTTGTCTGGGCGCCCCCTGCTCCTGTTCCCACTGCCGCTGTTGGAGTACGAGGCGCATATCCCCTAAAAAACGTTTCTGTTCTTCATCCAAATTAGAATCTTCATCTATCAATTCCGTTGATGTAATTGAAGATAGGCTAGAGGATGAGACGATTTTAGTTTGTAATGGTTTCTTGTAAAGATCAAATTTTCGGGCAAATGTGAAGATTCTCCCTTCTGCGTAATCATTGGCATCACGTACAAATTTATTGTGTTTTCTCAGTCTTACAGTTTCCTCATGTTTCTCTATTTGTTGTTCTAAATCTTCTTTAAATTTGGTCATTTCTTGGTTTAATTTTAATGCCTCCAATTCTTTTTCCACTTCCTTTAGTTGTTCCTTTATTTTCTCCAGGGCAATTTCAATATGCTTAACCAAAATCTTTATTAGGCCCAGTGATGAATTTAGAATATATGCCCCCCATTCCTGTAGCAGCTCGTTAGTTACATCCTGCTGGCTGGGCATCAACATTATTCTTAGGCCTCTTGGGACCCTTTCTGCTTCCAGATATTTACGTAATGCAATGGCCTCCCAGGATTTATTGATTTCTTTTCTGGTTAGCTTTTCCCAGGCTCTGATTTTACCTTTTACATCATCCTTCGGTGTATCACTCTGTTTGGCTTGAACCTTCTCCATGTTCCCCTTGTCGAACATACTAGTAACAAGTTCCTTTCTTTTAGCTTCTCTTTTCTCCATCTCTATAATGCTGTGAATTGCTGTTTTTATTTGATTACTGTGTTTGTTATTTCGTTCTGTTTCTTTTGAAGACTGCCGGCTTTTCTAAAACAATTAGGCTAGTTCTGATTTCCACATTGGATATAAATGTTGTTGGAAGAATGCGCGTGTTCCACAATGTGTCAAGCGCTCTTTCCAAATGTTTATAAGCGTTACAGAAACAAATGCCCTTTGTTAAGCCGTTGCGTAATCGCTAGAATGCTTTCAGGTTGTTTACCGCTAGGAAAAGTTCAGACTACACGTTTGTTTATCCGTTTATATGTAGAAGGAGAGAGGGGGATCCCTTCTTACCTCGGATGTATTCTCCGGGCAGCGTGGGTTCCCGTCCTCCACAGGCACTTCCCAAGTCTGTTTCCTTTTAGCTCTGAATTTCGATGCGATGAGCACCGCGAGAGGAATTCCAAATATATCCCAGATGGTTCCGTTCTCCTCTCACTTTAGGCGCTACTGGCAAGTGCGTTGCTTCGCGCGGTAGAACCAAACCGCAACATATTATATCTCTGCTTGAGCCCAGGACCTCCCGCGCTCCAGCCAAAAGAAGCCGCAACTCCAGTCCAAGTTTTTTAAAGAAACTGATAGATTTATTGGTTAAATCAATACAGCATACTTCACAGCGTAAAACCAACGCGTTTCGTGAGCTCCCTACTCACTTGATCACGGTTGTTACAAACACTGTTTGCTGAGAACAATTTAAAATGGGAGACCCTCCTACCATCGGTCACATGATTCCAGCCTTAGGTTTTCTTTCACACTATGGCCTTCTGGGACTTGTAGTATTTACATTAAAAAAGTTGTTTCGTGTTATTTTCACAAAAGAACAAATTGTGCATCACTTTTTTCACTATTGGTTGTCAATTCTAAAACACTAATTTTATGACATTTACCAACAAGATTTCTCATGTACTGGAAAAACTTAAATGTAATTTAAGGCAATTGAAATTAGAAACAATTTTTCAAAAACTTCTAAAGGCCCTCTGGTGGGCTGACTTAAATATGTAATATCTTTAAGACTCACATATGGTTAATTATTCCTTGCAATTGGAAAGATAGTTGGTGTCTCCAGTACTTTGTAATAAAGAATTATTATTTCAACATATAATTTCTCATGGTATTCAAACAATCACTTATTTTTTTGGGTCTAAATACATTTGACCTGTTTGAGGCCCTCAAGTGGGCTGATTTATGTGAGAGTTTTTGATAGTAACACAAAATTAGGTACATTAAGAATTTGGCCCAGAATTCGGTTTACATGTATATTATGCCGTGGTTACAAGGAGGGGAAAAATCCATTATGGAGCATGTCAAGAGAGGCTTTCATTATTCTTAAATATGTACATAAAGTTCTTCGGACTGGTTCAGACCATACGGGGTCATCGTTCGAAAGTTCAAGATGTGGCGTGATTCACCATACCCCGTATGGTCTGAACCAGTCCGAAGAACTTTATGTACATATTTAAGAATAATGAAAGCCTCTCTTGACATGCTCCATAATGGATTTTTCCCCTCCTTGTAACCACGGCATAATATACATGTAAACCGAATTCTGGGCCAAATTCTTAATGTACCTAATTTTGTGTTACTATCAAAAACTCTCACATAAATCAGCCCACTTGAGGGCCTCAAACAGGTCAAATGTATTTAGACCCAAAAAAATAAGTGATTGTTTGAATACCATGAGAAATTATATGTTGAAATAATAATTCTTTATTACAAAGTACTGGAGACACCAACTATCTTTCCAATTGCAAGGAATAATTAACCATATGTGAGTCTTAAAGATATTACATATTTAAGTCAGCCCACCAGAGGGCCTTTAGAAGTTTTTGAAAAATTGTTTCTAATTTCAATTGCCTTAAATTACATTTAAGTTTTTCCAGTACATGAGAAATCTTGTTGGTAAATGTCATAAAATTAGTGTTTTAGAATTGACAACCAATAGTGAAAAAAGTGATGCACAATTTGTTCTTTTGTGAAAATAACACGAAACAACTTTTTTAATGTAAATACTACAAGTCCCAGAAGGCCATAGTGTGAAAGAAAACCTAAGGCTGGAATCATGTGACCGATGGTAGGAGGGTCTCCCATTTTAAATTGTTCTCAGCAAACAGTGTTTGTAACAACCGTGATCAAGTGAGTAGGGAGCTCACGAAACGCGTTGGTTTTACGCTGTGAAGTATGCTGTATTGATTTAACCAATAAATCTATCAGTTTCTTTAAAAAACTTGGACTGGAGTTGCGGCTTCTTTTGGCTGGAGCGCGGGAGGTCCTGGGCTCAAGCAGAGATATAATATGTTGCGGTTTGGTTCTACCGCGCGAAGCAACGCACTTGCCAGTAGCGCCTAAAGTGAGAGGAGAACGGAACCATCTGGGATATATTTGGAATTCCTCTCGCGGTGCTCATCGCATCGAAATTCAGAGCTAAAAGGAAACAGACTTGGGAAGTGCCTGTGGAGGACGGGAACCCACGCTGCCCGGAGAATACATCCGAGGTAAGAAGGGATCCCCCTCTCTCCTTCTACATATAAACGGATAAACAAACGTGTAGTCTGAACTTTTCCTAGCGGTAAACAACCTGAAAGCATTCTAGCGATTACGCAACGGCTTAACAAAGGGCATTTGTTTCTGTAACGCTTATAAACATTTGGAAAGAGCGCTTGACACATTGTGGAACACGCGCATTCTTCCAACAACATTTATATCCAATGTGGAAATCAGAACTAGCCTAATTGTTTTAGAAAAGCCGGCAGTCTTCAAAAGAAACAGAACGAAATAACAAACACAGTAATCAAATAAAAACAGCAATTCACAGCATTATAGAGATGGAGAAAAGAGAGGCTAAAAGAAAGGAACTTGTTACTAGTATGTTCGACAAGGGGAACATGGAGAAGGTTCAAGCCAAACAGAGTGATACACCGAAGGATGATGTAAAAGGTAAAATCAGAGCCTGGGAAAAGCTAACCAGAAAAGAAATCAATAAATCCTGGGAGGCCATTGCATTACGTAAATATCTGGAAGCAGAAAGGGTCCCAAGAGGCCTAAGAATAATGTTGATGCCCAGCCAGCAGGATGTAACTAACGAGCTGCTACAGGAATGGGGGGCATATATTCTAAATTCATCACTGGGCCTAATAAAGATTTTGGTTAAGCATATTGAAATTGCCCTGGAGAAAATAAAGGAACAACTAAAGGAAGTGGAAAAAGAATTGGAGGCATTAAAATTAAACCAAGAAATGACCAAATTTAAAGAAGATTTAGAACAACAAATAGAGAAACATGAGGAAACTGTAAGACTGAGAAAACACAATAAATTTGTACGTGATGCCAATGATTACGCAGAAGGGAGAATCTTCACATTTGCCCGAAAATTTGATCTTTACAAGAAACCATTA
Source organism: Lissotriton helveticus (assembly GCF_964261635.1). Lineage (NCBI taxonomy): Eukaryota > Metazoa > Chordata > Amphibia > Caudata > Salamandridae > Lissotriton > Lissotriton helveticus. Next base: position 1,773,449,787 of record NC_136057.1, read on the forward strand.
CAAACTAAAATCGTCTCATCCTCTAGCCTATCTTCAATTACATCAACGGAATTGATAGATGAAGATTCTAATTTGGATGAAGAACAGAAACGTTTTTTAGGGGATATGCGCCTCGTACTCCAACAGCGGCAGTGGGAACAGGAGCAGGGGGCGCCCAGACAAATGCAAGGAAGAGGAAGAGGCCGCGGCAGATTTTGGCAATCAAGACAAAAAAGCCAACCACAACAACAATATCAAAAAAAACCAGAAGAGGCAAGAGGAGAAAATGTACAAAACCCACAAAGTGGCCCGGAAACAAGGGGCATGAAACAGAAGAGGGGCAAATAATGGAAGAACTGCAAGTGGTCAACTTATCCAAAAGGGTAATGACACCAGCGGAAACGACTCTACTTAAAAGGGGCATCAATTTCTGTCCCACAAGAAAAATGGATTTAGCACAAACTAGGATAGATTTGTATCTATATATTCGAAAGATTAAACTAGCTAAACATTTTCTAGAGAGACAAAACAAACCACAAATCAACAGAATCCTCATGAAACCATTCTCAGACCTAACTGTAAAAGACGCTGATGGATATCTAAACCTTCTGAATTTGAATGCTGAAGAGGAAAATGAAATAAATTTGGCAACAGCAATACCACAAATGGGAGCGGGGACAAGCAAAATGAAGGCTAAGTCAAAATTCTACCCGCAACTCTCCCCGGGTAATAAAATTGACATCTTCCAGGAGACGGTCATACAGGAACTATATAATATGCCGAAAATGCAATTCAAAGACAACCTGACTCCAGAAGAACGATTGGCACTGACAACCCTCATCAATGACAAACATGTGGAAATAAAAATGGCAGATAAGGGTGGAAATGTCGTAATCTGGGATAAAGATTTATACACGGAGGAAGCATTAAATCAACTGTCAAACCCGGAGTATTATGAACAACTAAGGAAGAATCCAACAGATCAACTAAAGAGAGAGTTAGATCAAAAACTATTGACATGGGAAAACAGTAATCTAATTGATTATGAAGAAAGAAAATATCTAACAGTTGACTTTCCACGGATGGCAACTATGTACTTTCTGCCTAAAGTCCACAAAAACCCCACGAAACCACCAGGGAGACCGATTGTGTCTGCAAATGGTTCATTGATGGAACCAATGGGGAATTTTGTTGATTTCTTTTTAAGACCTTATGTGGAAAACTTAAAATCTTACCTGAAAGACACGACAGACTTCTTGTGTACCATATCTGAGTTGGTTTGGCGGGATAATTATTGGCTAATATCCATGGATGTCATCGGATTATACACAAATATTGACAACAACTTAGGATTGATGGCTTGCAAATATTTTCTGGAAAAACGAAACATACATTATAAGGAACATAACGACATGTTGTATGATATGATCAAATTGTTACTCTCAAACAACATCTTCTTCTTTGGAGAACAACTCTATCGTCAACGAAATGGCGCGGCGATGGGTTTCTCATTCAGCCCAAGCTATGCCTGCATAGCAATGGGTTGGTGGGAGGAGGAGATAGCCTGGAATCAGCAAAATGTGAAACACACCCAACACATCGTACAATGGAAGAGATTTATTGACGATCTGTTTATAGTGTGGGGGGGAAGTGAGAGTGAATTTGAAGAATACTTTGAGCTTCTGAACAACAGCACAAGAGGTTTAAAATTCACATACACAAAAAGCAGGCAATCGATATCCTTCCTGGATACAGAAGTATATATCCAAAATAACAAACTAGAGACTACCTTACACAGGAAGAAAACAGCCACAAACTCAACATTGGAAGCCACCAGCTTCCATCAGCCTGCTTTAATATCAAGCATACCATATGGTGAATTTCTCCGTGTGAAACGCATCTGTAGCGAAAAAACAGAATGGGAGAAGCACAGTGCAATCACAATGGAGAGATTCCGAAAGAGGAAATATGGAAAGAATCTGACAAAAAAATGTTGGGAAAGAGCTAACGAAAAACCAAGAACAGAATGTTTGAAACCACAAATCAAAGCAAAAGAAACAGAAGAACCTATAAGACTGATACTGGATTATAGCAAAGAAGCAAAAGAAGTTGTCCAGATTCTCAGAAAAAACTGGAAGTTGTTGAAATTAGATCCAACAATTGGTCAGAAAATGGGAGACCACCCAGTGGTTACATACCGCAGAACAAAAAATCTGAAGGACCAACTGATTCATAGTCACTTTATGAAACCGGAAAAAACAATTTGGCTCAAAACTGTTGGATTCAACAAATGCTATAACTGTAAAGTTTGTGAGATAGCAAAACCAACGAAACAAATTGAGATGACTAATGGAAAAATTTGGAAAATTAAAGAACTAATCACTTGTAAAACCCAGTATACAGTCTACCTGATTGAATGTCCGTGTAAGCTGCGCTATATAGGAAGTACAATTTGTGAGCTAAAGAAGCGCATCTTGGAACATACTAGAGCCACAACCAACAAGGACAGAGGCAATGCTGTGGCCAAACATATGGAGACAAATCACAATGGCAATTGGCGACTTCTAAAATTTCTGGGATTGGAAACATTGGCCCCAACGGAAAGGGGTGGACATCGAGAAAAATTGCTACGCCAAAAAGAATCACGCCACATCTTGAACTTTCGAACGATGACCCCGTATGGTCTGAACCAGTCCGAAGAACTTTATGTACATATTTAAGAATAATGAAAGCCTCTCTTGACATGCTCCATAATGGATTTTTCCCCTCCTTGTAACCACGGCATAATATACATGTAAACCGAATTCTGGGCCAAATTCTTAATGTACCTAATTTTGTGTTACTATCAAAAACTCTCACATAAATCAGCCCACTTGAGGGCCTCAAACAGGTCAAATGTATTTAGACCCAAAAAAATAAGTGATTGTTTGAATACCATGAGAAATTATATGTTGAAATAATAATTCTTTATTACAAAGTACTGGAGACACCAACTATCTTTCCAATTGCAAGGAATAATTAACCATATGTGAGTCTTAAAGATATTACATATTTAAGTCAGCCCACCAGAGGGCCTTTAGAAGTTTTTGAAAAATTGTTTCTAATTTCAATTGCCTTAAATTACATTTAAGTTTTTCCAGTACATGAGAAATCTTGTTGGTAAATGTCATAAAATTAGTGTTTTAGAATTGACAACCAATAGTGAAAAAAGTGATGCACAATTTGTTCTTTTGTGAAAATAACACGAAACAACTTTTTTAATGTAAATACTACAAGTCCCAGAAGGCCATAGTGTGAAAGAAAACCTAAGGCTGGAATCATGTGACCGATGGTAGGAGGGTCTCCCATTTTAAATTGTTCTCAGCAAACAGTGTTTGTAACAACCGTGATCAAGTGAGTAGGGAGCTCACGAAACGCGTTGGTTTTACGCTGTGAAGTATGCTGTATTGATTTAACCAATAAATCTATCAGTTTCTTTAAAAAACTTGGACTGGAGTTGCGGCTTCTTTTGGCTGGAGCGCGGGAGGTCCTGGGCTCAAGCAGAGATATAATATGTTGCGGTTTGGTTCTACCGCGCGAAGCAACGCACTTGCCAGTAGCGCCTAAAGTGAGAGGAGAACGGAACCATCTGGGATATATATATATATATATATATATATATATATATATATATATCTATGTACCGCACACGAGGGGGTCAACTAGCAGCACTGTTGGTTATGCAGAAATATGTCAAATATAAAGTAAATCAATATATGAGTGTATTACAATCATTAAAAAATACCTCCACTCTGTCAAGAGCAATCCTTTCTTCCATCTTCTAAAAATGTCCAAATATTCAATATATTGATGGCGATCATCTGTCTGCTACCTCAGGCCACAGAGAGTAATCAAAGGCTGCACAGAATCAGTGAGGCATGATGACTCAAAGACCTGGTAGGCCAATGCCACTGCAGCACTTCAGATACCATTATGAGAACAGTAGTTGATTTTAAAAGTGTGTTAAACCTGAACGATATATTAATAATCACAACAATAATCAACATTGAATGTTTTTTCAAGTTTGATCAAAAGCCGTAGTAGGGAATGGAAATGTAAGAAAAAAAAGAAACCAATAAAAACAACATGCACCGCATCAGTGTTCGTGAGCATTAGAAAGAACCTCGCTCTCTTCGAGGGAGTAGTTGTTATCCAGTCATGATGGGTAGAAAGTGTCTTTTTCGACAGACTGGGTGCTGTGAAGTTGAAATTGAGGATCACAACAAAATGTGTCCTTGGTAGAGCCACTGTACTAGGCCATTGGATGAACACCACCACTAAAAAAACTCCACTTTCGAGAAGGGTTGTCCGGCATTGGTCCATAAGGGTCGGATCCATGCCAGAATTTCAGGATATTCGACAGGTCCACCGTGATATATTGTAGAACAAGTATTAGAAAAGCCAGTGGAATTAGTCTATGCAAAATCTATGGGTTTGTCAATTTTTTTTAACGTTACATAGCACTGCGAGCTGCTGATTGGATGTGTAAAGTGTATGTGTTCGAAGATCACTGTAAGCATGTTGTGTGTGTGAGCGATTGTGTTGTGAGTTTTGCAGTGTGAGTTGGTATATTCTGGATAAGATTGTGCATGTGACATAGTGTGTGGAAGAGAGCAAGATTGCTGGAAGTCTCACTGTGATTATGTGTGTTTGGAAGTGCATGCCAGTGGGTGCAAATGTATGAACATTTGTACCTGAGTGACAGTGTTTGAGTCTTTCAGTGAGTGCACGGCCCAGCATGGAAAGGATTCACATTTCTCTCGAAGGGAAAGCTGTCTCGGTTTGTACACAATTTCCCTGTCTTATAGGGTTGCTGGGCTTGCCATGTCTTTTCCCATATCATGAGTTGAATCCTCATCCAATTCCCTTTCGTTTTGCTTAAAGCCTTATCCATGCTTGGATTATGAGTCATTACAGTGTTGAATGTAAAACTGCAAATCCCAGTGCAAATCTCAGAATGCAACTTGTGCTTCGCACAGAGGTTCTGACTGGATGAAGGTGTCATACATGACACAGGATCACTTAGTAGATGCCTGTGCTGCATGCTTTCAAAAAGGGGGAGGGGCTACCGCGCTCACACGTTGCATCTCTCCCAAATTCCCTCTTCTCTGCATGGGAAACCGACAGTGCAGGACCACTGGGACCGCTGTCCCTCCTGCCACACGAGCCAAGCACTTGGAGAGAGGGGACACAGCACAAACCACTGACACCGGCTTTGTGTGAAAATGCCGCTTTATTGATACAGGTGCACATCACATATAACCCCTGGGCCTTTCGCCTTACAAAACTAAATCCTCACTATATAGATATGTTCATCTATGTCAAACTATTCCCATCCTGTAGATGTCCCTTCTCCCCACAAAACTTAAACCTGCAAGTCTGTACCTTTTCCTAGACTGATCTTCAGCAATAAGGCCTTTAACTTCCCATACAGTTTTACTGTAACTATTAACCTCTAACTAACTTAACTTCCTAATGAATCATAAACTTCCTGCCTCATCCAGGCATGAGCCTATCCACCCTTTCCCCGGCTCACTGCTGTCAACAACAATAACATTTGCAAAACATCATGCCAACTTCTCGTCCAACCACCTCTGCACCAGCTTCAAAGCAACAACTACATACATGTTTCCCCAGCCCCGCATACCTGTTCCCTTTTTACCAGCCAAAGGTTTTCAAGCCTTCAGAATAACACCCCAAGAAACCTTCTTATAAAAGGAGTGGGTGGGTGAGACAAAAAAGCACTCCTGGCAATACCACAAAAATGGTGGCTGGTAAACTTAATGGCCAGTTATATGGGACTACAAAGTAGCAAAAAAAACAGTTGCCCTCTTTGGACTGCACCAACTTCCCTAATCTTTTGACGAGGCAAACTTCTCTTCTCACCAGTTGCCCCCCACAAACTCCTTGGGCGAGAGGGGGCTCACCACAAACCACTGACACCAACTTTGTGCGAAAAAGGATGCTTTATTGTAAAAGGTGCTCATCACAGATAACCTCAGGCCTTTCCCCTTCCGAATTAAAACCACACGATAAAGATATGTTCACCTATGTTAAACTACTTCTCACTGCTCAATGTCCCTCCCACCCACAAAACCTAAATCTGCAAGTCTGTACCTCATCTTAAGCTGATATTCAGCAATTGAGACCTTTAACCTCCCATACAGTTTTACTGCAACTATTAACCTCTAACTAACTAAACTTCCTATTGAACCTTAAACTTCCTGCCTCGTCCAGGCATGAGCCTGTCCATCCATTCCGTTTCAGCCTGGCTCGCCACTGTCAACAACAATAAAATTCAGTTAAAAACATGTCAACTTCTCAGCCAACCGACACTCAGAAAAAGACCCTAATTAGGCTTTTTCTGCACCCCTCCCCCTTCGCCACTTAAAGACTCATGTTCAACGTGGAAGTCAACGCCTCTCTAAACTGCAACAAGTATAACTCCATAACCATCCGAGACAAGTGAACTCCATCACAGCAAAATAAAAACATAGTCGTAAAGCAGGTCCACATTCTCAATCATACCAATGCCAAAACCATTACAAATAGCCTAATTTCCGTGTTAATTTTGGTCCTGGCTTATCTATTGTGGCTGGCTTGATGTCCCCCACCAAGCTCGCAGGGGAATGAACTTCGTCCCAACAACCTAAACAACCGGACCACTGGCACTTTATCTCCTTTAAGTCCTCCTTCATTGCCCTATCAGTGATAACCCCTTCTCCACTATGGAGTCGTTCTCACCAACATATTACACCAGTACATCTGGATATCCCCCCCCTACCAAAAGTTTGTTAAGGCAGGGCAACAATTCTTTCCACCACATCCCTCCCCAGCTGTGCCAACACACTCTGAACAGGTAGGAATCCAGCCCCCAAGTTCACCCCACTCCGCTGGCATGCTTGCCTCTCAGTCCATTTTATGCATGGGTGCCCCACAATCCAATTAGATAAACCAGCAGCATCCAGGCCAGAAACCGAGCCTGAAACATAGGAAAACCAAGTGAGAATATGGAAATGGCTCAACAATACCTATCCCCTCCCTGAACGTACTGTTGGAAGCATTCTGAAGACCTCCTACCCAGCCCCATGATATTCTCCTGACTCCAACCCCACCAACCTGTTTCTGTGACTATTCCTATCTTGAAGGAATGTGTTCCATAGCCCCTTGCCTCAACTTCTATATGAGTGATTGCCTTGCGCAGTACTGCTAGAAGCCAGAAAGCTGACACTGCTTTCCAATCTTGGTGCGTGAAAACTGGCCCAAAGGCGGCAGAGGTGCTGACCCCATGTGATATACACCATGTCGCCAGGCAGAACCTTTCAACGGAATACTCCCGGAGCAAAACCGACCTACCCTTTTCCCGCTGCTGTGTTTTTGCCTTTTATAACAAAGCTTCCAGCCCTGCCATGGACCACCTCTTTCCTCCCAGAGCAAACCCCTACGGCCCTTACCATCTAACGATGCTGACACGAGAAAAGCCCTAAAGAACATCCATGTCATTCACATGGACAACAACCCCATATCATCATAACCATTGCAAATTACTGTAGCCCGAAACAAGATATCGTAAGTCAGGCATCATGATACAAACTCTTCAGCCACTTCAACACCCGCGCATCTTTTGCTGACTACTAATTCACCATATGCCCATGTTATCAATTCTAAACATTACTTTCTTGCTTGGCAACACCTCCCCCACAGAGCTATTGCCACCACCAGGGGAAGGAACGCCAGAAAAGCAACCTGTTTCCAGCCCTGTGTCCATTCTTCCACTCATCACATCCTCTGCCAATACAGGGTGAAGCCATGATGCCCACTGGCATCTGATTAGACCTGAGCATCCCAATCTCCTTTCCCAAGTGCCCTCAGTAGCACTCCTTCAAATGCTTCCATGAAACAATGCAACATGAGTAAGTCCTCCTGCACCTCTGCTGTGTGCCTACATGGTGATGCAGCAACGGTAAACCATACATGGACAGACCCAGATGCCTACAGAAAGTCCTTCTTGCTCTCGCTACTCCACAGGCAAAGTTCAGCTGCCCTAGCAACACCTGTATCTCTTGGACCAATACTTTGGCCCTATCCAATCTTGAATCTGAGAGCAAATGCATTGTTATTTCCTTATGTGCAGGAAGGCATGCTTCGATATCCACAGAATTGATCTCAATACCTAAGAAAGACAGCCCCATACTAGATCCTACTGTCGATCTCAATATAAAAAAAAGACAGCACCATACAGGGTCCCACCGTGGAACTTCATACTTACAAAAGCCAGTACTGTACTGGGTTCCACTGTAGATCTCAATACCCATGAAAGCTTGCACCGTACCAGATCTCACTGTTGGTTTTGGTTCCTCAGGAATGCAGCACATGGGGACCCAAAGTAAATGTATTGTCTATTTCTTATCTACTGGGACGTGGGCCTCCATGGCCATTGAATCGATTTTGATTCCTAAGAAAGACTAGACTATACTGGGTCCTACTGTCTTCCCAGGTGCCAACGACACCAAATCCCCAATGAGCTCCTGAAAACTTACCAGCAGAGCTGGCAGTCCGTGGAATTGTGGTTACTCACAAAGAGAAATCATACACGTAATGTGTCACTCCCAAGTGAATCGTGTGCCAAGAGAAAAGCCACTGTACGCATGTACCAATACGCTCAAAGAAGGCCCAAGATATAGAACACACCATAAGTAGGGCATTTTCCGCATACCATTTCCCTTTAGACTTGATGCCCAACAGCTGAAAATCCTCCGGTTGTACCAGCAGCAATCGAAAAGCTGACTTGATGTCACTTTTTGCCCTTTGTGCTCCTATTCCCGCCTTCTCTACCAGGGAAAGCACCACCTCCACTAAGGAGTAAGTCACTGATACTTGATCTTCTGGAATAAAGTAATTCACCGAGGCCTCCTAAGGCACGATAAATACTGTATGCCTGAACTGCCCCGTTTCTTTCTTGGGGACAACACCAATTGGGCCAAGATCACTTTAGGCATTGGCCCCTCACCAAACGGCCCAGCCATCCTGCCCTCTTGGATTTCTTGTAGCAACTTATCCCTCACCACCTGTCTGTGCACACTCACTAATTCCAGATTGTTCACCCATCTACACACCCTTGGACCCTCGTACAGCAGTATCAATCCCCTGTAGAACCCTCCCCATAATAAACCACTTCCACTTTGTGATCCTATAGCCACAGCCAGACATCCAACCCTTCCAACTAAATTAGTGTGCAAGCCTTTGCCACCAGATCCATGTGTCCCGCCTATGACCCCAGAAATCTGGCGCTTGTCTGTGCTGCCGAGCCCCTGTGTTCTCTTGTGGTTGCTTTCACCATCCTGCATATGAGTCTTTGTATCCCTGACTTGTAACAATGGAAAAGGGCACGTCGTCCTAAGCATTTGGTATACTCCTGATGTAATTGCGGTATTCCCTCCTGCACGGCCTTTATTAAAGTCCCAACAGGCACCCATCTGACTATTTTGTCCTTGACTTGTGGTCCCCACCCCTTCCTGGGAGGGGCACCCATGAGAGGGCTGGTACACCCTCAGCAACCCACTTGCGGTAAAGCTAGACTTCCCAAATTTGGATGGCCCCATCATATGTTGCCATAAATCACAATTTATCTCACCCCCCACGGCGTCGAGATCCAGTGCCATGTGCGCCCGGAACTCATCATCATATCGGACCCACGCATAGCCCCCCAAATTTATCTGCACCTTCCTTATTACATCCATGCATGTAAACAGCACAGCACTCCTCTCTGGGTACTTTTCACAATAAACACTGGCATATATTAAGAAGGTTGCTGTCCAATTTTCTATGGTCAGGGGCACTTTAGGCCTCTTGGATAATTCGTACTCCTCTTCCCTTGACTCTCTTCTGCCCCAAATTCCCTGTGTAAACGTTTTAACATCTCTAAATATTCTCCCATATCTTTTCTTCGGTGTCCAGCATTAAGTGTGCGCTCAAAGACTTGGACACTCCCATTTAGAGCAGCTTTTTGACCTTGCTCTCTAGCCTATCTTTCCTACCTTCCACTTTCTCCTCCCCAGTGTCTCCACCGGCGCTCTGTTCTGAGACTTTACTCGTAAAATGTTTTGCCCTTTCTGAGGCTAGGTGTCACAGAGGAAGTGCCAGGAGTAGCAGTGAGCCAGCTTGAGGTCCCAGCTGCGATCCCTTACTACTCCCAAATGAAGTCCATGGCTAACATCCGACTTACTTTCCCCTTGCCCTGCTGAGTCACCTTTGGCCTCCTCTTTGTGTTTCTGTGTGACCACCTCGGTGTCTTTAACATAAGGGCCCCTCTTCAGCCTAGTTTCCCCTCTCTCCTGTGCCCCTCTCACGTCCACACCAATTAAAACCATCCATGGATTACTTCCATGGCCGCAAGGTCAGTGTCCCCTCCGGAGCCTGCCACCTCGCCAGTTGCCCCTTTTTTCCCAGCACTTTGGGTCCTCCGTACGTTTGCAGACCAGAACCTCACTCCCATAAAGTACTAGGCACATGATGATTAGCACCATCCCCTCCCTCCTGACCTGCCCCATGTTGCCACCACTGATTCGCCTCAGTCTGGCCGTTATAATCCACCAATTCACCCTCCTATAGACTCTCCTCATCGTAATCCAGCATTGTGTCCTCCAATTCCTCCATATTCACATCACCTTGTTCCTCATGCACTGCCTGCCAGTGTCATTTTACGCCACGCCTTACATATGTTTTTTGCACCATGATGTGAGGAGAGGCCATATCATACCCTCCCAACCATTCTTTGCCTCCAACTCACCCGCCTAGCCACTTCCCCACCCCCCCCCAGCTCCTCCTCGCCCCCTACCTATTCGCTGTGCAGGCAAAACCTAAGAAGTGGGACTCATTTACCTAGCATGTAGTTATTCTCAAAGCCAGGTATAGATTGGGTTCATCCACTAACATTTATCATCCCTGCTTTAAGAGGATTCCCTTTTCAGATGTGTATTTTTTCCATACCATAAGATATACTGAGGAACAATGTGTCTGCTACAGAGAGCTCTGTTGAACATCTGGTCCCATTTTCGACACCAAACGAGGCTCGGCTCAGCGTGCCATACCTCAGAGACCAATGAAAATACTAAGGACTCATTTATACGGGTTAGTTTCTGTCTGTTGAATCGAAGCTTAGTTGGTTATATATTCGGCCTTAAGTGCTTTTTAAATTAAACAATTGATTGAAACAGTACCATTGAGTTGGGTATCAGCGTAGCTTTAATCAGGGCATTGGCACACTGTTGAGTTATGTCTAGATTCATTATGTACTTGTCTCAATCTTTCATAAGCATTTAATCAAAGGTAATCACTTGGTCATAAAAAAAGGGAGACTTCTTTCAGTAGTGATGGGTGCCTTACGACTCCTTGTATAGATCAAACAGTGAAAGTGAAGAGAGACCTCTGGGGTCCTTCACGCTGCTGGTTTTGGGGGTGGCCAAAGACATGAGTCTGTCATGCATTACAAAAGCCATAACTTGAGCATGGGGGCAGCCAGGAAACCCTGCCTGGTAGTCACATATTTTGAAAAGGGGCCCATGCCCTACTGTGGCCCAAGCCGTGACTGGAGTAGAGTGTCAGGCCTTACATTCCGACTGCTATGATTTTGCGCCTTAGCACCATAAAGGAAGTGAGGCCGAGCAGGAAAGGGAAGAAGAGTACTTTAGATGTGATGAGTAGGTTTAGTGTAGTTTAATGATAGACTTTGACGGAATTTATTTAATATCCAAAAGCAATCCACATCGGTATTCTATAATTAAAATAACGACAGCAATAAAAGACAATTTCATAAAAATCAGACGATAAAAGCCATCCACAAGGGATGAAAGATATTTCTGAAATCAAAACTCAGTTCTTGGGGGTACATTTACGGTTAGCTTTTTAAAGTGCATTTCTAAGGACTATTGGTCTCCAGGAACTGAATATGATGGTGGCGGTTTTTAAAGGCCAGATTAGAAAGATCGTCTTTGCTAGGGCACATTACAAAATATTCGCTCGTTTTAGACCTTTAAGCACAGACAATTCACAATGAATTTGTAAATGAGATGGCGGAGGTTTAGCCTAGTATTTTGGGGAGCGGTGTATGAGGTCCTGATTGTGTTTGGGTTTTTTGGGCAAGAGCGATCTCAAAGGTCCTATTTTTCATCTTCAAAAGAGTACATTGGCCCTGTTCAGGATATTCGTCAAAATGACCAGGTAAAATCTCCCAGGAATTTCTCCACAATTTTACAGGTAATATAAAAGGAACCTGACCGTGGTGTGACTAACCCGCCTCAGTCATCAAGAAAAACATTGCAGGTTCAGGGGCAGAGTTCAAGGTTTTGGAGAATAGACAGATTAATTTCTCATCTATGCTATGCAAGAGGATCATATTTTGGTATCCACTAATTTGGCGACGAGGTTAAGCAGCAGAAATGATTTTAGTTCAGTAACCCCACTGTGTAGGCTGAACAGTTCTGTCACCATACCTTCAATTAAAATATAAATACGAATGTGCAGATCTACCTCATTCAGCAGTTAGGCTGCGTAATATGATTGTCGTATTCTAAATGTGTCTGGGTGAAATAAATATATTTTTTATTCTGTGGTATGCAGAAGTCAATGCAACAAATGTCTTCAAAATTTTATAAATCCACTTTCACGGAAAAAAAGGAAAACAGCATTTGGTTATGGTACCCATGAGCCGGAAACTCCCCAATTCGTGGGTAGTTTGATCAGTTCGCGTGCTTTTATTAGCAAATCAAGGTAAAGGCACACAAACTTTACCAACTTTTCAGCCCAGGGGCAATTTCAGCAGTTCATGTTGTTCTCCCTGGACCTCATTTTACCAGGGAAAATCACCTGAAATACACTTTTCATATGAAATACTAAAAGTACACCCATTTCATTGGTTGGCCTGAGGAGAGAATGTGTGTTTGTTTTTGGGAAGAAAAACAGCTCCTCAGAATTTTTCTTAAAGAAACCTGATTTCGCCTGTTTTGCAATTTGCAAAATACTATTGCCAACCCCTAATGCCGACAACGAGGAGATGATGTGCTTTGGGACTCAAAAAGGGACAGGTTCTCACTAGGGATGTGTGAAATTTGCATAATTTGCTTTTGTGTAATTAAGCGTAATAAAAAAAATTACACGAAATACAAAACAGGCTTTGTGTGCTGTACTTTCATGTGAAAGATGCTAACCAAAATAGCACAAATAATAGAAGCACCGCAAACAGCAGCCACTTACAGTATGGTGATTCCCACTGTTCCTGTGCACCCATGCGTGTAGATACGCAACATGGTGTAGTAACGTAATTTCAGAAAGTTTTTGTAATAAGGGTAACATGAAATTCAAAACAATTTCCTGACATTACACCCATGCCAGAAAAATTTCGCCCAGGATCCTTCTGAGGGAGCAGTGTGACCTGATACCAGTATTTTGTACTCATCGTTTAATACAGGTATGCGGTCATTATGTTTGTCCACTTCTTCAGTCCTTTGACAAATGTTAGATAGTGGGAATTACCAGCAACAACAGTGGTATTACAGATTCCAGGGTGGGGCAGGATGGGAAAATTGATCTCAACAGGCATTGGGACTCGCACCTGGTCCTGAAAGAGGTAAACATGGGGCAAACCCTCATGTAACGAAGCTCCATGTGCTCTGGGTGTCGCGTGCGTCAGCCGCTCTATATTGGTCACCCTGAAGGGCTACGGAAAGCCCTTTTTCTATCAATAACATAGAGTACTCTGGCTATTTTTAGTGACCGCGTCTCTTCTGACGCTAGTTGGTGGCCTGCGATTCCAAGTGTATCGAAAAGGATCCCTGTATGTTTTCGTTCTCTCATTTTCTGCTCCTTTTTTGTTTTTTCTTCTCTGAGACACCTCCCAAATTAATTCTGATAAGAGAGTTCTTTATGTCCAGTGACACGAGGTTGCATTAGGACATGGTGGGCGTGCACTCTACCCAGATTTCCTGAGCAGCCTATGTCAGTAGAATACATGCAAAGATGGGTTATAAGCTGTGTCATTCAAGTTATTTCTAGCTAACTGAACTTTGCATGCTGGGACATGTGGTTTTGCGTTTACCAATGAGAGTATGGGCTTGAAAATTCCGAAAGTCGAAATGCATGCAGTTAAAGGGTGATGAGCAATGTTCTCTCTAATGTTTTCCCTCTCTGTGTGGAGGGTTAAGGTCTCTGTGCACTGCAGCCAAGGTTATGTGCACACATAAACTAACCATGCATGCAATAGTTACCAGAGGTTCCAGTTTAGGCCAAACCGAAAAGTGCTCGTGTTTATTTATAAGCATTTCTTAAGCCTAATGGGTTTATTAATCAGAATTCGATGTTACACTTTCTGTGATGCATAGGGAGGATAAGCCAGGTACATCCTTTATGAGATCCCCCATGACAAGATACAGCAAGTGGCCTGCAAAATTATAATAAATAATATTTCTGATTAAAAATAGCTTATTTTATACGGGGAGTGGGGCTTGGGTAAACGTTGATTGAATATTTTGACCTTCTTGCTCTTTTATTTTCACTGCCTTCCTGATACTACGGAAGCGGTGTCTTGTTTATATTCTGTCAACTACTGAAACCCAATAAAATTTGTTCTAAAAAAAAATAAAATAGCTTATTTCTCAAACACTTGCTTTTCATTTGATTTCTAGTTCAATACATGTTAGCACTGAAAAAATGATGACAGACCTTGATATCATAAAAAATTGGCAGAAGACCGCCATAACCCTTAAAACCTGATAAACAGCTGTGACATTACATCAACAACACTAAATCAGAGTGTAACCACAAGAGCTATTTTTCTGAGTATAACTTCACTATAGAAACCTGAGACTGAAATCTCATCAGGTTCCTGAAGGCGTATCATAATAAAGGAGTGTGTGGTGTACCACAAATATACTTTCCCACTATCAGAATGAAGAGAAAGTGTATGAATCAGTCTCCCTGACCCTACATGCGTGTGGAGGAGTTAAAAAGATATGCACACGCTTTGATCATGGGCCTTTGGGGAGGCTACAGGCATCATGTGAGTATCATTCCCTGCAGTGCCAGTTCACAGCGAATCCTACTAGTTTTGCACTTATGAGCCATGCTTGAAGTGGACTGAAATTGGCAAAGAAACCTTAAAAGCGGTAAAGCCAAAGAAGTGTAACTAAGAATACTTTCCGAGAGGTATGCCTAAAAATACATGAATCAGCATCCTGTGCTCCACGCAACGGCAAATCTAACCATTATATGGGTGGCTATCTGAGTTTTCTGTTTCCAGACATATCACAAAAATGTCCCTACGCATAAACAAGCCAGGCATTTTGGCTTTGCTAATGCTTTTTACCTGTATCAAATAAATGAATAACAATGATTTTGTCGTGAAAGTGTCTGCCTTTCACACCAATTTCCTTTGCAGTCTGTCACTTTGTTAGGCACTTAACATCCTTGTTCTCCCCACATCTTTCTGAAATCCTCAATATGCATATCTATCTCACACATTGTCTCTTTTACTCTTCAGCGCAGTTTTTACACTCTTTCCAGCACAACTTTCATCTCCTCAACTTCAAATCCACCCCACATACACCACTGTGGGGAGGAGCTGTAAGTACTGCAGTTTGTTTCCCTTAGGTCTTATTTTGAAAGTTTTGTAACTCTTCTACCCATATCTCCACAGGGATGTATGAGATCACAATGCATGCTTTCACAACGCATGCCTTTACAACGCAGTTTTCACAACGCATACCATTACAACGCACAGCGCTTTCGGGTGCTGGATAGTGAATAGGTTAATTTACTATTCCAACTCCAGTCCCCGTGGATAGTAGGGAAGGTGTTGGATAGTAAATTAAACCTATTCCCTATCCTAGAGCGCCCCCCTGCACAATGCGTTGTAATGGTTTGCGTTGTAAAAGTTGCGTCGTAATGGCACTGCATAGTAAAAGTTGCGTTGTAAAGGTTGTCTCCCATGTAGTTCGAATGCCTTTACGATCCACTGACATCCACTGTGAGAAAATGCCACAGAATTCTGCCTCAACTCCAAGGCTCACAAGCATATCCCATCATAACCACCCACCCACTATTTCTACTCAATAAGACATCTCAATGTGACTCAGTTCACAGTACGCACTGTGCAAGATGCATGCATACAGACAACTACACATACACAACAATTGCATAAACAAATTCTCTCAGGTAATGCACTATGGAATACTACATAAAGCATCTATTCACTTCAGTGTATTTCGTTTTAAATGGGCTGGTCCTGAGTTGACATGAGCCACATGACACTGCACGAACCACAGTTGTTCCTATGGTGAGTCACAACATAACGAACAAAAAATGCACAGTGCAGTGGTATAAAGAAACAACAGTTCTTGGGGCTAATAAACCAAAACATGTCTCCCTTCTCAGGTACAAATTGCACACAGAGACTGCTATGCATGTGCCTTAATAAACGTGCATGGTAGCTCAGAAGGTTAATGCGTGCACTGTAGAGATCTGCTGCTTGCAGGTCACAGGCTTGAAGACTGCTAGTATTAAGCTCTCTTTAAAATGCAGCAAAGCTTGGGCCTTTCTTTTTGTACAAGTTTTCTTTCCCCATCTTAGACAATCCTGAACGTTACTTAGACTAAAATATAATTGATAAAGGGCAGGGATATTTTTAAAACTGGTGATGTAAGACTGTATGTGGTGTGTATTTAAGATACACATTCATTTATTACTATATGTACTGTACAGTGATTTTAAAATCATACATACTAAAATATATTATTACTGCTACATTTATAAACGAAAACTAAGCTTGTATATGAAACCAATGGAAAACTTTATTTTAGATAGAAGGAAAGCCTGCATGAACCAGGAAGAGGTGTCAAGGGGTTCACTCCTGCTCAGGCAGTGGTTTTGCAGTGACTTGTAATAATGATAATGTTATCTGTGCGATGTCCTGTGCAAATCACCTTCTTTGCCATAAAATACAATCCACCATTGATGCTGGTAGTGACACATAGCTCAGGTTATACATATTTTTGGAAAGACCAGGCCCTGTTTTACAGAAAATGCTACAGGGGTACAGCGAGCATGTGCACGCACTTTGTGCAACCCCGGGGAACTTTGGTATTATAGAAGAGGCCTCGGATGCGTGTGCTGCCTCTTCTGTAATACAGATAGCGCTTGCACACATGTAGCGCCAGAACTATCTCAGGAGGGAGTTCCCCCGTTTGCATGGGTTGTGGCCCTGTGCAAACGAGGGAATCTCTTTGCCTCTGCACCTGTGCTTTATTATGGACGTGGTCACAAAGGATGTCAGGAACCGCACTGAAAGTGTGCCACAAAAAGGTGGCGCACTGTCAGTGCACCCCCTGAGTGCAGCGCTCTCAAGGGATGAAACGGGGTCCCATGACCCTCCAGACGTCCCCTTGCAGGCGAGTGCAGTTACTCACTGCACCCACCTACAAGGGGATTTCTTATCCCGCCTGAAAGTGCAGGCAGGTTGCCGCCTGTACTGTAAAATATGGGGAACTGTTGAAGCAGTCGTTCCATATTTCACTTAAATGCTCTGCCCCCAGGGCTGCACGAGCTTGCGGCTGCCCTGATGAGAGGCATTCAACATATAGGGGGCACTTTCCCTCTGTGCACACGGTGCACCTATCTGAAGGTGCGCAGCTCCAGAAACAGGAAAAGTGCGTCCTTACTATAAAACAGCCCCAGGATGCACAGTTTAGTAGTGTAGCAAGGATAGCACGGGCCCTGGTACCAGTAAAAACAAGCATTTACAATGCAATAGGTCTCGCAGCATTAAAGTTTGAGCTATTGCCATTGTATATTACAATGTGTTGCATTAATTTGTTATCAAACTCTGAATTGTTTTATAAAGATTGATTGCAAACTGTCAAATGTTGCTGAATAGTAAGCAACGTTGTGAATAATATTATTTGCTAGTCATCCTTGGGTACCAGAGTACTTCACTTGAGGCAGAGATATTATCTTTAGACTACAGGTGCCGGTGCCGCTTGAGCTAGAAACAGGGCCAGCCACTCACTACTCTGCACTCACCACTCACCACTCACTACTCTGCACTCACTACTCTGCACTCACTACTCTGCACTCACTACTCACTCGGCACTCACTACTCACTCGGCACTCACTACTCACTCGGCACTCACTACTCACTCGGCATTCACTACTCTGCACACTCACTCTGCACTCACTACTCTGCACACTCACTCTGCACTCACTACTCTGCACTCACTACTCTGCACTCACTACTCTGCACTCACTACTCACTCGGCACTCACTACTCACTCGGCACTCACTACTTTGCACACTCACTCTGCACTCACTACTCTGCACACTCACTACTCTGCACTCACTACTCTGCACACTCACTACTCTGCACTCACTACTCTGCACTCACTACTCTGCACTCACTACTCTGCACTCACTACTCTGCACACTCACTGTGCACTCACTACTCTGCACACTCACTCTGCACTCACTACTCTGCACTCACTACTCTGCACTCACTACTCTGCACTCACTACTCTGCACTCACTACTCTGCACTCACTACTCGGCACTCACTACTCACTCGGCACTCACTACTCACTCGGCACTCACTACTCACTCGGCACTCACTACTCTGCACACTCACTCGGCACTCACTACTCTGCACACTCACTCGGCACTCACTACTCTGCACACTCACTGTGCACTCACTACTCTGCACACTCACTCTGCACTCACTACTCACTACTCTGCACTCACTACTCTGCACTCACTACTCACTACTCTGCACTCACTACTCTGCACTCACTACTCTGCACTCACTACTCACTCGGCACTCACTACTCTGCACACTCACTCTGCACTCACTACTCTGCACACTCACTCTGCACTCACTACTCTGCACACTCACTCTGCAGTCACTACTCTGCAGTCACTACTCTGCACACTCACTCTGCACACTCACTCTGCACACTCACTCTGCACACTCACTCTGCACACTCACTCTGCACACTCACTCTGAAATGGAAATGTACAAGTTGTAAAGTAGCTCAAGGAAGAGATACAAATGGATAAACTCTAAGAATCACTGGGGCTCATGTAAAACCCTCCAATACCTACGGGTCCAGTTTGTGCTATATAAAACTGCCCAAAAAACAACAACAAAACAGGCGGACACGGGGACAACTCGATGCCTGTCAATGTGAGTGAGACTCGCGAGGATTTGTTTGCCTTCCTTTCTTTGTGGCAATGTACCCGCCTGTCCCTTTGGAGTGCAACCTGCCGCTCCATTCTACCCGCATGGCAATCAGGGGACATTCACATCCCTACTGTCTCGTGGGTAAGTTCTCTAATTCTGAGTACATGTGCCCTCTGCACTTCTGCCCCGTCCCAGGCTCCCCACCCTGCACTGCTCCTCTTGTCTGAGCGGTGCCACGATCACCTTGCCTTCCTGTGCCCTCCCTCTTCCTCCCAGCTGTCCTCTCCACTCCCTCCCCATCCCGCGAGGAAGGCTCGGGTTTCAATCCTGAGCTCCGAGTCCCTGCTGCGCCGGAGGGAGGGAGGGAAGGTCCGGATAGTGTGCGGGGAAAGCCCGGCACGCCGAGGGCGCCCTGACGGCCACGGGGACAGACCCGACGGTGCGCGGGGAGGAGGAAGCCAGGGTTCACCGAGCGGGGGCACGGAGAGCGCCCAGCGGGCACTTCTTGTACAGCTCGTGCCAAGCGGGGAGTCCGGAACAGGAACTCTGCGACTCCCGGCGCGCCGGGGAGTTTCTGGGGCGCGAGGAAGGGGAAGCCCGGACCGGCAGTGGCGGAGTAGAGCCTCAGACTGGACCCTACAGACGATGGGGGGGCCTTGGGACATGTGAAGATGGCTGAGAGGTAAGCGCAGGTCTGTCTGTCTGGGGACGAAGCAGGTCCCGTGGCAGAAAGTGAGGGGGAGGGATCGGTCACTGCTAGGCACAGTCGTACTCTCTCTCCAGGCACACCACGAGGGGAATCGTAGGGGAAACAACTTGAAACTTTTAACTTCTCAACACGCTAGACACACGCAATGTAAATAAATTTACTTACCGTCATCTGCAATTTCACGAAGCACTTGGTGTGTATGCGCATGCGTGTGTGCTTCACAGGAGACAGCGCCTGGCCGCAGCGCTTGTTCGCGTGCGCGTGTCACTTTCAAATCGCCTCCAAGGCGATGCGCGTGGCCAGGACTGTCTCCTGGGAAGCACACATGCCGACAAAAGGGGCTCGGCGGAGACGCGCTTCGCGCGGCTAGCCGAGACCTAAAAATGACCCCTTTGACTGCTGTTAGGATAGCAAAATACAGCAATTTACTAAGCCTGGGCAAAATTGTTATCACCTCTGAATAATCAAAGTAATTTCGGTAATCCCGTATATTGTGATTTGGAATTATTGATAATTACGCCTGCTCACATAATTAAGAACAATTTAGTACAGGAACAACTAATTTAGAGAGTGCAGTTGCTGCTTGTGCTGTTGTTCATGTTCTTTTACATTAAGCACCATTGTCTTAGCACAAAACTCATCCTCTTTTGCATTTTGGACATAGGAAGTACATTTTGTGCTAAGAAATAAATTAGAGCTATATGCGGAGGGTACGTTGGGAGGAAAATCCTAGCTCAGCACATTTAGCGAGCATGAGTAGCTGCTCACACTGCTATTCATGTTCTGTAGCATTTAGCGCTATTTCTTAGTGCAAAATACGTCTTCAGGTCCATTTTGGACACAAGGGTGCATTTTTGCACTAATAAAATAGCGCTCAGTGCCTGGTTACGCTTCTTGCATAATTCTGCATAATTTGCTGTAATTATGCTATTCGATGGGTTCTGGTGCCACCGCACCTGATGCACGAATGGTAGCTAGACCCTATTACTAGCATCAGCTCATGTACAGTCTATGAAAACAGAGAGCACCTCCAAAAGAAAATGCCACATTTAGTGCTATGCAGATCTGTTGCTTCCATTGGTGCAGCAGGTGCAGTGACACCAAGGCCTAGAGTCCTGAGTGGCCTGCCGAAAGCTGATTATTGCTGTATTTTACCATTCAAACAGCAGCCAAGGTGTCCAGTGTCTTCCTTGCACCAGGTCCCATGCCACACTAGCTGCGCCACTGGTGTTCTGCATCAACTTAAATTCCTCAGGCATTTTAAGATAACGGTAGTGCCAAAATTAACATAAATGCTAACAATCTGACATATTTAACTGTTTCCTTTCAATACAAACTGGTACACAAGTTGACATGGCACACCTGGCATGGCACCCTGTCTCTCCAGTGCTTGATAAGCACTGTAGAAATTATGCACAAAGTTAAAAACAAAGCAAATGTATGAGGTAAAACAGGTGAGACAAATAGATACCCATTTAGTGGCTCATTGTACAAAGTGGAACCAGAAAATCTAGGTTTAATCCTGGCTTCCCCGCTTTACTAAACTGAGTGATCTTAGTCAAATATTTTCTTTCAGACGCGCTCCATTTTCTTCATTAACGCATATGAAGGTAGCTTCAAATACGTGAGTTCAGTATGCGAGGTGTACAACGTCTTGTGTTCCATTTATTAGAGTATAGTGTGGCTTTTTCTATAATAATGTAGGCCACCTACAGGGTGCACATTACAACTTACTTTTCTCTTAGTTCACAAAGGACATTGTCTGCAGGGCACAGTGCAGAAACTGTTCTAAGTTGACGTTTAAAAAGTGTAATTTTTAATAAATTCCTCTCAGTGCAGTAATGTAACGTGGCGTATTAATGTCAAAACGTCTGCATGTTTTTTATTTTTTATTTGAAGAGACGTTATCCTATTTTACATGATTTGTTACATGATTTACATGGCAAACCTTTCAGCGCTCACTCAAATTGTTAGATTGCAAAGACAGCCGGGCCTTTGCACTGATGAGACAGAGAACAGGCTGATTTTTTTTCTTTTTATGTCTCGCCTAGGTAGCGCTTGCAATATCTCTTCGAGACATCCTGTATTCAGGATATGGGCTTTAAGCTCTGCCTATGCCCCGCCCATGTATTTTATTGGCCCTTTCAGTGTCTTTTAGAATTGTTTGTATTTCATTGGTTTATTTCTTTATTAGTCCCTCCTTCACCCTCTTTAGTACTGCCTTCTATTCAGTTGTAACCTCCCATGAGGCTAGCCCCTCTTACATGTGACTTTACTCAGTAAGTTTAATTTTCATTTACTAAGCACTCTTTTCTTAATGACTTTTTTAACTTAGCTGGAGTTGTAAGCACAATAGCCCCTTCCCCGACTGCATTTCCCCAACACCACCTTATTTACTTTATCAGCATTTGCGGCACATCAAACCGCATTTCCCTGACACGACCCTATTACCTTTATTCGCATTTTTTACTTCATTAGCATCCACAGTGCACCAAATTTCCCCGACACAACCATATATTTTTTTATTAGCATTTGCAGCACGCTGCACTTTTGCATTAACTATGCTTACAGCTAAAGTGTGGCGCACCACGATTATTACGAAAATGAACAGAGAAAAAAGACAGGCGCACACCACCTTTTTTTAAATGGATTTACTTTTGTAGCAATGGACGAACGCCACGCTTTAGCTTCACCACATTTAAGTTTAAAGTTAAAGCGTGCCTTCCCGTCAATGCTAAAAAAGTAAATAAATAGACAAAAAGGCCTGGCCACCTCCATTACATCATTGTCAGCATTACTTTTTAACATGCCAGCCACCCACCTTTAATTTTTTATTTAATTACTTTTCCAGCATTGACGGCACAGCGCACTTTAACTTTAAAGATATAAAGTTAAAGCTCGGCATACCGCAAAGGCTACGAAAGCCTAAAAAATGAATGCTCACAAATGCTTGCACTCGTTCCTTAAGCCAATGGGTAATGGAATTCCTATATTAGGTTTTAAGGAATGAGTGCAATACCACAGGCTGTTACTAGGGGGCCCATTAGGATGGCGGGCGGATTGCCCCTGCCAGGCCAGTGGTGGTCACCGCCGGCCTGGCGGGGGCAATCCGCCCGCCATACGCTCCGGACTGACCCCCCGCCATATTAGTATGGCTGGGGTGTCCGCGGCGAACGGAAAGACCGTCCGCCGCTCTTGCGACCGGGGCGGAAAATGGTTTATATGGTGGCAGTGTCTATCAGAGACCGCCATCCATATTAGCATGGGCTTTAGACAATGCCCCCACGGAAAGGCATGCGGAGACTCCCTGCAGGGGCCCGTTGCGGGCCCCCTGGGACTTCGGGGGTGTGGGGGGTGCACATGGGGGGCACCTATGGTACCCCCCGCAATTCCATGCACAGCATGGCTGGCACCGCGCGGTGCCTGCCATGCTGTGTATAGTAGTGCATAGCATGCCTTCCTGCCACTGGGGCGGGCGGTGCTGAGTGCACCGCCCGCCACAATGGCAGGAATGCAGGATGTGCCCGCCACTGTGGCGGGCGCATCCTAATGCTGCCCACGGGACCCCCGCCCTTATGGCGGGCGGTCCCTTTCACCGACAGGATGTCTGCCCGCCATCCTAATGGGCCCCCTAGGTGTCCCAAGACACCTAGTAACAGCCTCTAGTACTGCACCCTTTCCTTCATTTAGAGGAATTTATTTTCTTATTATACTCCTGCTGGGATAATTTTAAACAAAAAAAAAAAATTAGCATTTGCAATCCCAATAGCTCAAATTTTCACTTTTTTGTTAGGGTCTTGAAGCTTTTTCCATATGCCGCACTTTAACTTTTAATGTTTAAAGTTAATCCGTGCCATGCCGTCAATGCTAGAAAAGTAAATAAATAGCCAAAAAAGGCAGGGCCCCGCCTTTACATAATTGTCCGCCTTAACTTTTGACATGATGGCCACCCGTCTTTAATTTCTATTTATTTACTTTTCTAGCATTGACGGCACGGCACACTTAAACTTTAAACAAATAAAGTTAAAGTGCAGCATACCGCAAAGGCTACAAAAGCCAAAAAACAAAATGCTTGCAAATGCTCGTGCTTGTTCCTTAAGCCACTGGGTAATGGAATTCCTATATTAGGTCTTAAGGAAAGGGTACGGTACCACAGGCTGTTACTAGGTGTCCCAGGCATTTTTTTTATTATGCTACTGCTGGAATAATTTTAAAAGAAAAAAACCATTAGCATTTACAATGCCAATAGCTCAAATTTTCACTAATGTGAGACCTACTGCATTGCAGGTGCTTGTTTATTTTCACTTCCAGGAGTTGAATGGATGGGCCAAGAACAGGAGAAGCCTTCCATGCAGGAGTATCTGATACCAGTGCTCAGAGCACAAACGTTATGAAAATATTATCACCAAGTCTTAGGCTGCTGGTCAAAGAAACTTCTGTCAGCAGAAATCGCCCCTGCTGCTCCCCGTGCGTTCCGGGAAGTCAGGGTGTGCGTGCGCATGCGCATGCCCGCACCCTACTGATGAGGGATGTCACAGCGAGCGACTTGGTAGCTCTCTTTTTTGACATGTGTATGTGTGTGTCTACATGCTTGAGTGTGTGACCCTCTGCATTGTATGCGTGATGCCACATGCATGAGTGTGTCTGGGTGCCTTCTCAAAGGCGGTCAATGTCACGTAGATGCCTTTTTGCACAATGGTCTGTGCTAATGGAGGCCTGCAACTGCCCTGTTCTGTCTGTAGGGTGTCTTTCTGTGTTGGGTGTCTCTGAGTGTTGCCCGTTTATAGGTTGTCAGTGTATCAAAGGTGCCTGAATACAGGTTGCTCAGTGTAGACATGGAGGCCTTCAACAGTCCTGCTCTGTCTGCATGGTGCTCATGTATCCTGTGTGCTTCTTCTGAAGGTTGTCTCTTCATAGGCTGTCTGAACACTGAAGTTTAAATACTTCCACTGATAATTTGGAGAGGGCTGAATGTGGCCCGCCATCAGTGGCGGCTCGCAGAGGGAGTGCTGTGGGGTGGTGAGGCACGGGAGGGGCAAGGTGGGGCGGGGTAGGGGAGTCGGACGTACAATGGCCAAGTTGGTAAATAGTTTTATTTATTTATTTACTTACTTTACTCCTGGCCGTCGTACGTCCGACTCCACGACCCACAGAAAGCAGAGACTTCAGAGTTATGAGCCAAAATGGATACTTCCTTACTCCCAGGCAGTGGTGAAAATGAAGTGGGTGTGGTGAAGGTGCTGGCGGTGAGGAAGAGGGGGCACGTCCAAAGCTTCATAAAATATCTCCTAGAGGTAGACCATCTCCATTCTGGTGGCATAGCTCAGTAGCTTAAGCACCTACTGCTGAGCTCTTTACTGCACACGTACAGTTTCTGTCCTGAGTATCCCGTGCTGCGTTATACCTGCACAGGCTCCTTTTGCAAAAGACTGGAGTCTGGGCACAGTGCCCTCACACAGTGGATTTAACTCCCCCTGGCCACGTTCCCTCCACTCCATACTCCAAGCCAGTGGTCAGAGTGGGCGGGATCTGTGGTGCACAACATGCCCATACTTTAATAATTATAGTAAAAGATTTCCCCAACTTTTTGTCAATGGACAACCTTCCTGGGACGGTTAATGCAAACAGAATAAATGCTTCAGCTGAAGTGCAAGGCAGAGAGTCTCCTGTGCTATGAAACCAAGGGATGGGCAGACAGCTAAATAAGCCTTCTTTCCATGGTGCCTGCTTGCCTGAAAAAAATTTAAATGTGTTCAACTGGTTAATCTGCAAATGTAAAGGGTACTTGGAAACCAGTATTGGCTTTAATTGATAGAATCGCTTGAAGCTTCCCGGTGACACGAATGTATTCTCTTTGAGGACATTATAAGGGAGTTACCAGCTGAGCAGTGAAGTGTGTGCTCTTAAAGGACAGTTATGAAAAAGCTGCACTATCTACAGTCTGGGTATTACTAACATCTATATTTTGGGAGCACTTTTTTATATTGAACCTTTTTGCACATTTTGTAGCAGTCTATCTTATACTGTGTGTAATACAAGTTTAAAATATTGACTTACATGTTCATAGTGCTTTCTGTCACAAACTGGGACCTTGTAGTGCTACACATACCCATCACTATTCTCCACTGCACCAACCAGGATTCAATTCTGTGACTCTCTGGGTAAAGATATAGATTTGTGCAGTGCATTGACTAATTGAGGTTTTGTAATGTGTGATAGTGTATTTCCCACTGATTAACTTAACTTTCAAATTATTTTTAATTTAAGTGTGCATTATTTTAAATGACGTTACTAGAAGGTGAAAGACCGAAAAAAGTTACAGAATATTTCATTATTTAGCCATGCATTTTGCCCCACCCACAAGCTCACTGACCCCACCATATTGCACACACCATCACAGTTCTCATACTTTTTGTAATGCACTTCAACCACTTCTCTAAGCCCAAGGCACATGTTTAGCTGGCATTACAGGAGCCGCTCTCGCTCCGTAAATGATTGATGCTGGGTGGGTGGCGTATCATAAATATATATAAGTATATCACTTGCACCTTCAGAAGGTATCAGAGGAAGCCTAGGAGGTGCTTTGCTCTGAGTCTGTGGAATTATTCTATTTTAACACATCAGGGAACTTGTCACTAGTTCCCGGCTTCACTTGGTGCCTCTCCCGCACTATTTTATTTTTGCTTTCCTTAAAAGGCAACCGGTATTCGATTTTTTGTGTGCCCATGCTTTGGGTAAAGTGAAATGGTTGGCAACCAAATCCACGGCTAACCTCCTCGCCGGTTTTCTCAGGCAAGCAATCTCAAGGAAGCAATGGATAGGTTGGCAGATGAGAGGTATTGGTTTTGTCAATGTGTTTTGGCCATTTTGTACAACAGCACGGCTGCTGTGCACCATAGCTGATTTTTTTTTTCTTAAACGCTGCCATGCAGCCAGCACTTGCCCGGGCAGTGGGTTCTCTTCGAAAAAAGACCAGATTGGGAATCAATACAGTGGAGTGCTGTACACCTAGGGGTACAGTAATGGGATCTGAGGCTTATATAAAAGAGCAATCTGGGAGTCACACCGAAGGAAAATAGCAAGCAATGTAGGAATCTGTGTATTTGACTAAGCTCTTTCCAAAGTGAGGGGTTGACCCCTTCCATGTATGCACACAAGATTCAAATGACACAGACAAAGATCAGACACACCAGCATATCGAACTTCATATCCTAGGAGGGCCTAAATGGGTTCAGTAGAGATCGCCCCTAATTGGATTTGAGTAGCTTGTCAAGTCCTGTTTTTTAAACCCCTGTCTCTAAACCACCAGTAAACTTCTGTTACTTCCTACTATCTGTAAAATGGTGCTACTGACTCCATTTTCATATCCAAGAGCTCCCAGACTCCACGCCAGTGGGCATGTTGTAACAAGTCTGCCCCTGAGTTCCATCAAGCAAGCCAAGAAGGTTACATACAGCTATAGAGCAAACACAAGGAGATGATGGACAGAGCACTGAAACTTTTCAGACACTCATTCTTTAGCTCACCTCACCACCCTTGCTTAGACTCAGCTATATGCAAAACAGTCTTAACCCTGTGCGCCTCATGGTAACAGTCCAGCCCGAACTGCCATGAGAGGTCTTCCCTGGACCGGAAACAAGCATCCTGGGACCGGTTTTGGGGTATACCTATCATCAGCCAGGCTAGGTTTTATCCAGTGGAAAAGTGAGCAAGGGAGCAAGGGACCCACGTCTGGGCATACCCTGCCAACTTAGGACAAACTAAGCAAACACAAGAAGATGATGGCTGAGGCACTGAAACTTTTCAGACACTCAGCCCCAGTCACAGATCTGGGTTGAATCAATCATCATTCTTTAGCTTACGTTGCCACCCCAGTTCACATCCAGCTATATGCAAATCAGTCTTGATCCTGTGCCTCATGGGAACAGTCCAGCCCGAACTGCCAAGCCAGGTCTTCCCTTGACCGGAAACCTGCATCCTGGGACCGGTTTCATGGTAACACCTCTCATCAGCCAGGTTAGCTTGAATCCTGTGGCAAAGTGAGAAAGGGACCCATGTCTGGCTTGGC
This sequence comes from Lissotriton helveticus, assembly GCF_964261635.1. NCBI lineage: Eukaryota > Metazoa > Chordata > Amphibia > Caudata > Salamandridae > Lissotriton > Lissotriton helveticus. Next base: position 1,773,477,800 of record NC_136057.1, read on the forward strand.
AGTTCGGTCTGGACTGTTCCTATGAGGTACAGGGTCAAGACTGATTTGCATATGGCTGGTTCTAAACGGAGGTGGCATGGTGAGCAAAAGAACAATGGATTTAACCAAGATCTATTGACTGGGGGAGAATGTTTGATTTGCTCTGCATTCCGTCCATCATCTGTGTGTCTTTTACATACAGCTATAGAACATTCAGCAGCATTCAGCACTGACTCACGCTACCAGCCCAAGGTAGCAGTATGATCTGCAGCTCCTTCTACCATTCCAGTACTGAGACCCAGATAGGACCTCACCACTGATGTACTTCAATCCTGTCCTGCAGCACTCCATGCTGTACTAGTAATGGGACTCACACATAGCCCCACCAGCCCCTGACCTACAGTTCCTACTTCTACTCCGTTGCTCACAGTCATCTCTACCAATGTATACAATACTGGCCTGCAACACACCCTGCTATTCCAGAGTACGCCCCACACACTCAGCTCTGCTTGTACGCCTCAATCCTAACTAGCTGTACTACCTTCTCTCCCAGAAGTGAAACACACATACAGCTCATGTGCTTAATTTGCGCCAGTGGTCTAGGTGGGACCCACTGGCACTCATAAATGGGGACTAGCACATATTTTTCGTCATCAGATCTACCAGTAAGCAAGACAAGGGGGAGGAAGGAGAAAGAAAAAGAATGAAAAAAGTTACAAAGGAAGAAAGCAGGAACCTGCCAGCCTGAGATAAAGGTGTAAGGAGTATCTGGTGGTGGATTAAAGAGGCACAAGATTAAATCAAGACTGCATAGCTTTGGTATTTGCCACACTCACATACAATAGCACCAGCTGCGATTTTGTGAACAAAACTTTGGGACCGATACTTATTGTTTTACAAATTAAGCACTGGACGGGTTTGCTGCACCATCTAATTTCTGACCAGCAGCACTCCCTGCTATAGCTATACTATAGCTCAATGCCCTGGTGCTATATGTTTGCACTATAATTGCACACAAATGAAAGAAATACCTCTATTGCAAAATGGTGAACATGGCTCTAGCACAATCAGTAGAACATTAAGGCAATAGGATATTGTTCTCTGACAATAGACAATATGCTGTCATTTCTGTAGCACAATATGCAGGGCCTCTCTCGCGCAATCACTGTCTGGGGGTGTCTCAGGCACACTATTTTAAGCTTTTTCCTGGCATGACATGTATGTTTAATCCTGGCACAATATGAATTTCATGCTCCTTTAAATTATGTTGGCATTTCATTGTTCTGACACAGTATCACAAGAATTGCCCTGCGCAATATCAAACATTGTCCTGACATAATATGCTGCTATTTCACCTGGAACAATATGCTGCCCATTGAATCTGAAGAGTATGTAGGACATTGCTGTTCCACCACGTGCTTGCTGTGGCATGCTGTCATTGGTATTATTTTGTGACAATAAGCTAGGACATTTGCTCTTTTTTTTTTCTTTTTTTTTGGCGCAAATTGTTGATCATTCATGTGATGAAGTATCACGGGTAATCGCCTGGCAGTAAAGTTTGAGCGTTTCTTTAGTACTATACATTCAGTCTTGCTCTGGCACCAAATATATGGCATGTTTTGGCACAATATGCTACTAATTGCTATGGCATAAAATGGTGACATGTTTCAAACATACAAATGTTTATGGGGGAGTACTTGCAAATAGTCTGACCACTGGCAATCACTTGGGGTAGTGGTCTAACCCATTGTTTTTCGCCCTCTGTACCCCTCTAGACAGGGGTCCGCCTTATGGAAATCAGTACTGACCCTGCTCCTCATGGGAACAATCCATCCTGAACTGCCAGGCGAGGCTACCTCGAGAAGACCGGTTTTGACCCAATTAGGCCTCGTCAGTAAAGTAAAGCTTTGATCCTGAGGCATTGTGAGCAATCGCTCATGGCAGCATTCTAACCCATCATTGTCCACCCACTCTATCACTAAAGATGTAGGCTCATTGTAAGCAAATAAGGACTGAACCTGCTCTTCATGGTAACAGTTCATCCCGAACTACCAGGTGAGGCCCCTTCCAGAAAGAATCACAAGCAACCAAATACTGGTTTTGCCTAATTAGACCTTATCAGTGAGTTATAACTTAGATCCTCAGGCACAACGGGCAAGGGACCCATGTTTGGGCATACCGTTAGCCACTTAGGGTGCTACTTCCAAAACAAAGAGGTGGTGGGAGGAATGCTTGTAAATGGACTAAGCACTGGCAATTCCAGCACATTGTTTTTCACCCACTTTCTTAATCTAGCAGTCTAGACTGAGGCTGGCCTTATGCAAATCAGTACTGAGACTGCTCCTCGTGGGAACACTCCATCCATCCCGAACTGCTCTTCAGAAGGGACCACAAACAGCACTAGACCCCTTTAGGCCTAACTAGGCATTGCCAGTGAGAAATAGCTTTTATCCTGGAGCACAGAAAGCAAGGAATCTAAATCTGGGCAAACCCATCGCTACATAAAGAATGACAGCAAACACAAAAGGTGATGAGACGAATGATTGCAAATAGCTAATCACTGGCAATCACTAGGAGTAGCATTCCAACCCATCAATATTTTGGCATTGCTTTGTCCAATTTCTTTGGACTTTACTTAACCACAACTTGTGAGGCCTTGATTTGGAGCAATATTTTCGGCCTTATTTTGGGACTTAATGGTGGGACAGTCTGGTGTCAAGGGCATCGGTGTTGAGGCTGGGGTGGGGCAGAGAACGGCAATGAGTTTCAGGGGGATGCCCTACTGTGAGAGACACTGACCACCACTTTGAGCATGTGGGCATCAGTGAGAAGCTCCAGCACCCCATCACATATCCTTGCCAGGGCCACCGCCCTTGGTTAAGAGCTCCTCCCTCCTGTCTCATGGGAGCATGGTAGCCTCCACATGGGCCAGAGCAGTGGGCCTTAGGCGGTGCCACCCCTCCATAGAGGTGAGTGGTATGGGTCCTGTGCATGCGCTGTAGGAGACGGTATAGGTTTGACGACATTCAGTGCTTAGTTTGTAAAACTTAAAAATAAATGCAGGTGGCGAAAGTTTTTCTTAGGAGCCAGGGCAGTCAAGTGCTGGGGTTGGCATATACAATGGTTGCCTAGTCAAGATTCCACCTCATGCCTCTTTCTTCCAGCACCCTACACTTCCTGTCTATTTATCTCAATCTTGCAGGTTGTTTTTCATTCTTACTTTCTCCATGTCATTGGTTTCCAATCTTTCTCTTTATTTCCCTTTTTCTACCTTCCTCTTCTGCTCTGGATCAAAGTGTGATAAAGAAAAATAGGTCTTGTCACATAAAAACATAAGAGTGGGGGCCTTCTCTTACGTTAATCATGACTGGACACATGTGGATGCTTCTTATGTAGGCTTTATCCCAATCTCAGGACCCTTCACACTGACAGTCAGGTGGAGGTGCATGGTATAACCACCTCCTCGCAGACCAGTCCCAGCTTGAGTGTCCCCACATTCCACCCTCCAAGATTCCGTACCTATGCCTGTGCATTGCAGGAGGTGAGGCACGGTCACACCATAGAATACTAACCCACAAGAACATGAGAACAACCATACACATCCCCCTTCCTAAATTAAGAAAACAGTACAATGCATGAAAATGCAACACATGTACAGTGGAAACTACATAGAAGACAATCATGACCAGGAAGTAACGAAAGTAAGTAAAGGAAGACAATTGAGAAACCAAGAACTAAAAAAACCCTAAACTAAACTAAAAGATCGTTCAAAAGTTTAGGCTTCACACATACTCTGTCGCTTCTGGACACGGTAGGCTGAGATACGTTTATCGGGGTCAGGGTATCAATGGCAACACTAGCATCAACACCGCTATCACCATCACCCCGCTGATCCACAACTGAGTCCTCTTCATTTGTGGTACCCGTGCTCAAGTCACGCACACCATCCTGGACTCTCAAATCTCTGTTTGCACTACTTAGGCCTGGGCCACTACACGTGTTTCCACACTGGGAGTTATCAAAATCATCCACCCAGTCATATGAGTTGCACCTGTAATCCACCTTCTTCTCACCACCCCTGAACAGAGCTAATCTTTTTGTGTGTCACACCTTGTCATCACTTAATAGAGCGGCTTCGCACAAACCCTTGACCACCTTTAGAGGTTCTGAAAATCTACTTACTACGTACCATCAATCATTTTTTACCTTGACTACGTCCCCTATTTCAAGGTCCACTCTTTTTACCCCATTAGACAAGTAGACCTTATCTTGTACTTTTCCTGTCCTTGCTCTATACACTTCTTCACCTAATCAGCTGACCGACCGTTGTGGTTATTAACCAACCCATGTTGTCCATGGTGCGGACCGACCTCCTTCTTATCAATTCAAAAGGACTGTGGTATGACCTGTGCGAACCTGTACACCACTACTGTTTTCCTCACTTCTTCCTCCCATGGTATGCCATTACTGTTGGACAACTCAATAGTGCCTTTGATAACCTTGTTAAAGCATTCCACATTCGCATTTCTCTCGGGATGATACAATGACGTGGTTCTGTGTGTCATGCCAGTTTGTTTTACAAAAGCTTTAAAAGATTCAGAAGTGAACTCTCCACCGTTGTATTGCACTCACACAATAGAATACTAACCCACATGAACATGAGAAACAACCCAATACCTTCCACCTGCAGCCACCAGCACACATTTAACAGTTGTGCGACTGTGAAGAACCATATTCACTCTAAAATGTAATCGAAAAAAGAGGAAAGTGCAAAACAAAGCAAACACCCAAAGAAATACTGACCCGAGCCCAAAAAGAAAAGTATAATTCACCATTTGGAGTCATACTGTAAGCGCCTTTGACAGTCAATCAATCAATCAATCAATCAGGGAATTGTGAAGCGCGCTACTCACCCGTGAGGGTCTCAAGCCAGTCGGGGGAGAGGGGTGCAGCTCCGGGTCAGCCTAAGAGCCAGGCCTAGAGGCTCTTCCTGAAGGTGTGCAGAGTGGGGGAGTGTCTGTGGAGCTCGTTCCAGGCCTCAGCCGCGATGACAGGGGGTGTGCAATGTAAATACTACCATTCGTTCTTCATTCATTCGTTCATTGAATGTTTGAAGTCAAAGAGGGGTCCATCCAATGGGGGTGGTGTGAAGGGGTCCATTCCTACCGAGTTGAGGCAAAGGGATCTCATCGTATTTAGCAATCTTTCCAGCATTGGTAGTTCACCCGCATGGGAATGGCGGGCATTAAGCTAAATATGGGACCCACTGCACATTAGTACAGACTGATCTACGGACAATTTCAACAGTTTTCAAACTGATCAACCTACACGGTGAAAAAAAGATAAACACATGTGTGCACCCAGGGAGGTCTACGTAGGGGTTCGAACTGCTAGCTAGATTCTGAAAATGTATAAGTATGGAGCAAAACGAACCAGGAGCAAATTGCGCATGTTTTGATGATTCACAAATTATGAATTTACCTATGGAATGAATTGTACATGAAGAAAAATGTGCATGTAGTCTGCAAGTTGCACAAATCAGAAGCAGTTTGCTGCCAGTTGTTTGTGGTCACAAATCTTAAGGAATCAAATTTGTCACTGACAAACCCCTTAAGGAAAAATGAGGAGTAGCTAGAAAATGCCCCTCTTCAATAAATTGTACTAAAACATAATTCGAAATTCAACAAATTCACCCCGGGAGGAATCCCTGACTTGCACCACGCTGGAATATGAGCAAATGTTAACCCGGTTAACCAAAAACAAACCATTTTGTACTTGCTATATATATATATTTTTTAATCATCAAACATCGTTGTGGAATTAGCGCTTTCGTTAATTTTTTACTTATTTACATTAAGTGTCTTTCGCCACGCCTAGATCATCCCCATTTTACACAAGCAAATAAAATGATTGTTTTGCTACTGTCCAATTCATACCCAGATTGTTGAAGCCGCATTAAATGTGTGCATCCGCAAATTGCATACACAGTGCAAATAGCCCCAGATTTAATTTGTGAATGATGCATGTTTTGTGTACGAGCAAATTGCACATTTTTTTAGAGACATAAGGCAATTTACAAGTCTGAAAAAGCTTTGAGATTCTGCCCATCTGTGCTTTCAATTTGGAGGTTTTCTTTTTTTTAATGTACACTGAGGATGCAGAGCACAATGTATTCCACACATTGACCACCTATTTAGTATGACCATAAACTACATTTCCTCTTAGAACTTCCATTGTAGGTATCATTATTCTTTGTATGTTTGCCTGGAACTCACAAAGTAAATCAGACCTGTAAGCAATGTACAGGCCATTGTCAGCAGGTGGACGGAAAGTGACTTCGATCATAACGTTATGACTAGAATTCTCTCTAAGACATGATGAATCCTGGTCTCTGGACAGTTCCTTTTCGGTTATAACTCTAGCTATAAAACCTTCTGATAAGGGTGGCCATGTTGTCATCGAAACGATGGATGGCAGTGATAAGGGAAATCAGCGGCAGCCGGATGATGATACACACTGTGCGATACTGACAGGGAGCGCCTGGCAAACCTTGGAAGTTACTCGCTGATGGCGTTCGGCGATTATATCAAATGAAATGCTTTTAGAGGGATGGATAATGTGGAGAAAAGGTTCATATGACAGATCGTACTCTTAAATACCTCCTTACTGAGGTTGTGGATAGCATTCAAAGGAGTTAAGACACATCCAAGATGTCTGTTGTTCTCTTAGATGGCAGTTGCGATCCATAGACAACATGTAGGCTACCTTGAATGGAGCCTCTTTCTGTGCTCTCTTAAGACGGCTGATTGAGATGCATGGAATACATTCTGGATACTTTAGATGGATCCTCTTTCTGCCCCCTCCTAAGATAGTGGGTTGAGATTTATGGACGACATTATTGCGGGCTAAGATAGTTGCCCTTTCTGCCCCCCTCCTAAGGTAGCCGGTTGAGATTCATAGACGAAATTTTTGCTATCTTAGGTTCATCCCCTTTCTGCCCCCTCCTAAGATAGTGGGTTGAGATTTATGGACGACATTATTGCGGGCTTAGATAGTTGCCCTTTCTGCCCCCCTCCTAAGGTAGCCGGTTGAGATTCATAGACGAAATTTTCGCTATCTTAGGTTCATCCCCTTTCTGCCCCCTCCTAAGGTAGCCGGTTGAGATTCATAGACGACATTTTTGCTATCTTAGGTTCATCCCCTTTCTGCCCCCCTCCTAAGATAGCCGGCTGCGATCCATAGACAACATGTAGGCTACCTTGAATGGAGCCTCTTTCTGTGCTCTCTTAAGACGGCTGATTGAGATGCATGGAATACATTCTGGTAACTTTAGATGGATCCCCTTTCTGCCCCCTCCTAAAGACAACCGGCTGAGATTCATAGACCACATTTGGGCTACCTTAGATAGATCTCTTTCTGCCCCCCTCCTGAGATAGCTGCACCACATTTTTGCTATCTTAGGTACATCCCCTTTCTGCCCCCTCCTAAGATAGCCAGTCGAAATTCATAGGCAACATTTCGGCTATCTTGTATAGAGAGGTACGCGGAGGTCTTTGCAGCATTGAATAGACGCTGTTGCACGCACAATGAATACAGATGAAACTGTTTTTTCTGTTTGTTTTCAGAGGGCTTGTAGCTGCTATGTATCTGCAGGAAAAAAGGGTGCTGTGTTCAGAATAACCTCCTTCCGAAAGGAATAAAGCAAGAAATATTTGATGGAGCGCTGATAGCTCTCATTACAAACCTTTGATTAATGGGTACCGGTGGGACGATTTCTGGGGATCAAAAAGAAACTGATCCACTGACGGTGGCTTTGAAACTGAATTGGAGGAGCGCGGAAGACAAGGCTACGAGTCAGGGGGTGGGGAGGGAGTGGGCTGTGCATAGCGGGAAATGAGTCTGTTCCCTCGCATATCATTGAGCAAAAGACACTAATGGGGAGAGTCTATTAACATCAAACGCTGCAGAGAAAAGGAGGTTTTTTTTACAGAATAACTTTGTTTGCTGACATTTCGGGTAGAGGAACACCTTCTTGCCAGATCTGTAGGATTTATGGACTGCCAGAAACAAGTGCAATTGTGTGACTAGTCACAGAGAAACGCCCAAATATTGGGTTATGCCCTTTGAAGATGTGAATACATACATGCAGTTAAAGGCCTTGTGATTGATTGTCTTAGCACCAGCTCCAGGGGTGCAGGCAGACACAAATGGAGCAGCGACACCCCGTGGTCAACGACAGAATGACACTGGCCGAGGACAGGTCCTGGAGATGAGCAGACACTGGTGTCCTAGGTCTTCGAGGGAACAGAGAGATCCCTGAGCAGCAGTGACACCAACTGTCCACAAACAGAAGTGCATTGGATGAGGTCCTTGACGGAACAGATAGACATGGTACAACAGTGGCACCCGGTGTCCCCTCCAGGGTTCGACTGGCCTACAGGGCAATCAGGAAGTGTCCGATGGGGTGGTCTGACAAGCCAGTGTGTGGAGCCCTTTTTTGGTTGTTGGTGGGCCTGTTTTATGGTCTGGTGTGCCAGTTTTTACCGTTGATTTTCCACGTATTAAAAATAATAATTGCTTGCAGCAAGCTTATCTCCATGCACTGTTCGTACAATGCAAAACACCTGTACCGGTGTTTTTACAAATTCAAAACTGGCCCAATTAGCAAACATGGGCAACCTTTTTAGCTTTCTAAATCACTAACGGGGGCACTTTTATTTTGGCGCCCAGGCCAATTTTGTGTCCCCGTGCTACCCTGTTCCCCTTATAGTGATTGGCTCAGGTCGCGAGGGAATAAACACCTGCACAGTAGTGACACTACACAGGCAGCTGATTAGACAGCATTTTAAATATTCCCTCTGATTGTTATCTTTCAGATAATATGATTAATTAGTATTGGTGCTTGCTATTATACGACGTGGGCTTTTCGAGATTCCATCACGTTGGCCCAGGCGCTCACTGCCTCACAGCGGTCGTTGCCAGCATTGCGGCGCAACGCATCTCATCGCTCGCCCCCTTTCCTCCTATCCATCTTCCGTGGGCTGTCGTTGCCATGGTTACTGGGCCTTCTTCTTCCAGAAGCGGTACACTCTGCTCCCTTTTTCTCGCACGCTCTCTGTTGTATTCTTATTTTTGATCTCCCCCTCTGCGTGTGCGCTTTATTACGTAGCGATTCACGTGGAGACGGTGGGTGGGCGCCTGCTGACCTGAGAGAAACTCCCCGAAAAACGAAAATACGACAACATCGATTGGAAAAACAAATATTCAGCTGCATGGCCGCCTCTGGTCAGCGAGAGGCCACTTTACCGTTATAGCGTATATGTTTCTCGAGTCAACGAGTGGCCACCTGTATATCAAGTTTTAAAAGTGAGTGGACCCCTCTCTCATAGCTAGTGCATTCTGTGGCAACGAAAACACACTCTTCTTTTCTGTGTAGTCATTTATATGGTCATCGAGACGCGCCTGCCTTCCTGTCAGTCACAGTGTATGTATACAGCACGTGGTGTTAGTGTATGATTCTAGGGCTACTGAAATGTCCCTCTCGTTGGAAGTATACGTTTCTGTTACCACTACGAAACCCCCTTGCTGTCAATGAGTACATCTCCTCCTGCTATCAGTGTACACTTGCTAAAAGTGGATATGAGCCTGTGACCAATGAGGTTCTCATGCTGTGAATATATACGTATATATAGTTAGAAGCATCACTCGCACTGTTAATATATTGTGTGTTTATATGTTCAGTGAGCGTCCCTCTCTCACTGTTAATATATATGACGGTCAGTGAGCATCCCTCTCTCACTGTTAAAATATTATCTGTTTATATGGTCTGTGAGCATCCCTCTCTCACTGTTAATATATTGTCTGTTTATATGGTCAGTGAGAATCCCTCTCTCACTGTTAATATATATGTTTATATGGTCATTGAGCATCCCTCTCTCACTGTTAATATATTGTCTGTTTATATGGTCAGTGAGAATCCCTCTCTCACTGTTAATATATATGTTTATATGGTCAGTGAGCATCCCTCTCTCACTGTTAATATATATGTTTATATGGTCAGTGAGCATCCCTCTCTCACTGTTAATATATATGTTTATATGGTCAGTGAGCATCCCTCTCTCACTGTTAATATATATGTTTATATGGTCAGTGAGAATCCCTCTCTCACTGTTAATACATTGTTTGTTTATATGGCCAGTGAGCATCCCTCTCTCACTGTTAATATATTGTCTGTTTATATGGTCAGTGAGAATCCCTCTCTCACTGTTAATATATATGTTTATATGGTCATTGAGCATCCCTCTCTCACTGTTAATATATTGTCTGTTTATATGGTCAGTGAGAATCCCTCTCTCACTGTTAATATATATGTTTATATGGTCAGTGAGCATCCCTCTCTCACTGTTAATATATATGTTTATATGGTCAGTGAGCATCCCTCTCTCACTGTTAATATATATGTGAAAGGGCGAGATTTTGATCGATACCTTATATCTATTGATCCAAACCTCGATCTGGTCGACTGAACCTTTGTTGCCTGTCTATAAGGAAAGAAAGTGCACCTATTTCCAAGTTAGTTCACCCAAGAAAGGACTCTACTCCCAAAGATCACGGACAACTTCTAGTTTTCAAAAGTTTATTGTAAAGATATAATGAGCTGCAAATACAGGCATCTCAAAATGAGATTCACGAGATACACAGGTCCAATTACATACATGTGCTCTCGGAAAGCCCTCAGACGAGCAACAGAAATCACTAACACAAGTTCTAAGAATAATAAAGCTATCAGCATAGACGCATATCTCTCCTTCATTTAGGTTGGAGGAAAACAAACACAGGTTAGGCGTCCCTACCCTGTTCTAGATGGTATCCCTACTTAACCAAATCCCAACCTAACAAAGGTGTCAGCAGTGAATGACCCCCAAGGGAAGTCACTCACTCTAAGTCTCTTGGTGAAAACCTAAAGTTCTCCAGTCATGACCCCTCACTGCCTACCCATCCGCTCTCTAAAGGGTCCTCAGGTCTCTGCTCTAACTCCACCCAGGGGTGCTGTCCCTAATACAAAACAGTCAACAACATTTGAGACGCCCCTTGCGGAACGCCTCTCACGTGGTGTAGCTTCAGGCTTTTTCCATGATGCTTTGTATTGGGCCTCAGACGTTAGAGTTGACCTTGCTTCTCAGACTCTTCTCCGGCCCGCTGATACCCCTTAAACATTCCAAAACCCTCCTCCATGTCTGGGCCGTCTACTGAACAGACCTCTATTCATTCATTTATAATTGGATCCCCCCTTTCCTGTTGCAGACAGATATCTGTAGCCAAGAACCCAACTCTCATATACTTCTAAAAGAAAAAGGCTTGCAACATTTCTCAGCCCAGACATGTACGTGTAAATCAATGCTAAAACATTTCAGGCCTACAATATTTCTCCTAATGATTATAGCATTCAACTTCTTCATTTAATTAAAGCATATTAATACTCTTATTCTATTATTAAGTAAACATTTCTATAAATCATGGCCTATTTAATGCAATGACCAAAATATTAATGCAATCTGTGTCGTGAAAAGAACCACCTTCCCTTTCCCTCCAGCTCTGGCCCTGAGGCCTACCACGTTCTGCTTTTAACCACATACCATCTTACATTTTAGCAGCTTCACGACATGGATTCAAAAATAATCACGTCTAATAAAATCATATAATGTCACACATTTCTGTATTAGTTCCATTTCTACTTAAATCTCTACATTAGCTATACATTCAGAATATAATTGCAGATACTATTAGCACTCATGGCATTTCTCTTCATGATTTGTGCTTACTACAGGTAAGTGTGATGTACTCATACATTTAAATCTGTTTGCGCTCTCTCAGTTCCCCCCTTTGATGACCTCTCGGGGTCATCACTAACATTTAAACTGCAGTTATTGCTGGCATTCTCTGCGCTTCCAGAGCCCTCAGACTCCTGTACTGATTATCTTGTATGGCAGCCAATCTCTGCAGCTGCTCTCTTTGGGCCCTTTCTGACTTTCTTGCTCTGTACCATTTGAATACCCTCACCAATCCCCACAATATTATCCCACAGATCAATATTATGATGATAGGCTTTAGGATATACCATACAAAGCTTCTGCCTAAGGTGGAAAACCACCCACCAACTGCACTCATTCCGTGGCCCACCTTTTCCCAGACATTTTCTCTACTCAAGTCTTCGATCTCTTTGTGAATATTAGTTATGTTCTTAATAACTTTCTCAAGGGGCTTCGAATTGTCTGGAATGTAAGTGCAACATTCCTGGACCTTCAAAGCCTTACAGACTCCGCCCTCTTTTGCTAGTAGGACATCTAATGCAAGACGATTTTGAAGAACCATAGCCCTTATCGATTGCATCTCTCCTTCTACCAGCATTAAGGACTGAGCAGTGCTGGCAGACAACCTGTCGACAACTGTTGCCAGTCGTCTAATTTTAACATCATTAAGGATTATTCCCAAAAGAGGGAACATAGCTCCAAAGACATCTCCAACCATTTCGGCATCACCTACATCTCTCCTTCCCCTCGATGATGTCTGACCCTCAATGACCACTAAGTCTTGTGCATGATATATTTTGGGGAAGACAATTGCCAAGTAACATGATCCATACCAGTTGTCAGGTAGTCTCACGTAAGCATTTCTTCCACATACAAAATACACATTTGGAATCACTTGCATTCCCTTCAGGAAATCCTTAGTGTAGTACTCTAAATTAAAAGCATGTTCACAGTCAACTTCACCCACGTATACATTTTCATAATACGTTTTGGCTCGGTGAAGACATAGCTTTCCTCTCTTCGCTTTATCTAAAGCTATTGGACCACTACTACCCTTTCTCTTATGTGACTTCTCTTCCTCGGTCCAATCTATTTTCCCTTGTCCGGATTTTTTCAAAATCTTTTGTCTCCTGTAACGATCATCCACCTGCCCTATGAACTTCTTCTCGACTTCTGACACCTTGCATGTCAGGTTATTTCTACGGGCATGTGAAGTATCTAAGGTAATCCAAGGAATGAAGAATTTGGCCAATCTGTCTTCACTCTTCCAGTAGTCCCATTTGTTCATCTGCTTATAATTTGGGACTTCTGGCAACACTGAATCATAATTAGAGAAATAGTATTCAAAACTATCTCTCTCATAAAATATACTAAGCAATAAGCTACATGTAATGCCATATGTCAGAGGGAGGTGATGGTATCTAATACCCTCGTCTACAGATGCCGGCAATTGCATGCAGACATAACAATCCTTAACCTCCATGGCATCCACGTATTCATACAAGAGTTTAGCATAAGCATTCGACCTAAAGTCTCCTTGGGACTCGTCTACATGTAACCTGCGGGCTTCTGCAGCCAATAACGCTTTCTCTTGAGTGTTTTCCCTTTTCTCACCAGCAACAATGGGTGTAAGCGTTACTACAGAACTCACATCAGTTACCTTTACCTCTTCTTCATGTCCCTTTACATAAGAAATTGTTACCACTAAAGCTATTAATATTATCACTCCTACTATTAGTGTACCTATTATACATTTAGCTCTGCGGTTCGGGGTGCCGGCCTCCATTTCGTCAGACAATCTGGCTCTCTCTTATCTTAGCAAAAAGTTCTTTTCCTCTCGTTCCTTTACAGTCTCTTTTCAATCCTTTTGTCTTTAGAAACCACACAACTGGAGGCTGACAACCTTTCTTCGCAAAAGTCCATTAACAGTTCAAAAAGACAACCCTAGCCCTTCTCCATCCACTCAAGGGAAGTTCCCTAAAATTCTCTGCTTCCTGGGCGCTAGGTAATCTTCTTTTTCTGCTTGCTTTATTTACAAAGTCCTTTAACAGTCTACTATCAGATTTGTGGTTGCTGCTTCAATAGCATAGTTCAGTATTTCCAAACGAAGATTGTGCTCTTCATGTGCTGTTATCGTTGTACCAAAGTCGGGGAATTGCAATTCTGTAAGAAACATATGTTTTAACTTGCTGAGGCGGGGAGGTCTGGGGAGCATGAATGTTAGTGACCCTTCTTGTTCGACACCGGGTACCAACAGTCGTATTTCCACGGTGATAATGGGCTCAGAACTGGACACCACCACCGCTCGGATCCTCCCTGTCTCCGGTTTCACAGACATTTGTCGCCAGATATGTCCACTCAGGTGTGGAGTATCTTCTGTTAGGCACACGCACTCTTCTTGACCTTCTTCGGTCCGGTGCTTCAGCGCCCTGAGCACCTTCTTCTGGGTCTGAGTCTTCTGATATCGGAGGAAGGGTTGCTTCTGGAATTGACCTCAGGCTAGAGCTCCGTCTTTGCGGCCAATTAGCTTCTCCACGTGCCCTTCTACTCCTTCTCCTTCTGGTCTGTTCTCGCTCTCTTTCAGACCTGTCAGGGTCAGACTCGTACTCCCAGCTGCTTTCTCCTTCTGTAGCGTCGTCTGTTTCGCTGTTGTACTGACCGTCCTCAGCCAGGTCAGACTCGTTCCCTGCTTCCGCTGGCACCTCTACAGCTTGGCTAGCCCCCTCTATGGCTTCTCGGTCCTCTGCTGGACGTCTATCCGAGAGAGGAGCTGTTTCCAGAGGTGCTGGAACCCTTTTCGTATGTGACGCGTGGATCCAATTGGGCAGGCCTCCCACCTTTACAGCTGTGTTTGTGATCAGGATGACCTGGAAGGGCCCACGCCAACGAATATCCAAGCAGCTTCTTCTCACATGTTTCTTCACCAGGACCCAGTCCCCAGGATACAGGTCATGGCAAGGGCCCTGGCACGCTGGAACCTCGGCAGCCTGTACCTGAAGAGACACAGAACGCATTGCGTCAGACAGCCCCTTACAATAGTCCAGGATCATATCATCTGTGATATTTAACAGTGCAGTAGCTGGAATAGATGGCAGCCTCATTGCTCTCCCCATTAACACCTCATGTGGTGACAACCCTGTTCTTCTGTCTGGGGTACTACGAAGGCTCATGAGGACCAATGGCAGGGCATCAGGCCAACTCAGGGTCGTTGAGGAACAGACTTTAGCTATTCTGGACTTGATCGTTCCATTGATCTGTTCCACAATTCCTGAGGCTTCTGGTCGGTAACTGCAATGCAGCTTTTGGTCAATATTTAGTGCTACACAGATCATCTTCACAAGCTCGCTGTTAAAATGTGTTCCCCTATCTGATTCCAAAAAGGCCGGCACCCCGAAGCGAGGAATGAGTTCTCTGAGCAGTAACTTGGCCACTGTGAGGGTGTCGCACCTACGTGTAGGGTATGCCTCAACCCATCTGGAGAACACACAAACAACCACCAAGACATAGCGGAGGCGGTTGCACCTTGGCATTTCAATGAAATCTATCTGCATTCGATTGAATGGACCTCCAGACCTTCCTATGTGACTTAGTGCAACTGGTGTTCTTTTCCCTACGTTCAGCTGCTGGCAGGTCACACAACGCTGGCACACTGCTTCTGCTGCTATTCTAAACTTAGGATTGTACCAAGTTTGTCTAAACACTCTCAGCATAGCATCTCTCCCTAAGTGTACTGGACCATGTATGAGTCTAGCCATTGGACTCACCATCTCATTGGGCAACACTGCTCTGCCGTCTGCTGAGACCCAAAAATGGGTCTCACCCATTACACATCCTGCCTTTTCCCATGTTTCTTTTTCAGAATCAGGAGCATTTTCTTGCATGGTTGACAGTTCATCCCAAGTATCAACAGTTTCCAGTATCATGGCTAATTCAGTTCTTACATTTATTCCACCCACATCCACCTCTGTGAAAGAGTAACCTTGTTCCGCGCAATACCGCGCAACTTCATCAGCATATCTATTGCCTTTCGAAACAAAGTCCTCATTTCTGGTATGTGCGGTGCACTTTACAACTGCGATACTTGCTGGACATTGCAATGCCTCTAACAACAGGCGCACAAACTCTCCATTGCGAATGGGAGAGCCTGAAGAAGTCATGAACCCTCTTTGAGACCATAACTGCCCGTAATCATGAACTACCCCATACCCATACTGGCTGTCGGTGTAGATGGTGACTCGAATTTGATTGCTTGCCAAGCAAGCACGTGTCAGGGCAATAATCTCGGCTACCTGAGCGGAGTGTACTCCTTCCAGGCACCCTGCTTCCACAACTCCTTCAATTGTACAAACAGCATAGGCTGCTCTCAACTGCCCAACTTCGTCTCTTACACATGAGCCATCGACAAAGAAAACTTCGTCTGGGTCAGTCAGTGGCTCATCCACAATGTCAGGTCTGGGTTTGGTGCATAGTTCAGTCACATCGAGACAGTCATGGTCTGTATATTCATCATCATCCTCAATATCATTTGGAAGTGGCATCAATGTAGCAGGGTTCAAAACAGAGCATCTCTTGAGAGTCACGTTCTCTGCAGCAAGAATAACTTGCTCATAGCGTGTGAGCCTGCTATTGGTCAGATGCTGTGTTTTGGTCCTGGTCATTAACAGTTCAACAGAATGTGGCACGCACACCTCTAACGGGTGCCCCATGACAATATTTTCACATCTCTCAATGCTGACACCCGTTGCAGCAACGGATTTGAGACATCCGGGCAACGCTGCGGCTACTGGGTCTAAAGTAGCCGAAAAATAAGCAACTGGTCTACGGGCATTCCCATGGATTTGGACCAACACAGACAACGCGCAACCTTCTCTCTCACAACAGTAAAGAAAAAATTGTTTATTGTAATCAGGCATTCCCAATGCCGGAGCACGACACAGGTCCTCTCTCAGCTGTAGGAACGCCATCAAACAGTCTTTGTCCCATGGTACCGGATCACTCACCTCTTTGTGCGTCAGTTTTTGCAAGGGCTTTGCTTTCAGTGAAAAGTTCACGATCCACTGTCGGCAATAACCCACCATCCCTAGGAACATCCTGACCTCTCTCTGTGTCTTAGGCGCATTCATTTTCATGATCGCCTCTATCCTGTCTGGTGACACTTTTCGTTTGCCTTTCTCAATCCTGTGTCCCAAGTACTGCACTTCTGTCAGGCAGTACTGCAATTTTCCCGGGGACACCTTGTGCCCATTGGCAGCTAGGTGATTTAACAAAGCAATGGAGTCTTCCCTGCAAGCTTCTTCTGTTTCTGACGCCACAAGAAGGTCGTCTATGTACTGGACCAGAACTGACTTCTGGGGCAGCACTAGACTTTCAAGATTTCTCTTCAAAAGCTGATTAAAGATCGATGGGCTCTCTGTATACCCCTGAGGGATACGACACCATGTTAGGACGCGATTTTCCAGCTTAAATGCGAAAAGAAAATGGCTTTCTTCGTCCAGAGGGATCGAAAAGAAAGCCTGGCAAAGATCGATCACAGTGAACCACTCAGCTTGGAATGGAATCTGAAACAGTATCACTGATGGATTCGGTACCACTGGACAACATGAAACGACTATGTTATTAATCTTTCGCAGGTCCTGTACTATCCGAAATTTCCCATTTGGTTTCTGCAGACCCATAATCGGGGAGTTACATGGACTACCCACGATTTCTTTCAGTATTCCCTGTTTAATCATGGACTCGATCACGGGTTTTATGCCTGCAATCGTTTCTGGAGTCAATTTATATTGGGGTGTTCTTGGGAACTCAGCATGCGGTTTCACTACAATTTTCACTGGGTCCACCCCTTTGACCAATCCAATCTCTTCCCCAGTGAAATCCCATACTTCTGGTGCCACTGTCTCTCTCAAGTCCCAGGGGAGCTCCTCTACTGTTAAAGTAGGGTACAGTTCCACGCATATTCTAGAGTTTGCAACTTTGAAATCTGCATCATCATCATTGGTCAATACCTCCACTCCCTGAGGTGTACAGTATATAGTACAATTCAATTTACACAACAGGTCTCTTCCTAGCAGACACACAGGACTTGAATCGCAAACCACAAACTGGTGCTCATCACTGTACTTCCCTATTTTCACCTGCACCGGTTCTGTCAATTGGCTGGTTATTCTCCTGTTTGCGACCCCTACCACCTGTATGGTCTCTCCAGACATGGGCAGGTCTGGAACTGCAGCTGATCTGATCGTGGATCTAGTGGCTCCTGTGTCCACCAGAAATGTCGTAGGGCACCCTGCTACTTCTGCTTCAACATAGGGTCCCCTCTGATCTACCTCCAAGGCTGCCCCGAGGGTGCAGTCTTCTCTTTCCACTCTCTGTCCGGTTAATGGGTCCACATAATAGCACTCTTCCCCTTCTACAAACAGGGGCATTTGTCTATAGGTCTTACCCATACTCCCTACTCGAGGAGGTTGCGGGAACTGGGCTCGGGGAGGAGCCCCCCCCCCTTTGAGCACCTTTCCTTGGTATGGTGTTACCCCTCTTGTAGGTGCGCTCTGGACCTCCTCCTCCTCTATCTCTTGCTCTCCAATCTCTACATTGTAGGGGCACTCGCGTTTCCAATGCCCCACCTCGTTGCACTGGTGGCACCTAGTCGTTTTCTTCAAGGCAGCTATGTCTACTCTGGGTCTAAAGGTGGAACCCTCCTCATTGCCCTTGTTCTGACTGTACTGCTTCTTTCCTCCTGTACCTGTTCCTTGCTGCTGTTGCTGTTGTCCCCCCTTTCCTGCTGCCTGCATCTGTACCACCATCAACTTTTCTTTTAGTTTCTTAGCCTTGGAATCTATCTCATCACAGCAGTACCTGGCATATCTCAGTATTTCATCTAGGGGTTTAGTTTGCCAACAAATCGAGTGTTGCTGAATCATTAAACTAATATCCGGTCTCAGTCCCAGGACGAACTTGGACACGAATTGCCCTATGTCTTTTGGATCCATTACATCCAAGCCGCTATACTGTTTAAACGCCTTCAGCAATCTCTCGTAATATTCGTGAACTGTCTCTTTGGGTTCCTGTCTCGTTCGGTCTATTCTGACCCAATCTATGTCTTGCATTGGCACCTTCTCTTTCAGCCAAGTCATCACTCTCTCGAATTTTGCCATCACAATCTCGGACGGCCCATTAGTCTTGGCATCTCTCTCTGGCTCCGTTGTGGGCCACTCAGCGCTAACCTTGCATGCTGTCCACAGATCTCCTGGTACTACAATGTCAAACAGCGTGTTCAGATCTATCCAAAGGACCTTTGAGATTTTTACAAATCTCTCCACTTGCTTGTACCACTCCACTGGGCTTTCACGTAATTTGGGGAAAGAGGTGGTAAAAGCAGCTAAATCTCCCCTACTCCAAGGGACATGTACATAGTTCCCATTTGCAACTTCACGCAAAGGGTAAGCTTCTATTCCCTGCTGTCCTGGTGTCATACCAATCATGCTTCTCCTGCCGGTCCCTTTCTTGGACCACCTCTCTTCCCACTTATCTAGTGCCCTCCATGTCCTTATTCCAGTAATCAGTTCCCTTATGTGTGTTTTCAGCCCAATCGTTCTCCTCTCATCTAGGTCTCGATCTGAGTAATGTAGCCTGTGGTTACCCTGTAATGCTTTGGTTCTTGACAAGTCCACCATATATTTGCCTGCTAGTTCGACTAACTTCTCATGGACTGCTCTCGCTTTTCGAGTAATGTCCTTTGCCATATACAGTATTTCATCCTGTTCATACATTTCCATTCTTTCTAAAGGCAGGGTACCATCTACCATGTCATCCAGGTCTGACCTTAAACTGGAGACATCGAGTCTCTTGGCTTTTATCTCAGCTCGCAATATGTCTTTCGACGGGGGCTCACTGGTTTCCCTACCATCCCAACTTCGAGCTCTACGTTTGGGCTCGGGAGAGTTAATGGGTGGTCTCCCTCGCTCCCATCTCTCCAGGTCCCATGCTCGGCCATCCGATCTAGGAAGGTGATGGAACACGGGCCTGTTACCCCCACTCTCTCTCTGCCCACTCTCTTCTTCTTCTCTCCTCTCACCGCACATCTCTCTGTTATTTTCCCTCTGGTCGCTACACTCCCTTTGCCTCGTATCGCTCAGTATCCGATACGATCCTTCCTGGTTCCCCATATTCCCTGGGCTGCGCTCATTTCCATCATCACAGGGTCTATGGTGCGACCTCTCACAACTCCCATTCAGTTCTCTGGTGCCGGGCACACAGTGTGGACATTTAAAGCTGTTTCTGTACTCTTGTGCTCTCCTCTCCCCTTCACTGAGTATTGGGCGCGCCACCCCTTCACTCCCGGGGCCCCCGTTTTCTAGGTCTGTTCTACCTCCATTCCGGGCCCAATGGGTGACTCCCCTACTCCCTCTACAGTCCCACTCCGGGCTACTCTCCCCAGCCCCGCAGTGAGTCCGAGCTCGGCTGTCCTGACTTTCCCTTTCTGCTTCTGCAGCATTGATGCTCTTTTGAGCCTTCACTGCCTCATCCCACTGCTTCATGTACTCATTTAGCTCTTGAAAGGATTTTCGTCCAGATCCCCTCAGATCCATTGGCCATCTAGGGCCCCCAGGATCTCCTCCCGGGTCCCCTGCTGTGTGCATCGGTGTACTCCACTCTCTGGGTATCGGCATCTGACTTGGGGAATTGGTGGTATCGTTCCTCCTTGCCTTCTCTGCTCTTTCTCTGTCTTTCCGTACCCGTTCTTCCCCTCTTGCTCTCTCTTGGTCATATATCGATATTATAGGACCTATGGTAACAGGTACCTGTAGTGCATCTGGTAATGGGTAGGATGTGGCGCTTTCCGTTTCCGGCGCTCTTTGTACCACAAACCTCCCGACTACCTGTTGCACATGACTAGGCTGGGACAGCTCTTTCTTTGGTTCAGGATCCCACTCTGAACTGGGAAGCGGTCTATGCTCTCCTGCATTGCCCCCCTTTTCTCCTTCAGTATTCTCGACCTCTCCCCCTGCTCTATTATACGGGGGTGGCCTGTCTGTCAATAATCTGTTTATCAGGCTGTCCTCTGTTTCGCTCTCATCATCTTCTTCTATGGGGCTTTTATTTACTGGCGCCTCTAACACTGGGTACAGTTTATTTATTTCCAAATTATGCACTCTCCATCTTTTAGCATCCGCATCCCACCTGGCATCCTGCACTGCCCTTACCGATCGTTTCACCCTTTCTTGTCGTCTGTTCATATTCTTTTCATGCGCTGCCCTAATCCATGCTTCAAGGGCTTCAAACTGGGTTGGTCTAGGCAAGGGTCTCATTGAGGTCATGACTGATTTTAATCGATGTAACACCTCTAATCTGAACGTCCCGTACTTCGGGAACGTCAATTCCTCATTTCCTTCAGTAATCTTACTCCACTCTGATATCCAAAGGATCGTATGCAACCCAACATTTACTGCCATATAACGAGCTGGCGTACCCTCCGGCGGGGCTTCTTCCCCTTCATACGATCCCCGCTTCTCTTTTTTAAACATCGCTTTCAACCATTTAAAACACTTCATAATTATGCGCACAAAATCCAGCCTCGCTACTCTGTTTACTTCCTGATGACAATCCACCAATCCTGTCGCGGCTTTGCTAGCTTGGCCTATCACAGCGCGGTCTTTCTCCTGTCGGCCAATCACGTCGCGACCCTGTCTGACGTGTTCGCTAGCTGGCCTATCACAGCGCGGTCTTTCTCCGGTCAGCCAATCACTGCGCGACACCACCTGACGTCTCTTTTCTCCGCTTCGCAGCAGCACCCCTCCTTTCTCAACTCGTCTCCCGGTTATGCATGCGTCCCATTCATACACCGAAAAATGACTACTTCCGACCAAGCGGTCACTTCTCTCGACTGTACGTCCACAGTCTATCTGTAATTGTCAACACAACTGACGAGATGTCTATCGTCTCTCTGATAGGTTGCTTACACACACAGTAACTTCCGACCAGCGTCCGTTACTCACGCACTCACTCTTACGTTCCCCCTATCTCGGTCTCTCGGGTGATCAATGGTACCTCATGACCCCCTTCACACTAGTTGACAATTACTCTGGGTGTCCGATACCCCCGAACCACTTAAGCTCTCCTTGAACTTAAGATTTCCACCGGTTGCGCGCGCTCACAACCTGTTCCACAATCACTCTACAGACATTCAACTCCGCCAGACATTACAACATAGATACAATACAAAACACCGCAATCTAACACGCATAACCCTTTATACTCACTCTCGACCGATACTGCTGCTTTTTCTGTCTCACGTCATCCGGATCTTCTCCAGCGGGCTGTTCTTCCAATCATCGATCTCTAGGGGCCTTGGGGTAAGCTAACCTGGCCTAGGTCACCGTCCTCAAGAAGGCAACCATCCTCTATAGCTACCAACTGAAAGGGCGAGATTTTGATCGATACCTTATATCTATTGATCCAAACCTCGATCTGGTCGACTGAACCTTTGTTGCCTGTCTATAAGGAAAGAAAGTGCACCTATTTCCAAGTTAGTTCACCCAAGAAAGGACTCTACTCCCAAAGATCACGGACAACTTCTAGTTTTCAAAAGTTTATTGTAAAGATATAATGAGCTGCAAATACAGGCATCTCAAAATGAGATTCACGAGATACACAGGTCCAATTACATACATGTGCTCTCGGAAAGCCCTCAGACGAGCAACAGAAATCACTAACACAAGTTCTAAGAATAATAAAGCTATCAGCATAGACGCATATCTCTCCTTCATTTAGGTTGGAGGAAAACAAACACAGGTTAGGCGTCCCTACCCTGTTCTAGATGGTATCCCTACTTAACCAAATCCCAACCTAACAAAGGTGTCAGCAGTGAATGACCCCCAAGGGAAGTCACTCACTCTAAGTCTCTTGGTGAAAACCTAAAGTTCTCCAGTCATGACCCCTCACTGCCTACCCATCCGCTCTCTAAAGGGTCCTCAGGTCTCTGCTCTAACTCCACCCAGGGGTGCTGTCCCTAATACAAAACAGTCAACAACATTTGAGACGCCCCTTGCGGAACGCCTCTCACGTGGTGTAGCTTCAGGCTTTTTCCATGATGCTTTGTATTGGGCCTCAGACGTTAGAGTTGACCTTGCTTCTCAGACTCTTCTCCGGCCCGCTGATACCCCTTAAACATTCCAAAACCCTCCTCCATGTCTGGGCCGTCTACTGAACAGACCTCTATTCATTCATTTATAATTGGATCCCCCCTTTCCTGTTGCAGACAGATATCTGTAGCCAAGAACCCAACTCTCATATACTTCTAAAAGAAAAAGGCTTGCAACATTTCTCAGCCCAGACATGTACGTGTAAATCAATGCTAAAACATTTCAGGCCTACAATATTTCTCCTAATGATTATAGCATTCAACTTCTTCATTTAATTAAAGCATATTAATACTCTTATTCTATTATTAAGTAAACATTTCTATAAATCATGGCCTATTTAATGCAATGACCAAAATATTAATGCAATCTGTGTCGTGAAAAGAACCACCTTCCCTTTCCCTCCAGCTCTGGCCCTGAGGCCTACCACGTTCTGCTTTTAACCACATACCATCTTACATTTTAGCAGCTTCACGACATGGATTCAAAAATAATCACGTCTAATAAAATCATATAATGTCACACATTTCTGTATTAGTTCCATTTCTACTTAAATCTCTACATTAGCTATACATTCAGAATATAATTGCAGATACTATTAGCACTCATGGCATTTCTCTTCATGATTTGTGCTTACTACAGGTAAGTGTGATGTACTCATACATTTAAATCTGTTTGCGCTCTCTCATATGTTTATATGGTCAGTGAGAATCCCTCTCTCACTGTTAATATATTGTTTGTTTATATGGCCAGTGAGCATCCCTCTCTCACTGTTCATATATTGTCTGTTTATATGGTCAGTGAGAATCCCTCTCTCACTGTTAATATATATGTTTATATGGTCATTGAGCATCCCTCTCTCACTGTTAATATATTGTCTGTTTATATGGTCAGTGAGAATCCCTCTCTCACTGTTAATATATATGTTTATATGGTCAGTGAGCATCCCTCTCTCACTGTTAATATATATGTTTATATGGTCAGTGAGCATCCCTCTCTCACTGTTAATATATTGTGTGTTTATATGGTAATTGAGCATCCCTCTCTCACTGTTCATATATTGTCTGTTTATATGGTCAGTCAGAATCCCTCTCTCACTGTTAATATATATGTTTATATGGTCAGTGAGCATCCCTCTCTCACTGTTAATATATATGTTTATATGGTCAGTGAGCATCCCTCTCTCACTGTTAATATATATGATGTTCAGTGAGCATCCCTCGCTCACTGTTAATATATTGTGTGTTTATATGGTCAATGAGCATCCCTCTCTCACTGTTAATATATTGTTTGTTTATATGGTCAGTGAGCATCTCTCTTACTGTTAATATATATGTTTATATGGTCAGTGAGCACCCCCTCTCGCTGTTCATATATTGTCTGTTTATATGGCCAGTGAGAATCCCTCTCTCACTGTTAATATATATGTTTATATGGTCAGTGAGCACCCTCTCTCACTGTTCATATATTGTCTTTTTATATGGTCAGTGAGCATCTCTCTTACTGTTAATATATATGTTTATATGGTCAGTGAGCATCCCTCTCTCGCTGTTTATATATTGTCTGTTTATATGGCCAGTGAGAATCCCTCTCTCACTGTTAATATATATGTTTATATGGTCAGTGAGCATCCCTCTCTCACTGTTCATATATTGTCTGTTTATATGGTCAGTGAGAATCCCTCTCTCACAGTTAATATATATGTTTATATGGTCAGTGAGCATCCCTCTCTTACTGTTAATATATTGTGTGTTTATATGGTCAGTGAGCGTCCCTCTCTTACTGTTAATATATTGTGTGTTTATATGGTCAGTGAGAATCCCTCTCTCACTGTTAATATATTGTCTGTTTATATGGTCAGTGAGCATCCTTCTCTCACTGTTAATATATATGTTTATATGGTCAGTGAGCATCCCTCTCTCGCTGTTCATATATTGTCTGTTTATATGGCCAGTGAGAATCCCTCTCTCACTGTTAATATATATATTTATATGGTCAGTGAGCATCCCTCTCTCACTGTTCATATATTGTCTGTTTATATGGTCAGTGAGAATCCCTCTCTCACAGTTAATATATATGTTTATATGGTCAGTGAGCATCCCTCTCTTACTGTTAATATATTGTGTGTTTATATGGTCAGTGAGCGTCCCTCTCTTACTGTTAATATATTGTGTGTTTATATGGTCAGTGAGCATCCCTCTCTCACTGTTAATATATTGTCTGTTTATATGGTCAGTGAGCATCCCTCTCTCACTGTTAATATATATGATGTTCAGTGAGCATCCCTCGCTCACTGTTAATATATTGTGTGTTTATATGGTCAATGAGCATCCCTTTCTCACAGTTAATATATTGTTTGTTTATATGGTCAGTGAGCATCTCTCTTACTGTTAATATATATGTTTATATGGTCAGTGAGCATCCCTCTCTCACTGTTAATATATTGTTTGTTTATATGGTCAGTGAGCATCCCTCTCTTACTGTTAATATATTGTTTGTTTATATGGTCAGTGAGCATCCCTCTTTCACTGTTAATATGTTGTGTGTTTATATGGTCAGTGAGCGTCCCTCTCTTACTTGTAATATATAGTGTGTTTATATGGCTAATGAGCATCCCTCTCTCACTGTTAATATATTGTGTATTTATATGGCCAGTGAGCAACCCTCTCTTACTTTTAATATATAGGTTTATATGGCTAGTGAGCATCCCGTATCTTGCTGGCAGTATGTGTGGGGGTAATCACTGGGTTCGCTTGCGGCCCGTTAGATCTTTACATGTGGCCTCCTGGTGAACAACAACTCTGGGCTGCTGTTTACCAGACTGATTCAGAAAAGGGGGTGGTGATGGACAGAGCATCTGAATTAAACAGAACACTCATACCCAGTCAAAAGATCAGGGCTTGATCCATCACCGTTTTTTAGCTCACTACACCATCCCAGTTCAGAACCTGGCAACATGCAAATTAGTCTGTCCCTGGCCCAGTGCATCATGGGAACAGGGCACACCAAACTACCAAGCCAATTCTTTACTGGAAATTAAACAAGCTTCCGGGGACCGGTTTCTGGCATTGCAGCTGTCTTCGGCCCGGCTTGCTTGAATCCTGATGGTGCAGTGAGCAAGGGACTCACATCTGAGCATACCCTGCCACTCCTATAGTGGCCAAAACGATTCAGAAAAGGGGGTGGTGGTGGACAGAGCATCTGAATTAAACAGAACACTCAGACCCACTCAAAAGATCAGGGCTTGATCCATCACCGTTTTTTAGCTCACTACACCATCCCAGTTCAGAACCTGGCTACATGCAAATTTGTCTGCCCCTGGCCCAGTGCATCATGGGAACAGGGCAGACCAAACTACCAAGCCAATTCTTTACTGGAAAGGAAACAAGCTTCCGGGGACCGGTTTCTGGCATTAGAGCCGTCTTCGGCCCGGCTTGCTTGAATCCTGATGGTGCAGTGAGCAAGGGACTCACATCTGAGCATACCCTGCCACTCCTATAGTGGCCAAAACGATTCAGAAAAGGGGGTGGTGATGGACAGAGCATCTGAATTAAACAGAACACTCATACCTAGTCAAAAGATCAGGGCTTGATCCATCACCGTTTTTTAGCTCACTACACCATCCCAGTTCAGAACCTGGCTACATGCAAATTAGTCTGTCCCTGGCCCAGTGCATCATGGGAACAGGGCAGACCAAACTACCAAGCCAATTCTTTACTGGAAAGGAAACAAGCTTCCGGGGACCGGTTTCTGGCATTGCAGCTGTCTTCGGCCCGGCTTGCTTGAATCCTGATGGTGCAGTGAGCAAGGGACTCACATCTGAGCATACCCTGCCACTCCTATAGTGGCCAAAACGATTCAGAAAAGGGGGTGGTGATGGACAGAGCATCTGAATTAAACAGAACAGTTTACCAGACTGAGCACTAGCATTCAGAAGGATGTTAAACGGAGAGCCGTTTATTTACACGTCAACTTAAGGAAAAGGAGCACCGAAGATGTCCATCACCAGTTAGCTTTAGGAACACCTTCATGTTTAAAGACATTGTGCAACAAACATGCAAAAATATGATAACATCTATGCAGCATTCAAAAAAATCTATTTCTGTAATGTGGAAATAATTCACCTTAGTACATCAGATTGTATCACTGCATGAAGAGGCATTTCTAGAGGTGAAAGCTTTAACATATGAACTTAGAAACATTCCTTCCCTGCAGGAGAGCATTGACATGAGCCAGACATCTGCCTCAAGTTTGGCTTGAGTCTTCAGTTGCTCAGCCATCTGTTTCCAGTGGTGGTCGGTAAGGTACGGGGGTGGCGGGCAGTGGGGGGCAGTTTGAATTAAAAAATAAATCACTTACCTGATCTCGCTGCGTCTCTCCTCCATCTCTACCACGTCGAGTGAGTCTCTTCCGGGAAGCACCCAGGCTCCCCACAGCCAATCACAACGCTGCAATGCAATGACAATGATCAAAACATTTGTGAAGCAGGAGTACCACTACAATAGTGCAGGACTCCTTGTTTCAAGGTCCATAGCATTTTCTTTACACCACATTTTAGTGAGTGGACTACGAGAATGCGTGTTCTCTCCCTCATGGGTAAAATCAAATATTTGTTGGATTACTGTCCTGCTTTCTTAACACATACTTAATACCAGTGTTTAGTTTGGTTTAAGTTTATCCTAGTTCTGTAGGAGATTGAACAGAAAAATATGTACAAAAAGTAAATGCCCAAGAGCACATCACTTGTCAAAAGGAGAAGTCTGGATTATTAAAAATCATGTCTTTTGGTTCCACAGTTTTAAACTTGCTCATTACACAACAACTGGGGTATGAGGGGTTCTGA
Source organism: Lissotriton helveticus (assembly GCF_964261635.1). Lineage (NCBI taxonomy): Eukaryota > Metazoa > Chordata > Amphibia > Caudata > Salamandridae > Lissotriton > Lissotriton helveticus. The sequence goes on from NC_136057.1 coordinate 1,773,505,570, forward strand.
TGGTGAGACTCAGGGGATATTCTCACCAAAGAAATGACACAGTGTTGTGGAACCCGGCAAGAACGTTGATACAGATTTCACAACTAGCATATTTTGACAAAGCTGTGAAGCCAGGAATAAACGTTCAGTCTCACAGTGTCATGGCAAAAGTTTCCCCCTGTACCATGTCTATTGGTGTATGTTGGCTGTGTGTGTATATCCACCTCATTACTTTACACACCTTTATGGGGAGTCTTTTGACACTGACCTTTTTGTAGCTCTTGCTATCTTAACTAAGCATTATTCTGAATACTCCTAATGTTTCCAGGTAAGAGACTAAAGGCAGAAGGAGCTTTTGAGGCCTAATTCCAATTCAATAATGAAGTTACTTTGTTTGTACACTTGACTTACCAAATGTAGATGTAACAAGAAGAAAAGGCTTACTCCAGGGTGAAGTAGAGGGATAGGAACTCAAATGCAGCGTAACATCGTATTGGCAGGTTTAGGGACTAGGGATTAGAGACTCTGGCTTAATTCTGAGGGCAGTATAGAATGAAACCCTCAAAATAACTCCATGGTTCACACTCCAAACGTGTACATGCTTTGCTCCCCATAGGCCTATCTTACACCCCCACCTCCTCTATATCCCATTCTTCTGGCATCCACATGGCCCTTAGTCCCATTACAGACCATACATTTGTGCCCCCGTGGGAAACTGTGAGTACCTATGATGTAAGGTAACTTGTGTAGCGCAAACAGCACTATGTCTTATGGCCAGTGAGAGTCATCTCTCTTGCTGTCAAGGCCTAGGGGCCTCATGTAGAATTTAGCGAATGCGTTACTCCATCACAAACGGGGCGCATATCCCATCCGCCGTCTAACAAGGGCATTCTATCCTGTGGCACTTGTAAAAAGGTGGGTGGGAAAGCCGCCATGTCTGGGATGGAGTAACCTGTCACCAACCTCTAAATCTGGCCCTATTTTTCTTCATTTATAGGGAACACCCTCCTGCTGTCAGTTTATATGTTTCTGTGGTTGGTTAGAGACCCCTGTCGTGCCATCTGTGTATTTGTTGTTGTAGTTTGTGAAAGATCCATTTCATTCTACCTCTATGTTCAGTACGAAAGCACTATCTTGATATCAGTGTATATAATTTTACGGTCAGTGATTCCCTGTCTTGCTGTCTTTGTATATCTCTGTGGTCAGTGAGAGATATCGCTCTAGTTTTCAGAGTAAATGTAAATGTAAATGTAAATGTAAATGTGGGCAGTGAGAGGCTCCTCATTTCTGACAATGTTTGTAAGTTCCAAGAGAGGCTCCTCTCAAGCAGTCTTTGTGCATGTTTCTATGGTCAACAATAGGCATATCTCTCAGTGTTTGTGCATATATCTTTATCATCAGTGCTCCTCTAGTCAGTGTGAGACGCCTCATTTGCTGTCAGTATATATGTTTCTAAGGTCACTGAGAACCCACCTGTCTTGATGGTAGTTTAATGGATATGTAGTCCATGATGGTCAACTCTTTCATTATACTGTATGCTCATCTCCTCTTAAATTGATGTCCCTCTCTTGAAGTCTCTGTACATCTCGATGGTCTGTGAGATATTCCTGTACTGCTGTCAGTGTATATGTTCTGGTGCTAGTGAATGCCCCTCTCTTTCTGTTGGTGTCTCCACGGCCAGTGAGAGGTCCCCCTCTTGCTGTCAGTGTTTCCATGGTCAGTGAGAGGCCCTTCTCTTTTTCTCTCCCTGTATTTGAATCTAAGGACAGTGTTCGACCTGACAGCCTTAGGGTGGCCTTCTCCCAACTTTTCGCCTGCCTCCCTTCATTGTTCTGTACTCCTTTTTGTAGGCTTTAGGACTCTGCAAGCTTTAACCCTGCTTACCAGTGCTAAAGTGCTTGTGCTCTCTCCCCTAAACATGGTAATGTTGGCTCATATCCAATTGGCTTATTTAATGTACTTATAAACATCTAGTAAAGTGCACTACAGTTGCCCAGGGCCTATAAATTAAATGCTACAAGTGGGCCTGCAGCACTGATTGTGTCACCCAAATAAGCAGGCCCTTGCCCATGTCTCACACCACCATTCCATTGCCTCTCTGTGCAGTTTACTGCCACTTCGACTTGGCATTTAAACAACTTGCCAAGCCTTAAACTTCCCTTTTGTTACATATAAGTCACCCATAGGGAAGACCCTTGGTAACCCAAAGGACAGGGTGCTATGTAAGTAAAAGGTAGGACATGTACTTTTATGTTTTACCACGCCTAGTATTGTCAAACAGCAACATTTTCTTTCCATGCTGTAAGGTCTACTCCTCTCATAGTATAGCATTGGGAATTCAATAACAATATGTTAAGGCTGTAATTGCAGATCAGAAAGCAGTAGCTTTTTTATGGTACATACCTTTGGAATGGTAATGATAAATCCTTTTTCATAGTAAAGTCAGATTTAACATTACTATTTTAGAAATGTCCACTTTTAGAACGTGGACATTTCTCTGCTCTTACTACCCTGTGTGCCTCACTGCCTGTCTCTAATACACGTCTGGGCTAGGTGACAGTTCAGTGTGTCCATTCTTTCTAGACAGACACAGGAACGGATGGGTGTGATTTAGAACCCATCTGCATTCATCTCCATTCCAATGGGGCTTTCCTGGGCAGATGGGAGGAAGGGGCTCACCCTGACACTTCAAAGGGTAGTGGCCTGACCCCACAGAAAAGACTGATAACCTCCCACTGATAGTCTGGAGCAAGGGCTGGGTTTAAAGGCATACTGGTGCCCTTCAAAACCACCCTTTGAAACTTCCCTCACATCAAAGGCACATTTGGGTATAAAGTATTGAGTCTCTGACCCCATGAATTCAGACGCTTCTGGACCTACACTGAATCTCTGTCAAAAGAACTGTGGTGCTGCTCAAAGGACTCAACTGGACTGTTTTTCTGTAAGGACTGCTTCCCTGTTTGTTGTTTGCTCCCTGTATTTCCCTGACTCTGCTGGAAGGAGAACTGGACTCTGCCTTTCCTCCAAAGTGATATCCAATGGATTGTTAGCTTGTCTCATGTTTCTGAAGTCAAAGGGACACAAAAGACTTCCTGTAGTTCTGCTGCTGCTGCAGGACTCTGCCTTCTGTGAGTCCTACCCTTGCCTGAGGTGCCCCCTCCAAGTGCTGGGCCTCAGAAGTGGGTTATTCAGCTATGTTTCTGCCAAATCTGACGTGAAGCAACACAAAACCTCACAAAGCCTTGCCGCATAGTTGACAGCGCTCAGAACCAACGCTGTTCGATGCGGAATCTTGCAAAGCCTCGCCGCACCACCTCTCGGAACGGACGCAGACGATGCAAAGCCTCACTGCGCAGACTACACCCAGGATCCAAGGTACTGTGTTCAGCAAGCCCAAGAGGGTCCCTGTGGTCGGCCCGTGCTCCATTTGCAATCAGCCTAAACTTTGGAGTTGCTTCCTGCTTTTAAGCACTTTCTTGCATTTATTTCTTCAACATTCGATATCTTTGATGAATTTTCACCCAAAAAAAAAAAAGTGCCTTGGTGAATATTGTTGTGCATGGAAACTTTTGGGGTGATTCGTGAAGTGGGGACAGAGAGAAAGGGTGGGATTAAAAAAGTGTGTTTCCCATGTTAATTCCCATAGGACTTATACATGCCTACAGCCTGAACCACTGGACGGAATTACACCAAATTCGTCAGGAAGGTAGATTTTGGTTCGCAGATCACGTTTTCAGTTATCCAGTATAAATCTGTTCAGTAGTTGTTGAGAAATTTAAGGAAAACTATAAGGATATCTGTGGCTGCGGTTAATTCGCAAATAATAACGAGGTTGTGCAGTGAAATGTAGAGCTCTGATTGGCTACCAACACTTTTACCAGGAAAACGTGTAAAACAATGAGAATGGGGCCGGGTAGGAATACCCAGACACCTAAATCTGGTCATGGGTTCCTAGAGGGCCCCTCCAGGCCAAATAAGCATTTTTTGACAAATTTGCAACAAAATTGCGAAATTCGCAAATTTGCTTAAAAATAAAATACACGCGGGCTCCCTCGCTAATTTTGAATGGGCCCCCGGGTGGGCCAGGACACGGGGGCATTTTATAAAAAGAGGAGAGGTGTCGCATGGGGCCCCCATCCCCAGGATCTCTGAGTCTCGGGGACCACCACCTCCCAGGGAGTTTATTTACATTTTGTAGGGGGCTACTCAGACCCTCCACCATAGGCTCAAATGTACCCTGGGTCCACCACCTTCTCGCTGCAAATTTTATTAAGTGGCCGGGGTACATGGAACTCCCGGGCCCCAGGGGCCATTACCTCCCAAGGCTAAATAATAAATGCTTGGGGGGCCTTGTGGACCCCCTTCCCCCGAGCCCCAGGGATTACCACCTCCCCGGGCCTTTCTTTTTATTTAAAGAAGGAGGGAGGCCACACGCCCCCCCTCCCGGGCCGTTCTCAGCCCTGGGGACCACCACCTGATGTCATCAGTGATGTCACTGACCATGACCATGTCATAAGTGATTTAATATGTGACATCATAAGCAAATATACATATATATGCACACACACACACACACACACACACACACACACACAAAAAGAGCAATGATGTATGCATTGTTCAGCATTCTGTCCATCATTCTGTCCATCATCTGTGTTTTTTTTTGCTTTTGTCACCTGAAGCTGCTTTTAGAAAGTCATTCAACTTTTCTTTTTGATTCTTGCTAGGGCTGCCATCTGCCCTTGTCTGCCCCTTCTCTGGGTGTTCCTTACCACTTGTGCTGGGACGTCTCTTCGAGCGTAGCTGTGCACTTTATAATGTGACTGTATTTTATTGTATTGTCGCCCTAAGTAGGAAGGGTGTGCCCAGATGTGGGTCCGGTCTCATTGTGCCACTGGATTCCAGTTAGCCTGGCTGATGAGGATTGATACCCCGAAACCGGTCCCAGGATGCTTGTTTCCAGGCCAGGAAGCATCTGCCTTGGCAGTTTGGGCTGGGCTGTTCCCATGGGTAGCAGGGTCAAGACTGTTTTGCATATGGCTAGGTCCAAACTGGGTTGGCGTGTTTGCATTGCTCAGCATTCCATCCATTATTTGGTCTTTTTTAATACATGTATACATATATCTATATTTTACATACCAGGGACATGGCACTCAAGATTTGGATATATTCAGCTTAATTTTATTTGAACTTCAAAGTTTGAACCGACGCATTTGAGCCTAACCTTGGCTTTGTTCACGGTGAGTGAGCCATCATTTGTGTTTATTTTTTGTCCCATTCTGCCATTAAGGGGCATTCTGGGATATGTAGTTCATACATACATTTATACAATTATTATGGCAAGTAACGTTTTTACATTTCAGCATGTGTAAGATTAATTTTGCGTAGCAGTGTTATCACGCAATTTGAACAATTTAAGCAAATTTTCATTTTTCGGTAGAGATAGTGATTTTGCTTTTCATTACAGTAATGCACATCGATTTTCTCAAGGTGGCGCTTTACGGATATAGTATCCATAACCGCCTACTGATGTTCAACCTTCTGTTACATATGTACAGGAGCACTATATTGTCTATCATTATGGGTTTAGTACCTATTTCTATTGAGCTCATATCTCGATTTCACAGTTCCTATTTACATTTTCCTGATGTCATTCAATCACCCCTTTATTCCAAGTGTACATAAAGCTCCTCGTCATAGTTCATCCCTTTCGGTGCTTTTGTCTTGAGTGTAATTATGAAACAGGATTCAATCTGTCTTACTGTTCTTTGTCTGTTTCCACCTCGTTCATCCAATTTCACCATGTGTATTCCAAAATATGTTATTGCCTTCCAGTCACTTTTCTGGCAGGCTGCCATGTGTTTGGCCGTTCACAACGACACAGGGTCGTGACTCCTAACCAGCAAGGCTGAGTCCAAACTATTCAACAACAAAACAACTGCCAATACTGGGTATTGTTCAATTAATTTTAAATCTAACCTATATGAAAAAAAACATAAAGGTGCGTTTTTTTGTTTACGTCACTAGTTTATTTACTTATTTGAACACTAGTGGAAAAAATATTTCTTTTGTTATATTTTCATTAGAAACCAATGTTTGGTGTATAAACACAAAATCAATACAATGACATATTTACAAATAATGCAAAAAAACAATTTACCAACAATTTTATCACACATCCAAACTTGCACATTGGCCAAAACATTCATCCATCTACATTCATCCAACAAAAAACAGTGCAAATCCTAAAGGTCTAATGTCAAAAAAATAGACATAAATCTGTGTATCAATTTTTTTAGATGTACATATATACAATATTCACATTTTAACAATTTTTTCCTGCTTTTAAATGAAATATTTACACCTTGTTTAGTTGAACCTATTTAAACAAAATATTTCAATTTTTTGACAAAACGACCACACAACCGGTCGACGCGTTTCGAACTCCACAATGCGGAGTTCTCCTCAGGACCAACAATCTACAATGACAAACAAACATATTTTTAGGACTCATAAACTAGAAAATCCATTCTCAAGATTACAGTTAAACCTCCCAAGCCTAGCTCTGCACATACCTTAGTGTGGTGAAAAAACGCACTTGAAGGGTAGACGGTGTGAAGAACGATAGACAACTGTGAATGAGGAGACATGACATCCATTTATGTATTTAATCTTAACACCTAAGCTCAGACTCTGGTTAATACAGGAGGAGCAAACGGCTTACCTTAAACCAGAGAAATTAAAGGCATATTCTGTGGGGAGAGAAAAATATGTATAAGGACTTGAGACAATGTCCTGGTATTAACTCGATCTCGAGTGCCTTCCCAATGCGCTTACCATTCTTTGGAAGTTTAGCTCCTGTTCTAAATATTCGGCAGCGTGCAATTCAATCTCCCGAGTCCTGCAAAGGCAAGCTGGGTTTTAAGGTTACTACTACGGAAATAGTACAGCATTATCCCCTCGGTTTAGCAATCGGTAAGTTCACTAACCTAAAGCCTTTGGACGCCAGCACTCGAAAATCCAATTTTCTGGTGTGCACAAGCAGTCCTGAATAACCGGCATTGTTATTGGCCAATAGTCCGATCACGTGATCGCAATTTCCCTTCTGGTTGTCAATGTTGTTTAAAGGGCTATTCACCAGTATTAAGGTTATTTCAACGAGGTTCTCTTAGTCCGATGTTCATATTAATATTATGTGAAGAATGGTCATTGCTCCGGAGGCTGCAACTTTCTCAACACCGCGTGTCCAGTTGCAGGTGGCGTGCACTATTGTTGTTTTCACTTTGCCAGTATCGATAGTACTACGCACAACACAGGATGTATTAGTCATGACTGTATATCATAGAAACGCATAGTCACTCGTGTAAGATGGTCTCCAAACAAATGACAAAATATATATATTTTAATTAAACCTCAGGTGTTGACCGGCAGTGCGATCACGTGATAGCGAATTTATTTATGGTTGTCAGTGTGGTATAAAAGACCTATTCGCCAGGATTAAAGTCATTTCCACAATGCTTTGTTGGTCCTATGTTCATGTCAATATCTTGTGGAGATCGATCATCGCTCCGAACACCATGACTTTTCAAACGACGTGTGTCCAGTTACGGGTGCCGTGTACCAGTGTTATTTTTACTATGCCAGTCTCAAGAGTACTGTGCGCAGCACCAAGTGTGTTGATCATGAATGTGTGTCCTAGACACGCATATCTACTCGTGCGAAATGGCCTACGAGCCAATGCCAGAATTCACATACATTAATTGAACTTCAGGTAATGGAGATTTGTTAGCCACAAAGTAATGTACAAAGTTCCCCAGATCGGGTAGAGAGAGGGTAGAGTATGTCGATATGAAGTGTGTACAGAGAAAGAAAAGGAAAGCCAAAGAGGGGAATCCCCTAGTTGGGACTAAAACCCTCACACACCTAGCAAGCTAGGTGTCATGCTTCATCATATGGGTTTGCTCCTCGCTGAACTGGCGCTGCAATGTTCAGCGGGCACCCACAAGGGGGCTCTTTAACGGAGATCTTTAATCCCTGCCATATGGTGCATGCGGGTGTGCGGGGAAGAAAGGGGTGTAGTCGTGAGAGATGTGGTGAAACTAAAAAAGGTGGGTCAGTCCACAATGAAATTTATTGGAGTGGCTGGCGCCCTTGGTTAAAATAGTGGGAGGGGAGATAGTTGCTACTGGTAATGTTGGGCAAGATATCTACAACCCCCTGGTGTGGTCAACATGTTTCATGCCTACGCGGCATTTCATCAGGACCTAAGTGGGACGTACTACACAGTGAAAAAAATATAAATGATATAAAGGTTTAAAATTGGTCATACAACCTTATGCCATGAGGTCATAAAGGGGCAGGCAAGAGAATCCTGCTCAGTATGAGTGACCTAGAGAAAAATACATAACAAAACATAGTGAAGGTTTGTCTGTTTGTCAAACTCACAGGCCACACACTAAAAAGACATACTCGTATTTGAAAAACCCAAACCAATAGGTTAGAAAAATTCTTGCATTGACATTAAGCTGTGCCTGCTTGGTAGAGCACACAATCATTTATCATGCACAGATTAGTTTAGTGGTGAGAGGCTAAGGAACACTCAATTCATAGTTGGGGGGCACAATGTAAGTGATCTTACCCTAAGGGAGATCGTGAGATGCCCCGCAGTCTGCTCCAGTGGGACCTGCACGTAAAGGTCAGGAACCTGGGAAGGGAGCAAGACAGTGTAGATGACTCACCGTCATCCATATCTTCCCATAATGAAGTTATTAGCATCATGGGTGTAAAGACTTGTAAGGAGGAAATGACTCATGCGGAGGAAATTCAACCGACCGGCCATTGGTCTGCCTTCTGGAGCCTGAACCGATCAGAGGAGCTGGCGAGACAACCCCGCGGTCTAGACTGGCGAGCGGACCATGAAACAGCGAAAAGCGACCCCGCAAGCCCAACGGGCGTAAAGGTCAGAAATCACTGAGACAATGTGCCACACCACCATCGAGGCCGCCGGGGACCAAGCCATGCTCGTGTTTAAAAGGAGGCATAAGGTAAACATGGGCGTGTAGGTAGCGCCCCCAAAGCATGCGCAAAACCAACTACGGCCAAAGAGCGGAACGCACTGATTCAAAGGTCGAGCCACTTACCCGGATAGCGTGCGGTCGGAGCCGCTAACACCTACCCCCACCGTCTGGTCAGGACAGAGCAGCTGGTCATCGGCCTGTTATCCGTGAGCGGTATTAGTAGCCCCAGTCTCGCCGAGTCCGCGTGGGGGCGGGGCCTCAGCAGGTATTCGCGCATGCGTCGCAGTGTGGAGCTTTTCAACCACTGAACCAGTGCGGTCGGGATGGTGACGGTACTGGTTGGCGGCCATATTGGAGGTAAAGAGTGCGTGAAGGGTCCGCTATATCAGGTTGGAAATCGTTTAGACAGAGTTCAGTCATATTTGGCTTAGTAATAGCGATGAATACGGAAAAAGGAATATCCGTATTTTGGATTTTATAAAACACCGTGTGTGGACTGAACAAATTGTCAAGGGAGGTATACATGCACAAAAAGGGGATCATCAGTAAGGCAGAGCCTCATCAGATATTCGCGCATATCTCACAATGTAAACCTATTCAACACCAGACAGGGCAGTCAGATGTTGACGGTGCTACGTGGCGGCCATATTAGGGGTCAGAGGTGAAAGAAAGGTCCTCTAAGTCAGGGTGGTGATTGATGGTCACCTTGTACAATCAGAATACAATCATATATGGTAATAGAGGTGGATACGGTGTTTTATAAAATCCAAAATACGGATATTCCTTTTTCCGTATTCATCGCTATTACTAAGCCAAATATGACTGAACTCTGTCTAAACGATTTCCAACCTGATATAGCGGACCCTTCACGCACTCTTTACCTCCAATATGGCCGCCAACCAGTACCGTCACCATCCCGACCGCACTGGTTCAGTGGTTGAAAAGCTCCACACTGCGACGCATGCGCGAATACCTGCTGAGGCCCCGCCCCCACGCGGACTCGGCGAGACTGGGGCTACTAATACCGCTCACGGATAACAGGCCGATGACCAGCTGCTCTGTCCTGACCAGACGGTGGGGGTAGGTGTTAGCGGCTCCGACCGCACGCTATCCGGGTAAGTGGCTCGACCTTTGAATCAGTGCGTTCCGCTCTTTGGCCGTAGTTGGTTTTGCGCATGCTTTGGGAGCGCTACCTACACGCCCATGTTTACCTTATGCCTCCTTTTAAACACGAGCATGGCATGGTCCCCGGCGGCCTCGATGGTGGTGTGGCACATTGTCTCAGTGATTTCTGACCTTTACGCCCGTTGGGCTTGCGGGGTCGCTTTTCGCTGTTTCATGGTCCGCTCGCCAGTCTAGACCGCGGGGTTGTCTCGCCAGCTCCTCTGATCGGTTCAGGCTCCAGAAGGCAGACCAATGGCCGGTCGGTTGAATTTCCTCCGCATGAGTCATTTCCTCCTTACGAGTCTTTACACCCATGATGCTAATAACTTCATTATGGGAAGATATGGATGACGGTGAGTCATCTACACTGTCTTGCTCCCTTCCCAGGTTCCTGACCTTTACGTGCAGGTCCCACTGGAGCAGACTGCGGGGCATCTCACGATCTCCCTTAGGGTAAGATCACTTACATTGTGCCCCCCAACTATGAATTGAGTGTTCCTTAGCCTCTCACCACTAAACTAATCTGTGCATGATAAATGATTGTGTGCTCTACCAAGCAGGCACAGCTTAATGTCAATGCAAGAATTTTTCTAACCTATTGGTTTGGGTTTTTCAAATACGAGTATGTCTTTTTAGTGTGTGGCCTGTGAGTTTGACAAACAGACAAACCTTCACTATGTTTTGTTATGTATTTTTCTCTAGGTCACTCATACTGAGCAGGATTCTCTTGCCTGCCCCTTTATGACCTCATGGCATAAGGTTGTATGACCAATTTTAAACCTTTATATCATTTATATTTTTTTCACTGTGTAGTACGTCCCACTTAGGTCCTGATGAAATGCCGCGTAGGCATGAAACATGTTGACCACACCAGGGGGTTGTAGATATCTTGCCCAACATTACCAGTAGCAACTATCTCCCCTCCCACTATTTTAACCAAGGGCGCCAGCCACTCCAATAAATTTCATTGTGGACTGACCCACCTTTTTTAGTTTCACCACATCTCTCACGACTACACCCCTTTCTTCCCCGCACACCCGCATGCACCATATGGCAGGGATTAAAGATCTCCGTTAAAGAGCCCCCTTGTGGGTGCCCGCTGAACATTGCAGCGCCAGTTCAGCGAGGAGCAAACCCATATGATGAAGCATGACACCTAGCTTGCTAGGTGTGTGAGGGTTTTAGTCCCAACTAGGGGATTCCCCTCTTTGGCTTTCCTTTTCTTTCTCTGTACACACTTCATATCGACATACTCTACCCTCTCTCTACCCGATCTGGGGAACTTTGTACATTACTTTGTGGCTAATCTATCGGACACGTACACTGGACCCCTTAAAACATTGTCCTTCTTGGTTCCCTTTTGTTGTTACACAATGGAGATTTGTTATTTATTTGATGATACATTGTGTATAAATGTTTTTTAGCCATCACTCCTCACAATTTCAGAAATTTCATTAAGGCCTGTAGTGGCGGTGTTAAACTTCATTATAAGCAGGGCTTCTCGTTGATTCAGTCTTTCTTCTATGTTTCCTCCTCGGATGTCACTCTCAATTTTAGAAATTACAGTCCATTGCAGATCTTCTTCCTTATGATGGTAAGTCTTCCAATGATGCACCAATGGTGCATTTGGTGTCTCCTTTCTAAGTCTGGACTTATGTTGCGTTATCTGATGTCGAATTTCCTGCGTTGTCTTCCCTATATACAACTTGGGACAAGGACATGTGACCCCATAGACCACATTTTTAGTGAGACAGTTGGTAAATGTATTATGCTTCCAATGTATCCCATTGAAGGTAAACACTGACCCTTCTTTTGTTTGTGAGCAACATAGACAGTTACCACATTTGTGATGTCCCTGAATCGGGGGAAGCCCCAGCATTCCTCTGATGGATGTTTTTTCTGCCTGGGGTAATGCTGCCCTGACAATATGTTGTGCAATGTTTCTTTCCTTCTTGAAGGCGAAGAGAGGGGTTTCGTTAAGTTCACAATTAAGGTCCTTAACTAAATGCCAATTTTGGATTATCATTCTTCGCAAGTTATTGGCATGAGAACTAAAGGTAGATACACATACAATTCTTTTTTGTTCTGAATGTGTCTTTTTTTGTAGCAAGGTTTCCCGTGGTATCCACCACACACGTTTTAACGTGTGCTTTAACAATTTTTTGGGGTATCCTCTGGAAGTTAGCTTGAGCAACAATTCATTAGCATGATGGAAATATTCCTCCCTATTGGAACAATTTCTCCTGATGCGGAGAAATTGCCCAAAAGGAAGGTTGTCCCTCAAACTTCTAGGATGATGGCTAGTATAATGCAAGGCCTTATTCCGGTCCGTAGGTTTCCTGAATAATGTTGTTGCTAATATGCCTTCTGATGCATATACCTTTATGTCCAAAAATGTAATAGTCTTGTTGGATGAACAATGACTACATTTTATATCCTCCGTCCTGTTGTTAATCCAGACCATAAATTCCTCCAATTTTTCTTGTGACCCTGACCATATGATGAAAACATCATCAATAAATCAAAGATATTTTGTAATATATTCGAAATAGGGATTGTCATTGTAAATAAATTTCTTTTCATATAGTCCCATGAACAATATTGCCAATTCCGGCGCAAAGGGGCAGCCCATGGCCACCCCCTTTGTTTGGAAATAAAAGTCTTTATCAAACAAAAAATAATTTTTTTGTAGGGCAAACTTGGCAAGCTGTATGATAAATGAAGTGGGCCCTTGTGTAGGTTGCTCCCTTTGATCAAGAAAATAAGTAAGGGTTTCCAGAGCTTGGTCTTGCGGTATCTGGGTGTATAATGAAGTTACATCCATAGTAACCATGAGCTGTGTTGTTTCCTCAAATGGTACTGAAGTTATCTGATTCAAAAAATCTGTGGTATCCTGCAAATGTGATGGCACATTTGCCACCAATGGTTTTAAAAAGAAGTCAATATATTTTGAGACTGGCTCAATCAAAGATGCGCATCCCGATATTATTGGGCGGCCTGGTGGATCATTTGGGTCTTTATGTAGTTTAGGTAAAACGTAAAATAAAGGTGTCCTTGGGTATTTGTTTTGCAGAAATGAAAATTCCTTTGGACCAAGGATGCCACTATCAAAACCTTCCTGAATAATAGAAAAGAGTTCCTTTTGTAAGTCATCCACCGGATTTTTGTTAATCAACCTATAGCATCTAGGGTCACTTAAGTCAGTCTGGAATTCACCTATGCAATCAATAAAAAAGAAATTGACTTCTTAGATCTGAAAGTGTACATCGAAAACAATCAGATAAACTCAACTCTATTTCGGAAGAAAACCTCGACGAATAGTATACTCCATGGGACTAGCTTCCATCCTCAATCACTACTAGCCAGTATACCATCCGGTGAATTTATTTGCATGAAGAGAAATTGCTCGAAGGAGTCAGATGCCGATGAGAAAATACAGGAAACAATAACCAGATTGAGGTCAAGAGGGTATAATGAAAGAACACTGGAACAAAGTAAAAAACAAGCTGCATACAACCAAGGGTGGAAATATTAACTCCAAAAACCACGACACAAGAAAATACACAAGGTCCACCTCGATTTGTAACGACATACAGTAAAGAAAGTGGCATTATCAAAACAAAAATAAAAAAATACTAGCACCTGATATCAGGGGATCCTGACATCGGAAAGATGCTAGGACAAAGACCAATGATGAGTTACAGAAAAACAACATCATTAAGAGACCAACTCGTCAAAAGCCATTTCAAAGGTATCCAATTGGGAAAAGAAAATTGGCTCACAAGTCAACAGAAAGGCTTCAGGAAGTGCAATGCCTGTAAAATTGGCCAACATAAAAGCACGTTTGAAGAACCCAATGGCAAAGTAATACCAATCGAGGAAAGAATAACTTGTACCTCAACACATGTAGTATACATCATTGAATAAAAGTGCGGATCACAATACATTGGTAGCACGACATGCATGTTGAAAAAAAGAATCCTGGAACACGTCAGGGCGGTGAAAAATAAGGATATGTCGTATGCCACAGCCAAACACATGGCAGCCTGCCAGAAAAGTGACTGGAAGGCAATGGCATATTTTGGAATACACATGGTGAGATTGGATGAACGAGGTGGAAACAGACAAAGAAAAGTAAGACAGATTGAATCCCGTTTCCTAATTAGACTCAAGACAAAAGCACCGAAAGGGATGAACTATGACGAGGAGCTTTATGAACACTTGGAATAAAGGGGTGACTGAATGACATCAGGAAAATGTAAATAGGAACTGTGAAATGGTGACATGAGCTCAATAGAAATAGATACTAAACCCATAATGATAGACAATATAGTGCTCCTGTACAAATGTAACAGAAGGTTGAACATCAGTAGGCAGTTATTGATACTATATCCGTAAAGCGCCACCTTGAGAAAATCGATGTGCATTACTGTAATGAAAAGCAAAATCACTATCTCTACCGAAAAATGAAAATTTGCTTAAATTGTTTAAATTGCGTGATAACACTGCTACGCGAAATTAATCTTATCCATGCCGAAATGTAATAACGTTATTTGCCATATTAATTGTATAAATGTATAGATGTATGAACTACGTATCCCAGAATGCCCCTTAATGGCAGAATGGGATAAAAACTAAACACAAACGATGGCTCAGTCACCGTGGACGAAGCCGAGGTTAGGCTGAAACGCGTCGGTTCGAGCTTTGAAGTTCAAATAAAATTAAGCTGAATATATCCAAATCTTGAGTGCCACGTCCCTGGTGCGTACATTTTTTAATTCGGGCCATGATCCGGCCCCTACGCAGAGCACCAGTAGCAGAGCGCACGGAGTTGGAGGATCACATTGGTGCAGAGACATATATCGATATCTATATATATAAAGATACCTCAGAGGTGGAAGACTCAGAGGGAGAACAAGGCACTGCGGAGGACAGCCATTCAGCTACAGGGTCTACTTATTTTCAGGACTACAAATCAATTTGTGAGAACCGCCATAGACCGGCACAACAACCCATCCACTGGCCCAGCAGTTAAAAGGAAGCGAAAAACGAGAAGGGGTAGGAAAAGTAGTCGAAGAGGCACCATCTCCCAGAGTCACCAGGAGCAAGAGCACGCAAGGAAGATGGTAGCAACAAAAACAGTTATTAAACTCTCAGACAAGAGTACTTAGTGAAGCAGAAACACTAGTACGACAACTAGGATGGACTCTCTGCCCCACCGCCGACTTTGACTTTGTGGAAACTAGAATGGACCTGTTACATCCTCAAACACCCCAGATCAAGAGACTGTTCTAACTAATGACATGGACTTACTCATTGGCTCTTATTTAGATACTCGTTTGACTTTGCAATTACTAGAAACCTCCGAATCAGATACAGACACTTTTTCACAGCCAGTCGATGACAATGCTTTAAAGATAGGCGGGATCACACAGACTGGTGGTAAAAGTGGTTTAAAGAGAAAGACCAGGAAAACACCACAGAGAACATTTGATGCAATCAGTGTCTTTAGTGACGCTGTTGTCACTGATCTCAAGAAATTGAGAAATGAAAAGTCACTCAAAATAATGAAGATTATAACATTACAATTAAACAATGGCAGGCTATTCAATCACTCAGGAATGATTATTCTATCGTAATAAAGCCCTCAGATAAGGGCGCTAACATTGTTGTTTTTTCCAAAGAGCACTATGTTACAGAAGCCTTAAGTCAGTTGAGAGAAACAGAATGTTATTTACCAACTACTAAAATTGTTTATGCTAATTGTATAAAGACTTTCCACCAACTACTGATGACATGGAGAGGGGAGGGTTTGATTGACACTGATGAATATAAATTGTTATTCTGTGAATATCCTGTGGTCCCTCTATCACCTTCCTAAAATCCATTAAAATGCCAGTAGACCACCAGGGCGACCCATTGTTACATCTATCAACAGTTTATTGGAGAACTGCTCTAGATTTTTTTCTTGGCACCGTGGGTCAGATATCTTAATTCCTACATAAAAGACACCTGCGATTTTTTAAGAACGATTGAGGGTGTCACTTGGGAGGAGGACATGCTCCTCATCACATTAGACATCACCAGCCTCTACACATGTTTTAAACATAAGAATGGTGTAGAGGTTGTCAAGTGGTTCCTCAACAAACGACCCATCAAGTATGTTAAGCATAATGAGATGCTTTTGGCCATGCTCACTTTTTGGCTGGAAAACAATATTTTCATCTTTTCAGGACAACTATACAAACAACAACAGCCCCCGCTATGCGAATTTTTTCGTTGACTGGTGGGAGAAGCACGTGGCCTGGCGGGATTCACTTGCACGATGGTTGGACCACATTGTATTATGGGCCCGCTAAATTGATGATTTATTCATCGTGTGGAAGGGCACCCGTCTAGCTGCAGAAGAATATGTTGCCTCCCTGAATAGCAATAACTTCAATTTAAAATTTAGTGGTCAAATCAGTAACACCAGTGTCTTCTATCTTGATGTGGAAGTCTATATAGACAATTCTAAGATTGCGATCTGCCTATACAGAAAACCCACAGTGGGCAATGCCCTGCTCCATACCAGTAGTGCCCACCTGAGGAGTATGGTATGGTATGGAGTATCCCTTACAGAGAACTCCTCCATTTTAAAAGAAACTGCACAACCTCTGGAGAATATGAGAAGGCCAGAGATGATGCTCTCCAAAGGTTTAGACACAGAGGTTACTCCCCATGTATATTACATCAGGCTTCCCATAAAACTGAGAAAATAGATAGTTTGCAACTATTGATATCCAAAACCTACAAATCTGAAAATACATCTACAGTCACCCCTGTGAGAATGATCACATGCTACAATGTCAAATCCGCTGAAGTAGTGCACATTTGTAAAAGAAACTGGCACATTCTACGAACAGATACCATCTTAAAAAAGTAATTCCAGAATATCCTTTGATTACATATAGGCGCGGCAAATCAATAGGTGATCATCTTGTAAACAGCCACTTCCAGCCTTTGACACGACAAACAAACTTGCTGAAAGGGTTTTTTCTATGTCTTAATTGGAAGGCATGTAAACAAAGCCACAAAGTATTGGAATATGTAACTCTGGAGAGCGTGGCAATTACTAGAAAAACCAGAAAGATTAATCAGTTGTTGACCTGTAATTCAGAATACACTGTGTATGTATTAGAATGCCCTCATCCAAAAAGATACGTGGGAAGCACCATCCACCCAGCAAAGAAACGGATACTGGAACATATGTGAGCCATCACTAAAAAAGATCAGACCTATTCGATGGGCTGCCATTTCAAACTGATGCACTAAAGTGATCCCAAATTGCTTAAATTCTTCTGTATTGATCAGGTAGCTAACAGTGAAAGAGAAGGGGACAGGACAAGGGCATTGAGGGCCTTAGAATCTAACCATATAATAGACCTCCAAACTATGGTCCCCCTTGGCCTTAATATTAATGAGGAGCTACGGGCTCACTTAGATTAATTGGAGAGTTATCTGTTGTGTTCTCTCTGCTCTCTGTATTATATATGTATATATATATATATATCTTTTCCTATTTTTTCCTTCTTCTCCATTTCTCCTGTACTCCCCTCCTTTGTCCATCCTTCCCCTTGAGCTCCCCCTATGTATTGATTCTATAAAAACAAATGAAATGATCCATTGAAAGTTCTTAATCCCTGGCATGCGCAAATGAACTGTTTTTAGGCCTTCTTCACATTCACAGTTTTGTTGGTATGCCCATCCAGGGCGCAATTTTGTTTACTTCGCAGTACTCGGAGTAGTTTGCTCATTCAGGGCATAATTGAGTTAGTGTGCCATTATTATTAGTTTTGGTGGCAACCAACCGGCAGAATGAATATTCATTTAGGCCAGACAAAGGTATCCGACCTTGCCATAAGCCGCTATGTCTAAACTCTGACTTACCTGACGGAATAAACGTAGAAGATCAAGTAATTTTTTCAATGAGATTGACATTTTTGATTACCCCATCATGAAATGTGTATATAAGTATAAATATATATAAATATTCCTCTTTTTTTATTTTTTAACCACCTGTAAATAGTTGTATATATCGATATATAACTTTTGAGGTCTGATGAATTTATGTGAACTTACACTAACTCCAGAACAAGTTCTAAGATGGCCGCCATGTATTCTGCATAATGCAGTGACTATACGAGCCCTTCTTTGACTTTGATATTTCTTTTTTACTCATGTAATCACGTTCAGCACTTTCAATATGTGTCAGATTGCCGAAACGTGTTTGTCAGTGCGGGGGGGGGGGTCTGTGCACTTATAAATAACTTTTGATAAGGATCTGCGAGTGCTCTCCTACTTACACTGCTGAAATTGCTGTGTGTGTGAAAAAATAAAAATAAATATATATATATTGCCACAAAGGATTCTTGAGTACTAAGAATCAGAGAGCTACGGCAGGGAATGCAGGAAGGATCTTTATTTCACAAGAGCAATGGCATGACGTGTTTCAGTCTGGGCCTTCATCAGATGCCTGCTCCAACAAAAGTTGATATGCCAAAGGTCCCACAGATATACTCCCAATCGTACTGCCTTAATTGGCTATTCAGGTGGGCGGAGTTGGAGTCACAAACAGTACCGCAGTCGTGTTGGCAGACTGCAAGTACCAGCATGCACCTCTCACGGCTTGCAGATAAGTAGTCCCACTCAAGTCCAAGTGTCCTTTCAAGGGCCCTAAATATGGTTAAGAACGTGGTCTGTCATCTTTGGCAGAACTGAGCTGGTAAAATGCGTATCGCTCCTGGGTCCCCAAGACGCCTCAACCACACGGGTCCAATTTCAGCTGAGCCTGGAATCGTAGATGCAGTAATCCCCGTTCCTCCGTGCAGTCACAGACAGCTTGTAGCAGCGGCACATGTGCTGAAAGTGGGTGCGGTGGGTCAGTGCATATCCAATACCTTCGAAGGTCGAGAAGTACGCCAAAGCTGTCCTTGTTGCACTGTCCTCTTAATGAAGAGGGTCTCTTCCAGCACGCCCAGGACTAGCGTGCATTAAAATTGCCACAAAGGATTCTTGATTACTAAGAATCGGAGAGACACAGCGGGGAATGCAGGAAGGATCTGTATTTCACAAGAACAATGGCATGACGCGTTTCGGTCTGTGCCTTTATTTTATGCCTGCTCCAACAAAAGTTCATATGCCAAAGGTCCCACAAATATACTCCTAATCGTTCCGCCTTAATTGGCTATTCAGGTGGGCGGAGTTGGAGTCACAAACAGTACTGCAGTCACGTTGGTAGACTGCAAGTACCAACATGCCACCCTCTCACGGCTTGCAGGTAAGTGGCCCCACTCGAGTCCAAGTGTCCTTTCAAGGGCCCTGAATATGGTTAAGAACGCGGTCTGTCATCTTTGGCAGAACTGAGCTGGTGAAATGCGTATCGTGCCTGGGTCCCCAAGACGCCTCAACCACACGGGTCCAATTTCAGCTGAGCCTGGAATCGTAGATGCAGTCATTCCGGTTCCTCCGTGCAGTCATGGACAGCTTGTAGCAGCGGCACATGTGCTGAAAGTGGGTGCAGTGGGTCAGTACATATCCAATACCTTGGAAAGTCGAGAAGTACGCCAAAGCTGTCCTTGTTGCACTGTCCTCTTAATGAAGCGGTTCTCTTCCAGCACGCCCAGGACCAGCGTGCGTAAAATTGCCACAAAGGATTTTTGAGTACTATGAATCGGAGACACACAGCGGGGAATGCAGGAAGGATCTTTATTTCATAAGAGCAATGGCATCACACGTTTCGGTCTGTGCCTTCATCTGATGCCTGCTCCAACAAAAGTTCATATGCCAAAGGTGCCACAGATATACTCCCAATCGTTCTGCCTTAATTGGCTATTCAGGTAGGCGGAGTTGGAGTCACAAACAGTACTGCAGTCGCGTTGGCAGACTGCAAGTACCAGGTCTGACCGGGAGCTCACCCTTGGTCCCTAAGGTTTCAAAGTATGTAAATCTACTTTCACATGAGTAGTCCAAAAATAATCATAATAAATCAATCACATTATTCCATGAATTTCCACTTGTCTCGAAGATTTACTATTGTTTAGTGCAAATCATTCAAGCTGTACAAACATGCAAAGTATACAAAACATGAATCAATCTGCGGTGTATTTAACACTGTACAAAAAAACTGAAAAAATGAGATAATTCACAACGAAAATTCCCAATGCATTTCGGGTCTCTCCTACCCTTCTTCAGGGGAGAATGACTTAATCTTGAGTACAATGTTCATTCCGATGACGTATGCGTCAGTTCCGTGTCAAGGCACTACAAAAGTAATTTTGTATAATGTAACAATTAAAGCTATCACAATTTACATGATTCAAAGTTAGGATTAACCACAATTTCTAGGCGTGTCTTGATATGATAACATGTGCTGAACCAGTGACTACCACCAACAAGCTGTGTAGGGCTAATAATACAATGCCAGTGCTCAAAAATCTAGTGTAAGTGGACAAAACTCCAAAACACCCTAGTGATAATCGTGTAGTCCTAAAAGACACCAAATGTACTACCCCTAGTGCGTCACAAGTGTCTGAGCACCAAAGGGTTCCTATCAAATTAATGTGTCAAAGGTCCTCAGACCACTCACCATGACCGTCTGGTATCAAAAAGATTGTGTTATACGCTCTCAACGTCAGCTGTGTTCTGTGAATAGCCAAGAAATTAAATACTAGGATACTACGTCCATAACACGTTAGTTAACATCTCAATGAGCGACTCTGGCAAACGCTTACCCCAATGTTGTCGGTTAACCTCCTATGTTGTTGATCTTATATCTGCATCGTAAATAGACGTCTCCAACTGGCCATCTTAAAAAAACAAAAGGTCCACAAGACTCGAATCAGTATGCACGGTTTTATCGTGTAATCGGGTGAGTAAACGGCTTTCGAGGTCTGAAACAGTGCTTACCTAACGGTAGCATAGTTTAATGCCTGTGACCCAGAAACGAGTGTCGGCGTCTGCATCCGGTCCGTCACCAGTTTCTAAAGTCAGTAACCTAAGTACACCCAGCAGTCATGAAGCTAGAGATAGGACTAATCTAGCTACATGGCGAATGCATAACGTGTAGTTCCCTATGACCCTAGTGCGAGTGAGAAATGTAAACAACAGGCATATTACTCGTTTTAGTGCGTGAATAGTCGTTTCTACCATTCTAGTGCATGAAAGGTCATTAATACCATAAAGAATGAGTGTCCTGTATTAAAAGAGACCTAAAGATGAAAAAAGTGTCTGTGGTTAAGACTTCAGAAGTGACAGACAACAACGAAGAATTTATAGTTAATCCTGTACAAAAAACTATTAATGTCATATTTACAGTGCTGTCTGTTTTTAAAAACAGATGTGAAAATCAGAGCTAAACATTTGTTAACTTGTAAACAAAAACAAAAATAAGGATTATCACCATACATAAATCTCTTCTTTGCTACGTGCATGTTCTTAACAGTTATACATAAGACCACTCTAGTCTACTGTTTAAAGAACAGCTAATAATCAGTCATAGCTAAGAATCAAGAAAAGCAATTCAAGCTCTATACACAAGATGGCAAATATGTGTGAAGCAATAGTATTATACATTATAGGGTGTTTGAACTGGGTGTTAAGTTCATGAAGCACTCACATTGATTACCAAAAATTGTCATTAGAGGAAACATGCTACCCGGCTTGTTAACAGAGTGTCCCTACGTTTTATAGGAAGCATAACATCTCATACTGATCATTAAGCCCACCCGGTGTCAAGGTCCCCAGTTTCTTGATCCAAAATGTTTCTCGACGGGCTAATGCTGTGTTGTGATCTTTACCTGTGTGTTTTTCAACTACTTCTAGTACTGTGAATCTTACTTGTGGTATTGTGTGGTTAGACCTGATCCAATGAGTCGCTAGACTAGAGGTGGATGACCTGTTACGGATTGTGCTCTTATGTTCGATTATACGCGTTTTTATTTTTCTCGATGTCCTTCCCACGTAAGTTAAGCCGCATGGGCATGTAATCGCGTAAATTACACCTGTAGTGTTGCAGTCAGCACTGTGTCTGAGCACTATGTTCTTGCCTGTGTAAGGATGAGGAAATGTTTTACCTACAATAACGTTGTTGCATTGACCACAATTGTAACATTTTCTCATCCCTTTGAAAGTCATTACTTGAATTTGTCTAGGATTCTTCAGTATCTCCCTAATGTTTTTAGCACATGTATGTGCTACAATTGGAAAATTTCTGAATAGGTTAGTGAAATCTGGCTCGTTGGCTATCATCTCCCAGCGCTTCTTCAAGATACGTTTAATCCTCTGAGATTGCGTTGAATGTTTCATCACAAATACAATTCTGTCATTTGGCGATTTTTCTGTCTTCTGCAAGAGGTTCTTCCGGTCCATCTTAGAAACTTTCTGGACAGAATCCTGAAGTATATTCATTGGGTAGCCTCTTTCTGTGTACCTTTCTATTTGTTCTTTGAACAGCTCGTCACACTCTGTTTGGTTAGATGTTATTCTTTTGATGCGTATAAATTGAGATGTAGGTAGGTGGTTCTTCAGCTTCAAGGGATGTGCACTGGTGTAATGTAACGCATTGTTCACATCCGTTGGTTTGCGATGCACGATGGTGGATATCCCTTGTGCTGTTTTACAAATCTCTATATCAAGAAACTGTATCTTATTTTCTTGGATGTTATGAGTGAACTTTATTCGGGGGTTGCATTCATTGAGTTCCCTGATTCTGTTTTCCAACTCCTCTCTGCTGCCACGCCAAATAACCAGAATATCATCAATGAATCGCAAGAATAGGATCAAATGTTCTGTCCACCCTCTGTTGGATAGGATGTGTTGTTGTTCAAATTGTGCCATGAAGGTGTTAGCGTAAGAAGGGGCACCAGAAAAACCCATGGATGTACCTGTTTTTTGTAAAAAATATTGGGATTTCCAACTGAAATAACTGTGAAATAAAGAAAAATGTAGAAGCTCCAGTAAAAAAACACATAGTGGTTGATCTAGGTTGGATTGTAACAATCTCCATTCTATGGCTTCTAAGCCCTCCGTGTGTGCTATCGATGTGTAGAGTGCCACCACATCAATGGTGCACAATATGGTGGTGTCATCAATGGAATCGTTCACTTCTGAAAGTTTAACCAAACAATCAGTTGTGTCTTTCAAATATGTTGTCCAAGTTTGTACCAGTGGTTGTAAATAGTAATCAATGAAATGTCCAATGGGTTCATGAATAGATCCACATCCTGCTACGATGGGTCTAAACGGCGGATCGTAGATGCTCTTGTGAATTTTGGGCAACATATAAATATGTGGCACTTGTGGAAAATTAGTTCTCAAATATTTGCCTGTGTTGATATTGATAATGCCAGAGTTCTCTGCTCTCGAGATGATTTCGTTTAACAATTTTGAAAGTTCATCTGTGGGATCACAATCCAGTTGAATGTATGTCTCAGTGTCTTTTACATGGTCATTGACTTTTTGATCATAAAACGATGTGTCCATCATCACGAGGGCACCTCCTTTATCAGCCGGTTGGAACGTTATTGTGGTATCCTGTTTCAATTTGTTGAGTATCCGTTTTTCACTTGTTGTCAAGTTCTGTTTCTTAGGAGGTTCATACCTGATGGCTTCCAAATCTTTTTTTACTAGTATCTCAAAGTTGTCTAATATCTTGTGTGAAATAGGAGACATAAATTTGCTCTTAGGTCGAAATTTATCAGATGGGCGTCCACTGCCATTAGTACTAGTTGAGGCAAAAAACCATTTTAACCGTAGTTTACGTAAAAACTTAAATAAAGCAATTTCAGTCTCTAATCCATTTGAAACGTATGTAGGTACAAATGATGTCCCCTTGTTCAAAACTCGTGTCTCTTCCTGCGTTAATTCCCTTTTAGATATGTTTACCACTAGGTTGGTTTTTTCGTTACCGTGCGTTGTGGTCGTCCGCTTTCCAATGGTTTTTTTGTGATTTTGTCCCCTACGGGTGCGTCTGGTCTTGTTTCTGCCGGTGGGTCTGGCGGGTGGATGGATGATTGGCCCTCTGCTAAAAAAGACGGTTGAGTACTCTTTGATGGTCCAGCCGCACTTGTTTCTAATTGATCGGTGCTCATCTGGATGTGTACTGGTGCTCTTTGTAATGAGAGTTCATCCTCCTGTACTACACTCTCTTCAGAAGACGTTTGTCTTGGGGTCGGTCTGCTGGTGTATCTCTTCTGTGCGTAGGCTTCCGCCCACGTGTAAACTTCATCAAGTTTATAATCAATTGTGTCCCTGCGAAATTTGCGGATTTTTCGGTCATGTACCTCCTTCGCATGCACATCCAACCTTGTGTTAATATCTTCCAGTATCTTTGTCCAATCCTCAATCGGTATGTTCTTGGTTAGATCTTGCTGGAGTTTGTAAATATCTTCTTGCAGGTCTTTTAATATTTGTGAAAGTTCCTCTATTATTGAGAGAATTAAGTCCAATGAGCATTTATTTAAAATGGCCTGCCACTTCGTCATAAATGCTTTATTGAATTTAAACAACATTGGTTTGAGCGCTATGCGTAATCCCCTGGGTATCCTCGTAACTTTATGATATTCTATCAATGTTGTCGCATGTAAACGTTGATTCACCTCCTTGCGCATAGTGTATTCAAGTTGCTTCAACATTTGTGAAGTAGTGCCTTTCGATGTACTGAACGTACTAACTTGTTCGATCAATGCATAAATGTCTGCTGCTTCTTCTGTACCATAAACTTTGGTTTCAGCCTGATTCAGTGTGAGGTTAGATATTTCTCTAAAAGAAGCCATAATCTTTTAGTTTAGTGTGTGCTGGTCTGTTGGTTGGGCTGTATCTAGACTGCAATGTAATGAAACTGACCTGCACTCCTGTAGTCAACCAGTTAATCGTGTGTACTTCATTTAAACTGTTTTTAGGAGCACCCGGGTATGAGTTGTGCCAACTGGTCTTATGTATAACTGTTAAGAACATGCACGTAGCAAAGAAGAGATTTATGTATGGTGATAATCCTTATTTTTGTTTTTGTTTACAAGTTAACAAATGTTTAGCTCTGATTTTCATATCTGTTTTTAAAAACAGACAGCACTGTAAATATGACATTAATGGTTTTTTGTACAGGATTAACTATAAATTCTTCGTTGTTGTCTGTCACTTCTGAAGTCTTAACCACAGACACTTTTTTCATCTTTAGGTCTCTTTTAATACAGGACACTCATTCTTTATGGTATTAATGACCTTTCATGCACTAGAATGGTAGAAACGACTATTCACGCACTAAAACGAGTAATATGCCTGTTGTTTACATTTCTCACTCGCACTAGGGTCATAGGGAACTACACGTTATGCATTCGCCATGTAGCTAGATTAGTCCTATCTCTAGCTTCATGACTGCTGGGTGTACTTAGGTTACTGACTTTAGAAACTGGTGACGGACCGGATGCAGACGCCGACACTCGTTTCTGGGTCACAGGCATTAAACTACGCTACCGTTAGGTAAGCACTGTTTCAGACCTCGAGAGCCGTTTACTCACCCGATTACACGATAAAACCGTGCATACTGATTCGAGTCTTGTGGACCTTTTGTTTTTTTAAGATGGCCAGTTGGAGACGTCTATTTACGACGCAGATATAAGATCAACAACATAGGAGGTTAACCGACAACATTGGGGTAAGCGTTTGCCAGAGTCGCTCATTGAGATGTTAACTAACGTGTTATGGACGTAGTATCCTAGTATTTAATTTCTTGGCTATTCACAGAACACAGCTGACGTTGAGAGCGTATAACACAATCTTTTTGATACCAGACGGTCATGGTGAGTGGTCTGAGGACCTTTGACACATTAATTTGATAGGAACCCTTTGGTGCTCAGACACTTGTGACGCACTAGGGGTAGAACATTTGGTGTCTTTTAGGACTACACGATTATCACTAGGGTGTTTTGGAGTTTTGTCCACTTACACTAGATTTTTGAGCACTGGCATTGTATTATTAGCCCTACACAGCTTGTTGGTGGTAGTCACTGGTTCAGCACATGTTATCATATCAAGACACGCCTAGAAATTGTGGTTAATCCTAACTTTGAATCATGTAAATTGTGATAGCTTTAATTGTTACATTATACAAAATTACTTTTGTAGTGCCTTGACACGGAACTGACGCATACGTCATCGGAATGAACATTGTACTCAAGATTAAGTCATTCTCCCCTGAAGAAGGGTCGGAGAGACCCGAAATGCATTGGGAATTTTCGTTGTGAATTATCTCATTTTTTCAGTTTTTTTGTACAGTGTTAAATACACCGCAGATTGATTCATGTTTTGTATACTTTGCATGTTTGTACAGCTTGAATGATTTGCACTAAACAATAGTAAATCTTCGAGACAAGTGGAAATTCATGGAATAATGTGATTGATTTATTATGATTATTTTTGGACTACTCATGTGAAAGTAGATTTACATACTTTGAAACCTTAGGGACCAAGGGTGAGCTCCCGGTCAGACCTGGCTGCTGCCAGGCCTCTACAGGGCTGTTTTCAGAGAGTTGTGGGCACAACTCATACCCGGGTTTCTCCTAAAAACAGTTTAAATAAAGTACACACGATTAACTGGTTGACTACAGGAGTGCAGGTCAGTTTCATTACATTGCAGACTGCAAGTACCAGCATGCACCTCTCACAGCTTGCAGGTAAGTGGTCCCACTCGAGTTTAAGTGTCCTTTCAAGGGCCCTGAATATGGTTAAGAAAGCGGTCTGTAATCTTTGGCAGAACTGAGCTGCTGAAATGCGTATCGCTCCTGGGTCCCCAAGACGCCTCAACAACACGGGTCCAATTTCAGCTGAGCCTTGAATCATAGATGCAGTCATCCCCATTCCTCCGTTCAGTCACTGACAGCTTGTAGCAGTGGCAAATGTGCTGAAAGTGGGTGCGGTGGGTCAGCGCATGTCCAATACCTTGGAAAGTCGAGAAGTACGCCGAAGCTGTCCTTGTCGCACTGTCCTCTGAAAGAAGCGGGTCTCTTCCAGCGTGCTCAGGACTAGCGCGCGTTAAAATTGCCACAAAGGATTCTTGAGTACTAAGAATCGGAAAGACACAGCGGGAATGCAGGAAGGGTCTTTATTTATTTATATATATATTCCTCCAATACTTACCCCAAAATAAAGAACAGTTCTGACACTGTACGGAATCTCAGATTATTCAAATATGTTTAATTAAGCAAGGTTTGCCATGGACGCGTTTCGGCCCAGAAACCAGCCTTTTTCAACATAAAGCCCGCCATAATGTGTTCACATTCAAACAGCATCAGGATGCACGTAATGCATAAACATAGAAACAATACTGCCAATACCAATGTTGTGGACAAGTCTGTGAGTCTGTCTGAATAGTTCCATTATTCGGTTTTTGTAAATTACAACATCATACAAGTGCACTTATTCCAGTGACATACAAGTTGACATTTTAGATACTGAAGACCTCAGGTAAAATACCATGAACAAGTGTTGGACCTTCAAAATCAAACCCCAATAACTTCAAAATAACTGGGCGTTACACAAATGTAATGTCTGATCACTAAAACATAATAAATCAATCAACGTACATTTGGACCTGTGATATATTTCATGCAATGTCTGTTAAGGTGTGTAAAATACTAAATTACATGGTCTATGAATTCACGTTCAAAGTACAAATACTATTGCAAATAGAGCATGTGTTGTTAGAAACCCAAAATGGCTTACAACACCAAACACCCACCGAATGGAACTCTTAAATTCCAAATGATATTTTCCGTGAATATAAAACATTATACCAAACTGCAGAGCTTCATCATTAGTGCAGTACTGAAGACCATCATTGGCCTGCTCAAAGTCTCAAAAAATAATAAGCTGGCAAATCATTATGAAAAATATCAACCCCGTGTTCATCGTTTATAACTTGACTCGTACAGCGCTCAATCAAATTGTCATCAACAGTTGCATACACTGGGAAAATGGATTCAGCTGCTGAAAGTCAAAATAACTAGCAATTGCATACATAAATAAAGTAGTCAGGATTCATATGCAACAGGCACTGTTCTTCATTGTTGCCCATAAGGTTTTATGTGTGTATATAATATATATACACCAAACACAACAAGATGATGGACGGAGTGCTGAAACTTTTCAACAACTCACCCTTAGTCACAGATCTGGGTTTAATCCATTGTTCTTTTGCTCACAAAGCCACCCCAGTTTGGACCCAGCCATATGCAAATCAGTCTTGACCCTGTTCCACATGGCAACAGTCCAGCCTGAACTGCCAGGCCAGGTCCTCCCTGGACCGGAAACAAGCATCCCAGGACTGGTTTTCCAGGATACTTGTTTGTTGGTCTAGGGAAGACCTGGCTTTGTAATTTAAGCTGGACTGTTCCCATGAGGAAGAGGGTCAAAATTGATTTGCATATGGCTGGGTCTGAACTGGGGAAACAAAGTGAGCTAAGAACGAGGATGAATTCAACCCAGATTTGTTAATGAGGGTGAGTGTCTGAAAAGCTTCAGCACTCCGTCCATCATCTCCTTGTGTTTGCTTCATAATATATATAACACAATTGCTCCTCCTTCATTCTGAGGCACAGAAAACACAAGCCACCCCAAGCAGTTGCTGCTTCAATAGTTTGTTTTGAGTACCGGAGAAACTGGCGCTTATGATGTGATCAAGACCCCTGAGAGTCAAACAGCATCAGTTTCTCCGGTCCACAAAATAAAACTATTGACGCTGCAACGGCTTGGAGTGGCTCATGTTTTCTATGAGGTGGCACACCCCACATGAGCCACATGGGTAGTGTCCATTGTCCGGTGACTGGGGGAAGGTTCCAGAGGGGGAGTTGTTCTACCATCAGAGCCACCCTGAGTCTCGTGTGTATCAACATATCTCTGAGATTCTGAGTACGCTTGAAAGCAAAACAGGGGTATGGGATATCCAATTAACCCAATTGTAGAATGGGCCAGTGTTTCCATATAATATTTTAAATCCAGTTAGACCTTGGAGTGAAAGTAGTGACACAGGTGATGGTGTCATCTGTTGTCCTGGTTCTGAGTTCCAAGAGTGCTGCCCTGTGATTGTTTCTGGCTTTCTTTCATGCCAGATTCACGGTCTGACGAGGATAGTACAAACTCTCAGGTTACTGTAGAGT
Source organism: Lissotriton helveticus (assembly GCF_964261635.1). Taxonomy (NCBI): domain Eukaryota; kingdom Metazoa; phylum Chordata; class Amphibia; order Caudata; family Salamandridae; genus Lissotriton; species Lissotriton helveticus. The sequence goes on from NC_136057.1 coordinate 1,773,534,920, forward strand.
TCGGTGGCCAGTAGGTCTTAATCATTGATGTTGCTCCAATTCTATCAGTCGTAAGAATTGTCCATGAGGGAGGTTACCTGACAGGGCCTTATGATGGTAACATTTGTATAGAAGTAGACTATTGCAGTCTGTGATCTTCTTAAAAGTGGTGGTTGAAAGCCACTTTTGAGGGAGATACATTGATCTAGGAACAGAAGTTCTCAGTCTGAAATAATTTTGATGAATCAGAGGTAAGGGTTAATAGAGTTAACCCAGGTGTCGAACTTATGGCAAATCTTAATGTCACCCCACCACAGGATGATGTTGTCGACGTAGAGATACCACAGTGAAATGTTTGTGGTGTAGGGGTTGTTATTGCCAAAAATGTGCTCCCTCTCAAAGTTGTTTACAACAAGGGGTGGTGATGGACAGAGTCTCTGAATTAAGCAGAATACTCTCACCCAGTCAAGAGATCAGGGCTAGATCCAACACCGTTTTTTAGCTCATTGCACCATCCCAGTTTCAGAACCTGGCTGTATGCAAATTAGTCTGTCCCTGGCCCAGTGCATCATGGGAACAGGGCAGACCAGACTACAAAAGCCAATTCTTACACTGGGAAGGAAACAAGCTTCCGGGGACCGCTTTCTGGCATTTCAGCCGTCTTCGGCCCGGCTTGCTTGAATCCTGATGGTGCAATGAGCAAGGGACTCACATCTGAGTATACCCTTCCACGCTTATGGTGGACAAAAATATTTACAACAAGGGGTGGTGATGGACAGAGTCTCTGAATTAAGCAGAATACTCTCACCCAGTCAAGAGATCAGGGCTAGATCCAACACCGTTTTTTAGCTCATTGCACCATCCCAGTTTCAGAACCTGGCTGTATGCAAATTAGTCTGTCCCTGGCCCAGTGCATCATGGGAACAGGGCAGACCAGACTACAAAAGCCAATTCTTACACTGGGAAGGAAACAAGCTTCCGGGGACCGGTTTCTGGCATTTCAGCCGTCTTCGGCCCGGCTTGCTTGAATCCTGATGGTGCAATGAGCAAGGGACTCACATCTGAGTATACCCTTCCACGCTTATGGTGGACAAAAATATTTACAACAAGGGGTGGTGATGGACAGAGTCTCTGAATTAAGCAGAATACTCTCACCCAGTCAAGAGATCAGGGCTAGATCCAACACCGTTTTTTAGCTCATTGCACCATCCCAGTTTCAGAACCTGGCTGTATGCAAATTAGTCTGTCCCTGGCCCAGTGCATCATGGGAACAGGGCAGACCAGACTACAAAAGCCAATTCTTACACTGGGAAGGAAACAAGCTTCCGGGGACCGGTTTCTGGCATTTCAGCCGTCTTCGGCCCGGCTTGCTTGAATCCTGATGGTGCAATGAGCAAGGGACTCACATCTGAGTATACCCTTCCACGCTTATGGTGGACAAAAATATTTACAACAAGGGGTGGTGATGGACAGAGTCTCTGAATTAAGCAGAATACTCTCACCCAGTCAAGAGATCAGGGCTAGATCCAACACCGTTTTTTAGCTCATTGCACCATCCCAGTTTCAGAACCTGGCTGTATGCAAATTAGTCTGTCCCTGGCCCAGTGCATCATGGGAACAGGGCAGACCAGACTACAAAAGCCAATTCTTACACTGGGAAGGAAACAAGCTTCCGGGGACCGGTTTCTGGCATTTCAGCCGTCTTCGGCCCGGCTTGCTTGAATCCTGATGGTGCAATGAGCAAGGGACTCACATCTGAGTATACCCTTCCACGCTTATGGTGGACAAAAATATTTACAACAAGGGGTGGTGATGGACAGAGTCTCTGAATTAAGCAGAATACTCTCACCCAGTCAAGAGATCAGGGCTAGATCCAACACCGTTTTTTAGCTCATTGCACCATCCCAGTTTCAGAACCTGGCTGTATGCAAATTAGTCTGTCCCTGGCCCAGTGCATCATGGGAACAGGGCAGACCAGACTACAAAAGCCAATTCTTACACTGGGAAGGAAACAAGCTTCCGGGGAACGGTTTCTGGCATTTCAGCCGTCTTCGGCCCGGCTTGCTTGAATCCTGATGGTGCAATGAGCAAGGGACTCACATCTGAGTATACCCTTCCACGCTTATGGTGGACAAAAATATTTACAACAAGGGGTGGTGATGGACAGAGTCTCTGAATTAAGCAGAATACTCTCACCCAGTCAAGAGATCAGGGCTAGATCCAACACCGTTTTTTAGCTCATTGCACCATCCCAGTTTCAGAACCTGGCTGTATGCAAATTAGTCTGTCCCTGGCCCAGTGCATCATGGGAACAGGGCAGACCAGACTACAAAAGCCAATTCTTACACTGGGAAGGAAACAAGCTTCCGGGGACCGGTTTCTGGCATTTCAGCCGTCTTCGGCCCGGCTTGCTTGAATCCTGATGGTGCAATGAGCAAGGGACTCACATCTGAGTATACCCTTCTCTCAAAGTTGGCCATACAGGAATGACTTTGGTGCAAAGGTACTTCCTATGGAAGTACCTTGTATTTGGTGGTAGAGATGCTCCATGAACAGAAAGAAATGTTCTTTGAGTGCGATGATCGCACTCTCTGTGATTAAACTCATAGGTGGGGGTGAGGACCAGGCTTCAGATGGAAGGTTATTCTCCACAACCTTGAGGGTTGCATCCTGGGGAGTATTATATAATGTCTCAACACTGAGGGTTACAGGGAGGTCAATATCACTGATAATGATTGGCTTCTTCGATGAGGTTCAGACCATCTCTCATGTCGTTGAGAAGGGATGGAGTTTTCTCCACAAAATGTTGAAGGAAATGGTACAGAAACCTAGATAGTGGTTCTAAGAGAAACCCAGCCCCTGACACTATAGGGCTTTTAAGTAGAGGGGTTACTTCTTATGTATGAAGTAGGGTGTCTTAAGGGATGTGTTGACCAGGCAATCAGCCATATTCTTTGTGATCCACTCTTGAGTTTCAGCTGTAATGTCTAATGCATGAATTCTGGTAGAATGTCTCTTGGTGGGGTCGAGGTTGAGGGGTGGTAATACCTGCTTTCCGCTAGTTGATGGAGGCACTCATTGTTGTAGTCAGAGCTGAACATGATCAAAATGGCACTACCCTTGTCTGCTGGCTTTATGGTGATTGGAGAGACATTTGCCTATGCCCTTACTACCCCAGTTCCTTGTTTGAAATTGTATATAAAGGTGTCAGGGGGTAGACTCTTCTAGGTCCTTGACAACAGTATGTTCAAAGGTAAGTATCTTGTGGGGTGACATCCCAACAGGGGTAGTGAACCTGGAAGGGTTTTGTAGCCCCGAGTCACAAGCGTCTGGAGTGGGTTTGCCCTGGAAGAAGGCTTGTAGTCTGATTCTGCGAAAAAAGTTATGGAGCTCACTCACAAGACGGAACTTGTCCTCTCTTGGAGTAGAAATTAAACCTAGACCCTTTTGGAGAACATCTTTTTCTTCAGTCATGATTATTCTCGGGACAGATTGCTCACTAGTTTTTTTTGTCTGTTTGTTGTTTTGGGCTCTGGTCTGTATTTGTGGCTTCAGCTGCTGCCACTGGACCCATTTATGCCCCCCTTCTTCCTCTGCCCCAACCTCTGTCAAAGAAAGAGGAATGAATAAAGTGTTGAGGGCAGTGTGGGTGGGGGACCTATGGGAACCTGTGAAAACTGAGAGGCCACATTGATTGGTGTCCCGGATAGGGAGTCATGGGGTAACCATACATCGGTGGTGGAGAAGCACCACAACAGCTCTGGTTGCTGCCCCAGCTGTCTGTGCTCAATAAGCTACTGAACGAGATCTGTTTCCTTTGTTTTGTGGTACTTCCCTCGTCAGAAGAAGTATCCCTACTCACAACCTGAAAGTCCTCTTTTATGTAAGGGTAAACCTTTTCTTTATCAAATTTCTGTACGTCCTTCTGAAGTTTGGAAATTTTCAGTTGCATAAGAAAATCCCTGTGCTTGATCTAGGCTAGTCAGTATTTAAATGCTGTGATCTGAATACCTCTCAGCGATGGTGATTCTCACAATCAGTGCTTCAGAGAGGCATCTGGTTTTGTTAGTTATCAGAATTAACCAATCGCAAGTGCATTTCCATGCAACCTGGGACCATTTGCATCTAAAATAATTTCCTCCAGAAAAATGAGGGGTGTATCCATTACTAGTAAGCCATTGGGTGAAATACAGGCTCTGAGATACTCCGTCATGAGTGCTCCATGAAGGGTAATCTTGGCCTGTTGCTTTTTGAGGGCTTCAATTGAGTTCCAATAATCATTGTGACTGCTTGATGGGGTGCTGCCATCTGCTCCCAACAAGGAGGGGGTTCTGAGGATCTCGGCCATGATACTGTCTCCATAGCTAAGATCTTTGTTGTCGTCTATGTTGGGCGCTGTGATGTGTTATGTCAGGCATGTGTGAGTCTGCGGGGAAAGTCATAAGATGGGTAGGTTTGGACTGGGTGAGGAAGCCTTCAACCACAGATAAGAGTACTAACTATGCAGGCTCAAAAGAAAAGCATAAACATCCCATGGCTGGGGCCGCCATACATGAGTCATAAAGAATTAGGAGGGAAAAGGAACTAATTATTAGGTTCAGCAAACATGCCCTTTAAATGTAACATAAACCACAAAGGTGTACTTTTACTCATGAAAGAAGGAAAGAGAAGAGGGGATCTGTTGCCCCAAAAAGGACTGATCAATTGGATCAGGGGATCTGATTGATTGGAAGCAATAGCCCTCACACTCCCAAAAGGGTGTCATGCTTCATGATCGATAGACACATGCAAACTTCTTTTCCACTTCTATGGGTTGTATTTGTTACTCCAGTCTACTGATGGTCTCACAGGGGCATTCCCTTCTAGGCACAACACTCCCACTGCCTGTGAGACTGTTCCATCAGATGCGCATTCATGCGCCGATCTGCTAGCTCACACATGCTGCTGCTGACCAATTCAGCATCCCTCCCAGTATAGTGGCCGCTATGATCATACAGTATCCCTGCAGTAAAATTCTGCCTTTTCCTCACTCCTCCCAGCAAGGCGACCACTACCAGTGGCCGCTACCAGCATACGTTTTAGCAGCAGGCCGATCCCGCTTTTCTCACCTGTCCGGCATTTGCTGATAATCGGACATGCTTTATAATCCCTATCTCCGGCGACCTCATTAACTCCAGGCCAGAGTTACGTTAGCAACTAGGCAAATGGTTTATGTGGAAGTTACTTTTTACTTTTTAATTATGTACCAGCTAACTGGGATGCATTATCTACCAGTCCTTTTCCCTCAGCATAGTGTGGTTCTCTGGCCACTCCTAAGGGGCACATGTCTACTTCAAATAGGGTAAGATGCCTATTAGCTGCATTTGGGAATATATTGCTATACCACGTTCCTTGGGTCAGTTCGGTGGTGTGTCTTATGATGCCACATGCTTGTGTGTTTGTTCCTTTGATATGTGCACATATCACCGCAAGATTTGACTATTGCTTCAATGCATACTATATGCAATGAGGGAGGTATTGCCCCACTTCCCTCAATGGTGATACCCTTTTATTATCTGTCTTTTCTCTTACAGGTCAGATTATTGGTGTCTTGTACCGAAGAAGGTATAGTTGACACACCATATATATATTTTGAATGGGTACCTATATTTGCCCAAATCTTGATTCCCAATCAGGTGTAAGTTAGGTGTCACATTCTGGTCCTAACAAATTTAAGATCTGGTTGGACATCATAAGGCAAGAAACATGTTGACCTTGATTCACATTACTTAAGCTGTCAAGGTTCATTAGTTCCCAGGACAGCCACCATCTGTTTTTACTCTTGTCAAGGCGACACTATATTAAACCTCATTAGGTACCCCTTAAACATTTTTAACCACTCACTTCTCCACCCTACATTCACTACACCCTCACTTACTCTCATCATCACAGAACCTTACTTTAGAGATCGCCAGTAAAGAGCCCCCTTGTGGGGCCCATTGGGCATTGCAGCGCCGCCCCAATGAGGGGCTGCCCGATGATGAAGCATGCCACCCTCTGGGTGTGTAAGGGCTGTCGCTTCTGATCAATCAGAACACCTTTGTGGTTTGTATTTTCTGTTACCCTGAACATAGGAAGAGAGCTTGTGTAAGTGGTATGTGAATTATTGGGACAGCCACACACAAGCCCTGGCTCATTAGCTTAGAGTCCTGAGTCTCAACCTTTCATATGAATGTGTATGCCCACACATGGGTGTGCGTGTGCATACATGTGTGTGTGTGTGTGTGTGTGTGTATATATATATACATATAGATAAATAGATATATAATATTTTGGGGGGGGGAGTTCACTAATATCTATCTTACAATCAAAGTGTCCGTCATTTTTGGCAGTCTGGGAAATGTCTTTCTTCCCATCTGTATGTATTTCCCTACGGTGAATAATGGTATCTCTCTGTCAGTGCATGTTTCTATTGTTAGTGAGAGGCCCTATACTTGTTCTTCTGCTGCAAGTGTATATATTTCAGTGGTCAGCAAAAGGCACCTCTCTAGCTGTCGGTCTATGTATCTAAGGTCAGTGAAAGGCTATCGCTTGCTGTTGGTATTTAATCATGGTGAATGTCTTTCTTTTGCTGTGTGTATATGTCTATTGTCAATGAGTTGCACCACTTTTGCTGTCACAGTGTATGTGAGATAGAACTCTCTCACTTAAAGTGGTTAGTTTGAGGCCACTCTACTCATCTCAATGCATTTGGTTCTGTGGCCTATGGTCTATTGGTCAGAGACATTGGTGTTAATATTAGTCTGTGTTGCCCCAGACCCACCGAGCGTCTCTGCAGAACCAGTGTCTGCCACTCTCCAGACACCCAGCCTATATCAAACCGTGACTGGCCAATGGGGGTCATGTCTCTACTGACATCAACCTGCGTCCTTCAGGCCCTTCGCCACTGCCACCCTGTAACAGGACACTGGGTGTAACTGACGAACCATTGTCTGCGCTTCATCAGCAAATGCCTTACGTGACTGGATGCTGAGTGTAAAAGTTGAGCTAGTGTCTGGCCTCCATCAGCCAATGCCATCCTGTGAATATAAGCGTAACCAGTGTCTGCCCTCCATCAACAAATGCCATTCTGTGAGTGGACACTGAGTGCTGTTGCTGCAAAAGATATTAGAACACTTATTATCAAAGCTGGCCTTTATATTACTACCGGTAAACAATACATTTGCTACCTGCAACCAACATTTGAATGTTATAAAAACCTTGACCTTAAAGTTCGTCTAACAAGAAATTACAAGGATTTGCTTAAGAAAACCTTTGGGGATCAGCTTGGTACACTTTCTCCTGGGATGGAGGCTTCGAACACTCACAACAACTCCTTGCCAACTTGTTTACATACAATCAAAGTGTGGTTTTGCCCAATGTATTACACATATTTTTATGTGACCGTTGGTGGATTTCTACTTAATGGTTTTGGCAATTAGTTATCATTGTGTCATTTTTGTAAAAATTTGTTTAGAGTTTTATATATCGCAAACTAGACCCGAGACATCGGGTATCAGAGCGCTTTACATGAGCACCAGTTTTGTTACAGGAGAACACATTCATTTTTGTTAGGCACGATTTCATGAGTGTCTGTTAATCCCCTGGAGTAGCAATACAAATCTAGTATCTCTGTAATTGAGTGGTCTAGCACTTCCATACTTTAAGAACTGTTGGGCTTCCAATAAACTAACAATGATTTTATCAATAAATAAAAGTATCGGAGTGGATTCTGATTTCAGATTAAGCGATCTGCCATTTGTCCAATTTTTATATTTTGAACTGAATGAGATTTTGTAAATTCAAATAGAGGTTTGGGTGGCAGGAAGTAATTGGTTCCTCATGAAAGAGTCACAACTTTTTTAATGTGTAATCTGGTCCCCTTAATATTTTGTTTTATGGCCATGATCCAATCTGAGAAAATGCATAATCTGACTTTATTGCACCTAATAGATTTTGGTGCTATGATGTAAATGGAACAGTGCTTCCAAACATTTTTTTAGGTTGAGCCTGGGCAGCGCTGCTCTGCGAGGCATACTGTATTTGAGAATGGACCATATTTTTCATTGGCTTGTGTCATTGTCCTTTGTAAATGCTGGCTTCTGATTCATGTCTTTAGTACTGGCTTGTCTTCATTTGTAACCTTCCATGAGGGCAGACCCTTTTACTTCTGTTGTTACATGGTATGTCTTATTTAGTTTGTAAGCACTATTTTCTTTAATGAGATTCTCCTATTGCAGGCACGACATGCTTTCCTGCAACATTCAGCGTGCCATGCACACTTTCACTTTCCAAGCAGTCCCAGACAATGGCGGCCTCTTCAATGAAATAGGTCTTGCATTTACAATAGTTTAAGTGTTGGCATTGTAAATGACAATGCCTTTTATTTTTATTTAATTATCAAAACAGATAAATAAAAGGCATTGTCATTTACAATGCCAATAGCTTAAAATCTCGCAAATGCAAGACCTATTACATTGCAAATGCTTGTTTTTAATAGGACCAATTTGTAGAGACTGTAACACCAGCTACACAATTTGATGAACAGAAGCAACAGCTGTTAGAAATAATTTATTGAGATCGTGGTCTCACAAGATCCAAAAGGAAACACTTTCATGAAAATAGACATGAGGTTAGCATTGACAAAGAGTGAAAGATATGATTGATTCTGGCTCAGTATAAAGGGGTGAATAACACGAGGTTTCTAATTTGGTTATTGCTTAATTACTCCAAAATGGTGGAATCAAATAGAGTAATACATTTGCCATTTTCCTAAAAATAACTCCGCTGCACGGGAAGCTTGGCCGAATTGTTTAAATGTTGTTTGGCTCTCTGTGAGGTAGATTAGAGTTAGATGAGATGTTTAGAAAAACCTCAAAAGTCAATATGATTTTTACCTTTGAACGTTTTAACTTTATACATTTGAGCTTTTGAAACTGGGGGTTTATGATGAGGGAAAACTGTATCCGAGAAAGTGGAACAGCCCAGAATTTGAAAATTAATAACAGTTGTTTAAACTGCTCTTTGTGGGATATAAACTTTGACTTGAGTTTTCCACCTGCCCCCAAGAGAGTTGAACTATTAATGAGAAATGATCCTGGTTTACAAAATATCTTTCTAATGGTTCGCAATGGGGCAATTCAACACTCTTCAGGGCCAGCAACAATACCCTTCTTTATTAGGTATATCCAACTTAGTGCTTCATATGAGTCAATAACAGAAATGAGAGGTCATGAGACTGTCCATTTAGTCCTTTTATTGAAAATTACATAACACATAAAAAAGGCCACTGTGTGTCACTTAACTAGTTCGCATGACCGTTCTTAGTTCGTGGAGCAATTTGTCTGGTTAATTCCAATAACAAACACGACTCTTCCATGCTAACTAGTTACGCAAACCCCAGTGGCCATTTTAAGTGTTAAAAACGTGTTAGTAAAACAAACTAGGGTTTTAAAGCATTGGTCACTCTTGTGAAACCACATTTCTGTTAGTGATCTTTCTAATCGTGATTTATTTTTTAGGAATGTAGTACAATGGGGTGTAATGGGCAACTGCTTACCGATTGTTCGGACCTAAGCAGTGTTGTGTGTGGATACAATTGTTTAAGTAGGAGAATTGGGCCTTATTCACTATAGTTTAGCCTTTCTAAGACAGTTGTAACTCAGAAAAGATAGTTATAAGTCTGTATCAAGCAGGAAGGAAAGTCTTTAGATTGCTTTGAGGTAGCAAAAAACCCTTTGAAATTAGGACTTTCTTTCCTAGATTTTCATAGTTTTAAGACTGTCCTTCCTGTCTTAACAGAGATTTAAGATTATCCTTTTTGGCTTAAAACAGTCTACAGACTAAAACCAGTCTAAACCCTTAAAAACTGATGTTGTCAAGAGATGGACTTGACATCTGTCTACGAATCTTGGATGACATGACTCCGAGGTAGGGGTGATTCCTTTCTACAGCCACTGTTCCAACTTGTGAAATAACAAAAGCAGCTGACAAGTGTTCTTAGAAAGAACCCACTGCTGCGGAGTGAAATAGCTGTGACAAAAACTTCAATTGGAATAGAAGGTCGAATACTGGAGCAATATCAAGCGAATCCTACAGGGCCAGGAAAGTCATAGGAAAAATAACACAAGAAAAATAGCACCCCCAAAATAAAAAGCCAACCTCCCTTAAATAGAGAAAATGCCCTGGAATTAGAGGAAGGTGACCAGAACTGAAACTGCTTCATTCAGGCCGGTGTTAACCTTGGAACAGCAATGCGCGGCTCAATCTTGAAATTAGTTTAATATAGGAATCCAAAATGGTGCCTGGGTGCATCAGAATTCTGATGCTGAAGGACCCGCCACCAGCCTCATTGAAGAGAGACTCCCCAAGCTGGCCACAGGCCGCCCCAACCCAGGCTCACCAGTAGCCTGCAGGAGGCAAGTAAAGGGTCTGCCCGAGAGCCCCAAGCAGTTTACTCGTACCTGCGCTGGGGCTCCCAGGCAAAACACTGCATTATAAAGGCTCTTGTTTTTCTGGTTTAACGTAGTCCTTCATTTCCTAGTACAGAGGCATGAATGTCTTTCCTGATTTAGAGAGTGTTAAAACTACATTGAGACCAGGCCCTGTTTCAGGATTCTGAATCTAGGAGGGTCATGAAGGAGCATGGATGGACGTCAAAGAAGAATACAAGAATGGGCTAAATGCAAACTATTTCTGTGAGAAGCTTAACCAAGGAAACTCATCTACCCATCAGTTGGGTGCTCCTGTCGCCAAGATATGCAGAACCTTTCCATATGTTGAGCTCACTGCATTAGGTGCATGCTTCAGCACTCAGTCTGTCATGCTCTAGCAGGGCCGGACTGGGAACCCAAAGCAACCCTGGCAATTTTCTCGGCCCAGCCCCTGCCTGCCCCCGGGAGGTTGGAAACGTTTGCTTGCTTCTTTTGTTACTAGGGGCAGATATTGCAGCACTCCTGCATAACCAGCCCCCAATAACAAAACCGGCCCCCACCCTTCCAGGGAAACGACAGATGCCCATTATGGCCAGTCCGGCCCTGTGCTCTAGTCCTCAATGTGTCGAGTCAGCAGGGACTGTTTAGTCGCGGCTCTGGTGCCCCAGTCTGCTTAGACACCTAGCTGTTGTGAAATCAAACTTGTAAAGGACCGATCAAATTAGGTGTATGTGACGAGTCCATCACTGTTTGTCATCTCAAAAGTGATAAGCAGAGAGTTCCACTTTTTACCATTATTTCTTACAATCTACTTTTGTGAAAAGCTCAGTCATTTCAAACTTTTTTTACCTTGTTTCTCTGAGCCACACAGTATCTTACTGTTCTCGCCGACCAACCTACAGAGATACTGCGTAACCGACCAAGTTTTACAAGGGATCAGGAATCCTGATGGTGATGCAGTTCACCCTCTTATCTATAGCACTAAAGAATTACGCATGTTGTTTTCCCCTTGTTATATGCTTTCTTATGCTACAAAGAGTCTCAAAATTCAGAGAATTCATACCCCGCTGTTCCACTGTAAAAATTCTCATCCTACTCACCACTTAATTCTTTCACGTCATTTTCTTTGGCATCCTTCATATACAATCTAAAGGTTATGTTGAGTAACGGGAGATCAGTGGCTAAACATATCCTTCAAACTGCTGATCTCTGTGAATCTCAAAATCTTGACCCCTGTTGCTTAACAGATACTTGGGTACAAAGAAATTCAGATCACTCCTTGCATGAACTATTATCAGCTAACTACTAGATCTTGGTTTCTGCTCAAGAAAATAAACAAAGAGGAAGGGAAACCATTATTTATGAGAAGAACATATATATTAAACCAAAACATTTTCAACAAACAATTCAAGGAGACACTCTTTCATGCAAATGCGAAATTTGATACGTAACAATTAGCTTATATTTTATCGCCTCTCCCCCTACTCAATTTTCTGCCTTAGTCTTCTCTTCCAATAAAGAAGGTATCAGACGTGTCACCCTTGATAATAATCATTCATTTTTCTGAACGACTTCAACTATCATTTAGAAAGCACAGTTGGGTTAGACCATTGCATTTTAAAATAGTTTAAGATTAACAATCTAACACTTATGATCAGTGAACCTACTTATCTTTCAGGACATCTAGATGCAATTTTTGCCTCCTCAGACCTAGAGTCCACCATAGAACTTTGTGCACTGTTACCCCAGCCAGCAGAGGCATTTTCACTCTCAAAAAATCTAAAACCATAGAAGCCAATGGAAGGAAGGTCTTAACAACAAACATATGTTGGAGATGCTTCTCTACCCTTGGAGCAAGTGACTTAATTACATATATTTTGCCTCCAACTCCATTCCAGTCAATCCAAATAACCTAAATTGTGCTTTAGCTGCTCTATACGAACCAAACAAATTAATTTGACATAGCATTACCGATTCAGTCCTGCGGATACGTCAGAAACCTTGCTCACAAGAACAACCCTTGTTTTACACTTGAACTAAGCACATGTTAACTCAAAGCCACGAAGGCAGAAAGGAGGTGGTGGTCAAACTACACCAGTGAGACAAAACAACTTTACATCATGTTACTAGCCTCATACAAACAACAAATTATTTTAGCCAAATAAATCTACTATACTACTGTTCGTCCCACATTATGCAAAGGAAATAATAAATCGAATGAGATCTTCGTGGTATTGTAAAATTGGTCTCCTCTTTAAAACATGAAAACCAATTTGAGCCTTGGCAAACTTTGTGTAACAAAGTGCCACAGTTCTTTGCCGCGAAGGTGGTGACCAATAATATGTTGCAACACCTTCAAGCAGGTTTGAGATCTGGCCATCGCGCAGACCTTGTACTTACTTCGTCCCATTTTGATCTCTGGAGGCTGTGGACCATGGTTTAGAAAGTACTGTGGTTCTTTTGAACATTTCCGTAGCCTTAGACACTATTCACCAAACACTGTTGCTTTCCAGATTGGAGGAGATTAACCTCAATAAGCGTGACCAAAAATGGCTCCATTAATTTTTAACATATTATGCCCAGACAGTGTTCTGCTTTCAAGCCAGTGCCAAGTTGGGTTAAATGTGGAGTTCCCCAGTGTCTGTAGCTTCCTCTCTGTTTTTTAATATTTACATGTTACTGTTAGCCTCCTTGGTACATTCTAAAGGAATAGCGTTTAACATCTAAGATGACACCCCAACTAACAGCTGCGCGGGCAACCCTTTCAACGTCTGGTTGCCGGCAGGAGTGGTCAATTGATTTCATAATCAGAATACGTCAATGGATGGCCTTTAATCGTATCAAATTGAATCCAACAAAATAATGTTACTGCTAATCACAAATGGGACCCAACTTGATGGCCTGCAGGGATACCCCACTCCTCCAGCTAAAATTGATTGGAATCTGTGTATTCACTTAGATTTAGGACTTCCATGGAAGTACAGAGATACAAGGTAGCCAACTCTAGTGCACAGTTCTCCTCTCTATTTCACCACAGTACTACACCCCTGTAGTTACAGCCTTGGTCCGGCCACAGCTGCATGATGGAAATGCCAGAAAAACTTTTTGGCAGGGCTCAGCTTGCCAGCCAAAACGATCATATTACCCCTATCCTAAGAATGCCTCATTGAGTCAAGGAAATAGCGTTGATTAAAGCCCTTGACACAATTCATCTCTTTCATCCCTTGCTTTAAAATGAGGCTGCTCTTTAGTCAGCTCGACATCAGGATACAATATTTTGTTTGTTCAGTTCCATATTGTTGTTCATGTGCTTCCACAAGTAAGGAATAAAAATGCTACCAAGGCATGTGTTCATGGACACTGGAATTATGCGGAAGTGGAGGTCCACAGCAGGGTTGACTAATTTATGCAGCAAAAAAAGGTCAATTATGCAGTCTAATGTGGCACATTTTGTGATAGTATTACTTCATTATTTTGTAATTTTTAAACTTGTTAACACTGCCTGGGCATTGCTTGCTCCTCATTAGTACCAGTTTAAAACCCAAATATAGCAATATGCAACAGAAAGGTGACCAGTCAATCTTTGCAAAGGGCCTTCCAATGCACTGCAACACGTGTTGCTGAATTTTTTATAACTTTGAACCCTTCCAGCTATAAACAATTTCTTTGTTGTTTAAATCTGCAGATTATTCAGCAAATGGTGGATTATGTGGGAACTTTGGCAAATCTATAATTATGCAAAAAATGTTGCGGCTGCACAGTCACCTAGTTTCAGTGGCCCTGTATATGTTCTAAGTATATATATATTTCTTGGTAATACTTTTCAGGTTCATTCTCTCAAATCACTTACCTACTTCATGATGGGAGATTGCTGTTCCGTTTTGCAGGTCTAACCTGCAGGCAGCAGTAATGTGACCTGTTTTTTTTTTAACGCTAAATAGGGGCTTTTAGCCCACCTATTACTTACCATTGATTGGCATCATTATCACTCTTCTCTGCTGCCTTTGAATTCGGCATCACGTGCAAGGCATCAATTCAGCGTCACTTCCTTTTCTTTGTGTGGATCTTGGACCACGTACAGATTGATTTACCCTAATTAGTGTCAATCTGCTGCTCGCTCTGTGATCGAGGTACTATTTCTTCTATATGGCATTTTTATATAACCCGAACCAAAGGTATTGGAGCACTTTACATGAGTTCCTGTTACATTACACAAGTTCACAATATTTTTTTATGCACAAGTTATTAAGTGATTTGCCCAGAATCACAGGACTTTGAGCCTATGCAGACACTCGAACCTTGTTCTCCAGTTTAGAAGTCAGCAGCTATACAACACTTTCCTCCAATATCAACAACCCCAGACACTGTAGTTTCCTGTTTCTTCCTGTCTCCCTTCTTGTTTCTAGTATTCTTCTTATTAAAGCACACTGACACCGCATATGAAGCGCTGTGATCCCCCTTGCACCAGTTCGTGTTGTTTTGCACTATGTGAAAAGCAAATATACTAAATGCTGCTTAGAATGCATCTTTTCTCCTTTTCCAAGGGTGCAGATGACATTTACTCTGTATTTAGGGGGAG
Organism: Lissotriton helveticus; assembly: GCF_964261635.1. Classification (NCBI taxonomy): domain Eukaryota; kingdom Metazoa; phylum Chordata; class Amphibia; order Caudata; family Salamandridae; genus Lissotriton; species Lissotriton helveticus. The sequence continues at coordinate 1,773,549,929 of NC_136057.1, forward strand.
GTTAATTTCATTGTCGCTCCCGGCTCGCAGGCTCCCCATGCCAATCACTGAATGGTCTGAGTGCCGTGGTTCAGCGCTCACGGAGGGACTGGGAGGCTGTGCATGTTCTCCACCCAGGCTGTAATATAGCCTAGGTGGAGAACATGTAAAGTGTGCATGACTGTTTGGCAGGCCCAAAACGGTCGGTCAAACTGTCATGCGCACTTAAGAGAGGCTCACCACTCCTCCCACTGCTCCTCCGTGACAGCCCAGCCACCCCTCTAACAAGCTGAGCCACAACGGAAAAATAAAATGATATTAACAATGCGTTATCATCATTTTATTTTTCCTTTTTGACCTGCTCACAGAGCAGTGGGGCGACACTCCTCCGCCTTGGCGGAGGAGCCGCCACTAGTGAAAGTAAAGAAAATAAAAGTTTTTATATTCTTTACTTTCAGCCATGTTGCACAGTGGCTGCGCTGCCGTGCAACATGACTAAAAACATTAAAAAAGTCAATCGATCTTGTCTAGGCACGAGCTATTGGGTTTGCCAGTGTTTGTTTATAAAGAAAGTGTCTCTGGATACTTTGTTGCTTTCTAGAGATATGTCATAACACTGCCATCTACCCTGCTGATTTAAAAACTGCTGATTGGCTCTCCCAAAAAACTCTGGTTATCTTGCAAGTTAAGCTGAGAGTGCGGATTCAGTCACATGTGAAGTATTTACAAAAAACGTTGGCCTCTCTACTTGGGAAACGGTTTAGGTGGCCAGAGGTTTCTGTTGGGAGTGCCTCGTAACCGCTCTAGAACCGAGAATTAACGTTTTCATTACATTATGATAGAAATTTCATGGCGGGAAGAACTGGGGCTTGCCAAAGAGTGGCATAGTGTGACGGACCTCCTCCATTTTGAAGGACAGGCTGTGGCGCTGCAGAGATATTCAGGCAGGGCGTGGCTGGCTGGGGATGGTTTGAGGCTGTTGTCATATACTTCCATAGGGAGGGAAAGGTTGTACCTCAGGGTGCAGCTATCAATGTGTGGGGCACCAACTGCACTCCAAATATGGCAGTCTTAACATCCAACCAGGATTTGGGGGGGGGGGCACTTTCCTTAATTGCTGAGAGGATCCATTGCGCCACTGATGTGACTGTGGGGAGATGTTCAGTTAAAGACAGGCTGAGCTGGGGAGACATGATCATATAACAAGAATGGCTTCTACCGACTACCAATCTAGGACTGTGGAAAGATGTCCATGGAGGGACATGCTGAGCTTTTGAGAGTTGTCCCTGAAGGGGTGGATTGCATCTCTGGAGAGACATGCCAATTTGTGAATCATTCCCAGATGGAGGGGCAGACTGGAGATGTGGTATATTTCATTTGGGTTCAATATCTAATTTCCCGGTACTTCCTACCCATTTTTTCCCAGTTTTATAAAGCGCAAAATCGACCAGATGGTAATGGAGCAGTTTACAGGAGCATCAATTACATGAGGAGATTAATCGATTTGCCCAGAATGTTGACGCCGAGACTTGAACCCGGATCCCCAGTTTCAAAGTCGCCAGCTCTGGCTGTTACGCCAGATCGTCTCAGCCTCTCTTTGTTTCTCCAGATCTCTCTCTCTCTCACTTCCACACGCTGTCACACCTGGCAGAGCCTGGCAGGTCTTTCTAGCGGCTGTGAAAATTTTGAGAGCTATAATTAGGAACATGGACAATATTAGTATAAACGTGTCAGCTGCCGTGTCTCCCCGCGTCAGGCGTGTTTACTCGACGTGTTACAATGGGTAGATGTCATCCACCTCTGGTAGGATGAGCTCCTGCACGTCCATCTTGGACTTTGCATCCCACTGGTGGTGTGCGACGCGTGCTTTCATAGCTTGTATGAGGTAGTAATATAAAACATTTTAATTAAATAATTAAGTTAATGTGTATGTGCGTGCACGCTCTTGGAGCAGGGGATTTGTAGGTCAAAGCCTACCAGAGAGCGCAGCTGTCTGCTTTGCTAAAGACATCTTGAGGACATTCAGAAAGCTGACATGGGAATGCATTCCGTCCATTGCTGACCATTGACTTTGTGCTTTGTATCTCACATCTTCTGGCTTTCTATTTGCTGGCTTTATTTGTTTTAGGCTGTCCAGCTTGCTTTAGTCCCATACTTAATTTACTGTATTTTTCCACCAACTAGCTTTCTGTAAACAGGTCTTTAAATCATATTCTTATCTTGTCACATTTGCTGTGAATTCAAAGACAGGTCAAATATCAAGCTGTCTTCTGAGGGAGCTTGGTGTTTACTTTTCTTTCTCGATTTCAGAGTGACAGAATTTATTTGACAATCCTGCTGAGTACCCATGTAAGAGGAGAGGGAGTAGGGTGTTTTTTTCTAGCACACAACAATTTTTTTTTTAACTGTGCTGATGTTTCAGAATATAGCAGAATTAGACCAAATGAAGGTAATTTTTTTGCAAGTCTGAAGTGTGGTGGAAACAATTATTTGAATACGATCAAAACACATCAGTAAACATTTGCACGCATCATTGTTTGTGAGCAGTAAAACCGTATTTCAGTGTAAATGTAATAGTCTTTTCAATTGAAAACGTGTTGTCTGTAATGGCAGTGCGCTACCATACCATGCATGCTACGACATGCCACTCCACTCTATGGCCCTCCACTCTAAGACAAGCTACGCCAGTCAACCCAATGCCACCCTAATCTACGACACTTACTCCAGGACACAACATGCCTCTATACTCCACACCCCTTACCCCACTCCACTTTGCTACAATCTACCCCAATCTACTCCACTCCAATCACCCACTCCAATCCACTCCACCCAATCCACCCCACTTTCTCTACCCTACTCCAATCTAGCCCGTCAATTTACCCACTTAAATTTACCCCATTCCACTCCAATCTACTGAATACACTCCACAAACGATCCACTCCAATCTACGACACTTACTCCAGGACACAACATGCCTCTATACTCCACACCCCTTACCCCACTCCACTTTGCTACACTCTACCCCAATCTACTCCACTCCAATCACCCACTCCAATCCACTCCACCCAATCCACCCCACTTTCTCTACCCTACTCCAATCTAGCCCGTCAATTTACCCACTTAAATGTACCCCATTCCACTCCAATCTACTGAATACACTCCACAAACGATCCACCCTACCCACTTAACTACAATCTACCTCACTCCAAACTACCCCACTCCACTCTATCCCAATCTACCCCATTCCACTCCAATCAACCCCAATCCTCTGCAATCTACTCCAATGTACAGCACCCCACTTAAATCTACTCCACTCTGCTTCAACCTACCCAATCTACCTCTCTCCACTCCAATCCACTCCAGTCCAATTTACCCCACTCCAAATATCACTGCAATGTATCCAACACCTCTCCACTCTAATCTACCTCACTCCACTCCAATCTACCCACTCCACCACTATCTATCTCATCCCACCACGATCTACCCCTCTCCACTCCAATCCACCCAATCTGCCCCACTGCACTCCAATCTACTCCACTCCACTCCACCCAATCTACCCCTCCCCAATCTACCCCACTCCAAGTTACCCCTATCTACTCCAATCCATCCCACTCAACCCCACCCCACTCCAATTTACCCCACTCCAATCCACCCCACTCCAGTTTACCCCACTCCACACTACTCCACTCCAATTATTCCTCTTCAATTTACCCCACTCCATTCCAATCTACCCTACTCTAATTCACCCAATCTACCCCACTCCACTCCACCCTATTCTACGCCGCTACACTTCACTCCAATCTAACTCACTCCTCTCTTCCTTCCCCAGACTATAGCACTCCACTCCAATCAATCAAACTCCACTCTACCCCACTCCAATCTACCCCGCTCCACCCTACTCTAATCTACCCTGCTCCACTCTACCACACTTCGTTCCAATCTACCCCACTCCTCAAATCTACCCCTTCCACTCCAATGTAACCCAGTCCACCCCACTCCAATCTACCCTACTCCAATACACCCCTCCCCAATCTACCCACCTAAATCTACCCCAATCCAATCAACTCCTACCTACTCCACTCCAATCTACCCCACTCTATCTCACTCCACTCCAATCTTGACTCTACTCCAATATATTAAACTCCACCCCACCCCAATCTACCCAACTTCACCCCACCCCAATCTACCCCACTCCATTCCACCCAATCTATTCCACCCTACTGTACCCCAGTCTACCACACTCCATTCCACTCTAGCAAATCTACCCCACTCCACTTCACTCTAATCTACCACACACCATTCAAATCTCCCCACTCCAGTCCAATTTAACCAAATCCAACCCACTGCCATATACCCCCCAAACTACCCTACTCCAATCTACTCCTCTCCAAAATAACCCAATCTACCTCACTCCATTCCATTCTACCCTACTATGATCCACCCAATCTACACTACTACTATCTACTCCATTCCCCTCCACTTCAATCTACCCCACTCCACTCCAATCTACCCCAATCCACCCCACTCCACGGTTGCCCAATCTACCTACTCCACTCTAATCTTCCCAATATATCCCACTCCCCTCTACCCAAATATATCCCACTCCACTTTACCCCAATCAACCCCAATCTGCCTACCCCTGTCTATACCACTTCAATCTACCCCACTCTAATCTTCCCCAATCTATTCCACTCCAGTCTACTCCACTCCACCCCAAACTACACCACTCCACCCCAATTCAACCTACCCCCACTCCAGTCTACCAAGCTAATCTACCCAACTCCCCCACTCCAATCTACACCAATCCAATCTGTTTCACTACAATTTACCTCACTCCAATCTACCCCAATCCACCCCACTCCATTCTACCCTACTGTATCCCACTCCACTCTACGCCACTCTACCCCATGCCACTCTACCCCAATCTATTGCATTCCACTCTACCCCAATCTACCTCACTCCAATCTATCCCACCCCACTCCGTGCCACTAACTTTTAGCAATGCTGAACAGCAGCCACATTGGTAGACAACATGGCTAAAACACTGTGCCAAAGCCAATAGCTCTTACATTGGCGATGCTTGTTTGTTAATAGTATGGGTGATGTATAAACACATATTTTGCTGATAGATGTTACGCCATAGATTTTCGACCCACTACATAGAAATCCAGTGTATTTTCCAGAATATTCCCTATAAATATGCCAGTGGCGACTATTTCAGAATGGGGGCGGTGGGGCATCAAGGGAATGGATGAAAGAAATAACATAAATAAACTTACCTTCGCACACCTCTGCTCCATCCTCACTCTGCTGGCAGCGCCGAAAGCGCCCAGGCTCCCGGACCTTCCCAGCCGATCACGACGCTGCATGAGCTAATGCAGCGTCGTGATTGGTCTGAGCGGCCTGTGTGGCCGCTCAAGCAGTGCCTGGAAGCCTGGGCATGTTCTCCACCGGGCTGTGCAAGGCAGCCAGTTGGAGAACATGCAAAGTGGGCATAAATGTTTAGCTGGCCCAAGAGGACAAACCACTCCTCATTTTGCTCAGCCCCACCGGCCCGACCTGACTCCAGTACTGCACAGAAAAATAAAATGATAATAACGTCATTATCATTTTATTTTGCACGGCTCAACTTTCAGTGGGGCGACGCTCTTCCGCCTTAGCGGAGGAGCCGCCACTGGAATGTGTAAAAGTGAAATTTGCATAGGACTAATTTCAAAGAAGGTCATTTGCATTTTTTGGTTACTCTGAAGACCCAACTGGAGTTTACTTGATGTATTTGGTGCGCACGTTCGATCTATGGGGTGTTTTGTGTGCATCTGTGTTGTTGGTGTATGGTTTGTGTCTGTCAGTGCAGGCAGTTTCCATATGTTGTTGTTAAATGTGGTTTGTGTGTGTTTTTTTTGTTGGTGTGTGTTTTTTTTTTGGTGTAAGTTGTGTGAGTGTGCTGGTGTGCTCTTGGTGCTGGTGGTTCTTGTAAGTTGTTCTGCTGTTGGTAGAGCTAGTTTGTGTGTTGTTTGTGCAGGGGATTCATTTTTAAACATGATGATCTGTTTATATGAATACTATCTTTGTAGAGTGGATTTCTGTCTGCGTTCTGTGGTGGAAGTGATTTGCTTGTAACAGTGTGCTGTTGTTAGTGACCTTCACTGATGTTTGTGTTCTATTGATGAAGGGGATGCTCATGGTTGTTCTGTATGTTGGTGAAGGTAGTTTGTTTATGCTACTAGTGTAGCTGACGTATGTGTGCATGTGCTGTTGGTAGAGGTTGTTTGATTTTGGGTGTATGTTGATGATGGGTCTGAAGGCCTTGAGTGTTTAGAAAGGGCGTAGCACAACACTATGGTTTGGGGACAGTCTGGGCTATTTCCTCAGCTGGCTTTGTGCAGAACGTTTACTTTAAACCTGTTTTCAACAGGGAGTCAGATTAGCTCTTTCAGAGCAGGTGTGATATGGCTAACCTGTTTCTGAATCAGACATACCAGGTGGACAGGCAGTATCGCAACTAAAGTTGAGGGTCCTCCTGGAAATTACATGCAGGGGGACCCCCATGCTCTGGTCCCAGTCCGTAGCTCTCAGGCCAGGGACCCGCCAGTGCTAGAGAGGGCCCCTGGAGCTTGCCACCGCATTGTGGGGCTTTTGTTAAACCACCGCAGGCAGGAAACTAAAATCAGCCTTGGTAAAATGGTCAAACCAGCCCCACAGAGCAGGCAGCAGTGAGAAGAATGGGTCCATTGGGGGGTTTGTTTGGTTAGGACCACCCATCCATCATTGAATGCAGCCCCCTACATCTGAAGCCTACCAGGGAAATGTGGGGTGGCAGAATGGCCAGTCCAGCCTCGCAGACAGCTTCTCCTGCTCGAGTCTGGATCCTCCATAATTTCAGAAGATGTGTTGAGAGCGTGTCGGGTATATAGAATGAACAACAGCAACTTTGACAGGAACAAGAATGTGGAGAATTGTATCCAGTGTTCCACATGCAACAGTGGATGTGGTTTCCAGGGATAGTTGTTTTCTAAGTCGATCCTGTCTCAAATCAGGCACTTACCTGAGCTCCAACCTGAGCTCCAACAGTTCTCACTGTAGTAACTGGTGCTGTTGCACCCGCCAGAGATCTGGAGTAAGTGAATGGAAGTGCCCTGAGATGTGCTCCTCCTAGCAACAGCAACAACTCTCCTTCATCCAATGGAAGACCTTGTTGAGGCTTTCTGGTATTTCCTTGACACCCAGACCTTTCTCCCCGTCGAAGGAGAATCTGCGTATGTCCACATGCATGTGGAACTGTAGGTGGAAGAGTGAATCACTATTTGTCTGAGGGTTAGTTAACATCTGATCCCCAGTAGTGACAGAGCCGAACCTTGAGTTTCTCCACAAGTGCCCCCTTATCCATTGGGTTACACACTGTCAGTCTATAGCCGCTGACCCTGGACTCTCGAATTGTTCTTTTTTATTTTCTTCACGGTGTTCCTTGCACAAGTTGTCTTTGATTGTTTCTTTGCATATAGCAACACCCTGGAGAATGGGATACATGAGCTCATCCCCTTATTCAAGAACTATGCTGATAGGCTAGTACACATAGTATGTGCCACTCTAACAACACTGTATTCCTTCACTAATTTATCGCAATCGTCATTGATGTTGGTACTGAAAAATGCATTGTTAAATATTATTCTCTTTGTAGTTGAAGTACTGATTTCAAAATGTCAATAAAGAAATATCCCCCCAAAAATGGAACTCTGAGTGAGGAAATCACTCAATACCATAGCCAGGTCAGGGACACAGGTTTTGGGTACCCCGTTGTGGCTGATGCCTACAAGTCAGAAATTAAATTGGATTGATGCTAGAAGTGGAAAATCGGTAAGTACATGAGGAAGTTACAGTGCTAATGATCACTAGCCTGCCCTTGGAGAAGTCAAGGAGTTTGTGTGCACCATTTTCTTGGGGTGTAAGCCCTGTATATTAACAGCGCCTGCACCGTGTTTAAATCTGTTGTATGCACATGCTGTATTAGGGGTGTATACATAGTAGGGTCTCCATATTGTATACACACTTTCTATTAGTAATGAATTCAAAATATGCCTTAGAACTAAGGCTGCAAACAAGAGGAGTTGGTGCCATATGCATACTTTGGTTTCACTCTGTTTACTAGTGATGTGTGCACGTTTTCATTGCTGCATTCTATAGTTGTGCATGCTGTTAACATGTGTTATGAACACACTATATATCAGCAGCTTGTTCACTCACTGGGAGGATGGTGCTACACATTCTGTGAATAAACACTCCCTGGATCTGCTTCCTATAAACCTGACCAAAGCTCTGAAACACTCCCTAGCCCCAATTTGGTGCAAAATCATCAACAGTTCGCTGAGCACGGGAATTATCCCAGACTGCCTAAAGGACGGCCAAGTCATGCCGCTACTAAAAAAAACAGGGTTGGACTCAGAAGACATGAACAACTTCAGACCTGTGTCAAACCTCCCTCTGTTATCAAAAACACTAGAAACATGTGTTCTCCCACAGCTAACCCAACACTTAGAGAACATCAAGCTCCTTGACCCCCACCAATCGGGTTTCAGAAAAGGATGCAGCACTGAAACTGCCAACATTAACATCATAGACGATTAACACAAATCGCTTGACTCCGACCAATGCTGCCTTCTCATTCTTCTTGACCTTTCGGCCGCATTCGATACTGTCGATCACTCGCTGCTCTTAAAAGTCCTTCAAGAAAGAGCAGGCCTGGATTTGACGGTTCTGAACTGGTTCTCCTCCTTTTTACACAATCGCTCCCAAAGAGTAAAAATCAAAAACGTTGAATCTGACCCCCTTCCCGTCAGCAGAGGAGTCCCTCAAGGGTCAGTTCTCTCCCCTCAACTCTTCAGTATCTACATGGAACCCCTTACCTCAATACTCAGGAATTCCAACATCCCCTTCCACCTCTACGCTGATGACACACAACTCTATCTGGAAACCACCTGTAAGGACGACATCCTCAAACTCAACGACACGCTCACAGACGTTCAACAATGGCTCTCACAAAACCACTTAAAGCTTAACCAAGAAAAAACTGAAGTTCTTCTCATCTCCAACAGAGACGAAAACCCCCAAATTGAAGAATGGCTCAAAGCCATTGACGCCCTCAATGGCACCCTTAAGCCAAAAGACTCAGTCAAATTCCTAGGTATCACCTTAGACCCCAAACTAAACATGAAAAAACACATCGCTAACTCCGCCAAAAGCGCTTTCCTCAATCTGAAACTTCTTTACAAAATAAAACCATTCCTTCCTCCCAAGGACCTTCAACAGGCCACTCAAGCACTGGTGCTCTCCAGAATTGACTATGGTATCGCAGCCCTGACCGGCTCAGCCAAATCACACCTAAGACCCTTGAAAACCACCCTCAATGCCGCTGCCAGAATGGTCACAGGAACCAAGAAATTCGAACACATTTCCCCTGCGCTCAAAGACCTGAAATGGCTCCCTATTGAACAACGAGCCAACTTTCGAACAGCATGCCTTACACACAAAGCCCTCCACACAGGCAAACCGGAATACCTGGCTGCCAAACTCAAAAGGGCTGGCCAGTCCAGGACCCTCAGAAGTTCCAACTCACTTCTTATCATTCCATTGAAACCGCGGAAACGCAAAACTTTAAGCAAATGCTTTGCAGGCAATGCACCCAGGATTTGGAACGCCATCCCTCCTCACATCAGAATGACCGCCCACTTCCCAAAATTCAAGACTTTACTCAAAGCCCTCTTCCTGGAAGCCACCTGAACTGTAAGAGATGCTCATATTACCACCATCTAGTGTAATCACTATGATCTGTATGTATTTTGTTATTAGAAAGCCCCTTGAGTGTCCAAGATATCATTCTTCCATCGCTGATAAGGCATACTCTTGTGCATGATGTGAAGCGCTCTGATACCTTCGGGTCCAGCTAGCGCTATACAAAACTTCTTAATAATAATAATAATAATAAACACTTCCTATTCTAATTAAGGCTGTTTGTTTTGGTCAGCGTTTCTCTTCTCTGTTGTATGATTACATCCAGAAGATGTAATTTCACATGGTAGTAAATCTGCTTAGATGGATGAGTAGTGGGCATTTGGACTAAACCAATACACAGGATAGGAATGGGGAGGGTACACCCCCTAAATTGGCGATGTTGCAATGAAAAGAGTACCTCATTGGGTTAAAGTACTTCCTCAAGATAGAAGAAAAAGAAAAAGTTAGCAACTGTAAATGTATGTTTGCTAATCATTTCCGCATGGTATGTATACGCCATGCACAATCACACATGAGAAAATGCTAACAAATGGAATATCTGTAAGAAACAGTGATTTCCAGGAGCCACACTCGATTTTTTTTTTAGAATTAAAAAAAAAACCTTACATTTACACTAAGTTTAGGTTTAAATCTACGTGAAAAAATGTAATATTTTGTGCTAAAGACCGCAGTGTTTGATGCTTTTCTTTGCAGTTTGACTTTGCTCACTTTCAGTAAATATGTGTCCTGTCACACCTCTTCATGGAGAGCGGTCAGCTGTTTGTGTCGGGAGATCCCATTGAAGTCAATGCAGGGGAACAGTTTTCTGAATGGTAAAAAAGTACTGAAGGGTGGGTGAGTACATGATAAACACTTGGCTATTTGGAATTGTGAAATACATTCCAGTGTCACTGACACCCACAAAACGAAAGTGTGTTGCGAGACATGCACTCTGCTGCCTGCCTGACCACAGTCTATTGTACGTGATCAGGTCCCTAATTTGTTTGACGTGCCTTGCTACTCCCATAATACCACACTGATTTTAAGCTTTGCCGCACATGCTTCAAAGTTTCCCCTTCCTACAGCCCCCATGCCTAGCAAGCAGTGGCGGCTCCTCTGCTAAGGCGGAGAATCGTCGCCTCACTGCTTTTTGCAGTGTAAATAAAGGAAAAATAAAATGATAATAACTCGAGGTTATTACCATTTTAGTTTTCCTTGGTGCTGTGTCTTTGAGGGGCGAGGATGCTCTCAGAGCAGGAGGCGTAGTGGTTTACACTCCCTATGTGAGCATGAGTGCTTGACCGGCCCTCTCGGGCTGCCCAAAACAGCCATGCTCACATACAGTGTTCTCCATGCAGGCTGCATTACAGCCTACGTGAACATGCCTACCCCTCCAGGCCCTGGCTGAGCGACGTGTCACACGCTCAGACCAATCACAACGCTAAATTGCAGCGTTGTGATAGGCTGCAGGAGCCATGGAGCCCTGGTGTTTCTTGCTTCCTGTCTCCCCCAAGAAGCCGGGAAGAGGACGAGGAGAGGCCGCAGCCGGCCAGGTGCCCAGCCGGTAGGTACGTGATTTTATTTTATCCCATTTACAATCCCCCCTCCCCCATGTGTTGCTTTCATGAATCAGCTGCCACAGGCAGCAAGGATAGTACGAGGTTGCAGTGAAAGGGGACATCTTTTTTCTAAACCAAGCTGCAAATAATTACAGTTCTTCTTCATTTCTTGAAATGTTGTGGAGTTATATGGAAAACGTTGCAAATGTATGTATTTTATTATTTTTAATTTGGGTATAAGGTCAGTAAAACAGATTTGATGTTGCAAATCAGAGTAATGGCGTTTTACAAAGTTTTTTTGCAGAAGAAAGAGATGCCATATCTTTAAAATTTGTTTCACATATTCTGTTAGGGATAAACATGTAATTCTTCTCGTCTCAATTAACGAAAATGTGAGAGATCATTGTCTGCATAATGTAGACATTTCACAACATATTGAAACTGCAATATCGTGATACCGAATTTTACTTACACACCTTTATTCTTATCAATGTTTTTGTGCTACTGTTTCACACCTTTGGATTTCTATTCCCGTCGATATTCAGTGGCTTCCTTCTTATTTGTAATTTTTACATGCTTCGATATTTAAAAATATTTTTTATTCATTTTCTATGTATTATATTTGCTAATTGTATGTAGTTCCGTCCTTTTCCTATTGATGATATTTATCTGTTTAATGTAAAACTGTTTGCCTTTTAAAAACATGTCTATTGTTCTGTTATCTGTGGAGATCAGATCTCCAAAATTAAAATCAATATAATAATGCAGTGATTTTTACACATGTATTAATTGTATTAATGGTATTTACATACATACAGTGCCTGATTGGTACCTAAGCACCGAGGAGTGGTGGTGAGTAAATTCAGAGTATTGATGGTGTTTACAGAGCATGTATTAGTGGAACATAAAAAATATTTATTTTTGGTTTATGCCCAACGAAATAGCATACACTCAGTGGGAACGGTATACTAAAACAGGCGCAAATGTACGGCTGTCATAAATTATACCTCTGCTCCTATGTTATACTTGTTAGTGGTTATTTCATTATCCTCTCCTTCCCAAATAGGCATAACATACAGCTGTAGTAAGGAACAGTCCTAAGTGTATATGACTCACTAAACATACTGTTTCACTAGCCCTATGTGTGCATATTTTACATGGTAGTTGAAGTAAGTCAATTTGGGTTTAGGTAATTTGAGGCCTTTTTAAATGGACTTTAAAAATCCTTACTTCTCTCACATATTTTTCTTGACGTCCTTTCTTTCTCTACCCACCTCCACCTGGCATAGTTGTGGTGCTAGGTGCTACACCCAACACTTTCGGCAACAAGTTATATCCTGGTCTTCCAGTTGCAACATACGTGTGCAGATAGATATGGAAAATTTACATAGAAATGTTCTTAAATAACCCAGATGTCTGTGTGCCATATTTGTGTGGTATTTCCATGGCCGCCCTCCTGACACACTTGGGGGAGGCCCAAAAAGGAAGGGGAATCTTGAGAGTGCATAAATTATGCATGCATACGTTACAAACTTTTATTTCATAGACCCTGTTTTTGAAGTTTGGTAAATAATTTATGCAGCTCTAAGTAACTTATATTGCAGGCGTCAGTAAGTTGTAAGTCAGAAAATATGTTTGCTTGTACATCAGTCCCAGTGTTATAACTATGTTTGCATACAGTACATTAGTGCTGTCTACACACTGTATATTAGAGACTTGTATACAGTAGGCACAAGAGGCTTATGCACGCTGGCCTTTTTTCTGCTTTGGATGTAATCCAAAGTACAAATGATGAATCTGATATTTATAGATACCCTGGCGCACAATAATTATCAGGTGCTCAATGTATACACAGTTCTGGGGTTCATAAACTTGCCTGAGGCTTAATGTACTAATTGAGGGACTTTTGCCCATTCTTGGTTGCACAAACTCAAAATTGATTTACTCCAGTTTTTACCTGGCACAAATGGAGCGGGCAAAACCTCTTTGGGTGTGCGAGTTGCACATAAGCTGGAATAGAGAATGACTTGGTGAATCAGACCCCAAAATATTATTATTATAAACACTTGTAAAGTTCAGCTAACACCCTACAGGTACCCTAGCGCTGTGATACATATGTCTAGCTTATCGTAGATACAGATGGAGCGCAGTTACCAGAAGAAAAGAATTAAAAAGATGGCAGAGGACATACTCGAGGATAGAGCCATGTCTTTATCCTTTTTCTGAACTGCAATAATAATAATAATAATAATCCACATTTGTAAAGCGCAAACCATCACCCGTTAGGGTCTCTAGGCGCTGGGTGCCGTCGGGAAGATTAAGCAAGCTACTGCCCAGAGTCACATGGTGCTGGGATAATCTGCCGCCGGCCCCGGGGATCGAACCGTGATCCCCAGATTCCGGAGTCAGTCAAGAGATCATCTACTTGTCTAATCTCAAGTGGAAGTTTGTTCCAGAGACGCAAAGCTGCCATGCTGAAGGTCCTGCCTCCTGATTTAGTTTTCCTGACTCTGGGCACCTTCACCAGATTAGCCGAGGAGGAACGAAGAATTCGGGGAGGGGCATACAATGTCAATTTGTCCTGCAGTGATTTGGGTCCAGCGCCATGCAAAGCTTTAAACACTATATATAGTGCCTTGAATTGTATCCTTTGCGATATTGTGAGCCAATGCAACTCTGAGAGTGCCTGAGAGGCGGAAGAGCAGTGTGGTCTCATTAGTGTCAACTTAGCCGTCATGGTCTGAATTCTCTGTAGTCTCTCGATCGAATATCTTGGAGACTCCAGCAGCAGAACTTTACAGTAATCCAACCTACTGAGGATGGTACTTCTAACTATCAATGTTCTAGCCTGTTTAGAGAACATCGGGAGGATCTTCCGAAATGCTCTAATCAAAGAAAAACAGCTCCCAGCTGTTTTATTCACATGATTTTCAAGAGTCAGTCTATTATCGAACATAACTCCCAGGTTGCATACCATGTTGCTGGGAACCAATGGGGTAGCAGTGGGAATGGGCCAGAAATCAGACGGGAGTATAGGGGGAATTCTACCTGCTGCACAATGCAGGACTTCTGTCTTATCAGCGTTGAATTGAAGAGAATTCTCTCTAAGCCAAAGTGCTGTGTTCCGCAGACAAGCATGAAAGTCTTCGAGAGAAACAGATTGATCTCCCTCTAAAGACAGAATAAGTCTGCATAGTTCACAACATTGATATTATGTGCCCTTATAACAGCAAGTAAAGGGCTCATATAGATGTTAAACAATATTGAACTGATCGCAGATCCTTGTGGGACACCGTGCAAAATGTTAGAAAACTTGGAATGGAAATGGGGGAGGTCTACTGCCTGTTGTCTATTAGATAGATACGATTGAAACCACTACAGGGCAGTGCCCACAACCCCAACCTCTTCAAGTCTGGACAGAAACACCTCATGGTTTACCGTATCGAATGCGGCAGACAAGTCAAGAAGAATCAGTATAACTGACTGTCTCTTGTCTGCTCGCATTCGTAGATCGTCCATAACGGTCACCAGGGAGGTCTCCTTTCCATGACCAGGATGGAAACAAACCTGCACATTGTCTAGAATGTTATTAGTTTCTAAGAACTGGGAGAGTTATTTACTGACTAATCGTTCCAGTATTTTAACTGTGTATGGTAAAAGAGAAATGGGTCTGTAGCTTTTATGACAAGCAGGGTTAAGCGATGCTTTTTTCAAGAGGAGTATCACCAGCGCCTGTTTCCAGCAGGTTGGCACAGATCCAGTAGTCAGGGATTGACTACAGATTTGCCAAAGTATCGGAAAGAGTTCTGGAGCCAATTCCTTCCAGATTTTGTGTGGAAGCAGGTCCAAAGGGGATCCGGAAGAGACCCCAAGGCCATTTTATTGAACTCTTCCACAAATAGTGTATCGAAGTGGTCTAGGGAATATGATTTATCCACCGCTTCCTGTCTCGCTCTCATCACAAGCGGTAATTCCTTGGGCATATTACCCGTTTTGAGTCCATCAATTATATTACTGATCTTGTCCTCAAAAAAGTATGCTAATCAGTCACATAATTCCTGGCTAGGCAGAATCTCATTTTTTAAACAATCGGGTACCATCTACTCTCTTAAAAATACTTCTAATACTATTTTGTGCCTTTAGAATAGTATCTGCAAAATACTGTGTTTTTGCTATAAAAATGTCCTCTTTATACTTAGCTATTGCCACCTTCCAGATGATTTTATCTTCATCTGCATATTCCCTTCACCATTTCCTTTCCGCTTGCTTACAGCCCAGTTTCAGGTTTCTCAATTTTTCATTAAACCACAGGGCTGACGGTCTGCCTATTTTTTATGACTTTTTACTGGAGCTATCTCGTCCAACCTAGTATTTACTTGTTCATAGAATGTTGCGTAGTTCTCTTCCACCTGCTTGTTTACATCACAAACCTCGTTGATCAGAAATATTAGAGATATCATTGCCTTTTTTAGGAGTCCCTTCCAATCCCTACTTTGAAAATTCCTAACTTCCCTAATAATCGTTGTATTCATCCTGGGGCTGTATATCTGAAAAGCAATCAGATGGTGGTCGGACCAGCACACCGGTGAGAACATCCACTGTTCCCATTATCTGCTCATCAGAAAATATTAGGTCCAACGCATGTCCCCCCTGATGTGTAGGCTCAGTAACCCATTGTTGTAGGTTAAATTCCCACAGGATTGAATAAGATTATTATAGGCAGAGTCCAGGTTCCCATTAGGCCACAAGTTAAAATCCCCCAAAATAGGCAGTCTAGAGTGGGTCAATGCCAGATTACTCAGGACTTCAATCAACCCCTGTTGTAGTTGAGGGCTAGCTGTCCCAGGAGGTCTGAAACAGACAATGCCGGTCAGCACTTGTCCCTTTAGATCCTTTATGGAAAATCCCAGAAGTTCAATGCCCTCTAACTCGTCAATGTCAAAAGGGGCGAGTCCCATACTTCTTTAAAAATAACCTCCACTCCACCTCCTCTACCACTGGTTCAAGGCTTATGGAAGACTTTATAGCTAGGTGGGCAAGCCAATCCCGGTTCCACGTCAGAGCCAGGGTGTGTCCACGTTTCTGTCATGAACAGCGCATCTAAATCATGAGTTTCTATTAACAGTTGGGTTTCCAGGTGGTGCTTAGGCCAGGATCTGACATTAAGCAGACGACATCTAAGACTACCTCTTCTCACAAAATCAGATTCAGACCTTGCGGTCTCCTCTAGCTTAAGCCTGCCCATCCTACCCCCGATTCCCCAATCTCAAGTAGTGATTTACAACCGAATGACCCATTTCTCAGTGGAACTTCAGAAGTCCACCCCAAATACCCGCTAACTTAACAACTCCAGAATTAATGGGACCCCAGTAATATTAACTTCAGGGGTATGAACTTACTGGGTATGTTTTGAGACACACGTAATGAGCCCCTAGTAGTGGTGTGCGTAGACTACAGTATTTGCTCCATTATATGAGGTGTGTATGAACAGTGTCTGAGAGGTGTGCACACCTTCTTTTTTCGAGGCGTACACTGCTTATATATAAGAGGACTGTACAGACAGGCACGCACACACAGTTTTAGTGCTGTGTGCATGTTCTGCACTAGTGTTCCAGTAATGTGGACACACTTTTTTAAGTGTTTTTTTCATTTGTGAGTTTGTACAGCACAGCATACTTTGCTTCCATGGGTTGACAGTAAAACATTTGCCCAGAAATATACAGTATTTAAATTGATGGAACAAAGAGGTCGAAATCTATTATTTAGAAAACAACAATATTATAACTTATACAATATGTTTGACAATAGCCGGTGGTCTATGGATATGTATCTTTATATTCATGCTTTGAGCACACTTTGGCCCGACAAACTCAAAGTCATTTATTTAGCACTACGCATGTGTTTCTAAAATACCTTTTTTGAAAACTCAACATGTAAGAAGAACAGTGATTGCGTGAACTGTTGCACTTAGTTGTTGCTTCTTCATCTTTTATCTACTTGTGCTGTTGTACCACTTGTGTGTATGGTACACCAGATATGGTTCTTCTTAAAATCTGGTGCTCAGCAGTTCATTTTGTGGTTATGTTTCTCATTAAGAAGGGAAGGCATGAATCAAAAGCTCTCACATTAAAATGTAAAGTAAAGCCCTGACACATTTACAAAAAAATAAAAGTGCATGGAGGTCCATACATACATTTGAATTGCATAATGACAGAGTCTATGTCAAAGAAAAACTAAGTGGACATTTTTCTATTATTGGAGATTTCCTTAAGTCATTGGCAACAACCAATATGTTTTAATTATTTGTAGTTTTTGTTGTTGTATTTCATTATGCTTCTGTTCTAGCATGTTTGAACAGTGTGTTTTTGTGTTGTCTATTTTATATGTTGTGTTTTGTTTTATTTGTATGGTGTGTTTTGTTTTGTCTAGTGTGATATGTAGTCTCTTTTTTGTGTATTATTCATGATGTCGGTTTTTATGGTAGATTTTGTAGATCTCGAAGTGTTGTGTACAGTGTGCTAAATATTGTGTTTTGATTTGTTTTCTTGGTCTTGTATTTTGTCAGTAATTTGTTTTTTGCATTGTTTGTTTTATTTGGTGTGTGATTTGAGATTGTGTTTAATTTATATTGTAGGTTTTATTTTGCTTATTTTTGTATTGTTTTGTATTTTTGTATTTATTTTGTGTTTGTACTGTTTCTGTTTGGATTTTTTTGTGCTGAGATTGTTAAATGTTTTTTGCATGTTTTGTATTCTATGATATTTTATTTGCCTGGTGTGCTTTTCATTACTTTCTTTGTATGTTTGTGTATCACAATTTCATTTGCTACCATTGCATGGTTTGCACTGTTTTGTCTTATTTTCATTGCCTGTTTTATAAAGTTTTTTAAATGTAGTGTTAATTTGTATTGTATGCTTTGCATTGCATTTTATTTGTTTTCATAGTTTCTTTTGCATTGCCGATTTTGCATTATTTATAGTGAATGTTTAATACTGTGTTTTGTTATGTAGTTGCTTATATTTGTGTTGTGTTCATTGAACGTTTTGCATGTTTTGCTTTATTTATGTCATGGTACACCATAATGTTGTTAACTCACATAGCCATCTTTTAAAATGATGTATCTGATCTTACTCCATCCTATGATATTGTACAGAATGCTATGTTTTACTATGATGTCTTTTGTTATGTCATTTACTATGGTATGCTATAGGATAACATGTGTGTTTGTTATGTAATGTCAGAAAGAGGTGTCATTTGTTAAAAGAAAGTGATGTTATATAATGCTACTTTATGCTATTTGCCAGTGTTTCTCACAACATACAATACTATATGGTACCTTTCCTTGTGAGCTATTGTATCCAGTCTTGTTATCGTAACTAATGATATTTACTATTTTGCCTTCAATTCACTGAATTATGTAACATGCAATGCTCATATTGTGCTTTATGAAACTCTAGTCTTCTGTGGTCAGTTTGTTTATGAATTGTCCAGCATTTATAAACTGCTAAATCACTCAAAAACGTATTTACTTTTCAGATATCTTATCAACGTGACCTTTGAGGGCCGAAACTTGTCCTTCAGTGAAGATGGCTACCAAATGCATCCCAAGCTGGTCATAATCCTGTTGAGCAAGGAGCGGAAATGGGAACGGGTAGGAACTGGACCTTTCTTGTTTGGGGAGGTTAGATGGGGTATTCATCATTAGAAGTCATCTTAAGGATTTTTGAGATTGTGGACAAAGCATATTTTGGGGCCCACTGTTTAGAACAACTTTGCATTTCATTACCCATGTTATGCTTTTTCAAGACTGCAGGAGGACAATCAGTATTGTTTGGCATAGGGTAACTTTCTGAAATGAGGCCCCATAAACACACCTAAAGTAGATCTGTCTCAGGACTCAAACGTACTTCAAATGACCCTCAGTAAAGAGAGACAGACATAGAGGTAGTGGCAGTGGTAGGCAGACCGAAAGAGAGTGGTTCAATTTGAAAAATAGACAGAGATGAGAAACAGACAGAGAAAATAATTTTCATAGGAGAGCCCCTTGGAAGGAAGGGGCCCCTAGTGATTTCACTCGTTGCCCAGGTTTCAAACCTCTCTGAAGATTATTATTTTTCTGGGAGTACTTTGAGGGAGAGTGGGGATTTAACTGTTTTAGTGGGCATCCTATGGGTTTACAAAATAGTATTTATGTTATAAAGTTGCAAATGCCAGTGTTCAAAGATCAGTGATCCCACAATGCACGTGGTTCTGGGGTCATTTGTTTAAATTCCCAGTGTCAACTAGAGTTAGAAGAACGTGTTTCTTCTCACTGAATTGCGATATAAAAAATATTAATATTTTTGAAGGGAGGTGGAAAGCCAGGAGGAAACAAGAGAGGATGTTTCATTGAATATTTTAACATGCAAAGATCTTTTGACTTTTTCCTTAAAAAACAAAAGTTCTACTCCAATTTATTTCTGCATCTTAGATATGATTTTACAGTTTTTGCAACTCAGAGGTGCTCAATTCTTGCTAAAAAACGAATTTCTTTTTCCAGGTAAAAAAAAAATAATAACATGTTTGGACTGTACTTTTACTCCATTGACTTTATTTTATTTATTTATTTTTTAAAGAACTTTATTCTCCGCTGTATTACCTGAAAATGTACATTACAGAAAATACTGACATTATACCAGCCGGTTTTTATATTTTCGCCCCGTACATATCTTCTTATCTCACAATAGTTACATCCGCAGAAAACCATATCAATAGTGGTACATAATACGTGTCGCACAATTTTTGAAACATCTGCATCATGAGAGAGTACGTTAGCATCGATCAAACATCCCTCCTCCCACCCACCTCCACCCACCCTCTCGCTTGCTTGAACTTTTTGTCTCCTGGCGGCTCAATAGTGGTAATTGAAAATTGGGCCCATCCGGCCTTCTTAGGCGCTAATGTATGCTGCATCATGGGGTGTTATTATGTATGATGATGATGCTGCGAGGGAATCTGGGGTGCCCTGTCTCTCGCCACACCACACGTGACCTCTCCCATTTAATCCTCCCGCCCGTAACTCCATTGACTTTATATTTAAATATCAATATTTTAGCTATCCAGAATTATTTTTCTTTTGCAATTTTAAATTCAAATGTAGATTTTCAGAATATAGGTTTTATTTTTTAATGTGAGAATCCCAATTAATTTCCTACTATTTTCCAAATACTTGATCTTAACATGCTTTCATTTTTTATGTTCACATGGGCTAGATTTTCCATACCTCTACAGTGCAAATTATCTGTGTAGCCTATTATAATCCTTATATTTTAGCATGGACCTGGCCCTTGTGGAACAATGTTGGGCACCTTGGGTGTGGTAGAGTGCATCTTTTGACCTTGAACTCATGTGACAAGCCATTTCCAATCCTAAAATGCCTCACAGAAAAATGTCAGGCGTTCGGACTGGAGAACAGATGCCAATTGCTCACTTAAGACTTATAGGTATCATAGGCTGTACTGGGAATCAACATTTTTTATGGGTACAGGCCCTTTCACATGGAATTTTGTGGTGGCTATAATGGCTGCTCTAGATGTTACTATTGTCAATTGGAAACCGATATAGGCTTCCAAGCAACAAGCATATACAAGTACAAATGGGGATTGTTTGACCTATCAAAAAGCAACATCCAAGATCATGTGCATGGTATCTTGTTATGTTACTGGCACTTGTATGGTGCCCATTCTGCAATTTGTATGGACATGTTGTGCTTTCAAAGTCCAGGGGTCACTTTCCAAATTTCTCCAAGCTTTCTATTGCAGATCAATCAGAGTCTGATTCAACTAGTGATGATGTGCTAAGGGTGTTGTGTTCTCTTGGTTAAGTGGTTATCTTTTACTGTGTCTGAGAGATGTGGCTACAAGGTTTTAAAATGAGTGTCGTATTTTTTCCTTAAATGTGTTTGTCAGTATATGTCCATACAAAAGCTCTAGAAACAGTTTCTCTTTTACCTTCTTCGGCTAAAGCTAAAATTATTAGGGAGCTGAAGATGAGAATTGTAAGTCTGGGAGACTTCTTAAATCTCACATCCATCATCAATGATGAACCAAATGAAACTCCTAAACAGTTCATATCATGTGGTATAGGGACTGGTTATTTTCAACGGTAATGGTATAATAGAGAGGTCCATGTTACTTCAGGTTACAATGCAGTAATAATAAAAGCTCTCTTTTTTGTCTTTAAACAAACCAGTTTAGATTTAGCCACAGTTTCACATGTAACATAATATGGTTCAGAGCAAGAGTGTTCTTTTGAAATGCCATGTACTCTAAAAGCAAATATGAGAATTGCTGATGAACAGAGAGTGGGCACTGTAGACCCAGGGGGCACACCACACATACTTTGCTGCCGCAAAAAGATATTCTTAGTGTAACCACACCTCTTCCACCTTCTCTGGTCTCAAAAAGAGAATTTAGATCCAGATGTAATGGCCCGTTTGCAACCACATAAAACCATTTTGCTATTTATCAAACCCAAACTGCAATTCAGTGGCGCGTTACCGATCAAAATGTTGGTTTCTGACCAAATACTGTTTCAGTATTTGGCAGTAAGTAAGTAAAAGGTTTATAAAGCGTCGATTGCTGAGGCGTCTTGGTGCTGGAGGGGCAACCTCTCCAAATACCAAATCGGAATGGTATGTATTAATGTTGGCAACTGAATTCCGGTTGCAAAACATTAATAATTAACCATCTACAGCAGTGTAGTGGTAATGTATTCACAAATGTGAAGGTGTCCTCTCTGGAACACTTCTCCTTTGTGAATGTAAAAAAAAAAGTTTAAGAGGAGGCAGTGGTCCATGGAACCACTGCATCTTCTTAAACAAACAAAAGAAGGAAAAAAAAACTTTACTTTCTGAACACATCACCTTTTCCTTTAAGGAAAACGGGTTCCATTTAAAAAAAGAGATAGCTTTATTTAAAAGCAATCAAAGACATGGTGGTCTGCTGAGCCCAGCAGGCCACCATCTCTGTGATAATTGGGATTCCTAGTGGGTTGCAAATAGCTACCTTCCTCAATTTGCAACGCATTAGGGATCGCAATTTTAAAAATAAGAATTTCATACATTTGAAATTGTGGTTTCCAATTTGTGATTATGTAATAATTGCAATTTGGATATTGCATTTCCTAATTTTGATACATAAGGCCCTTAGTCACCAGTAGTGATGAAAGTTGCTAATCAGAACAGCATTAACTGTTGGGGAATCTGATCATTGTTTCTAATGGTAAACTTTTCGTCCTTTGTGAGAACAAACAATTGAGTTTATAGTGTAAGTTAGGTTTTGGTTGAATATTTATCAGTTTCTTCACAATCTTTTGATCAAAAAAGGTAAAGCGATCCCTGGTTTGAGGAAGGCTAGCACGTAAGAGAGTGAGATGAATAAAATACAGGAAGTGAGGGAATGAAAGAAGCATGGAAAACAGTTCTACATGGTAAACGGTCTCAAATCTCTAAAAAAACTACAAAGACACCAAATATGATCGCCAGACCATTGCGATAAGAACTGCTTGAAAGCCAGCACTAAAGTAGTCGTAAAAGATCACGAAAGTGCTCCAATGTAGTGTCATGGGTGGGTGAATGTTCAGGGAGTTTTACAGGACAAATCTGCAGAATCATATCTTTGTTTGGGGAATCAAAGACTGACCGATTTCATGTAGTTGGGTTATTAGCTGAGAGCCCCATTCAAGTAATTAACACAATTCTTGTAAGGGTGAACCACAAAAGTCACTAAATAAACCTGTGCTTAACCCTCTGGTAGCTTGGCATAAAAGCAGTCAGGCCCAAGTTAAAGTAGCCAGGCTTAACTTAGAAGCAATGTGTAAAGTATGTATGCTGCACACAAACAGTAATACAGTGAAAACACTACACAAGAAAAATCCCAGTATATTATATAAAAAAATTGTTATTGACAAACATTCAATCAATAGCACCCGAATTATAAATGTTAAATCTTTCATGTAAAAATAGCAGCAAGAAGGAGAAAGAGCCACTGCTGTTATCTGGTCCCACTGACTGCAGGTGGGTTACATTTACAAGTTTAGGTTGACCACAATGGTGCATGGATCGGATACAGGGACGAGGTTCGCCCGGGGGGGGAATAGTTCACCTTCTCACAGTCCAAGTCCTCGGGAGGAGCCCAGTCTGAGCATCTCATTGGTTGGAGTCTCAAGTATATCGTTGTCAGCAAGAAGAAAGAGTCACTACTGGAGCTTCAAATTGGCAGGAGATGCAGGCAGTCACTGTTGGAGCAAAGAGAAGATTGCTGTTGTATCTTTACGTTGACAGGAGACGCAGCAGCGGCTTATGATGTGAGGTGCAGGCTTGCGTTGGCAGGTGATGCAGACAGTCATTTGCTTCTGCAAGGGGTTCAAAAACTGGAGTCCAGCTCTTGCAGATTTGAAGCAGGAGGAGTATACTCTGACACTAGCCAAGGGTCCAGGACCTTGGGATTCACCACTTGGGGGTGAGGACTCACTATAGCAGAGGCCATTAGCAGCTCTTAGGCAAGTCCATTTGGTGCTGGTCAGCTGAGCAGTTGCAGGCAAGGCCTCTGGAAGCTTGTGTGTCCCCGTAGCTCAAACAGGAATTTAGCCAACTGACTCTTGGATTCCCTTCTGGGATTTTAGAATCAAGGTAAGCAGTTCAATTTTTCCTTCTTCAGACAGCAGGGCAGTCTTCTAAATCTACCACAGGTTGATGAGTGTTCTAATTAGAGGTTCTGAGGGTGCCAATTTAATACCTAGAGCCAGCCTGTGTGTGGGGGTTTGTCTCTTTGTTTACCCATAAACTGGTTCTGGTAAGTTCTGGCCCTTCCCCTAGGTTGGGCTCCAAACTGTCTAGGATAAAAAGGGCAGGCCCAGGTGTCAGCTGCATTTGCCAGTGAGAGAGCAGGTATGCTCAGAAGTCAGGAAGGAGGTGGGCACAGCGCTCAGGTTACCCTTTGAAGCTTAGCAAGGGATGAATTCAGCCCCCATGCCACCCAGCTCAGGACAGGAATATCCTTCTCCACACCCAAGGTCATTTTGTCTCCTGTCTGGAAAGAATACACATTACACCACAAAAGAGCCATTACAGTCATGTGACCCTGAACACTGGTAGAAAGGCACATTTGGTTTAGGCAGAATATTGCCAATTTTTCAAACTAAAGTTATCACTTATTAAGTGTAATGAGATAACCCAGTGTTAGTCTCTAGGAGAGATGGTCTTGGTATGGTGAAAAGCGTCTTTAGGGAGTTTTTCACTGGCAAGACATGTAAAATGTAAGTGTACATGTCCTATTTTTTAAATACCATGCACCCTTCCCTATGAGTTGTTAGAGCCAACCTTAGGGGTGGCTTGTATGTATTAAAAAGGAAGGTTTAAGCCTGGCAAAATGTTTCATTTGCCAGGTCGAAATGGCAGCTTAAAACAGCACTACTGGCTGCAGTGACAATCCTGAAACATGTTTTCCAAGGCTACTTTAGTGGGTGGCTCTATGAGTGCTGCAGCCCAATTGTAGCATTTCGTTTACAGGCCCTTGGTACATGTACTACCATATACTAGGATCTTTTAAGCAATTTAAAAAATCCGCAGTACACCCCAAAATATGAGGCACCTCTTTCACGCGCAGTATCCAGTTTAGAAGCAATTCCCACACACCGCCTGCCTCATACTAGATCTTGAGAAGGCACTTGACATGCTGACGTGAGACTACCTCTTCACGGCTGGCCCGCATGTGAACTGGGAAAAGGTTGCTTACCTACACCAAACTGCTCTACACCAGACAGCCCTCCCAGGTCCGCCTGGGGCATCTCATCTCCTCATCTGTTCCAGTTGGTCAGGGAACCAGACATGGATGCCAGCTCTCCCCGCTGCTCTTTGTGATGGAGCCTCTGGTCGTCCGGCTGAGAAGGGAAGGCTGAGCATGAGGAATACCCCATGCAGACAGGACGCAAGCTGTATCCTTGTTCACAGATGATCTACTTCTATACCTGTGGAACATAACATCTGACCTTTCCCCGATCCACAATTCCCTAGGGAAGCAGGACTTCGGGTAAACTGGGAGGAATTGGCAATCTATCCACTTTGCCACAACCAGCTGGCAACAAGACATATGCCTCGGTGAGGTGAAACTCTGCTGGTGGGGGGAAGCGATTCGTTACTTGGGGGTTTGCCTTTATCATGCCCCACTGGATCTTTACGAGGCGAATCTTCTAATTGCTGTGGCTGGCAGCAAATCGAAAGTGCAGCTTTGGCAGCAACTGCCCTTAGCCCCGATAGCGCTGGCAAAGACAGTCGTTCTACCTATTTTGTGAACCTTCCCGTCAGGAAGGTGTTCTTTGGTGAGCTGGACTCCCTATTATGTGTACTCATCTGTGGTAGTGAACGTTGCCACATCACCCTAAAAAAATTGCAACTGCCGGTGTGTCAGGGGGACTGAATGTCCCCTGCTTCAAGACATACTTTCTGGCAGTGCAGCTACAGTGGTTGTCATGCTGGACATCTGTACACTATATGGGAGAAGCATGCAATAAGCAGGGTATCCTGCCAACGTCCACAATGTAAGGCATCCTCCTTCCTAAGGTTTTACCCTCATACCCCTGGTCACTGCAGGTGACGGTAGGTCGTACCTGTATGGTCTGAGTGCATCTCCTCACGTGTGACACACCTGCATATGCTCCGGCATGCCCTATGCTCAATCTCCCCTGCTTCTCAGGCTTTTATTCCTCCATGGAATTGAGAGCCTGAGCAGAGCAATAGCTGATCACTGTGGTATACCTAAATAGTGATGGCAAATTCCTCACCCTCGAACAATTGACTATACAACACGGCCTCCCGGCAGGGCAATTCCTTGTCCATAGGCAGCTTCATACCACCTGTCGGACCCTTTGGGCACGATGGAGGCAAAACCTATCACGCATCCACTATTGCTGGTCATTCTTACAATAGTTGAGGGCTATCACCTAATCACTTGCCAATACCAGGCCATTTGTGAGCTCGCAGATGTCCCTCTCATAGAGCTGTGGCACAAGTGGGATGACAATTTTGGGAGGGCACTCCACGATAAGGAATGGGAACAAGCGTTGGAATTTTCCCAGCTTGTTTCGGAATTCTTGCTTCAAAAATTTACAATTTTTTATGCTTCACAGAGCTTACCTAACCCCTGCCCAGCTACACCACTACTTCCCCAGAGCTCAGATTAGCTGTCCACGATGTCACACGCCTGACGCAGATCTCACCCACATGATATGGTCCTGTCTGGCCCTACAGTTACGGCCAGTGAATACACCCTGTGGGATGTCACAGAATTGCTAGATATCCACACTTGGGAAACATATGCCCTAGGCATCTTTAAATGCAAGAAACATAAGGCACTTCTCCTTACCAAACGTGCACTCACACTCCAATGGCGGTCTACAACGGGACCATCAGTGTGGCTTGGCATGGAAAGATACGCAAGTGGGGGGGGGGGGGCAGAGGAGAGCACAAGTGACCTATATCTCCCCAATGGGCTACCCTTCTCACCCAAATCCTGCAAGGTGTAGAGAGTGTACCTCCCCCAAGGAACCACGCAGTCCACTCACACTCTTTATGCCTGGAACCCACACAAACGGAGACATCTTACCTGGAGCCCGAACCTTGTCCACTAACTCCCGTTCCCCCCGAATTGCACGGACGGAGGCCACTCGGGAGCCCTCCAACCCCATGAACCCACTGTCACACAGTCTACACTTTCCCTAACCTACCGTCCTCTGTTCGATGAGCACAGCCGCCTATGTTCACAAGTTCCTCTCCCAATTGAGCTGGCCTGCCACTGCCACTTCCCATACATGCCCCACTCTTTTGCTTGTTCTTCACTTCACCCCCTGTTGATGACATTGCAACTGTATGCCAGTACTATTCACCAGCCCTTAGTAACTTGTCTTTCCCAGTTACTGTCAGAATCTGAACAAAAGTTGTTTACCAGTCTCCAACTTTATTTTACGATGGGGTAATCAATTTGAATACCTATTAAGCATATCATTTTAGGCAGCATAAATGGATACATTTATTGTTTTCTTGTAAAAACCAATAAACAAATTTTCCAAAATAAAACAGACTGACCTGAACGGGCAGCGATGACTCCTCTGAGCTTAATAAAATGTGCAGGGTGGGAGCTGCGGTCCTCCTTTTGACAGCACAGTGTCAAATTCTGCTTAACTGGTCTGTTGAGCCACATGTAACACTTAGTGCACACTTGAAAGCAAGAGAACAGGGAGCAGAGGCAATTCTTGTGTATCGCCTGTCTGAAGGACCCTCAATTTGTCCTGCCAGACTTCTGCCTTTGGGTTTGTTGTGGTTAATATGCCTGCTCCAACGTGGATTTTAGTTTTAGATGTAAGAGGACACGAGCTTTGCCATAATACACTTCCCACACACACCCAGCACTCAGAGCCAACGTTTAGCATGGTCAAAGAATTTCACCATCTTGAAAATTCCCTTACACATAGCATTTTGAGCCTGTCTGCAGTAGAGCAAACAGGAACCGCTGCATGCAAATATGGGTAGGGTTACAATGGAAATCTTTTAGCCCATTGGTTAGGGGGAGCCACGGGACACCCCTACCCACTAGCTACTGCCAGGCATGCATGTGGCTTCCAAAGGTAAGCTCATAGGAACAATTTCTCGACCCGCCAAACATCAGAAGAGGACTGGACCTGCTATCTGTAACCCAAGAGGAGCTCTGAAGGCCTAGGCCTGTTCACTCTTGTAACCAGGACAAACATGTGAACTCTAAGGGCCTGTTTGCTGACCTTCCGTGTGGCTACAGGGATACAACAAACTGCAAGAGGCCTTTTTTTGGAAGCATCCAGCTGGCCAATGGCTACTGGACCTGGTATGGACCCTGCTGTTAGCCTCTGCCTGATACTCTGCAAGTCTTAAAGTACCTCCACTAATGTCCTAGGGATCACAGAAGTGTACTACAGTGGGTGGTTGGAACTGAAAAAACTCGGACAGAAGGTAGATTCTGTGACAAGGATGAACCTGGTTGTTGTATCTGACCCGTACTCCATTGTGGTCAGCCTCAAATTGTGCGGAGGTCCCAGACCACAGTGATCATTGACTATCAATGATGCTTTGTGTTTTTGTATGCTATTTCAACTTAAAACATTTAACAATTCCTATCTCTGGTTTCCCTTATTGGATTATAGTCATGTTGATGTCATATTGTTTATTTAATTATACTCTATTAAGTTTGGGATTTTTATTATTTGGTGTTTTGACTTTATTACTGTTTTGGCACTGCATAAATACTTTACATATTGCCCTAAGTTAAGGCTGTCTGGTCTGTACCATTGCTACCAGGGGGTTGAGCTCAGGTTATTTTAGTGACTTTCAGTGCTTACCGTGACAAGGATTGTGATTATTCCTTGAGATGAGTAGTCACACACCCCAAATAATGATCCAATTTCTTACACCAGCTCTATGTAAAGTGGGTAATGAGGAACAGCAGTGGCACCTGTGAAACTTCTCTTGAAAGACAGGCTACCTGGCACACCTGGTTATCAGAGATTGGCAAACAGCACCGGGAAGAGGTGAAGGTAGTGGCCTCAGTACGGTGTTCTGAAACAGACACAGGGGCTTCATAATCTCAAAATAACAGGGCTTCACAAATAAGCACCCATCCACTAGCCACACATATTTTTCTGAAGTTACCTGAATGCCACAGTTAGTAAATAAAAGGAACACCTACTGCACCATATTTACACAGTATAAAGTGGGCTTATAGTGTGAAGAATCCTTTTATTAAGAATTGGGATCAGAATGTCCCATGCATGGTGAAAGAGTGTGTACCCCTGCCCAAAGTGCTCGACTGTATGGGATTCTTCTATCCTTACTTTAATTTTTGCTCTGTCATAACACTAATCTAGCATGTGCACATAGGTCTAGGCATGTTGCAGAGACTGCAAGGTCCGGTACCTGTTTGGTGACCTGGGGAGAGGTCATAATGGGAAGAGAACTACTGTCCCTGAGCTAGGTGTAATACATAAAGCATGGTGGTAGCGTATCAGGGTTTGTGGTTTATAGTGTAACCATTCCTTTTTATCTGTCAGTGAGAATGTGACCTTCTGATCCTTCTTGTGTTGAGTTCTGCTGTTATGTGTATTCCTGAACCTTGCCCTGGCTGTGTGTTGAGTGCATGTTGAATTCTGACGCATGCACAGTGAGTCCATTAGAGATATGGTAGTTGGACTCTGGGTGGGTTAATCTGACTACTGAAATTAGTGGGAACTCTTTTAGATGGTTCTGGTCGAGCATGGCACAAGACAGTATATGAGGACATCTTCCTGCAGTTTCTTTTGCTACCGATGAAGAAATATCCAGGCCAGGTTTGTCCGTTTGTCTGTCTTTGATAGCTGCTTTAGAAAGTCTGATGACAGCAAGGTGCAGATATCTCACACTTTATTGTACCCACCTGGCCCACCCGGTTCAGAAATAGGTACCATGTGAGGACTCAATGATGAAGCATGCCACATAGAAATATGTGGGTTTGAGACCACAAAAACGAAACAGGAGTTCTGACTTCCCTTCTTTAGAGTAGATGCTTTCTGTGTACAATATTTAGGGCTACTTCTTTTTGTTTGTTTTTTACTTCAATGTAAGGGACTGTGGTATCTCTTCCCCATCCCTGTTTCCCTCTTGACCCATCATGATCGGGCTTAGAGACAGCCTTAGTGCTACCTGCAGTGAGAAGCATAACTTTACACAAAGGCTGTGTTTGGAGTGAAGCTGGAAAGAGACACTTGAAAGAGAATCACCCCAAATGGTTCTGAAGTTCGAGACAGGGAGTTTGCATGCCCTTCAGAGAAAATGTGTATAAATGCAGGACACAAACCTCCCCCCTTTGCTCCAGTATCAAGTTCTTTTTAAAAAAGGAAGGACATGCTCCGTAGAGTACTTAAGAGAAGGCTGTCTGGTTTAGAGACATTACTTGAATTCTAACCTTTCAACAGGAGGAATTGAGGATCTGTCTAGTGCCTAGAAGCCTGCCTGCTGAGAAAGGAAAGACCTGTACCTGGCCCTGCAAGAGCAAAGTCTGTCAAGGCAGAGACACCCAAACTGTTACCGGTGTGTGGAGCACCCAGAAAATCTGACACTATTAGAAAATGAAGCCAGGGAAGACCTGCATTGTGAGGGGCACCAAGATCTCTATGTGCTATTTCTATTTGAGGATTGCCCTAATGATTGTATCAACCAGGCAGGGCCATTTCCACGGTCTACTGTAGCCAATACTCCGTGCTGCTGCCACACAACCTTGTCACCATGAACCTGATCGAGCTGCACTCTGCCGCACTAAGCCTGATCGGCCTCAAGTGCACCTCTGTGCTGTGAGCCTGATCTGCCCAGGAGCCGTACCTGCACATCGCCGCTGTGATCCTCAACTGCCTAGGAGGCAGTACCTGCATGTAACAGCGGTTAACCTCACCAACTGAAGAGGCCACCTATGCTGGTGAGACTGGGTCACATCATCGTACCCAAACTGCATCCACCAAGTGACGTTGACATGAGGGAGTGGTTACAGCAAGCCTGGGCTGGACCCACCTCGCTGCCCGACCATTGTGGATCATCGCAAAGGCATCCAAAGGCTTTCACCACTACCAGTGCACACAGGTTGAGACATGCTTGAAGCAATATGAGTTAACATACTTGAGACTTTATACTTGAAGTAAACCAAGGGTAATATTGAATGACTGATTTGTGCTTCTGAACCCCATAAGGGTGACTGGGAAAGCCTGCCACTGTGCCTAATGTGTGCCCTTATCATAAGATACTTGGGGCTCTAGTGCCTAGATAACAGTCTGGTGGGAAGATGACTCTCAAGCCGGTAGGTTTAGTGCCGCCTGAAGCAACCAATCAGAGATTTAACCCTGTATTCTTGATTGAAAATGGACTGTGTCGTTTTTCCTTCTGTTGTATACCTAAAGTAATTGATTTGACTAAATCCCGCACTGGGCTGGACATTGAAGTTTTGTGTCTGTTGGTTGATTTTCTAGTTCTGAGCTACTGCTGTCCCCACACAACGTCCCAGAAATCTCTGTGGCTTCTCCCCTCACTACCTTGAGAGTTAAGTGCAGAAAGAGGTAAACTTTGCCCAGTCTGCAGAGCCATAGTAGACAGACCGCAGGACACTAGTGTCACACAAACTCAACCACCATGTTTGGTGTTAGGTGGGCAAAGAAACAATGGACTGGGTTCCAGACTGAGTGATTACCTGTAGCTGAAATTAATTCACGGATTCCACCCAGCACTTTTTTATTTTTCTCAATGCAACACCGTAAGTGCCACAAATACGCCCACATGTATGATACATGCTAACTGTGTCACAGGACTGAAGAGGCCCAAATAGGCAAAATTAATCTGGGGTTGCTTGTGTTCCTTTTCAAAGAAGATCTGGCCTGGCAGTTTGAACTAGGCTGTTCCCACTGGAGCAGTACCATGGCTCGTTTCATACGACTGATTCCGGTCTGAGGTGGAGTGGTGGGCAACTTAGAAGGACTGATTGCGAACTCAAACAATTATAAGTGGCAGAGATTAATGTTTTCCTTAATTAAAGTACATTTACTAAATACAGCACTAGTCTGGGCATTGAATTCTTGTCTCTTGACCCCCACAATACCTCCCTAAGAAACCGGGACTGCTCATCCTGAAGTGCAAAAGGGGTTGTAATAGGCCCAATTTGCAGAGCCACAGTAGGACCAGAGGACACCGTTGGCAAACAACCTCAACCACCAAGGTTTGGGTCCAGCAGCCCCAGTCGACACTGTTGCCCGTGGAATGGGTCTGACAAAATTGTGCAGCAATCTTAAACAATGTTCAACATTTTTAAACAATGTACAGAGGCCAAGTTAAAGGGCCGAGCTTTCTTTAACAATGTGCAGAAATCTTTATAAGCCCCCAGCAATATTTTAAAGCAATCATTATCCTGCACAGAAAATATTATAATGTGCTGAACATTCCAAACTGTCCAGTTTTCTTTAATATTGCACAGACATATTTAATCAGAGCACATTAATTATTTTTAAGTGCATAACATTACGTACATGTATCAATCATTTAATAGTGTGCTGCATTCTATGATACCACAAAGAAATCATTTAAGAGAGCATTTCATCTTATATTAGAACATTGCACCCATAGAGGGCAGAATGTTCTAATATAGCCTTAGAGCCCTCCGTAGCAGACTCTAACGGCCATTAAGGGCCCGCTGCCTTGTTAAAGGCCCTTGCCGAACTCTGGAGCGGGCCTTTACTGTCCGGCAGAGCTCGCTGGCAGGCTCTAAGGATATAGTAGTGCAGACAAATTATTGAAGTGCATCTTATTCCAATAAAGATATTCCTTAACAGTGCACAGAAATAACTAAAACATGCATCCCATTCTTCAGCAGTGCACCCCAATCTTCAACATTCCCTAACAGTACAAAGTAATAATTCTAAAGTCAGGTGGAATTCTTCAGTAGTGCACAGAAATAACTTGAAAGTATTCATCATTTGTAATAGCGCAGATAAATTATTTAAAAGTGCACCTCATTAACCACATCGATGCTCGATGAGTTCCAGCCCTGTGCTGGAATATGCAAAAACCCATTATACATGACGAGCTGGGCTCGTCATGAGCGTGTGAGCAGGCTACTGCATGACGAGCCCAGCTCGTCATGAGTGTGGAAGGGGTTATAGAATTGTGAAAAAAGTTATTTGAAAATCTTAATTATTATTTAATAGTGTTCAGAAAGCCTTTCAAAGTGCATTTCGTTATTTAAGTGGGGCACAGACATCATTTAAATGCGCATGGCATCTTTCAATGGTGTTGAGAAATAATTTAATGGTGTGCCTCATTTTGTAATATTGCACAGAAATCGTGAAAAGCTGCATCTCGTTCTTTAACAGTGGAAGAAGTGTTGAGTATTTTTAAAGTTTACAGCATTCAAAAATAGTACACAAACCTTTTTCACATGTTCGGGGTCCTTTAATACTGCATACATTCCTTTATAAATGTCCAGGAGCATTGAAAATGCGCAAAAACATTGCTAAAGTTGATAGCGCTTGTCAGTGCCCTGTAGAAGTAAACTAAGTTGTTATAGAGCGATGTGCATATATTGTTGCTTCTAGGCTCTACGCAAGGTCGGCTTGGGATCACAATTTGGCCCGGGCACTGCAAAAAAATGTTGCCCACTTTTGCAGGGGCGTGCACTTTCATGAAATACCATTTGGTTACTCTCAGAGGTCTCAATAGAAAAGAAATGTTTGGTAAATTAAGTATTTTAAAGCTTATAGAGTCAGTAACATTTGTTAAGACTAGGAGCACTGCAGTTCTAAAACTGAATATTTACTTGCAGTCCTAACGCCCTGCACAATGTAGTTAAATGCTCTTTCCCAACCAGCTATGTCCTTGACTCTGATAATCACATAAATCAGATATCTAGTACAAAGTCAAGGGGAAAGGATAAGACTGGAATCTCTGGGAATAGAACATGTAATAACAAAAGTAAGAGTAAGAGTAGCTCTGAACCTCTACCTTGGAGAATAAAA
Organism: Lissotriton helveticus; assembly: GCF_964261635.1. NCBI lineage: Eukaryota > Metazoa > Chordata > Amphibia > Caudata > Salamandridae > Lissotriton > Lissotriton helveticus. The sequence continues at coordinate 1,773,583,816 of NC_136057.1, forward strand.
CATCGAATGACAAACAGTAAAGAAATACATTTTGCATATCAGCCATAAAAACATTTAGCAAAACATTCAATATAAATTAAATCTAGCTCCCTCACATATTTTGCAGTTTTCCCTGAACGGAAGTACCTTTTGCCATATTGTCCTGCCTCCCCTCTTTCTTTGTGTGCACTATTCGAGCTAGAATGTGATCCCCAGTTCTGCTGGGCAGTACCAACTGGGAGCTGGGAGGAAAGAGGAGGTGAACAGAGAGGTTAAGAGACAGTATATTGAGATAGGTGAAGTAGAAATTAGGTAGTGATAGGTGTGATCAGGGCCGGACTGGGAAACAAAACCGGCCCCGGCAAAGTGCTCGGCCGGCCCCCCCTCCCCACTCGGGGGGGGGGGTTGGGAGTGCCGCCGAGCTCTTTGACGGGGCCGGTTTTCGGCCGATTTTGGTACAGGGCCGATTTTGCAGCTATGCTGCAAAAACGGCCCTGTAACAAAAACGGCCCCCACCCGTGCGGCGCACCGGGGGATTGCCCGGTGCCCGCAATGGCCAGTTCGGGCCTGGGTGTGATGGGGAAAGACATAAGGTACATATGGAAAGATCGCGTAGCCAGAACAAAGGGTACATAACTATAGAAAGACCCAGAGTTAGGTAGATAATAAGTGTAAGAGATATATGTAATACTTTATGGTCATAGAAAAACATTTGCAAACCTGCAAAGTGAACCTTCTTCACTTTTCCAATATGTATCAAATGGAATGCAAGATTCAGAAGAAGCAATAAACACCCTCAGTTCTGAGAGTCATGGTTCAAGTGACCCGCAGACAACTAGTGATATATGTTTAAATATTCCAGCTGATTAACAATCCCTCACAAGTCTTCACATGTCCTCCATATGTATGACACATGCTTTAGCACCAAATCTGAAGCACCTACTGTGGGCCACAATTGCCAACAACTGCTGAACCTTAAAAAAAGTGTTTCGAACTACATGGAATTTAATTTCTTTTTATTTACAGGTTATTTATTTACTTTTTATTCCACGAGTTCACCTCTTCCGCTTTCTCACGTCAGACAATTGCTAAGTGGGTTAAATGCACTTGGCGGAGGTTTGAACCTGGAGTCCGCTTAAATTTTCATCCTTCCCATCTGGATGAAATGGCACCGGTGCAAAATGCTACTACTTTCCTAGTACATATCCCTTCATGCTATCCATACACACAGCACTGCAGCCCAGAATTGTGCTCTCCTGGGGTGCACGTGGATGGCGCCTCTGTACCCCCGCAATATTAAAGTGTATTGCAGCTCCCAGAAACACCCTTTGTACATGCAGATTTTGCAGGATGGTACAGCAGTGTCTCCAGTCTTGATGTGCACATCTTTGATATTGCTGGTATAAGTCTGGATGAGCAGACATCAGCGCTGTACAATACAACAGCAAAGATGTGCAACTAATGCACAAAGAAAAAAAGATTACTAATATATTATTAACCTCTAATCTTGGGTTCCGGAGTAGCTTGAAACCCATAACAAAGCATTTCAACTCGTCGTCAGGGGTAGTAAGCGCTATATAAATACAATGTACAATATGTTCACTAACAGTAGCGGTCATTTACAACAAGGAGTGGTGAGGGACAGAGTCTCTGAATTAAGCAGAATACTCTCACCCAGTCAAGAGATCAGGGCTAGATCCAACACCGTTTTTTAGCTCATTGCACCATCCCAGTTTCAGAACCCGGCTGTATGCAAATTAGTCTGTTCCTGTCCCAGTGCATGATGGGAACAGGGCAAACCAAACTACAAAAGCCAATTCTTACACTGGGAAGGAAACAAGCTTCCGGGGACCGGTTTCTGGCATTACAGCCGTCTTCGGCCCGGCTTGCTTGAATCCTGATGGTGCAATGAGCAAGGGACTCATGTCTGAGTATACCCTTCCACGCTTAGGGTGGACAAAATTATTTACAACAAGGGGTGGTGAGGGACAGAGTCTCTGAATTAAGCAGAATACTCTCACCCAGTCAAGAGATCAGGGCTAGATCCAACACCGTTTTTTAGCTCATTGCACCATCCCAGTTTCAGAACCCGGCTGTATGCAAATTAGTCTGTTCCTGTCCCAGTGCATGATGGGAACAGGGCAAACCAAACTACAAAAGCCAATTCTTACACTCGGAAGGAAACAAGCTTCCGGGGACCGGTTTCTGGCATTACAGCCGTCTTCGGCCCGGCTTGCTTGAATCCTGATGGTGCAATGAGCAAGGGACTCATGTCTGAGTATACCCTTCCACGCTTAGGGTGGACAAAATTATTTACAACAAGGGGTGGTGAGGGACAGAGTCTCTGAATTAAGCAGAATACTCTCACCCAGTCAAGAGATCAGGGCTAGATCCAACACCGTTTTTTAGCTCATTGCACCATCCCAGTTTCAGAACCCGGCTGTATGCAAATTAGTCTGTTCCTGTCCCAGTGCATGATGGGAACAGGGCAAACCAAACTACAAAAGCCAATTCTTACACTGGGAAGGAAACAAGCTTCCGGTGACCGGTTTCTGGCATTACAGCCGTCTTCGGCCCGGCTTGCTTGAATCCTGATGGTGCAATGAGCAAGGGACTCATGTCTGAGTATACCCTTCCACGCTTAGGGTGGACAAAATTATTCCCATGTTGCACTGGGCCAGGGTCAGACTAATTTGCATGTAGCCAGGTTCTGAACTGGGATGGTGCAGTGAGCTAAAAAACGGTGATGGATCAAGCCCTGATCTTTTGACTGGGTAGGAGTGTTCTGCTTAATTCAGATACTCTGTCCATCACCACCCCCCTTTTTGAATCGTTTTAGCCACCACAAGTGTGGAAGGGTATGCTCAGATGTGAGTCCCTTGCTCACTGCACCATCAGGATTCAAGCAAGCCGGGCCGAAGACGGCTGTAATGCCAGAAACCGGTCCCCGGAAGCTTGTTTCCTTTCCAGTGAAGAATTGGCTTGGTAGTTTGGTCTGCCCTGTTCCCATGATGCACTGGGCCAGGGTCAGACTAATTTGCATGTAGCCAGGTTCTGAACTGGGATGGTGCAGTGAGCTAAAAAACGGTGATGGATCAAGCCCTGATCTTTTGACTGGGTAGGAGTGTTCTGCTTAATTCAGATACTCTGTCCATCACCACCCCCCTTTTTGAATCGTTTTAGCCGCCACAAGTGTGGAAGGGTATGCTCAGATGTGAGTCCCTTGCTCACTGCACCATCAGGATTCAAGCAAGCCGGGCCGAAGACGGCTGTAATGCCAGAAACCGGTCCCCGGAAGCTTGTTTCCTTTCCAGTGAAGAATTGGCTTGGTAGTTTGGTCTGCCCTGTTCCCATGATGCACTGGGCCAGGGTCAGACTAATTTGCATGTAGCCAGGTTCTGAACTGGGATGGTGCAGTGAGCTAAAAAACGGTGATGGATCAAGCCCTGATCTTTTGACTGGGTAGGAGTGTTCTGCTTAATTCAGATACTCTGTCCATCACCACCCCCCTTTTTGAATCGTTTTAGCCACCACAAGTGTGGAAGGGTATGCTCAGATGTGAGTCCCTTGCTCACTGCACCATCAGGATTCAAGCAAGCCGGGCCGAAGACGGCTGTAATGCCAGAAACCGGTCCCCGGAAGCTTGTTTCCTTTCCAGTGAAGAATTGGCTTGGTAGTTTGGTCTGCCCTGTTCCCATGATGCACTGGGCCAGGGTCAGACTAATTTGCATGTAGCCAGGTTCTGAACTGGGATGGTGCAGTGAGCTAAAAAACGGTGATGGATCAAGCCCTGATCTTTTGACTGGGTAGGAGTGTTCTCCTTAATTCAGATACTCTGTCCATCACCACCCCCCTTTTTGAATCGTTTTAGCCACCACAAGTGTGGAAGGGTATGCTCAGATGTGAGTCCCTTGCTCACTGCACCATCAGGATTCAAGCAAGCCGGGCCGAAGACGGCTGTAATGCCAGAAACTGGTCCCCGGAAGCTTGTTTCCTTTCCAGTGAAGAATTGGCTTGGTAGTTTGGTCTGCCCTGTTCCCATGATGCACTGGGCCAGGGTCAGACTAATTTGCATGTAGCCAGGTTCTGAACTGGGATGGTGCAGTGAGCTAAAAAACGTTGATGGATCAAGCCCTGATCTTTTGACTGGGTAGGAGTGTTCTGCTTAATTCAGATACTCTGTCCATCACCACCCCCCTTTTTGAATCGTTTTAGCCACCACAAGTGTGGAAGGGTATGCTCATATGTGAGTCCCTTGCTCACTGCACCATCAGGATTCAAGCAAGCCGGGCCGAAGACGGCTGTAATGCCAGAAACCGGTCCCCGGAAGCTTGTTTCCTTTCCAGTGAAGAATTGGCTTGGTAGTTTGGTCTGCCCTGTTCCCATGATGCACTGGGCCAGGGTCAGACTAATTTGCATGTAGCCAGGTTCTGAACTGGGATGGTGCAGTGAGCTAAAAAACGGTGATGGATCAAGCCCTGATCTTTTGACTGGGTAGGAGTGTTCTGCTTAATTCAGATACTCTGTCCATCACCACCCCCCTTTTTGAATCGTTTTAGCCACCACAAGTGTGGAAGGGTATGCTCAGATGTGAGTCCCTTGCTCACTGCACCATCAGGATTCAAGCAAGCCGGGCCGAAGACGGCTGTAATGCCAGAAACCGGTCCCCGGAAGCTTGTTTCCTTTCCAGTGAAGAATTGGCTTGGTAGTTTGGTCTGCCCTGTTCCCATGATGCACTGGGCCAGGGTCAGACTAATTTGCAAGTAGCCAGGTTCTGAACTGGGATGGTGCAGTGAGCTAAAAAACGGTGATGGATCAAGCCCTGATCTTTTGACTGGGTAGGAGTGTTCTGCTTAATTCAGATACTCTGTCCATCACCACCCCCCTTTTTGAATCGTAACAGTAGCGGTCGGCGCGGATCGGGAGTGACCATGTGATATAAAACAAAATAAAAGTGAAAAAAACTTACCTTTTCGCCACTCTCCCGCACGTCGTCTCAGTCTCTCCTTTACAGGGCCGGAACAGGAGGCAGCCAGCCCACTCCCCTAAGCCCATCACAACACTGCAATGCAGTGTTGTGATTGGTCTGACCACTGTGGATCAGCGCTCAGCCAGGGAATGGGGTCCCATGCTTGTTCTCCACGCAAGCTGTAATGCAACCTGCATGGAGAACATGCGAAGTGTACATTACTGTGGTGGACGACCCCAGAGGGCTGGCAAAACAGTCATTGCAAGCTTGGAGTTGGCAAACATCTCCTTCCCTACTCTGAGAGCAGAGCAGCCTGCCCACCCATCAAACCTGTGCAGCAGCATGAACAAATACAATGATAACACCCTTGAGTTATTATCATTGCATTTTTTCTTTCTTTCACTGCTTTGCAGCAGTGGGGCGACTCTCCTCCGCCTTAGTGGAGGAGCTGCCACTGTTCATTAAGCATACTTTTCTGTAGGATGAAAGGCAGCCCTCAGTCTTATTTATGTTTTCTCATGTTTACAACTGCTTTGCTGGTATCTGAAAAGCAATGTGGCTTTTGAGTTTCTTTGATGCCACATAGCAACAATACACATAAATACACTCCACATCATACCACATATTTCTAAGCAGTATCATTTCACTCAACGCTACACAGTTCTGCGCAAAACACAGTCCACTCCACACATTATCATTCCAAACAATTCAGCAACACACCACATAATTCAACTCAACAACACATTTACACAACACACCACATACATCCAACCCACACCACAATACCACATCATGCCACAAACGTCAACAATGCACCATATAATTAAACTGCACAAGTTACCACTACACAACACAAAATATCATTCCATATAATTACACTCCATGACACAAAATTTCACTCTACATAATTCCAGTACACTCCACTTAATTACTATCCACATTATTCCACTGCACACCATGCTACATAATTCTACGCCACACGATTCCACAACTAACAATTCCATTCCAAACCACATAATTCCACTACACACTACATACCTCCACTCCACAACACATAGGTAAAACACATTGTCATTTACAGCGCCATGGCTCTAACTCTTGCAAATGCAAGACCTATTGGCATTGTCAATGCTGGTTTTTTATTGTTGTTCTTCCCTTTGGCAGTTTTATATAGTGTGAATTCAGCCCAAGGCTATTTGAGCGCTATTCATGAGCACCAATTACAGTCCCCAAGATCAGATTTTTTATTTAAGGGCCTGGGAAATTAAGTGATTTGCCCAGAATCACAGGATGTTGGTTGACAACAGGCGCTCGGACTGGAACCTGATCCACATTTCTGGAACTCTGACCTTCCGGCCACATATACCTATGCCCAAGCAAGGCATGAACGTGGGAGGATACTGTTCTTGTGAGGGAAATGGGGCCAAGGTATCAGTGGCCTACACCCTGAGCAATAGAACAACAGATAGGCCCCTCAGTTTACTTAATTAGTCTACCCCTCCCCAGCCCTCCAATATCTGAGCAACATAACTGCCAAGCCCTCCCTAGCCCTCCACTGCCTCAGGACAATGGCCTGGTAGGGGATAATGCAACATAAAACACAGCTGCTGGGCCGTCCATAGCGCCGGGGGGGGGGGGGGGGGTGATGGGGGGGGGTAGGGGGATGAGGTTGAGGTGAAGATGAACCAAGTCCATAACATCACCTGGCCCACACAGCGAGGCCCCAGCATAAACCCACCCTTCCCCGCCCACCGTACCCTGAATAAGAAGGGCTGTGGGCAAGGTGTAAAATACCATTTTGAACACCATTTCTGAGCTGCATGGGCCCTAGGGGGTGCGAAGTGAGAATGGCTTAATGGCCTGGCCCACAGGGAGGCAGATTCTCCCAATCACCTGATCCCCAGGCCACCATCAGGGCAATAGTCTGGCAAAGCAGGGTGTCAGGGAGAGGCCACAGATGATCATGGCTCCCCAGCAAGGCTGCTTTGCTATCCCGGTCCAGTGCCCTCTGTGGACTGGGGAAGAAAAATAAACGGCCCACAGAGGGCACTGAAACACCGGCCCTTCAGCCACTGCCTGACTGCCCGATGTCCCAATCCGTCCCTGGCTCTACATGCCGAAATGTAGGTACTTCTGGTCCAGAGAAGAACTGGTGCGAGGGGGAAAGGGAGGCCTCTGGGAGCTTGGTTGGGTTTAGCGGGTCGGCTCAGTGTCTACAAGGTGTGGGATGAGTGTAGGGCAGCCTAACACCACCCGTTGCAGTGACATATTCCAAGACAATCCACCAATGCGCTTGGAATGCGCAGGCGAATTGTACATTTAAAGATCCAATTTTTTATGTTTCCCTTTTAACTTGAATTAGCCGATTTTCAGAGCTTCCATTTTATAGTGAGGGATTGATGGATGAAACAAAATGTGCCTCGGATGACACAATGTGGTGACGCTGAGCACGGAATGAACTTCAAACTTTGCGCCCTTTAACACAATGGCAATGATGCACATTACAACAGGTGGCATACCACAGCATGGCAATACAGATGCACCTTACAAACAACAGGTGGCAACCAGAGCATGACATTCATTGAAGAAACCCCTCCCTAACTCCTGCTACAAACGAGAAAGGATAGAGAAGGAAAGGGGAAGATTGTAAGATCCTTCTAGAACATCAGGATTGTGGTGGCGGGGAGATTGTAAAAGACACACAGATGATGGACGGAATGCAGAGCAAATGAAACATTCACCCCTAGTCAATAGATCAAGTTTAAATCCATTGTTCTTTTGCTCACCATGTCACCCCAGTTTAGACCCAGCCATATGAAATCAGCCTTGACCCTGTGTCTCATGGGAACAGTCCCTACCGAACTGCCAAACCAAGTCCTACCTAGACCGGAAACAAGCTTCCGAGGACCGCTTTCAGGGCATCGCCCCTAATCAGCCAGGCTAGCTTTAATCCAATTGCATTGAGCCTGGAACCCAGCTCTGGACATACCCGGCGCACCCAGGGTGAGAAAGCAAAAGACACACAGATTGTACCAGAGACTGAGGCCTGGAAGGAGAGGGCCTTCCTCCTTTTCTTCGTTGAAGACCCCTTTTCAGCAGGTGGAGATGCCAGCCTTACATCCATCATCGCCATGGACAGACTGAAGATCACAGGAGCAAGTATGGACCTGACAAACCCGCCCAGTCCGTTCCAGGGCGCTGGTCGGTAACGAGATGAAACCGCGACTTCGTCATACCAGGGCAAGTCGGCCGGCCCCCAAAATGAAAAGTGGCAGGCGCCACCGACCTCGTTAGGCACCGGCTGTTGGGCTCGTTCTGCCCCGTTTCCCAGAGATGGTTTTTGGCAGACGTGCGCCATCTGTGTGCCGTGAGGGCCACAGCTGTGAGGTCATCGCGTGCGCGCTCGCGCGAAAACAAGATCACCGGGGACCCAATCAGGATGATGCGCTGCCGTGGAAGTAGTCATTGTAATCCTGCCAAAATGGTGAACAGGTGAAGTAATGAGTTAGTGTAAAAAGACTTGGATGCGTAAATACACACGTGAACGAGGGAAAAGACAAATGGATGCCTCTGTGAATATCCAATGTGTGTAAACACACGCGCGCACACGCACGGCTTAAAAATAAAAGCATGCGTTAGGCAATAAACGTAAGTGTGTCGATGAATGTTTGAGACACTGAACCCGTATGCCTGACACAGCGAAAAAGTGTGAATGAACTAGTGAATACATGTAAATGTTTGACTGGGACTTCGAATAAAAGTATAACCGCGATAGTGAGCAAATGTACATTTATGACGGAGAAAGTGAATAAATACATGACTGAGCTGACGAATACAGGTACGTTTGTGAATGAGATAGTAAAATAATGGATGCTGAAAACATTTATTCTTGAGATAGTGAATACATTTAAATATATGGTTAAGAACGTGAATGATAGTGAGATAGTGAAAAAATGTATGACTGACTTAGTGGATAAAAGTAAAACATATGACTAATATAGTGAATAAACACAACTATGACTATAACTGAAATAGTGAATGAATTCAGAGGTGTGATTGAGACAGTGAATAAATGTTGTCCTCACATAATGAATTCATGCAAATAATTGTATGACTGATCTAGTGTATTAATACATGGCTGAGACAGTTAAATACACGTTTAAAAGAAATAGGGAATACATGGAAATGTCTGATCGAGATAGTGAATAAAATATACGACCAAGATAGTAAATGTTAGATTGTGATTGTCAATGAGTGTAAATCATTGATTTAGACAGTAAATACATGTAAACCTATGACTGAGATTGTGAATAAATGTACATGACTAAGATACTGACTACATGTGTGCTCGAAGCCGGAAATAAATGTAAATGTGTGAATTAGACATTGAATACATATATAACTGATAGTAGATGTATATGGGCCTGAGGCAGTAAATAAATGTAGATGAAAGTTTTGGATAGTATATAAGTCTATGATTGTATGACTAAGACTGTGAACTATTGTGTGATTGAGAAACGAAGCGGATGTTTGTCTAAGATAGTGAAATAATGTATGGCATCGTGAATACGTGTAAAACTGAATTAGTGAATGAATGTATGCCTCCGGCAGTCAATTATTTGACAGGCAATGTGAATATAAACATTACTGAGATAGTGAATCAATGATTCAGTAAATAAACATTTTTGTGAATAAATTAGACTAGTGAGCAAATGATTGAAATAAATAATGAGTAACTAAAAAAAACTATTGATGAATGTATAAATGAATCGTTGAATGAAAGAGGTAATGCATACATGAAAGAAACAATGAAAAGGTGAGTTTGTACATAATGGAATACAGAAGAGAGTGAATGAGATGGGGAATACTTGATCAAACTAAACAGAGAATGCATGTATGAAAAGTTAGGTAATGAATGAATATTTGCATACATTAACAAGTTTATGAATTAATCTGTTAGCAAATAAATAATGGGAAATTGCATGTATGCACAAGGTATGCAGTGAATCATTGAATGATTGAATTGCTTAATGGATGTGCACATGAGCTAATGGATGTTATGCTCAGCACCAGAGGGAGGGTCTGTTGGGCTTTTGAATAGAGCGAATGAAGCAGAGGTAGGGTAAGCATCTGCCAGCGTTTAGCGCCCCCCCCCCCAGCACATTTCTGAAGCTGTTTAGCTGCACTTTTGTCAACTTACTTTCAGTCAGGCTCATCAGAAGTTCTTGCAGGGGTAGGCCATCACATTGAAGAGGGGCCGCTATTAGGAGGAGACCTTGTTTCAAAGTTTAAAAATATGTCCTGTAGGTTAAAAGAAAACATTGCTGATCACCGGTTGGCCAAACACAAGGAGATGATGGACGGAACACTGGAACTTTCCAGACACTCACCCCCTGTCACAGATCTGGGTTGAATCCATCATCGTTCTTTAGCTCACTTCGCCATCCCAGTTCAGACACAATTATATGCAAATAAGTCTTGACCCTGTGCCTCATGGGAACAGTGTAGCCCGAACTGCCAAGCCATTTCTTCCCTGGACCGGAAACTAGCATCCTGGGACCAATTTCGGGCTAACAGCCCTCATCGGCAATGGTTGGCTTGAAACCAGTGGCAAAGTGAGCAAGGGACTCATGTTTGGGCATTCCCTGCCAACTTAGGGTGAACAAAGCAAACCAAGGAGATGATGGACGGAGCACTGATATTTTTCAGACACTCACCCCAATCACAGATCTGGGTTGAATCCATCATCGTTCTTTAGCTCAGTTCGCCACCCCAGTTCAGACACAGCTATATGCAAATCAGTCTTGACCCTGTGCCTCATGGGAACAGTCCAGATGGTGCCATATAGTGGAATTATCAGTGTTAGCTGCCTCGCGATTAATAAAGACAGCACCTTTGTTTTTAGATCCCACACACAAACAGGGGCAGATTTACAAGGAACTGACGCAACTGCACAAATGTGTCAGTTTCCTTGAGTCAGCGCCAAATGTACTTGCGCAGCTATGGATGCACTGTATTTACAATACAGTGATCAATGGCGCCATGATTAACAGATGCGTCAGAAATTCTGACGCACCTGTTGCAAAAGTGATGCATTGCTGGAGTTGCCCATGAAAGTGGCGCAACTCCAGCAATGCGCCACAATAGCTGGGTGAGTCCCATTCAAAAAGGCCTGTGTCATTCCATATGTCTCGTCTGAGCAGGCGTAGGGATTTTGATGCAGTGAAGGAGTAGAGTGATGCAGTGAAATCTTGTAGATTTCACTGCGTCAGTTCTACATGGCTTTTTGCGTGGGAATGCCCACCCTGCATGCATTATACCTGACACAGCTATAATGTGACACAGGGCTTTACAATGTGACGCATCTCCCTATATGCGTCACGTTGTAAATGAGCCGCAATATTTGTGCTGCGGCTGCGTCACAAAAGTGATGCAACAGCAGTGCAAAAGTCACACAAGGGGCTTGTAAATCTGCCCCCACAGTTTTTAGCTGTCTGTTTGCGAAAGAGTCCTGTGGACCATACCAAAACTTACCCTGGACTTATGGCCAGCCCATTCCTTTTCAATGGTTGTTTTATTGTCACTCTCGTTGGCTTGTTTTTTATGGCTTTCCGTCCTGTTCTTGTGCTTGTCCCTCCATGGAGAATCTCCTCATAACTATCCTTTCAGTTGGAATGATTGTATCCTTCCACTGTTCACATACAGGGAACTACTTTTTTCTTACAGCGCTTTATTATGAGTGCATATATTTATTTGCTTTCTTCCTTTTGTCCTGCTTCCCCTTCAAGTATCACCCCCATCTCTTGTAGGAACCATTCTTTAGATAAGATGTAGCCAACTTTCTTTCGATAGGATGTACGCTTGGAGCAGCAGAAGCCCAAGATTAGAAAGAAACAGGCATTCATTTTCTCAACAGGGGAGCTATGCAGAGCGGCAGCACACTGGTGCCTGATCACATGTTATTTTGAATAGAGTCCGTCTTGGGATTCAGCCCTAACATCCGGTGAGAAGGAATAAGAAGGCAGCAAGTCTGCAATGCAGGATGCATAGCGAAGGGAAAGTAAGGTTCTCAAGCATTAAGGTTCTCAAAATGGCAAAGTCTACACTGCATACACATGGCCGAGACTTGAAGTAGAGTTAGGGGCGGGCCACTGTGCAGCGTCACAGGGCTGCCCTTCCTGAGGGTGTACGTCAGAACTGAGCTGGGTCTCTACACACAAACAAGAAACAAGGCATTGCAACATGGGACTAAGCTGGAAGCCTTTGGGTTGTTTGATTTATGGATTTCCTTCCAATTCCTTATGTATACCATATTATTATATCTGCTCATTTTTTATTATTGGCTTTTAAAAAAATTATATTAAATGCATGATAAAATCGTCTACCCCAGGATTTGTCTTGGTCCCTTGAGTTCGGGGCTTTTGGATTACACCTCTGCCCAAAAGACTCAGAGGCTGGACTTGAAGTTCCAGCTGTTATTGCGTGGTTGGGTCCATTTTTTGCAACACACTCTCTCAGTATGGATTTCAGCTTTCTGACATATATATCCTTTGACCTAAAAATACTGCTCATCACCCGTCCGAGACACCATTCTTTAATGTTTTTTTATTAATGTATTCTATTCATTTACTCTTCCCTTCCCAAGATTCTCCCTTGCTCCCCTATGATGAAGTCTCATCATACTCCTCTGCTGCAACTCCGCCCTACCTGTCGCAGTCATCTACAAAGTTTTGGGGAGGACCCGGCAGCTGCCATTTGCTGCTGGACAACTCAGTTTAACAAATTCACCTTTACACATGTATACATTTTAAAAATGTATTTGCTGCTCCAAGTGCTGTCAGCCATGGCTTATGTGTCAGGTCATGTGTATGCATATGCACAGTAATGAATACACTATCACATGAGGCTGTCATCGTGTCATGATGCGTACATGTGCATGCACACGTTAACGCCATTGCCCAGTTTTTTAAATATAGTTTTTGATGATGCTATACAGCATCGCCTTAAAACACTACTTTTTGACGATGCTGCACAGCATTGGCAAAAAACAGTTCTTTTTTGACAATGATGTATAACATCGGTAAATACCATTGCCAAAACCAATGGGTGCAAAAGACAAGACCTAATTGCTTTGTCAATGTTTGTCAAATTGTTTTAAATAAATATGTTATAACATGAATGCAGGGCCCCTTAAAAGTTTATGCCTGGAGAACAATACCTTTACCTTCCCCATCTCTCTTTCTGATGGCCTGGAGTTGCCATGAATACTCAACAATGGATGGTGTAGGTGAGTGGCAGGTGAGCAGCGGTGTATCACTGTTGATGCAGGGGGCTGTCTCATGAGATGGGTATGGTTTTCAAGTGGGGGTTTGATGTTGTCAGTCGTTACTGGTGTGAATGAACAGGATTCTTAATGGATGATCTCTTCGTTCAGCATTAGAAGGCGGTGGTGAAGAAGGAGTAGGCCATCTTGTTAGTATGGCTATTATTTCTGATACTTGTCTTATATTTTCGACCTTTTTTGTAAAAATATTCTGCATGTGTAACACATATGTATCCTGGGAGAATACTTAGCTTCACACCTGTAACACAAGTTCATCTTGCGGGCTAGCCTGGCTGCTTAAGGCCTTGTGCCTCTAACACATGTGTAGCCTGATGGGCTGCTCTGATTTCTGATACCTCATACCTGCAGCATATATGTATTCTAAGGCATAGCTTCTTAAATGGGTCATTCGGTGGGAGAATAAACAGTTCTCTTTGCCCTCTCCAGCATCCCTACCCAGTTGCGGCTCCTCCGATAAGGCGGAGGAGCGTTGGCCCACTGCCTTGCAGCAGTGAAAGAAAGGAAAAATAAAATGATAATAACTTGATGTTATGTTATTTGTTCCTGCTGTGGCAGCATGGGGGTGGGGCTGCTCTGCTCACAGGGCAGGGGATGAGTGGTGGTTACACTGAAGTGCGCATGATGCTTTGGCTAGCCGTCTCGGGCCGGTCAAACAGTCATGCACACTTAGCATGATCACCACACCGGCTGCAGGCTGCATTACAGTCTGGGTGGAGAACATGCCCAGGCCCCCAGTCCCCGTCATAGCACCAAACTAAGGTGCTCAGACCAATCACAGCACTGCATTGCAGCATTGTGAATGGCTCTTGGGAGCCTGGCTGCTTCCTGTTCGGCGGAGGAGAGATGACGTGGGACAGAGTGGTGAGGAGGTAAGTGTCTTTTTCTGTTTTTTACACCCCCGTACCCACCTCAACCCCAGATCCATTTCGGCCGCCACTTTCTCTAACAATAGGCATTGTAAAATGTTTCTTTGTTCTGATGATGTTGGCTGGGTTTTGAGATCTACTGTGATATCATTGGTTTTGAGATCTACTGTGATATCATTGATGGGATGGCTCTTTTTGTAAGCCTTTGCACATAGCACAGCTGGATTAACCTTTTCACACAAGTGTATTCTGAATACAACTCTGTCAGTAAAGGTTTTCACACCTTAAAGTGTACTGTAGAGGTAGTGGAGGAGAAACTCAGCCTAAATAGCTGCATGGACTTCTTTTCTGAATACCCCCCAAAATATATATAGTCAAACAAAACCTAAGTCGCAATATGTCGAGAAACAGAGACTAAGGACCAAATGTACAAAGCCATTGTGTGATTGCAAACCCTGCAGTGTGAAATCACAGGGTTTTGTGAGCCCAAAATGGCGTTTAGGTGTGTATTAAACCCATTTTGCAAGTCAGAAAAGCTTTGGCAACTCACAAAATGAGTATAGCAATCCATAACGAATTATAATTAGGAAAGAGAATGAAAGGCGCATCCCTTCTAATTGCATTTTTGTATGCCAAGTATCAATGTTTTGCAACCAGAACTGTGGTTACACAACCACTGCTCAGCTATTGATACCTTAAAGGAGGTGGTAAGTGATTTGCAAAGTGGATAGTGTCTCCTTGGGTCATCTTCCCCTTTATGAATGGTGTTAGGTGACCTTTGGGAGGAGGTGGATGAGCAGGCAATGGTTTTCCAAAAACTGGAAAAAAAAAGCATTACCAGGGGGCTTGGCTTGATCCCGCTAGAGATGGCCACCTGAAGCTGCCACTACAGTGATCTTGAAAGGAGTTAGATGCTCGTTTTAACACTATGTTACATAGGTTCCTGATTTGACAGCATCCCGGCTCCGGCTGTGACAGCAATCAACCCCCTCCCCACTGAAATGTTTCTGTCTTAACTGCATCTAACAAGACTTTACTCAAAGCCCTCTTCCTTGAGTACACCTGAACTGAATGGGGAAGATAATGGACCCCCCCCTGTAGACCTTATGATCTGTATGATTATGTTATTTGCAATGCCCTTAAGTTGTCCAGATGTGGAGTCTTCCTTCGCCGCTAAGGCACATTGTTGTACCTGTTGTGCAGCGCTCTGATACCCTTGGGTCCAGCTAGCGCTATACAAAACTTATAATAAATAAATAAATAAATAAAAGGGCTGTCACTGTTTGTACCAGTTTTTTTTGTAAGTTCTCTTGAGCTTAAAAAAACTGAAATTCAATTTAGAAACTCTCACACAACTCCACACTAATCTTTTTGATGATCTCCTGAAACGTTTGGAGGATATTTTCATGGTGGAAGCATATGAAGAATGTCGGAGGGTCAGGTATGAGACTTGGGGACAAAATGGCCTCGAGGTTCATCAGAAAACTATCAGAATACAGTGCTCTCAGCCTGTAGAGTTTCTCATTCGGCACCCCATTCTGCTATGCCCTTATGGATTCATACTGCTTCTGATATTCTGCTCCCACTTACAGCTGCATGACCCACTGACTAAACCCTTTTTCTCTTATTTACATTTGTCACACAGTGTTTAGGCTTTATATAGAGGTGTTCTGAGCTTCCATTTGTGATCCAGAGATGTATTTGTGATTGTGTTGGATACATAGAGACAATTCTGTGCACATCTAAACAGCCAAATCTAACCCTTCTCATTGTCTCACGGGGGCTTTTGGACAAATGTGAATTATTTCGTTTTAATGCACATCTGGCCTCCACATGAGGTTCTACATTGGGAGCTGTCACGGCCCATCCCTAGGGGCTGAGGGGCCACACCCCCTCACCTTCTGCCCCTCAAGAAGAGTGTCTGTCAGGCTAAGCAAAGGTAAGCCTAACGGACACTCTTCATTGTCAGGTCAGGCAGCCAGGAGCTAGAAATGCGCTAAATGGGCAGGCTCCTGAATCCGTGAACTGAAATTTGCTGGACTGATGACGTCACAGCTTCTGTGGGCATGATCTCCTCATCTCACTAAAGGTCCTTGAGGCCCTACCCCTCGTGATAAGGGGCAACGCCACTCAATGCTTGGACCTGCGTGCTTCAGTTATAAGCTTTGTAGTGTCCAGGGCGGAGTTTCAATCAGTGACAACTCATCACAGAGCAGGGTGGGGTCAGCAGTCTCACTGACTCCATCCCGCTCTGTGACGAGGTTGGGACTGCCAGGGCCGGTCTTAGGAATTGTGGGGCCCTGGGCGAAATGGAAGATGCGAGGCCCCTCTAATTTTCATGTGACATCACATCCAGGGCCGGCGGCGGGGCCCCCCTGAGAAACACACACACTCTCGATATTATTAGACGGACGGAAGAATGCACTGTGCTGTGCTCACCACTGCGCAGCGCTTTTCCCCAGTCCATCATCATTTATTATTCCCGCAACTGCGGGGCCGACGGCGGGGCCCCCTTGAGCGCGAGGCCCTGGGCAGCTGCCCATACCGCCCATGACTAGGACCGGCCCTGGGGACTGCGGCCTTCGCTCTTTGGCTAACCTACGGTCAACCAGTGAGGTAAGGCAGAAGTCCCAACCCACATGGGACCTCCGAGGCAGAGCTGCGTGTAAGTGTGATTTTAAAAAAAATAATGTCTGGTGCATGCACGTGTGTATGTTTGAATATTTGGTAATTAGTGTTATGAATGGATGTGTGTGCTCGTGCATGTGTGAATGCATGGCTGTGAGTGTGTGTGTATGTGTGTGTCACGTCTGCCCCATCCCTCCTAAAATTATCGTCCGCCACTGATTGGGGAGTTTATAAATAATACATAGCCTTGGCACTATTATGGGGTATCTCCTCTAGCTAGTTGGCAACACTAATGACAACAACGAAAATAACGCTGATGATAACAATGAGACTGGTGCCAATGACGAGACTAGTGCCGATGACAACAAGACTAGTGCTGATGACAACGAGACTAGTGCCGATGACAACGAGACTAGTGCCGATGACAACAAGACTAGTGCCGATGACAACAATAAGAATAGGGCTGATGATAACAGGACTAGTGCAGATGGCAAAACTGCATGATTAAGAGACTGTTACTCAGGGTCCCCACTGCTCATTCATAGGAGACACTGTCCTGGACTCACGTGCCTTGCCACAGCAGAACCCTGCCCTGAGACATGGCACACAGCAGGGATAAGGTGATGAAGGAGAACAAGAAAGTGAAAGCAGGTGAAAGAAGTGACCCAAGTCTACTCCCCTTTTTCCAGATTCATCACTATCATCTAAATTGAATCAACCCACTAACATGGAGCTCATACTAAAGAGACACACACCTCTGCATAATCTGGCCTAAAACACAAAGTCAAATACAAATCTTATACAAGCTGACATCCAGGGATTAAGGAAAGACTTTATAGACCTAGCTGGAAGGATCACTGAAGCTGAATCCCATATCAGCACCTTGGGAACGAAAGATCAAAATCACAAAAATGCTCTGAATCTCTAAGTTCAAAAATTGCCCCTCACTCCTTGATCATAACAGATTTTGAAAATCAGAATTGCAGAGGCAATCTAAGAATATTCGGTCTTCTGGATGGAGTGGAGCATGTAGTGAATTCTTGCACAGAGTTCCTTGAATATTGGATCTCTCATACACTAAACATACACTTCACTAAAGACTTTGAAATTGATAGAGTACAAAGAGTTCCTTCTCGCCAAAATCACAAAATTCCAGAGAGGCATGATTTTCAGACCTCTGAGATACAAACATTCTGAAGAAATTCTTTAATATATGAAAAAATACCAATGCATAACCTGTGAAGGAGCAAACATCGGTATCACTCAAAATGTCGTCAAAGACATGATACAGAGTGGCAAAGGCTTTCTCAGCTTAAGAAAGTAACTTAGGGATCTTTTCATTCCCTCATTATTTTGTGGGGCATTCCCACGTTAAAATCATCCTCAATGACAACCCTAAACTCTACAGCAATCCCAATTGATGTTCAGAATTTTTTTATCAGGAATAAGGCACTTAGCCATGATTCAGTAAACAATAGTTATTGCAGCTGCTTCTCCATCCATTGGCTTTGTGCCATGCCAGTCCATACGTATTTCCTTGCAAATATTGACAAACTAACTTGTTTTGTGTCTGTAGGTGCTTTCTTTCCGAAACACAATCGCAGGTCTTTGTAGGGCTTTGCCCCATGCTATACTACCCTTTGTGTTATAGGTAGAGCTTCTGTTGTTTATGGGTTGATCAAAAGTTTCCCAAATTCATCCCGATCAATTGTTGTCTGGGATATCCTTTGTGTTCTTTTGATTACCTAAGTAGGTTGCTCCAGTAATACTTAACAAGTTCACATATCTCTACTGATCTGCCCATTGATCCTTTTCTTCCATCAGTTATGGTTGTCTCTCCAGTTGCGTCAGGGGAACTCCACTCAATTTGATGTTGCTGCATCTTTCAACGTTTTGACATCTGATTGCAGTTTATAATGATGTTGCGGGGGCTCCTTGTGACACTCATTATTCTTCAAGAGATTGAATTGGCCTTAGAGATGCAGTGAACTTGAAATATACATTGCTCAGCAATTGTTTTAGCTCCTCCACTCACCAAAACAAAAATGGGATTATTATCTTGAGTTCTAAAAAGTCTACCACTTCTACACTACACCAGCGAGAAGATTTTGGTAGATGGTTTATTATTCTGGTAAAGAATGATGATACTGAATTTCATATTGTTAACACTTATGCACCAAACGATAACGACCCGGCATTGTGGTCTTCTCCACATAATGTATTGTTCGATTTACCATATAACAATGGCATATTATTAGGGGGGACTTTAATCTCCCAATGGATGAGAATTTAGATAGGTTATCAATCGTGAAATTCAGACCCACTAAATCCCATGCTCAACTTCTTAACAAATGCAAATTGATAGATGTTTGAAGGATTCATAACTCAACTGGTAGTGACTATACATTTTATTCACACCCCCACGATTCTTGCTCAAGGATCGACTGTGTTTTAGTAGATTGTCTCCGTCTCCTTTAACAACATTTTTTCTATAAATTCAAACCAATAATAATATCTGATCATGCATTTATCTCACTAGAGCTGAAACGTGATACTCCCCCACTCCTTTGAAACAATGGAGAATGAATGATGTCATCACTGATAATAAGGAATTGAAACAGGAGGATATCAGTCATTATATAACTTATTATAATAATTTAGGGGATGCATACACTGCCCAGATTTTTCTGAGATGCTCTTAAACCCCCATTAGAGACTGCATAATGAATTTGATGGCTGCCTAAAACAAGAAGGATCAACAGCTTGTAAACAAAATAGATCTCAAGACTAAAGACCAAGAATTCACACTCAATCCCACTAAAGGCTCTGTATCCCTCTCTGAACTGAAAATCCTTAAGTATGAATTCAACAAAATCCTAAATAGTAGGGCACATACATTGGTTTCAATGAACAAAGCAAACAAAATTATTTGAAACAAACAAAGCTGAAAGACATCTAGCTAACTATTTAAAATTCTCACAAAAAAAACATTTACCATCCCCTCCATAAGGGACCACACCGGCTTAAACCTTACCTCCTCTAAAGAAGTTCTGGAGGCATTCAAAGATTTCTATGCAAAGCTATATCAGCCTCATAAAGTCATTCACATTGAAAGATGTGAATTCTTCCTTAGTACACTCTCACTCCCAAAATTGAAAAAAAATCTAAAGATACCCTTAATAACCCCATCTCTCAAACTGAAATACTAAAAGCTATCCATACATTGAAACTAGGAAAAGTGTCTGGTCCAGCCAGTTTTTTTTAGTTTTTTAAAGTTCTTTTTACTAAACAACCAAACAATTCTGGCTGCAAAGTGGTAGGCCAACAGTCACAGTACTTTGACATTAATGTTATCTTAACCATTATTGGGTTGCATTATACAATTTTCGGGACACCGGATAATTACAAATTTTAGGCAGTTCTACCCACTCTCGTAAACATTCCCCCTCCCTCTGTGCACATGTGCCTGATCCATGAGTTACAAATCTCTGTATTTAGTCCAATTCCCCAAATGTTATCCCACTTTTTAGGGCACCCCCTACCCTTGAACACCACCTTTTCAGCACTACAGCACCAGTCCACCTCGACCCGACAGTTTTATGAATACATTTTACAAGACTTAGGGCCATATGTATCAAGCAAATTCGCATTCGCAAAGGCCGAAATTCGCAGAATTTCGGCCTTTGCGAATGCGAATTTGCTACATGGTATGTATTAAGCAAAATCTGGTGCAAAAGAAGGAATAGCAAAATTTGTGATTCCTTATTTTGCAATTGCATTTAAGGAATCGCAAATTTTGCGATTCCTTAAATGCAATGTATGAAGCAAATAAAATTAGCAAAATGTCCTTAAGGAATCGCAAATTACAACCAACTTCTAGTTGGTGGTAAGTTGCGAATTCCTTGAAAAATGCACATTTTTGCATTTTTTAAAGTGCCTTGTGACGCACATTACATGCCCTTGGGGCATGTATGTGCGCCACATGTGCACCCATGCATATTTCAGGGGTGCAACAGGGTGTCCTTTGGACACCCCTGCACCCTTGAAATTATTCTCAATTTGAGATTAGCAAATTGTGAAACGCAAAGTGAGAATAATTTCCCATTCATTCCTATGGGCCTCCTGGCCCATAGAAATGAATGAGAAAGTATTCCTATATTGCAATTCGCAATTTGCTAATCGTGATTAAGGAATTTTAAGAAATCGCAAAAAAAATGCGATTTTGTACATACATACCCATTTGCGATTCTCAAATAGCGATTTCTTAAAAATCGCTATTTGAGAATGGGTCTTTTGATACATAAGGCCCTTATACCTCATCTCTTCTAACCCCATTGCACAATCTCTTCTCGCATTTTGCCAAAAATTGAATTATTCAGGGCTCTGCGTCTAAGGTGACAATAGTTGTATTACCAACAGAAGGTAAGGACCCGTTAGATATTAGGAATTATCATCCAATCTCACTTATAATATCAATTGCAAAATAAATGCCAAAGTGCTTGTAATTATATCGGGAAAATGTATTAATCCTCCCTGCTTAAACTGATTTTCTCAAAGGAAGATTAGCAAAGTTCAAAAGTTTATTATGTTTTGGCTCTCAATGAGGGCCACATAAAATTATACACATCATTATACAGTAAAAATAATAAAAAAATTAACAAACATACAACAAGAAGAAAACACTACAATTATCAGCGATTAAAGCAAACATCAAACAACTCCCTGTCATCATTAATAAATATTTAAGAATCCTTTAAAAAATTTAAAAATTCTAAAACAAAACAATTCATTTGGAGGGCAGTAAAGTGCATGTAAGAACAATTTAGCATTTACAATTCCCAATTGTAAACAAATAGGTTTTAACCATTTATGGCGCAAAGAGCGTAGTACAGGACAAATAAACAAGACGTGATTACGATCTTGTACAGCGTTATTACAAAAATTACATAATGGGGATCCCCCATACCACTTTGCTAGTAGTGAATTGAGAGGAAGCAAATCATGTCGTAAAAGGTACCATAGTCTACGAACTCCGTGGGGAATATTCGAGATAAGATATTGTTGGGTCTGCTTGGGGATATATGTTTTTAGAAGGGATTCCCTTTCATATAATCTGGGTTGGGCAAGGGTAT
Source organism: Lissotriton helveticus (assembly GCF_964261635.1). Lineage (NCBI taxonomy): Eukaryota > Metazoa > Chordata > Amphibia > Caudata > Salamandridae > Lissotriton > Lissotriton helveticus. The sequence goes on from NC_136057.1 coordinate 1,773,605,734, forward strand.
CCAACTTATAACATAGATCCCACGAGGCACTTTTTAATTTAGCTTTTAGTTCAAGGGGAGAGAGTAAAAATAAGGTATTCTCATCCAACTCTAATAGGGCTACTGCATTCCTAAAGTTTTTTACTAATGACGAGAATTCATTAAAATTGCCCAAAAGTTTCTTTTTAATGACTTCTCTTAGGGTACCAGGTTTACCTCTAGCCAGGCAAGCTACCCATCTTACAAGAGCAACCAGCCCCTGTGCCCAACAACTTCGAAGTCCGAATTCCAACCTACATGAAGAAGTAGAACATGCATTATTAAAAGATGAAACTTTCCGCAGTACCCTTCCTTCTATTTTTTGAAGAAATCCCCAATGTTTCAGCTCTACTAATTCGATTCCATATAGTAGAGTAGCTGGAACTTTTGCTCTAAAAACATCCAACAAGAGTGAGAAATGCCTCTTCCCGGTAGCGTTGTATAACGAACATAACCCCATTCCATGGGCCAGTGCTTTGCGAGAGTTATGTTCGATGTGGGGGTTCTCACTAAGATTCGCTGATATTATTTTGCCTAAAAAGGTATAAGTTTTAACCACGTCGAGTTTTTGTCCCCAATAAACCACTTATAACTTCCTGACCTACATTTTCTCTTACCAAAAATACACATGATTTTACTTTTCGATGTATTAATTTTCATATGATGTGCTACAGCAAATTGGTTCAATGCAAGCAGACGATTAGATAAACCCTTCGGGGTCAAATCTAAAACAAGTATATCGTCTGCATACATTAAAATAGATATAGCAGACCCTCCAATTTTCGGTGCAAGTCCCTCACAAGCGGAAATAGAGGTTGGTAGGTCGGCCATATATAAAGAGAACAATATGGGCGCCAGTATACACCCTTGTTTAAGCCCATTCTGGGAGGGGATAGATGAAGTGAGACCCCTTTCCCCACCTTGTAGCACCTTACACCATGTGTTCGTATGCAGAGACCTGACCAGTTCAAGTAGGTATCCTGGCATACCCAACACGGCCAGCTTTCTCCACAGCGATGGACGATCCACTTTGTCAAACGCTGTGGAGAAATCAATAAATGCGGCATATATGCCACCACCACGGACACATACATATTTGTCAGTAATCACCTGCAGTAATGTCAGGTTATCTAACGTTCCATGTTCTTCACGGAAACCTGTTTGTTCCATAGGTAAAATCATATTAGTTTCTGCCCATTCCACGATTAACATTAAAAGGCATTTAGCGAAAATTTTCCCTATTGCATCTAATAAAGCTATTAGACGATAATTAGATGGCATCCCCCGATCACCCTTTTTAAATATCGGAATTAATATACTTCCCCTCCAAGAATCGGGGACAGTTCTTGATAAAAAGCAAGCCTGAAATATTGGGAGAAGAATCCTACTCCAAGTAGTGACATCCTGCTTAATTATTGACATGGGGAGTTCATCTGGGCCCATAGCTCCGGTAGAGCGCATACTCATTATCACGGAAGCTATGGTTTTTTCAGTAGGGAGTATTATTTTTTGCTCACTATTTGGACCTAAGTTATATATATCCTCCATCACACCGTTCGGAGCATATAATGTAGTCACAAATAGTGTCCAGACATCTTCGGCAATGGATATTGGGCTGGGAGTTACTATGGAACCACAGCCTTGCCTTATTATGGACCAAAATTCTCTAGATTTATTATAGTTTAAAGCCTCTCTTAATCTAATCCAGATAGAGTCTTCTTTTTCTCTCTTTAACTTAGATCTCAATCTAACTCTCCTACGTTTTAATAATGCTAACTGATGCTCATTTTCCCCAGATCTATTAAGATATTGTTTCCTGATAAGTTCATTTATCTCCCTGTTCAGTAAAAATAATGAACTAGGAGAAAAATGAGGTCTTTTGGGATTTCCCTTTTTCTTGGCTAACCCCGTAATTTTTATAATGAAATTTTCGAGTTCTAAAAATTCTATACCCTCCCACTGATCAAGTTCGAGTAAGGTTTGGGCAAGGAGGTTTTGTACGTCCTTCATATTAGTAGAGCCCCAAAAACATCTACCTGACTTTCGATCAATGGAAAGATCTCTATTCTTTATAGACCAAGAATTAGTTTCAGGGGGGTTTAATGAGATAGTTACATTAATTAGTTTATGATCGCTCAGAGGAGAGTGAGAGATCACCATGTCTTTAATAAAGGAGAACGTATCATAGTCCGTAATGGCGTAGTCCAAAATGGACTCACCCCTGAAAGATCCATGTGTATAATTAGCAGGAGTATCTGAGGGCATTCTGCCATTAATAATAAGCCCTTCTACGAGGCTAAGTTCCTCCAAGAGGATCTTACCTCTTTTATTAGTTTTTATTCTAATAGGCCAAAGCGCTTGGGGTATATTATATGCTTCTTCCTTAAATATATTTCTAAACATGTCTAAAGTAGAGTTGGATACTTTGCTATTTAAATCGCCAACCAACAGTATATAAGGGGGGTGTTCAACCTCCAATAGTTGTTTAACGTAGGAAAACATTCGCTTTAGAACTAGATTAAAAAAAATTTCAGGAGGAATATATACATTTACAATAACAAACGAGGACCGAGTACCCACTTTGTCTAGGTTACAAATAGTTATAGACTGAAAAAGATTGCTAGAGTCTGAGAAATGAGTATATTGCCATTGTAAAGAGGTGGATAAAAGACAAGCAATTCCACCTTTTGCATGGCCTTTTTTTAGAAGGTTTTGCAGGAGCCTCCAGGACGAAATACTCTTTCCCTACATAGGGGAGATTTTTACACCATGTCTCCTGGAGACATATTACATCGGCGTTTAAAGAGGATAAAAAGTCAAATTTCTCAGGGCAATTATACAGACCAGCTGCGTTCCAAGAGACAATTTTTAAATTATTGTTAAAGATGTTGGAAGAGTCGTGGGTTACTCGCGGTATTAGTAGCTAAAACCCCAGGTAACCAATTCCACATCTGATTGTCTTCTGTTAGAGGAATATCTGTGTTGTCAGGTAATGGGAGGACCTGGGATACCATTCGTTTACCTCTAGAGACCCAGATTTTTAGGTCTTCGTTACAGGATTGATAATCATCCTGTGTGAATACTGGCTTTGTAATACTATCTCTAGAGGAAATACGTAAAGCATTATTATAGTAAGGTAACACGTCAATTCCTCTACGTTGGAAAAATTCCGCCTGTTGAAGAACAAGATTAGTAATTATTTTTGAATAAAATGTTACCCTTGTTCGTTGCCCAGTAACTAATCTTATCGGTAGGACTAAATCAATATCATTTGATAAAATTAGTTTTAGACTATCAATCTCTTTAAAACAATTAAGCAGCCAGGACCTATTCATTTTTACGTCCTGATCAAACAACGGAAAAAAATCCAGTGTCAGTGTGTCCACAAATGTCATAGCGCTTTTTACCGGCTGAATATTTAAACCTCTAGCTATATCTGGCTGGGGCCGGAAAATTGGTGCCGTTGGATTTAGTACTTTTGCCACAAGTGGGGAATTTCCCGTAGCATCAACCATCAATGATAGAGGTTCAGGCGCATTTAACACAGGGCGTGGGATTACCTCGGTTGTAAAACCCACAGCGGAGGTACCCTCCAGTACATTATTAGCCGAGTCCTCCTCCACCTCTTTAATGGAAATATTCAGCAGTGAATTCTCCCCATTTCCTGATTCATCTCGCACTTCAGATATTATGTGTTTTTGAAAGATAATTTGCCTTGGTCTTTTTTTCTTATATTTGCGTAGTAACTTCCTATTTTTCCCTTTTAATTTTCCTTTTGTGATTTTAGTCCCTGTCAACAATCTTTCCGGGCCCTTTTTAGGTCTCGCCCTGCGATTGCAGGCCAAAGGCCTGCTGTCGCAGAGCGAGACTATTGTTATCATTCCGGCTTTCAAGGACTGAAAGGGAGCCGGAGAGGACAACAGACTGTCACGCGCACGCAGCAGCAGCAGCAGCAGCCTGCCGGGATCAGGTCGCGCGCATCAACAGGCTCTTCACAACACATGCACAACACACATACAGCCCCCCCCGCATACACACACACATACATACATACAGAACCCCCCCATACACACACACACACACGCACACACACACACACACATACACAGAGAACCCCAGGCGCTTACACGCACATCCCCTACCTCGTCTCGGCGTCTTCGCGCTCCCTTGCCCCCGCTCCTCTGGTGCGCGCGCACCACAGGTTTCGATTCCCGTGTCGGCTCCTCTACAGCTAATCAGGATTCCCGCGTCGGCTCCTCTACAGCCAATCAGGAGGCAGAACTCCTTTTAGAGATGCTCCCTCTCTGGTCCGCTACCATTTTTTTCTTTAGGTCGAGCTCTCTCTCTCGGGCTCTTTCCACGTGTCCTCGCAGCAGGTCCGTCTCGGCAGCAGGCAGACTCGGAGGTCGGCTGTCTTCGGCGATCTTCAGCTTGTGCCGATGCACGGCCCCTCCCTCTCTGCACGGTGGATCCGCAGGGGAACTTGCAGGTTGTTGCTCCCTCCGCAGGGCGGGGTGTACAGGGACAGCGCTCAGGCTGTTGCTCCCGTGCCGCTCGGCCCCTGTGGCGCTGCAGCTCCCCCCACCATGTGAGAGCGCCCTCCTGCCATGGGCAAGGCCCAGCGCAAGAGGAGCCCTGGGGCCCGAACCTCTGGTTCTTCGGGAGGAGAAAGCCAGGTAAGGAGGGGGTGGGGTTGTGAAAGGCTGGTCTCTCCTCTTCGTGCACGTCCTTAAATCCTCGAACAGCACGGCCCATCGCCCCCCACCCCACGGAGAAACTAGCTGCCCCAGACTGCATTCCCACACCTTCAGCATTGAGCCCTACCCTTGTTCTCCAATACACCTGCACCCCTTGGAGATGCGAAGACCCCGGAGCGTAAATAATAGTTAACTTGGAGCAGATCGGTCGGAACTCTCTCCTGCTCTGTGAAGGGTGGGGTTGAGTTTACCCGGCCGACATACAGCACAGGTGGGTGCTCTCTTGCCCTTCTCCATCCTCCCCTCCCCTCCCCCATCCTCCCTTCCCCCCTTGCAGCCGGGGTTGTGGGGTAGTCATTCACCGCTCAAATGCGCAGTAAAGAGTTAATAAGTGATCTTGGAGCTGTGTGACCTTCAGGGAGTCCTGAAACTCCTACAGAAACAGAGCGCTAGGCCCTGTGGAGAGGACGGAGTCTAATAGAGGGGCAGCCAGCGGTCTAAAGCTGACACCTGTACAGGGCAGGGGGCGCCTCGCGCTCTCGGAGATATTGTCCTTGCTGGTGACTGGCTGGCAAAATGTTCATTCTCTCCCAAGGATGTGCTTGGCCCAACATTGGAGCCCCCTCTCATGCGATCTCTGCTATTATCCATGCTATCAAGGCTGCGGGGGCTGACTGGCAGGATTGTGGGTGGCATAAGTAGCGGGCATTTACTCCTCTCATGGAGGCAGGTGCGCAGGCTAACGTTGTCCTTTCTTACACAGAGGAGGGTTGAAGGTGCATTTTGCGTGCACTTTCTAACGGGGCACACATTACAGAAGAATGTGAGGAGAAGAGGAGGGTATCTTTTAATGCAGTACAGATTGCAAAGGTGGCTGCAGAAAGTAGCTTTAGACGTGTAGTGCTAACAGGCTATCTTGCGGTAATGGCACTCACATAGTGTTGACAAACGCATATATGGGGAGGCACTAGTAGTCGCTACGAGGTATAGACAGGGATACATGACTTCAGTATTTAAGTTGTGTAGTGCCTTTTAGTACGATGCAAGAGGCAGCGTCTGTCGGCTCTGCTCGTTCAGGCAGCTGTCTTTGAGTGTCCTGAACTCCACATAGTTTTTTTGGGTCCTTAGGCTGTGGTGCGGCAGTTGTTTAGCCAAGGGCGTCTTACCTGTTATGATCTGTCGGGTACCGTCCTATTTTGATTGGCTGGCTCCTACCGACTTGCCTGACCTGTGAGTGGGGTTCTATGGCTGTGCAGAGCCAGGGAGGGAGGGGCCTTTTACCAGGAGTGACCCAGCTATGTCTTGTCCTGTTGGATGTTTTTTGACGGACTGCTGATTTGACATCCAGATTCCAAGTTTGGTTGCAGCATGGCACAGACTTTTTTGGGGTTGTTTTGGTTTAAGGTTATTTGGCTCCTCTGTGGAAATGCTTTCTGCATATTGTGGATGGTTTTGAACTCGAGGTTTCCCTGCTGGGGGCCAAAGAAGCTAATTCCAGGCTGTTTCCATGTGTTATTGAGGCGAAAGCACTGTCTTGCAGCTCTGATCTGTTCCAAGTATCGTTTATTTATTTGTTCTTGGGATCATTGTTGAGGAGTGGTCCGGCCCTACCTACACTGTGTTGTGTGCACACAGCGCTAAAAAGACAGCTCTTACCTTTTTGGAGCATATCCAGTTGATTGTTCGTTCCCTTTGTTGCTGTATTATGTTGGATTACAAAGAAAAGTGAAATCAAAGATTACCTAGATGTTTCCCACTCTGCAGACAGGTGTTGGTGTTGCCCTTATCCTACAGATTGAGGGTCTAGGTAGGTTCCTTTTGAGATACCTGGCTGTAATTAAAAGGTTTTTGTGCTCCTTGGCGCAGACAAGCTATTTCTTCATGCACTACTTACTGTACGTGGTTTACAGCAGCCTGTGATCTTTGTTTTTGCTCCCGTTGTTTTCTCCATTTGAATTTTGATGTTTGTCATCAGCATGCTATTTGAAATGGACAATGTTGTTGGACTGCAATACACGTAAATATTGAACAGTGGGTGTCAAGGATGTTCTCTTAGTCACTACATTATTCTGGAAAGTGGCTTATATTTTATTTTGACTTCAGAGCTAGCATACTTTTGTTTCAGTGAGACATTTAGTTAGGAAGTTGTAGCAGAAACATGCTGTTATCCGCTAATTCAACAGCTGCCAGAAGTTTTAAATAATGCTGCCAATTTTTTTTCAAGACTTGCATCAATGTGATTTCTTTTATGCCCACCCATAGGCCTTTCTGTCTGTTACTGGAGCAGCAGAGTTTTTCACTTGTGATTTCATTTATATAGTGCTTACTATTCTTTACGAGGTGTTAAAGTGCTTTACACTGGTCAACACACTAGTCCAGACCCAAAATGTAATGATGAATGCAGTGTTTATTATTTGGATTTGTCTTGTGCTCTGAAGGAGACAATTCTGTGTGTTTATTTCAGTGTCTCTGCAGTGGATTAAATTAGTAGCGATTAGGTGTGATCATTAGTGGGGGGGGGGGTATGTGAGGTAATGCAAATGGTTGGTGGGATTAGTAGGTCAGTTAGAAGAAAGTGGGTATTGCTCGATTGCAAGGTTTAACCTTCAAAGAAAGACAGGTTATGATCTTTGAAATGAGATGTTAGAAATTTGCTGAAAATACAATAGCAGAGATTCAGACAGACATGGCCCTAAAGTAGGCTGTTCTCATAGAGAGGAGGCATGCAGAATGAAAAGAAAGCAGAAAAGGCAACAATCAGAAGTTTTGAGTCGTGGTCAAAATTTTCATGCAGAATTTTAGAAACTTAGAGTTGAGATTGCCTCCACTCCTCAGGATGCAAAAATGTAGAAAGAAACTCCATTATTTGCATGAGTGGTACTGCTATATTAATCACCTTTGGTAGGCCCTAAAATCAGACGAACAGCCTGTTCATGGGCCAGGCTATTGCTAGGTCCCTCCTTCAACAAGGGCTGCTGATCAACTCTAAGCTTAAAGTAAGTAATAACGGGCACATATACAGGAAAATATGAAAAGCTTTAGGCTGCGCTTGTACAAAGCAGTGACCTCATGATCAAAGCAAATTGGGAGAATATACTGGGTAAGTAATGCAAACATCATAATGGGTTTTTTTGCAAATGCTGTTGCGTATATCTTTTGATGGTAAAGGTCTTAAAGAACCTTAAAGTATGCCTTTCAGCATTAACGGCAAAGCAAAGTGGGATCCTTTTTTAGGTCGAGCTGAATTGCGTCCAGCTCGACAACTAATGTTGCCCGCCTCCTGGGAATCTGAGACAGGGGTCGGACAAGCGCGGGGATTGGTATCTGTGGACGCGCACGTCCAGGCCAGCGCCGTGCACATCTCCTGCCTCAGATTCCCTGAAGCGCGCAAACACACGCCGGCAGGCACACACACAGGCACACACATGCAGGCACATACAAGCGCACACACACATCCCCCCCCCCCCCCCCCCACGGGCTCACGCGCGTGCACACACACAGCCACGCACGCACCCCCCACCACTCATGGGCTCACGCGCGCACACACACACACACGCACATACATGCGCACACACACACACACACCTATCCCCCCCCTCCACTCACCGTGTTCTTTTGTCGCGTCGCCTCGCTGCGCTCTACAGGCTCCGCACTCCCCTGGTGTTTTCTCCGCCGCATCACCACATGCGGGGCTTCCCTCATGCTTGGGAGCCCCGCGCCACCGCTGCTCTCCGTGGGCCGGGCTTTCCGCAAAAAGCGGACGTCCCGCCCCACGACGTGACGCTCCGGAACTTCCGTTATTTATACTTTGCCTGATGACGTGCCAGGAGTCCAGCCAGAGACGGCAGGAGGAGCCCTGCCGAAGGGGCCGGCGGGCGCTGGACATTGGATGGGGCCCCGCACTGCTGGCCACCCTCCTGGGGGGTCAATCCAGGTCAGGTGGCCTGTGGCGGCCGCTGAAGCTGCTGGCCTGCGCCGAGCTGCACCCTCTGCTGCGTAAACCCAGCCGCTCGGAGGAGCAAAATGAGTGTGCGATGAGCCACAAGGCGCATCATTTTCAGGTAGGCGCTTTGCACGTTGTCCCAAACCGTCCCGATGGACCATTGATTGCGTGGCACCTCCACTAGACTTGTTACAAAGGCTTTTGAAAGGGGACTTGGCCAGCGTTGCGCGATGGCTTGCGGGGAGGTGTCCAAAACTGTGTTTTATGTCCTGAAAGAACCATTGCAGCCACATCATGAAGGACACGCTGTACATTCGTAGACTGTGATTGTGTCATGTCACAACATAAAACGGACATCTTCTTCCCCTTGCTAAACCTTAAAGGCTCATAACATTTTACGGGTTCTGTTCTTAAGCACAGGCAGAATTGAGTCACAATACAGAATGTCCGGTTCTGGTACACTCCTAAAGCGCCTTAACCGTTTGGTATTGAGCGTTTGAGGTTCTCATGTGGCGTCCCCACTGTGAAATATGTTTTCATTTTTTTGGGTGATGTTCTTGCACAATATTGTACTAGTCGCAGTTAATTTTTGTATCATCGTATTTCATAATGGTGTTGGGACTTGTCAGTGAATGGCACATGTTTAAAGCCCTGGAAACTGAACAGTACATATATTTAAAAAAAAACCTGCTTTTGTATAACTCTTCTACATGGGTATTGAAAGACGTCAAGTACATGTACTTCCGATCACTGTGATGGGGTGCTTCTGGTGATGTTCTTGCACAATATATCCAGTTGTCTCTCAGCCAAAGTAACCAAAATGGTTGTATGTCTCATGCGTACACATTTAAATGCCATTTGTATATTACACGATGATTAAGCTGTGTGACTTGCTTAATGTGGAGATTTTTTAATTTTGAGGTGAATGGCGTTCTTGGCAGTGTTCGTGTCTATTAGTTTATTTTGTGGGTTTACGTGAAGGGAGCTAAAATATCCACAGACTTGGGTGAGATGTCTTTAGTGAGTACCATTAAGTAGCAGCAGCTGCGTAATGTGGGTGTAGTTCCTCACCCACCTGCAATGCTGGGAACTGGAGCGGTGCATAAACACGCACTTTGTACGTATAAGCCTTGCTTACGATACGCAAGGCTGTCAGTAACAGAGACTGCCAGCTTTGCTTCTCATAAGAAAGGGCTATAAGTACAAAGTGCTTGTTTACGCACACCTTGTTTGAAGTGCCACAGAACCGGTTTCTAAACCCAAACAACCCTTGACAACAACTGGCAGAGCAACCAGCAGCTCTGTTGTGTAAACACAACTATTGCTGGGTGAAGGGGCCAGTCCCCTCTGAAAATTGGGCACCACCGCATCCACCACCACTGCGTCCACTATGTCCACCACCACCACGTCCACCACCACATCCTCCACCACCACTGCATCCACCACATCCACCACCACGTCCACAAACACCGGATCCACCCCATCCACCACCACCATGTCCACCACCACCATGTCCACCACCACCATGTCCACCACCACCACCACGCCCACCTCCACCACACCCACCTCCACCCCCCCCAACCTCCACCACCCCTACCTCCACCACCCCTACCTCCACCACCCCTACCTCCACCACCCCTACCTCCACCACCCCTACCTCCACCACCCCTACCTCCACCACCACGTCCACCACCTCGTCCACCACCACGTCCTCCACCACGTCCTCCACCAACACATCCACCACCACGTCCTCCACCACTACCATGTTCACCACCACCACGTCCACCACGAGGCCACCTCACTCTATCTATCGCCCTCACTCTATCTATCGCCTTCACACTCTCTGTCTATCTATCGCCCTCACTCTATCTATCGCCATCATTCTATCTATCGATCGCCCTCACTCTGTCTATCTTTCTATCGCCGTCACTCTATCGATCGCACCACCACAGCATCACTCAGGGGCACCACAGCATCACTCAGGGGCCATTCAGGGGCACCACAGCTTCACTCAGGGGCACCACAACATCACTATGCGCTACCACAGTATCACTGAACGCCACAGCATCACTTGTCGCCACCACATCAATCCGCGCCACCACAGCATCAATCTGTGCAACCATTCAACAACAACTGGTTCAAATATGTTCTCTCAATGTTTCAAGCTTTATTACAAATGTCACAAAAAGATGTTAATATTTCACTTCTGTTCTTGGATTTTCGTCACTATAAAATACACTGAACATAATCTTCGCAAAAGTTATTTACAAAAGTTTAAGCTATTGCCATTATTAAATTACAATAACTTTTATTTAAGTATTAATTATAAAAAAATTAACAGCCATTCTTGTTTGTAATATCAATACATCTAAGTCACGTAAATACAAAACATGTTGCATTACAAATGCTATAGGTGTCACATTTGCAAAAGTTAAAAGTATTGACATTGTAAATGACAAAGCTATTAATTTCGCTATTTTCAAAACCAACACATAAATAAAGATGGTGTCATTTACAAGACCAATAGCTCAAACTTTCCAAATGCGAGACCTATTGCATTGCAAATGCTTGTTTTCATGAGTAAAGATGGGGAAAAGTTCATTTTCAACCGTTTGTACTATCTCTACCAAACTATCTTCCTTGACAATATGTTTTAAATCTTTACTCTGTTCAAGGGAAGATAAGATAGGGCTCTTAAGAGGCTTATGAATGTCTGCCTTTACAGACATTCTCAAAGGGGTATTAACCTCCAAAGGATTGATACAATCTACCACATTTTGTACAGCAGGTTCAGTAGGCGGTATTATTACATTCGCAGCTTTTTTAGCCAACATTTCCTTCAATATCTCAGACACAGAAGACAAAATACAATCAGAACTCACAGCAAATTTGCCAAGAAGAAGCAGTATAGAGGACAAGATTTGTTCAAGAGCTATCAGAGACTCTGAAATTGGCTTCTCATTTTTTGGATAGCTAGAAGGAACAAAAGAGCAAATCCCGGATAAATTTAATTGGGGAGACTTCAAATCACTATGAGTTGATAAATTGTCTTTGGATTTGATTGAAGGAGTGCTGCTATATAGCAGCATTCCGGATGGAGTTGCTCTAATTGGAGATTTACTGTCCCCAACCTGGGTCAAAAGTTTCCTGTCCATATACCGACCACAAAGATCAAAATCAATACTAGTGGAAATAGATACATCAGCCATATCTTCCTCCACCTTTTCTCTTTCATTAGAAGTGTTATGATGATAAGTTGAGAAATTTACTTCATTTAATTGAGGCTGAGGAGACTTATTTATTTCAGTTAATAAGTCAATTTTAACGTCCATTTCCACGTTAGTTTGCAATTGCGGTTGTGGTAATGATTCAACATCTAAAATTAATGGGTCTTTTGAAGGTTTATTCACAGATTTTTCCCAAATGTGTTCCAACTGCATCTGACCTTTCAATAGTGCACTATTTTCAGACTTTTTCCTCAGGAGAATGGGTTCAGATGTTAAACATACTTTTTCCCCTAAAACTTTCCCAGAACGTAATTTCTTTGTTGACATGATGCCAGTGAGTACACCAGACCTTAAGCAGGATAAATAGTCCCGGATAGAAATACAGACAAATTAAAAGAATTATAAATATAGATCCACAGGGCGAAGCAAATAAGTTCACAATAGCGGATAACAAATTACAGTCTGAAAAATCAGTCCGCGTGTTTTCAATCAAATATTTACTGCAATGAACACCGACAGGGTTATGCAGGAAGGTGAAATGAAAAATACCGGGGCCCAGCCCGGCCTACCTCGGCCACTGAGGGCCACAGAGGGCCCGCCCTTTGCCCGGGCTTAGCCCGGCGTCGCCCGCGCGCGTCCCGCGATGCGCGTTCCTGCTGCTCAATTATCGCCAGGTGAGGGGGGCGTGTCAGGGCGGTGCTCCAGGGCCAGATGATTTGTGGGTCCAGAAGTCCTGTTATGAGTCACAGTCCGCCGACCAGCAAAGAAATGCGAGTGTTTCCCGCGAAGCAGGAAACGCGAGCAGTAAAGATGCAAACGCTGCACTAGAGTGAGGATTACAGCACAGCTCAGCTCAGTAGCGCCTCCAAGAACAAAGCGCTAACAATATCCTTTTTCAAGATCAAGGACTCTGCCTCCACGCACAGCAGAACGGAGCTCAAAGTAACTGCAAGATTCAGCGGCAGTCACCTCGCTCCAGCGCGCCTGCTGCTCAATTATCGCCAGGTGAGGGGGGCGTGTCAGGGCGGTGCTCCAGGGCCAGATGATTTGTGGGTCCAGAAGTCCTGTTATGAGTCACAGTCCGCCGACCAGCAAAGAAATGCGAGTGTTTCCCGCGAAGCGGGAAACGCGAGCAGTAAAGATGCAAACGCTGCACTAGAGTGAGGATTACAGCACAGCTCAGCTCAGTAGCGCCTCCAAGAACAAAGCGCTAACAATATCCTTTTTCAAGATCAAGGACTCTGCCTCCACGCACAGCAGAACGGAGCTCAAAGTAACAGCAAGATTCAGCGGCAGGAAGATTAGCATTCGACAACTTAAGATCCTTCAGCCACCTCCTTGATAGAGCTAAAATTCTTAACTCTTTGACTGTAGGAATAGCTAGCTATGGAAACGGCCTTTGATAGAGTTTCATGGACTTCTCTTGGAACCACTTTTCATAAATTCGACCTGGGGAACAAATTCTTTGGAATGGCTGTAACTCTTTATTCTAATTCTCAAGCATCCTTGAGAATAAATAGCTCTCTCTCAAAACCCTTTAATGTACAACAAGGCACAAGACAGGGTTAGCACCTTTCACCCTTCTTATTTTTATTATTTATGGGCCCATTTTTCAATCATTCACCTCTAATGTAGTCATTTAAGGAATCCCTTTCGAATCTGGATCACAAAAAGTGGCAGCCTAAGCTGACGACTTGCTGAACCTTACGGATCGTCATTCAAGCTAAAGGCTTACAATTGCAAAACAAAGCATTACAATAACTGTGTATCTGGTTTTGAAGAGCTATCAAGGATACTCTGACACAAAATGAAAGCAAGACGATATCTAATGGTAAAGGTTTAGTCAATGGTCAACAAAGTTACAATGGTCACCCCAAAATGTATTACATTACGGGGGGAGGGGTTGGGGGCCATCAAAATGATGGTAGCAGCGCTAATCAACTTCCCAACCTGTATGTTACCACTGATATCCTCTCACAGATTCTTTAAAACTCTAGACAACTTAATATCAGAATTCTACAGAAAAATAAGAAATCAAGAATACCACACAAAAATCTTGGAGTGAACAACAAAGATGGTGAGGTCAGACTTTCAAAAATACCAATCGTCTTTCCTAGGATAACCTGGCTCCCCATTGAAAGAGCCATGCCTCTACACCGCCTCTTATGAGCGAGCACTGCTCATAGTACAAAACACTAACCAACCTAATATAGAGCACACAAACATCTTTATTCATAACACTATTGATGCCCTATGTACTTTAAACAAAAAAAATACTTTTAAAAAGGCCTAATTCGGATTCTGCCTTCTTGTGAGTGAACAATGTGTCAAGAGTGATGGTACTACAATCTATTGGGGAAGCAGGGCACCAAAGGGATTAATCTCGTTAAGAACCTGGGTACCCAAACCAATCCTATTTCCTTGGATACAGCTCAAACACAAACTTACTAAATTAGACTTTTATGAATTTCTCAAGATAAAAGCAGCATCATGGAGAACTGGGTAATATTCACTCTCCAGACCTCCCATCTCTATTAGGGAAACTCACAAAGTCAGGACATGTAGCCTCAAAATGATATAACTTCCTTTTGACACCCAAACCACAACTCACTCAGAAAGCTATTAACATATCGAACACTTTTAATAGACACCACTCTGGCCATGATATTCCACATACAGCATGGCCAAAGATTTGGAGTTCTTTCTTTAAAGGTAATATTACACCAGTGTTATCGCAAATTAGACTATGGATCTTACACAATGCCTATTATGAAACTTCATCAGTTGGGTTTGGCCGACTTAAACCTTTGTTGGAACTGTAACTTAGAGTCAGGGGACATAGTACACATGCTATTTCATTGTAAACACATTTGCCCACTATGGCATCAAATTCAAACATTGTTTAAACGATTATTTAAGACTTCAATCTTCATTGACACCATTGCTGCTCTCTTAGGTATTTAAGCACCTCACCTATACCGAATCTGAATTCTACAGATTTCCAATTGATTGATCTTATGCTGCCCATAGGATCTAAAATGGTGCTTTCTGAATGGAAAAGCTCTCTGAATATTTCATGCCATGCGTGGTGAGCTTGGCTCTGCTTCCTTAGAAGCGCAGGCAACACTTATTTCCAGAAATCACATTCGCTGCTTTCAGGGAAATGTTGCGTTCTCTTGACATATACCTCTAACAAAACAAACTGCCTTGATCACCCCAAAACTTTTTCGCTTACATTTGCGGAATAAGGGCTCAGCCCCAGCACCTTGATACCACATGTTTATAACTCTGCAGCCAGCAATCCAGGACCGTCCACCATCTTCTCATCCAGGATTTCTCCACTCCTTTCTCCTGGACTTTTCTGTTTTCCTACATCTTTGATGTATTAGTCATTTTTATTTTATCAGACTGATGTTATGCTAATGTTCTTCTAAATCCGTATTTCTAAATCTAAATCCATATTTGTAAAGTGCAAACTACTCACCCTTACGGGTCTCAAGGCACTGTGGGCCGTCGTGGAAATTAAGTGAGCTATTGCCCAGAGTCACATGGTGCTGAGCTGCCACCAGAGCTGGGGATTGAACTGTGAACCCTGTGCTCTAGAGTCAGCTGCCCTGGCTGCTGCACCACACCTCTTCTTGGTTTATGTTAGCATTGCATTGCTTATAAGAGACAGCACTGAAACTACCAGAATGCATGTATAATTTACAAGAACTATTTAGATACAATGAAAACAATACTTTCATTTTCCTTATTCCATTACCACTTTTGGTACCATCCATGTTAATTGTTGCCCTCTTGCGCAACATAGTGTGATGACTAAATATACGTTGCATCCTGTACCTTTCTACCACATATGTATGAACTATATTTCAATAAATTCTTTCCAAGTGAAAAAAGCACCACTGGATCCTTCAAAGGAATACAGCCTTTTTTCAAAAGAATGAGGGGCCACATGTATCAACATTGGTAATAGCGATTACCTAATTGCGATTTTCAGCTAATCGCAATTTGCTAATCGCTATTGCAAATGTATGAACCTCCAAGAGTTTCATATAGCCAATCGGAGGGGGTCGCAAATCGACCTATCTCATCTCATCTATATTGAGACAGATCGCGATTTGCGACCCACTACGAATCGGTAAAATCACGGGGATGGTGGCCTGCTGGGGTCAGCAGACCACCATGCCCTTGATTGCCGTTAAATGAAGCAATTTTTTTTGTTCTAATGCAGCCCGTTTTCCTTAAAGAAAGAGAGGTTGCATTTAGAAAAAAAAATTATGTTTTCTTTTAATTTTTTAAGAGTAGCCAGTGGAGTAGCCAGTGGTTCGGGCAGTGGTCCGTGGGCCCACTGCCTGCTCTTAAAAAATAGTTTTTGCATACATTCACAAAGTGGGACCCCTTCTCATTTGCGAATGAGTGACCACCTACTTGAAGTTGGTGTAAATGTAAATGTATGAAACTTATATAGCGCAGGACTTACCCTGGGGCATCTCCGCGCTTGCTTAGGGAACCCGTCCTGGTATTCCCCTGTGAGAAACCCCGGCAGGGTATCCACAAGGTGAAAGCCAGGCATCCCGCCGCGAGGGGCCGATGTGGAGATTAAGCAAGCTATTGCCCAGAGTCGCAGAGTGTGACCCCGTGAGTCGAGTAGGCACCGGAGCGAGAATTGTCGAGACCGTGGAATTTATGAGCCCGAGACCCGCCGAGGCGGGGAATCGAACCCTGGTCCACGGTCGATCTCAGATTCCGGGTCTGCCGCCTCTAACCACTGAGCCACACTTCTCCAAAATGTGAATGTTTTGTGACTGCATTTCGGTCACACACGGATGCGATTTGGTATTAGGAAGGGATACCCTAAACACGCCCCTTCTAGCGAATCGCTAACCCATTTTGAGATTCGGTAATAGGTTACTGAATCGCAAAATAGGGTTTGGTACATTGAGAAAGCCTTGTTTCCGGTCACAAATGGCCTGACTCTGCGAATCGGGCCATTTGCGACCTTAAAAAAGGTACATACATGTGGACCATAGTTTCCCATTTGAGAATACACAGTCACAGGGAACTTAGAACAGCAAAGAGTTGAAGGCAACAGGTAGCAGCATACTACGGTATTCGTGCTTCCAATGTGGCACTTTTCTCACAGCTGTGATCTAAGAATTAAGGAGCGGATGTACTAGGAACAGGTTGCAGCAAAACGTCACAAGTTGCGCACCGAATTTCAGGGACTTTTTCTGATTCAAAGCGACCCATGTATTAAAAGGTTGCATCACAAAACCACCTGTCGCAGAAATCGCAGTATGACCTGCCTATTGAATATTATTTTCGTCCCCCCCCCGCCCCCCCCCCCCATGTGAATGGCTACAAACACACCAGTGATGCTGCCCTCCAAGGAACAGGAGACTGCCTTCCACGTGTTTGTATTTGGTTATCCGGACAGGTGAAATTCTTCAGCCGATATTTGCCAAAAGTATGAATTGCTGCATTTAGGTGTAAAATTATTTCAGCCCAAAAACGTCACAGGACAGGAAAAATATAGACATATTGACATTGTGACATCAGATGTAAATGTTTGGGGCAGGAGAAAGAGAAACCTTGATTTCATAATCGTGGCCGACATTGAACATAAAGAGTTATGTAGTTGGTTGGGCAAATAGACGTGAAAAAAATACCTGAAATGTTTTCAGGTCGCGTGTCGATCGCTGTGCAGTGGAAACATCTGGTTTCACAAGTGTGAAAGGGTTTTGAGAAAAGTGTCCCAGTCGTGGAATCAGCGGAAAAACATGCCTGTGTTCAGGGCTTTAAGTGGGCTCGGTCTCGCAGGTGCTGAGCACCGGCAGTTTTTTTAAGGAGGCCTTGAAATGGGTCTCTATTGGGCTCTGTTTTGTGCCCTGGCATAGGCGGTCCATTTTTTCCCGGACTGCAGTGACAGCAGGCACATGGATGTGAGCGTGCTCTCACACTGCTAACTTCTCACTAGTGTGAAGTAACGGCATGACGTCATGCCAGGTGAGCGTTGTAGGGGAAGTGAAATCCTTTAAAGAGAGTCATTTTCTCCCTGGATTTCCATTCTCTTTTTTGAAACTCAGGAGCTGCAACATTGTCGTGGTGTTACTGGGGCTTTAAATGGAAGCTTTTTCAATACTATATACAATCCATAGTTGCTGATTATTTATCTTCTGCAAACTAACAACCATTGACATCGCCAATAGTCCTGATTTGTTATAGATATGATGTTACTTGTTGTATCATATATCTTGATGCAATGACAGACACAGCAAAATACAAGTTGGGCGGTACACTATGCTAAGCACAGATTTGTAGCTTACATGTTTAAGCCACGCCCTTAATTACGATGGCCACGCCCTTTTGAGAGACCCCCCCAGTTTTTTCATCCCACTTAAAGCACTGCATGTTTTTTTTTTATTATATTCATTTACGAAATTAATTGGTTGTTGTAAAGGCTTACCCATAGGTGGCAATGGGGCGCTGTGGCACTTCCGGTGAAATATTATAATGCACTGCCCTGCGACGTGCAGAAGGAGCGTGATGAAGAATGCGAGCGGCGGGGCGTGACTGTATCCTCTTAATTTTTACACTTTCTGCATTTTTTCTGAAAACCTTTGATCTCATTCCTCTGCCGAGGCACGTTTTAGATTCACAAAACGTCGGATGCGCAAATCTCTATTTTCTGTGCGCTGGTAAATCACCCCGGGCTGAATTAGAAATGACAATCGTGAGTCTGGGCCGGCTTTGATCTGTCTGGGGTCTGTGTGAGGGGAGGGGGGGAGTGGAAAGGGGGTGTCGGGAGTATGCCTACAAGTATGTATTCTTTTATGTGCGTGTCTTTGCTTCTATTTATGTATGTGTCCCGGTGCCTGCTTGTGTGTTTAATGCATGCCTGTGCTTCTGTGTACATCTCTGGGGTCTTCTTGGCCTGTTTGCGTGCTTTTATGCACGCTATTATTTCCGTGTGGTTTGTGATTTCGAAATATGTCGGTTTTCAGCTTATGACTCTTCCTGTCTGCTGATCTGTGTGTCTGTATTTATTTCTGTGTTGATGTGCGTGCCTGTAAGTTTCCATGTATACCTCTGTTTCTGAGTTTGTGTATTTATATATATTACGTTTTTCACTGTGTTTATCTATGTATGTCTGTATTTGTTTGAGGTTTAGTATATTTCTGTGTATGCATTTGTGTCAGTCAGTTAGTATGGATATATGTGTCTGGTTTTCTCTGTGATTCATTGTATTTCCATGTGTGCATGTTGTTCTTTGTGTTTCCACATGTCTCTGTATGTTTCTATATATTTCATTGTATGTCTGTGGCTCTATGAATTTCTCTTAG
This sequence comes from Lissotriton helveticus, assembly GCF_964261635.1. NCBI lineage: Eukaryota > Metazoa > Chordata > Amphibia > Caudata > Salamandridae > Lissotriton > Lissotriton helveticus. Next base: position 1,773,624,965 of record NC_136057.1, read on the forward strand.
TAACTATGCATCTCACTTTCCGTTGCTCTCCATGTGTTTGTGCATATGTATTTTTAATGTGTTTTTGTATTGCTATGTCTGTTTTAGGTATGTCTCTGTTTATGTGTTTGGTGCATATGAATATTTAACCGTTTCTGTGTACTTGCGTTTTTAAGTATGGTGTTAGGCAAGTCTCTTTGATTTTAGAAGCATTTACATATACAATATACTTACATATAAAGGCTTTTTGCCAGCCCTCTTCATCCACTGGTCAGTTTTTATGTTATTCACACGTTTTATTTTACCCACTAAAGCATATAGCATGGGGCAGTGGATCAGCCTTTAGTTAACTTTACCATGAGCGATTGGGGATTTGGGGGGGTGGCCGACCAACGGGAGGCTCGCCCCCCCGGGGAAGTTTGGGGCACCGGAGGAGGGGGGGGGGGGGAGGGGGAAGTTTGACCCTATGGGTGCGCCGTAGCGGCGCTTTTTGGGCTGGTTGGGCGGTTTGGGCTCCTTTTGGGCTGCCCAGGGACGTGGGGCTATATAGGCGGCCATTTTGTGTCACCGCGCACGTTTGTGGTGCGGTGACACAGCAGCCAGGTCGGGGAAAAATTTTGTGCAGCTATAGTGGGGATTTCGGGCCCGGCGGTTTGTGTGGCGGCGGTGCGCGGCTTGTCCGAACCGTGGTAGCAGGCAGAGGAGTGTGCGGCGCTCCGGCGGTTTGTGGTGCGGTGATACGCGTCGGCGGTAGGGGGCGTGAGGACTGAGATGGCGGCGACGGACCCGCGTGTTGTGGAGGCGCTGAGGCTGTTAGCAGAGGCGGGCCGCATGGACTTAATGCGGCCCGACGTGAAGGTGAGGCCGCCGCGGCGCGCTGCCATCGGCGCCGCGGCAGCTGTGGCGGCGTGCGACCCTCCGAGGTCGCGGGTTGCTCAGCGGGGGGGGAGGGGGGGCGGGGGGGCGGAAGGGGGAGGCCGGGCGGTGGCCAAGGCTCCTGCAAAGGCCACGGCCAAATCGAAGGGGGGGGCGCGGAAGGCCCGGCAGGCGGGGCGGAAGAGGCCGCTCGTTTTCGTGACCGGTGGGGAGGGGGGGGTGGGGGGAGGGCGGGAGGAGGGGAGTGAAGCGGTGGATGCGCGGCCGGGGGGCCTGGGAGGTGTGGGGGAGGGGGGTGGGGCTCGGATAGTTGTGGATGGGGAGGGCGCGAGCAATGGTGGGGGGGGGCGGGGGGGTGACAGTGCGGAGGGGCCTGCGGGGGGGGAGGGCACAAGTGGCGGTGGGGAGCGCGGGGAGTTGGTGGGGGTGGGGCTGGGGGGGGCTGCTTCGCCTCTTCTCATAGAGGAGACAGATGTGGAGGAGGAGGAGGTGGGGGGTGGGGGGGGGAGGACACGGAGCTGGACTGGGGTGAGTCATCGGAGGAGGAGGGGGGAGGGGGGGCGAGGGGGCGGTTGGCGCTGGGGCAGGGGGCCCGGGGGGGGGAGAGGGGCCGGGCGGGGGTGAGAGGGCGGGGTGGGTCGGAGGCGCTGGGTGGCGGGAGGGGAGGCGGCGGCTTGACCGGCGAGGGGGGTGGGTCGGGGGGGGGCGTTTGGGAGGGGCGGGTTTGAGGGGGGGGCTGGGGGCAGGGATGGGGGCACAGGCGGGCGGGTGGCGAGTTTTGGGTGGGGTGCGGGGGGCAGTGGCGTGGCCTGGGGGGAGGCAGGGGGAGTGGGGCGTGGAAGGGGGGTGGGGCCGAGTTGGGGTTTCGGGGGGTGGGGCGGGCCGGGGGGTTGGGCGGGGGAAGGGGCTTGGGAGCTGGGGGGAGGGAGTGTCCCGGCGCGGCGCGGTGGCCATTCGGCGGGATGGGGGAGGGGTGCGGCGATGGGGTGAGGGTTTGGCGGTGGGGGCAGCGCGTGGGGGGGCGAGGGGGGTGGTTTTTACCCTGGCATGCTGGACTCCACCTTTTTTCCTTGGCAGGAGCTGTTGGTAAGGCGCTCGGGGGAGCAGCATGCGGCTCCCACCCACCGAGTGGATGGGCCGGCTCTGTTTGGTGCGGACGGCCGAGCTCCAGCGAGGGACCTGGCTCAGGGACTGGGCGAATGGAGGCGAGACGCGTCTCCGCCGGCCCCTCCCCGATGGGTCTCTACGGCCGCCGGGGTTGGGGGAGTAAGGATGGACACGACTATTTCTGGGTTGCCTGCGAGTGTGGTGCCTAGGAGGGGGAGTGTGGACTTGATGGATTTAATGCGGGTGTGTCGTGAGCGGGCGGGTTTGAGCCGGGTGGAACTCCAGTTGGGGGGCCAAGGTGGTGGGGTGCCGGCGGATGGTGAGTCTGAGGAGGAGGGAGAGATTCGGGAAGATGGGGGGGCTGGTAATGGTGTTGGAAGTGTATTTCAGGTGCCGGCACGGCAGGAAGCTCCCAGAGTGACGGCCCCCTCGGCTCCACTGGTTAGGCGGCGGGACCCAGCAAGGACGCCGACCTTGACGCCAGGTAAGACAGGTGACGGCGCGGGGAGCGCTAAGAGGCGTTGTGTGCAGGTGTCCGTGGGGTCTGGGGGCGATGGGGAGGATGGGTGGCGGCTGGTGCGGGGTCGGTATGTGCAGGACGCGGGAGTCGGTACCGAAGGCGTGGGGTCGGGCGGGGCTGCGCCGGGCGGAGGAAGCGGGGTTGAGGCGGCGGGCGACGCGGCGCCGGGCGGAAAGGAGGCGGCGGGGGGAAGTAAGGAGAGTTGTGTAATCCCGGTGCGGAGGCTTCCGTACATGGGGCTGACCAAGCCGCTGGGGGCGCACCTTTCCGCGGCTACGAAGGAGAAGATTTGGAAGGGGGAATACATCGATATTTTGAAGCTGCTGCATAGGGAGTTGACATCGAAGGAGGGGTCAAAAGAGGAGGAGCAGGAGTTGGCTAGGCGCCCAAAGGTACCCCTGACGCAGGACAATTGGTCGGCGGCGTTCCTAATTTACGCGAGCGTGTATTGCGAGAAATTCCCGGACAGGTGCGTCGCGCTCTTTAAATACATGGATGTGGTCCGGCGGGCGCAGGTGACATACGGCGGGTATGCTTGGTCGCACTACGACGAGGAGTTTCGGGCTCGCTTGGCGGGGGACCCCGAGGCCCAGTGGGGGGAGCTGGATTCTGATTTGTACCAGCAGACGATGGGAGGGGCCAAGTTTGGCCGCACCATCTACACGACCAGCGGTTTGCCGCTGGCGTCCCCCCCCTTTGCGGCGCGCCCCACCCGTGGGGGGGTGGGTCAGGGCGCCTCCGGCAGCCAGGCCACAGTCGGGGCCTGCTGGGATTTCAATAGGGGTGCCTGCGGGCGGGCGGCGTGCCGTTTCCGGCATGAGTGCTCTTCGTGCGGACGGAACCATCCGGCGCTGCGGTGTTGGGGCTCCGGGGGCCCCCCAGGCCAGCTGCCCCCGCAGGGGGGTGGATTTGCCAGAGGGGGTTCAGGCGGGGGGAGGGGTGGGGGTAGAGGGGGGGGAGCAGGGGCTCTGGGAAAGGGCTCGTACGCCGGTTAGGATCGAGCGGATGGAGCCCTGGTTGGCGGCGTATCCGCGGGCGGAGGATGCTGCAGTGCTGCGCAGGGGTTTTCGGGAGGGTTTTCGGTTGGGGTACGAAGGTCCCCGGATTGCTCGCTGGGCGGAAAACCTGAAATCGGTGAACGCGCACAAGGGCATAGTGCGAGAGAAACTGTTCAAGGAGGTCAGGGAAGGGCGGATGGCGGGCCCCTTCACGGCGCCGCCGCTGCCAGGTTTGATCGTTTCCCCCATCGGGGTGGTGCCTAAGAAGGAGGAAGGGCAGTTCCGACTGATACAGCACTTGTCATGGCCGGAGGGGGAGTCGGTCAATGCGTACATTTCGGCGGATTTGGCGTCGGTGACGTATTCGTCGGTGGACGTGGCGCGACGTCTGGTTGCGGCGGCGGGGCAGGGTGCGCTGTTGGCGAAATGCGACATCAAGTCGGCTTTCCGACTCCTTCCGGTGCACCCGGCGGATTACCAGCTGCTAGGGATCCAGTTTCAAGGTCACTACTTTGTGGATAAGGCGCTGCCGATGGGGTGTTCCATTTCGTGCGCACTATTTGAACGGTTCAGCTCCTTCATTCAGTGGGTTTTTTCCAGGCGCACAGGCTCGGAGTCAGTGACGCACTATCTGGATGATTTCTTCCTGGTGGGGCGGCCCGGTGCGGCGGATTGTCAGCGGCTGCTGGATGGTTTGGCCGGGTTGATGGGGGAATTTGGGGTTCCCCTGGCGCCAGAGAAGACGTGCGGTCCCAGTACGGTGTTGTCCTTTCTCGGTATCGAGCTCGACTCGGTCGCCATGGAAGCACGCCTGCCAGAAGACAAACGGGTGGCGATGTTGGGTCTGGTGGATGACATGTTGGCGAGGCGGAAGGTGACGGTGCGGGACGTACAGGTGTTGTTGGGACATTTGAATTTTGCGTGCCGCGTGGTGCGGGCCGGACGGACGTTTTGCCGGCGTTTGGGGCTGGCGTTGTCGGGTTTGCCATTGCCGCATCACCATGTGCGCCTCTCGGCGGGGATGAAGGAGGACCTGCGCATGTGGCGGGCTTTCTTGGAGCGTTTCAATGGGGTGCCGATGGCGCCGGCGGAGGACTGGGAGTGGGAGGTCACCATGTACTCGGATGCGGCGGGCGTCGGTGGTTTCGGCCTGTACTGGGAGGGAAAATGGTGTGCGGAGCAGTGGCCGGACCACTGGCAGGCGGGGGGGAGGAGCATTGCGTTCCTGGAGTTGTTCCCCTTGGTGGTGGCAGTCACGGTGTGGGCAGGGGCGTTGGCACACAAGAGGGTGCTTTTTCGAGTGGACAACATGGCCGTCGTGCAGGTGGTGAACAGGCAGTCGGCTCGGGATCCTCAGGTGCTGAAATTGATGCGGGTGTTTGTCTTGCGGTGCTTGGACAATGACATACTGTTTCAGGCGCGCCACGTTCCCGGTGTGGACAATGACATTGCGGATGCCTTGTCTCGTTCACAGTGGGAGAGGTTCCATGGGCTAGCCACGGCGGCGGAGGAAGTCAGGACGCCGGTGCCGGAAGAACTGTGGTCGGTAGGCGAGGCCGGGTCTTTCAGTTGGTGAGGACGTCTGTGGCTGTGTCGACGTGGAAGGCTTACGAGCTAGCGTGGGAGGAATTCCTGCAGTCAGGTGCGGTGCGGTGTGGGGACAGGTGGCAGCGCGAGGAACAGGTGGTAAGATTCATGTTGGCGCTTATGGACAGGGGTTTGTCGCGGGTGTCAATTGCGGGAAAGTTGTCGGCGGTGGCCTTCATGGGGAAGATGTGGTGGGGTTACCCTCCGTCGGCGGGGGAGTTGGGAACCAGGCTGCTGGAGGGGTGGGCGAGGGAGAGTGGGGCGACGGTGCGGCGGCGCCGTCCCATTTCGGCGGTTTTGCTGGCAGGAGTGATTGGCGCGCTGCCGGAGGTGTGCAGGGATGTGGGCGAGTCGGTGCGTTTCTCTACGTTGATGTCATGGCTTTTCTTTGGGGCGTTTCGAGTGTCGGAGCTGCTGGGCGCAAGGGGGCGGCGGGGGGTGTTGTGGGGAGAGGTGGAGGTGCGGGCCCGGGAAGTGGCGGTGTGTTTGAGACGCTCGAAGACTGACCAGCGGGGGGTTGGTACTTGGGTGGTGCTTGGGCCGGGCGACACGGAGGGGGTGTGCCCGGCGGTTTGGGGCAGGAGGTTGATGGCTGAAAGTGGCGTGTCGGAGGGGGAGGTTTTTGGGCGGGGTGGGGGGGGAGGGGTGACGGCGTCGCAAGCGTTGTGGGTCTTGCGGCGGGCGCTGCGGGTCCTGGGGGAGGATCCCCTGGCGTTCGGGACGCATTCTTTTCGGATTGGGGCGGCGACGGAGGCGGCACGAAGGGGTTGGGGTAAGGAAGAGATTCAGAGGCTGGGTAGGTGGAAATCGGACGCTTACAGGACGTATGTGAGGTTGAGGGAGGCGGATGGTGCTTTGTCGCAATGATTCCCGATGTTAATATATGTGTCTTTGCAGGTGCTGTGGCGGGGCCGGATGTGGCTGTCCTGAATTTGTATATTGTGGGACATTCGTTCGTCAGGCGGGCTGAACGAGCGGAGTGGGACAGACATCAGGCGCTCAATTTGGGATTGGATCCGGGGTTGTATAGATGTCATTGGAGGGGAAAAGGGGGTAGGCGTTGGCATGAGTTATTGCCATTGTTAAACACGTTGGTAAAAGGGGGGGTGTGCCCGGACGTGGTGGTAATTCACCTGGGCGAGAACGACTTGGTGCAGTGCAAGGGTTTGGCGCTGCTCAAGCAAATGAGACAGGACCTGCAGGAAATCGGGAGGCAATGGGCGGGCTGCCATGTCATATGGTCGGAATTTATTCCCAGGCGGGTGTGGAGGGGAGCTGAGCGCCCAGGGGCCATAGACAGGGCTCGTAGGAAGATCAATCGTGAGATGCGCGTTTTCTGCGCCAAGGAAGGGGTGGGGAGGATGGAGCACCCGGAGTTGTGCTATGGTGCTAACTATTTCTTCTTGGAGGATGGGGTCCATCTGTCCAGGTACGGCATGGAGCTGTATATAGTGCAGTTAAAGGAGGCTATAGATGGGGCCCTGGGGGTGGTTCGGTATCCCAGGAGACAGGAGTCCTAGTGGGGGGGTCGAAAGTCGTAAGCGACTTTCGAGTGGCGCTGTCCTAAGGAAATAGGGTGGTTGGCTGGAGGCCTGGGACTGCATGGTAGCGGGGGTTTGGGGTCATGGAGGTCATTAGGGGCATCTAGTAGAGGGGCAGGTTGATGAGCGTATGTTGTTGTATTACTGTTGCAATGTTCGGGCTTACATTTAGGGGTGGGGGTGGGGGGCTGTTAGGCAGTTGTTAATTAGTGAGCAGTAGTTTTGTGCGGCACAGGCCAAGGGGGATGTTTTTATATGTGCACCTGATTCCAATAAAAGCGGCCTTTTTCACACACTTCTGGTGTCTGTGTCCGTGCTTCCCCCCCCCCCCTCACCTACTGGTGTGCCCCAATGGGGATTTGGGGGGGTGGCCGACCAACGGGAGGCTCGCCCCCCCGGGGAAGTTTGGGGCACCGGAGGAGGGGGGGGGGGGGAGGGGGAAGTTTGACCCTATGGGTGCGCCGTAGCGGCGCTTTTTGGGCTGGTTGGGCGGTTTGGGCTCCTTTTGGGCTGCCCAGGGACGTGGGGCTATATAGGCGGCCATTTTGTGTCACCGCGCACGTTTGTGGTGCGGTGACACAGCAGCCAGGTCGGGGAAAAATTTTGTCCCACCCTCCCTCCCTTTTTGCAGGGTTTCTTCGGGTTTTTTGTTAGGCCCAAGCTGTTTTCCCCTTGCGGGGTGGGGGGGGGGTGGTCGAGGATTTGTCCCGAGGGGCTTTTTTGGTTGAGGGTGCACTATTTAGGTTTGAGGTTGTGTTTTTTGTCGCTGGAACAGGTGCGTTGTGGGGCGCTGTCCTAAGGAAATAGGGTGGTTGGCTGGAGGCCTGGGACTGCATGGTAGCGGGGGTTTGGGGTCATGGAGGTCATTAGGGGCATCTAGTAGAGGGGCAGGTTGATGAGCGTATGTTGTTGTATTACTGTTGCAATGTTCGGGCTTACATTTAGGGGTGGGGGTGGGGGGCTGTTAGGCAGTTGTTAATTAGTGAGCAGTAGTTTTGTGCGGCACAGGCCAAGGGGGATGTTTTTATATGTGCACCTGATTCCAATAAAAGCGGCCTTTTTCACACACTTCTGGTGTCTGTGTCCGTGCTTCCCCCCCCCCCCTCACCTACTGGTGTGCCCCAATGCATTCTGTTCTCATAAGGTGCACATCCTCTCACAATGAAGTTCCTTTCAGCCAAATGAACCACATGAACCACTAGCAGAATGTGTGTTTTTTGAGGTCCCAAAAATATTATCGGTTTTAGCCAGTGTTCATGTTTTTATGTAGGTGGGAGTCCCGACACACGCTCCACCAATAAAGTTTATTAAAAAACCATGGCAAAATAAAAAGCATTGGCAATACGAAAAGTCTGCTAGTCAAACATTTTGACTTTGCTAATGCATGTTTTGAGTGATTCTGTGTCAGTGACGAGTGTAGTGTGCGAATGCTCCAATCATCTGAAACTGCATTACTCTGAGTTCTACTCCCTTGCATGAATTCATGGCATCCTGAGGCAGTCCAGACTCTACAGACACCAATCACCAAGCAATCCCCAAATTAAAAGGGCCCACCCCCTTTACCTTTCCTGCTTGCATGAAGAACAAGATGAAACCAAAATTGGTTGGCCTGGAAACAACAAGGTGGGAGGGAGGTTAGAAATTAATTTTAAGCGAGAGACTAGAAATTGGTGCATTACCTCCTTGTTCTTCCTTGGCTTGAGTTCATGACATCATTAGATGTACCAAAGCAATTCCAGGACATCTAAGGTTCCATGCTGGAACCAAACCTTTTATCGACAACTTCAAAATACACAACCTTCTTTAATTCACTTTATAGGGGACAGGACTTTAGAAACAAAAACTTCTTTTAAGTCCATCTCTTGCATAGTCCATTAGCGATTAACCAAGGTACAAGGTGCGGGAAAGCGATACCATGAACCAAATCTCATGAATCAAATCAACAATCTGAGGATTCAAATGATTTGAAACACATCATTCACTAAAGGATCCCCAGTGCCTGCCATACGATTTCAAAGTTGATGTCGTTCTCAGTGCTTGAACATTAGAAGACAGAGAGTCTGATAGACCTCTACTCTTCATCCCTATTCTCTCAACCTCCAGGACTCTAATCTGAGTTTCAACAGGGTTTCCTGAGAGAGAAGGAACTGTGGCAAAAGGATCTCCTGAGATATTTTCATAGATATCAGAAAAGGAAACTACCTGAGCGTGGCCATGCTGGAACTATCAAAAGTGCTGAGGCCTTCTCCCTTGTCCTTCTGATCAAGAATTTGAGGATTGGGGAAATGGAGGAAAGGCATAAAAAAGACCTTGAAGTGGCAATACTTAATAGTATTGTAGATCTCCTGAATGTGGATTGACCTTATATTCCCTTCTACCCATACAAAAATCTGATCCAAGATTTTGGACAGGACTGCAGATCTTAATCCCCATCCCCGTTATTTCTTGATGTGAGACTTTGTCGTCACATTGGCTGTCCTGACCAAAACCGCTTTCCCTCTCAAAATGTGAGGAAGAGCCATCAGAGCCAGATGAACGGCAACTAGCTCCCTCCAATGGAACCTTTGTGACTCAGAAACGGAGACTACAGTCCATGAACCAAAAATATTGTTGCCACTATGCCCCTCGACACTTGCAACCAAAGAGCTGCAGTTGGCGGTGAATGGGGTAGGAGATTCAAAATGTGAGACTAAATCTTGACTGCGCTTTCCTCTAGCAGGATTATAAGACCCAAACCTTTCCACAATCTTACTTCAATGAAGCTCCAGTCCACATATGGAACCAAATGCGATTTTTCCCAGTTTGTCGAAAATCCATGTTCATTTAGGTCTGTAAGTACTAGTGCTGTCTTTTATTCTAACAGAACCCTTGATGAAGAATGGATAAGTCAGTCATCCAGAAAAAGATGTAGAAAGAATCCTCTTTGATATAGCAGTCCAACTAAATGTGCTAGCACCTTCGTGAATACATGTGGGGCCGATTTCTGACCAAAAGGCAGAATCCTTAACTGCAAGTGAATGTCTTCCACTACTAACGGCAAACACCGTTGATGATCCGCATGGATCGGATTGTGCAAGTAAGCATCTTGAAGGCCTGCAGAGAGATCAGAAAGTTCTGACTGGTTATCATCAGAATTATGTTTTGTAGTGTCACTATTTTGTAGTGGACAGTCCACATCCAGTATTTTACCCTCCTCGAACCTAGTACTACTGGCCTGTAGGATTCCAAAGACTTTTTAACCAAGAAAAAAAGGAAATCATTTCTTCGCCCTGAACAACCTGGGGTACCAGAACAATGGCGTTCATGTACCGTAAAGTGCAAATCCCTTCACACAGAGATTTTCACTTGATTGGGCATCTAGGCATAGGAGTAAGGATGAACCCTGTTGGGAGGAGATTCTAAGCAGTCTATGGGATAGCCGCTCCTGGCAATGCTCAAACCCCACTGATCTGAAGTGCCTGGAGAAACTTTTGGATCCTTAACCCACCCCCTCTAGGTTGCTCGAGGGCTAAGAATTGTGAGGATTACCACTTGGAATGCCCAGCCTGGTCCGCTTATTCAGCCTTGCTAACAGACTTTTTGAGGCCTCAAGTCTTCTTTGGGAGATATATAAGAATATTAACCCCTAGACACATGCGAGCCAGAAAACTTTCCTTTATAAGATAAAGTGTGCTTTCTGTCTTAAAAAGCCTTAGTATTCATTGCATCCATCTGGTCTCTAAGCAATCTATTTCCTTCAAATGAAATCTTCAATATGGCCGATTTCTCTGATGTGTCCGTCTTCAAATGTCTCATCTAGGAGATTCTCCTTGCCAAAATAGCTGATCCTGTTACCTCCGAGGTAGATCTCAATAGATCAAAGGAGAGATCAACCAGAAAATTTGCTTCTTGCTCCACTAAAACCAACAGGTTGAAGCAGTCAATGCCCTCCTGAATTGCCCCAGCCAGATTTTCAAGGTGTTTGACAAGGGACTGTCGAGCATAACAGAGTAAGTACCAGCTTTGACATACATTATTTTGACCAAACCCTTTCTTGAGAGCATTATCAACTTCTTGTCCATGGCATCCATTGGAGATCTGTCATCAGGATGTATGGAACTACATGCTATAAGTGTGACCAGTAATGCACCCACCTTCAAATAGTGAGGAAGCGCAACCTCCGATACCTCTAGGGAATTTAGCTTCTGTAGACATCTGGGGATATTGGCATGATCCACGTCCTTCCACTCCCCAGAAATAAGCTCCATATTATTTGTGTGCATGGGAATGGCAAAAAAAGTAGGCTTATGAAACTGTGGAAAGAGACCTTCCACATCTTCAGAGAAAGTGAAAGGAGGGAAACCCAAATTATCTCTGATATGCTTCAGCCATCCAGACACTTCTTACCTTTTGATGTATTTGCCTGAAGAAGTAGTACTGGAGCGTCCAAATTCGAATCTAAAGAAAGATCTGGAGACCCTAGGCTACTAGTCTTGGATTCTTTGATACTCTTGGGTTTTGAGCTCGGGTTTTGATGCCAGTGCCTTGGAGACCGCAGTCTCTATTATGTCCTCCACTTCTTCAGCCATCATAGGAGCAGGAGCACCAGAGATGGAGTAGGAGACCCCAAAGACCTGTTTTTCATAGCAGGAATTGACTCCCCTCTTCTGCAGTAGATGAAGACACAAGTCTTCTCTTGGTGCTTCTCTTCTCCTGACAATGGTCTGTAAAACATTAAACAACTCCTGCAAAGGCAACCTTCATTATAAAAAGAGCACCCAAAATGATGATCAACTTGAGCCATCTGCCAACAATGACCAAGAGACATTCACTGACTTATAAGGATAGGCAAATATTAAGAGAGCATAACAATATAAATAAAGGTGCTGGTCCTACTAGCATCTTACATGCCCACATTCAGGCCAGACCCCTCTTGAGCCTTGCTTCTTCCTCAGTATATCTGATGCTCCAAAGGGCACTGATTCATCCCCCCTAACCCGGAAGAGCAGCCCCAACACCAAAGAGCTGGCTGGGCTCCACCCACAACTGCTACCTCAAGCTCTGCTGAGTAAGCTGCGCTATGGCCCAAATCCAAGGCATGCAGTGTCTCCGTGAAAGAGTAGGTCTAGTCCGCAGTGCCCAACTTCCCCCCGCTCATAAGAAGATCTGTTACTTTTGAAGAAAGTCAAAGCAGCCACAGCTCAACACACAGCTGAGGAGGTGAGTCTGTGAGACAAAACAAAAACAGGATAGGTGGGGAGCTCTTTTAATTTGGGGATTGCGTGGTTATTGGTGTGGAGGCACAACTGCTCTATGATGTCATGAAATCAAGCGAATGATGGCCGATGAAGTAATGGGAGTGTATTTCTTTGTTTACATTGTATGTCTTTCTGCATGCGTTTGTGTAATAGAAGCTGCCAGTACTACGGGAAATGTCTATGAATGAACATGTTGTCCAAGCGGGAGACTAACCTGCATTATAAAAACATGGGGTGTGAAATTAGATAAGATACAGCATTTCCAACTCCAACCTATGGCATCTGCCTTCGGATACCTGGACCTCCTCCCTAGTGGGACTTTTCAACCTGTTACCTTCAGGGAAAGTAGTCCATCTAGCATTGACCAGCCAGACTCTAAATTTCTTGCTGAAAGGTGGAAAGAGATCTTCAGTCCCGAAGGATCTTACCCCTGGATACACTATCTCCTGATGGACACAATAACGAAGAAAGCTAATTTTCCTCTCATAGATCTCTTCCCTCGGGCCTACGCCACAATATTCAGGACTGACCATAGGCTACCCCAGATCAAGCTTTTCAATATGCATCTCTGCAATCTTGAATTAGGCTTGAATAAGCGCTTGTACATACCCCTGCGCCCTGTGGCCACTGACTGAAAGCGACCCACAGAATCCCTGTTGCCTCCAGTGTACAGAACTGAGATTTACATCAACTAATCCCTGAGAGATCTATTGTTGATGACTATTTACAGGCAGAATTTGAAATTTAAAGTCAACCCCAGGACAACAGGGAAAGCCCACACATTTTGACACTAGTGAGTCATGTGTACGCTATTTTTTAATACTTCTAGCAACTGGACTAACAGATTAGATAAAGAGGACATTTTACAGTCTTTTTGAATGAAAGCGTGGAAGGGAATGACTTGGCCGCCAATTACGGGTTGTGTGGGGTGGAATTCAATGTATTAAACCCCCCAGAATCTGGAATACTGTGAGTAATACTGACTGGAAAAAACAGTTACAAAGGTTATTCCCCATATCATGGGGTTTAACTCTTAAATGAAGGAATTTGTAGCGACTTCTGAATTTCATGAGGAGATTCAACATAGTATTGATTATTCTGGCTGCATGGAATTTCTGCATGGAATTCCGCATTAGTCGTAAATGACGCCGGACTGGTAAGAGTAAGATGGCTCCAGAGGTTCCAGCAGCCAAGTAAAGTTATGTTCCCAATAGTGCTAGCACATAGGCACACTATTGATGGTGTTGAGTTGTAGGATGCAGGGTGGTGAAAGTGTCAAGGTTGGCACTCCGCAGGATCGGTGCGTCGTGACAAAAGCTCCACCTCCGGACCCCCCGAACACCCCGATATATAAACACAGGGTGTTCAGGTGGTACGGTGAGGGAAAAAACCCCAAAAGGGGAAAAACCCGGGAAAGGAAAGGAAGGGGACTGCTGGGAAGGGAAGCTGTAAAACAAAATGCACACAGGTTAGTACAATTCGTAAACCCTACTCTCATTCAATTCTCGCTAAAAGGAAAGATATGTCACCCGCCCTTTTCTGCCCTTTAAGCTTCCAGCCAACATGTACTCCTCCTTCTCTCCTTCCCTAAACAACATAAATACCAATATTAGAGTCTATATCCAAGTAGTAATGGGAGTATTTAACACTAAGGAAAGTAACATACCCCTGGGGGATTAATCACCCGATCAAAACAACTTTCAAAGTAATTATAAGCCAGCGATATAGATTCCTTCATCCACACCGTTGGTAAGCCAAATGCAGAAAATGTCATAAGTTGCACCAAACACTGCAGGGCGTAGTTCCAGCACTACCGCCGCCCGCTTTGGTATTTGTAATCCCTGAAAACGGTAAATCCAATTGTCATGAGTTCATGACGGTAATGTGGAGGAGCCCCCCTACATTCCGCCACTAGACGGATCTGAATCCACAACACAACAGCCAACTCGCTGCTACTCCTCCTCTCACCGAGTCTTACGTTCAAATGCCCAAGATGACGTAAACACCAGAACAAGCCAAGTCACAGAGCTGAGACGCTCACGAAAGCAAACACAGAAGCGCTTGTAGAAAGCGCGGTACTTTACCAGAACGAAGATATCGCCAGCCGGCAATATTTCAGGAAACGCTGCATCCAAAAGTTCATAGGAAAAACGAGCGGCAAGCGCTTCCGCAGGGAACAGGTAAGAATCAAGTACACTCGCTCCGGCGCCCGGACTCACTATATCCCATTGCAGCAAAGGATCATGGGAGATGTAGTCCGAGGCCCGAGCATCATGGGATGTGTAGTTCGGTAGGCGCGAGGTCAGTTCCTGACAGAAAGGGGTACAGGTATGGGCTCACACCTGGGTACCTTAAATGATGTATAGGAAGTACAGAGGTTTCGGAATTACATCCTCCCATGTGTAGTGTGCCACAGGAGGTTTCTAATTTTTTTACTAAATTGGGTCTGTGGGAATAATCATCTTCATTAGAAGCTAAGAAAACAGGTATCTTTGTTGGACCCCGCTGCCAACCGTTTAACGATTGACAAGAAGAACAACATGGAATGCCTATACTTTACAAAAGTAAATACTTTTATACATATCTGATGGCACCAGGGCAGGCACAATGAAGAATGAGCAGTGCTTTAAATGAGCCGGTGCTCACAGGTGCTGAATAACGGCACTTTTTTCATTTAAAAGTACAATGCTTATAATGGGAGAGTATCAGCACCTCTGAGTAGCACCTAGGTACTATAGGACAGTAAGTACCCACACTTCTTTTTTTCCATTTAAAGCACAGGGCACAAGACATTAAGACCTACACGAGACAATATGAGAGACTGAGGAAAGTATACGGGAAGATGAACAAGTGAACGGGAAAACACACGAGGAATGATATGAATGATAATTATATACAACAGGGTCCCATATTACAGCTACTAATAAAGGAAGCAAAATGTAAAACTGGAATATCATTGTTTGTTTGGTGTTGATTTTTTATACTTTTGTACCACCAACTTGTCACCCCATGGACACTCCGCTGAATTTTAAATGCATATAACATGGAGCTTATTGAATGACCTCCAGTGCGAGGATGTGAAAATGCAGTGTGTCACCTGGGGTCTGTCTCGTGGGTTCTTCAAACATAATGTAGGGTTCGGCGACTGGTTTTTTGAGAGTCCAATAGTTTTTAAAGCCATAATGTGGCCCCTTCTTAAGCTTGGTGCATAGTAAGCACCCTACAGCCCCCTGCAAAAAAGAAGTCTCAGTGGCTCTACTTAACATAGCAGGCTTGGTTTGCCTCTCAGCTTTTGGCTCATTGTGTTTCAGAGTGATAGGATCAGCACTCTCCTGGTTCTCCTATCTTGACTCACACTAGCGCTGGGATGCCTACGGGTAGCCATGTGCTCTACAAATCCCTAAACCTAACCCTTCTACACCACAGGTATTCTGTGCAGTTTCAGATTTGCATTGCCTGACTTGCCTGACTTTAGGTTGTTCTTGGGAAACAGCAGGCAACAGTTTTCTTTAGCTATTCCTGGCTTTTCTCTAAAGCACTTTGTGGATGGTGCATAGCATTGTGGATTTTTCTATGGAGGCCTGGAAGTGAGAAAAGATCTTGGAGAGCTTTAAAGAGTATAGCAAGGTAAAGGTGATGCTTGATCTGCTAGAGGTAGGAGAAGATCCAATCTAAGATGGGCCCCTTCAATGCTGAGACCTTCTAGCATCAGTAGTTTGATGTTGCTATGGATTACCATAAAGGGGAAAGAGGGAAGGGACTAGTCAGGGGCATTGCGGTCCTAGGCAGTGAAGAGGTTAGGGGCATTGTGGTCATAGCATAGGCAGTGAAAAACTGCTTAGAATATGTTCTGTTTGAAAGTCTTTAAGAAGATTGCAGCCATCAGAGCTATCAAAAAAGTGAACTTGGCATGGAAAAGTCTAACAAATGTATTAGTCTGGTGCAAGGGAGAGGAAGCAGGTAGTTGTAGGTTAAGGTGGATAGGGTAAGCTTAGGTAGTCATCTTTGATACTGAGTGGGTGTTGGGAGAGAGAGGCTGCAAGGTATGCAAATTTCATGGAGTTGGGAAGTTAATCGTAAGTTTGCTAGGCTGTCTATATGCCTGGCTGAGGTGCCACAAGAGCCAAGGAGTTCAGAGAAAGAGTCCAGGAAGGCTCAGTGAGGACTGGGAGAGCAGTAAGAGAGAAGAAAGAGTATTAAGGCATGAGGGTCAGATTAGACAATGTTGAAGGTGAGTCGTTTAGAGTCAACTATCGCGGGGTCAGAGGAACAGAGTGGCTTAAAAAAATATGGCTGAACCACAGACTGTTGAGTTTGAATCCCAATATAGTGACTGAAGAGACTTCAAGTGGAGCCTTGTGTGCACTCTAGAGACACAACAGGTTTATCTCTGTCATGAAGTTGTGTATGGAAACACGATAGAAGATGGCGGATCGAAAATTCAAGAGTGAATCGATCTCTATGAAAATAAGGGACAGATAATTTAGATGTTGAAAATTATTTATGACAGGATTACCATGCTCAAAAAATGTTTGTTGAGGTATATTTATTTCGGCAAAGGGGATTTCAAGAACGTAGCAAAAAAAAGTAATGCAAAAGGATTTCTGCTTTGCGATGCATGGAACAGGGAATGTAGCCCCTCTTTTGATCCTGTTGTTCCACCCTCCTCATGCGAGACACTGCATGTCCTCAGGGTCAGTACGTCTTCCATACAACACAGGTGTTGGCATGAAGAGGGCTTTATTAGTTGCGCAACCCCCCCTTTCTATTGTTGACCTTTGAGTGTTTTTTCACTGCAGTACCTAAAAAATAACCCCCTCCCCACAGGCTTTGTTTACTTTTTTGAAGCTATAAAGGTTTCTGTCATATGATATTCTCTACGTGGTAGTGATTGTTGTTTCCTGTCTCAGTTTTTATTTGGCACTCTTCAATAGATCTCTGTTCACTGTTTTAGTCTGTGATGACAAAATGACTGATTGCAAGCCGATCTTTATTTTAAAAATGGGTGCAGTTGTTAGGGACGTAGAAGTTAAAGTGGACAGGGGGCTTAAATATGGATGAAGGTACATCTCGTGTCATAGTTCAGTGAAGGGTGGAAGACAATAACATTTAGCTAATGTCTGATCTTTTGACTGTTTACAAAATTAATTGATCCATCAATTTATTGATGTGCAGCACTTGTTGTGTTTAAAATTGTGTTGTGATAACGGAAGACCCAATTACTATTTCCTTCAGAGCAGTGGGTGGGACATTAAAATTCAGTAGTTCGGTTTAAGTTAATCAGAGCACCTCATGTTTCCGGCATTGTGATGTGATGTTCAATCTTTCAGATCTTTAGTTGTTGTCCTTCACAACAATTTCAATTTTATCTTCAGCGGTTTTCATTCACAACACTACAATTTTTCCCCCTTCTGTCCAGGTGGGAAAGTACAAGGACCGGGGCCTGCAGATGAAGTACTATGTCTGGCCCCGCTTTGACCTGTACCCCGACTCGGAAGAGCGTGAGGACGACCACCTGAGTATTGTCACGCTGGAGGAGGCCCCTTTCGTCATTGTGGAGGACGTCGACCCTCTAAGTGGCACGTGCATGCGTAACACTGTGCCGTGCCGCAAGCAGATACGTCTCGAGTACGTGTGGAATTGAGGCCTCTTTTTAATTTAATCCTTTTTTTTACAAATGTTTACAAGCAGTTGTCATTCATGTCCAAATCAAGATATAATTCCAAAAACAGCCTAACTTAGGCAGGTGCTCATCAGGGTAATAGAATTATCTCCCACTTTCTCTCAGAGCCATAGGGAACCCACTATGGCAGATGTGGTCGATTCTAATATGCAGTTATTCTTTATGAACACTATAGAGCAAAAAGCCCTGATTTCTGAAAGGTGCAAAGAGGATATTGGGATATCAACAACCTCCTCATTTAGGGAATGATGGCCCCATGGGAAAAGCATGTCGCATGCTAGTCTTTCCCCAGGGGTATTCATGCCCCAAACAGGACAAGGGTGGGGATAGGTAGTTAGGGGGGCAGGGGAGGGTCAGTGAATTAGCATATAAGGGTCCAGAGAGGCGTGATCTGCCTCTTCCGGGCATGTGCATCTCTGGGGAGGGTTTCTTGGTATTTAAAAACCTTGTCCGCCTACCCACCCTACATGTTGAAGTGGTCAGGGAATGGGGGGACTTGTCTTGTTACAGAGTTGTTTTTGCCAAAGTTAGGACAGGTTGCAGGGGTGGTACGTGGAAGTCTTGGGGGGTGGAGAGTCACATGCAGGCTCTTCCACACCCTTGGGGGGGGAAGAAGGGCTGTGCACGGGAGAAAAAGCGATATGCGATACCTTGTTGGGTGAAAGTGAGTTCAGGGGAGGGTGTTTGGGAGATAAAGAAAGAGAGCCTGGGGAGACGGCAAGAATGTAAGGATCGGAGTGGGGAAGGATGGAACGAGGTATTTGGTTTGGTGAATGGAAGTTGGTGTGAGAGGTGAGTGGCTGTGTGATGTGCGGGGGAGTGGATTGTGCCTTAGATCACAAAACTGATGTTATTGTTTAATAAAAGTTAAAGATATGCATCCATTTCCATATAAAATTGGCCTTTTATGCTATTCGAGGGTCATGTATGTCTGTTGTAGCACAAAGCTGTAGACTGACGTCATAAGAAAGCGGTGTCCTACCTGAACCCATTTTGTTCTTTACAGGAACCGGACAGAAGAAGGTGGCAATTACATAAAACGCTGCTGTAAGGGCTTTTGCATTGACATCCTGAAGAAGATCGCCAAAAACGTCAAGTTCACCTATGACCTCTACCTGGTGACCAATGGCAAACACGGAAAGAAGATCAATGGCACCTGGAATGGCCTGGTCGGCGAGGTAAGTATCTGCATCCTATAGGCCGAGAGGGTATGTGTCCGCGGTACTCTGGAGGACTGTATGTGTTTGCCATGCCTCTCAGTGCTGTTCCCTCATACAGCACTAAGGACCCTTTCTCCCTCAGTGCTGACCCTTCTTACAAGGTTAATGACCTCATCTGAGTGTTTCCCCCTTGCTCCTCCCTTGGTTGACCCCACTCTCTCTGGTTGGCTCTGTGTTTGTGTTTCCCTTAGTAGCCCCCACATCACCTTCTTTGATTTGTTCTTTGCACCTTCCTTGGGTGACAGCACATCTCTCTCTCTCTCTCTCTCTCTCTGATTGGCTCTGTGCTTGCCCCACCCTCGGTTGACTCCAACCTTCTATCTCTGATTGGCTCTGTGTTTGCACCTCTCTTCCTCCAGGTGGTCACCAAGCGGGCTTACATGGCCGTGGGATCTCTGACCATCAACGAGGAGCGGTCGGAAGTCATTGATTTCTCTGTCCCCTTCATCGAGACGGGTATCAGCGTCATGGTCTCGCGCAGCAATGGAACGGTCTCTCCTTCTGCCTTCCTAGGTAACAACCTGGAACATTTGCCATTGGGCACGGCCGTTTGGCTTTTACAGGAGTGCATGAGTGAAGTAGTGAGGAAAAGAGACCTTTCCCCCCGGTAGTGCACTTGAACGTATCTGAGCCCTGGTCAATCCTAAGCATTGCTGTTTTACTCACCTGCAATAGAGGGGAACCATCATCACTGGTAGGAAACATTGTATATGTGCCTTATCTCATAGGCAACTGAGTGGAGGTTCCAGCACCCATTGCTCGTCAGCAATGGAGGGCATGTGTCCTCTTCTGGGTAATAGGCCCAGCGTTGGATTGGGAAGTCGGGCATGGGGCGATGGGCCGGTGCTTCAGGGGCATCTATGGGCCGTTTTTTTAAGCCTCTGGAAACTTGTACAATATACCTACTGTCTACGCCAGGCCACTGTAATGAGGCGCCAGCATCCCGGGCTCTCTCCTGACCCTCTGTAATTTGAGGCTGGGAGCTCGGTGTTGCTCTGGCCTTTGGGGCATTCTGGTCTCGGCCCCCATCTTTGTGGGGCCTGCCTGGCGAGAAGCAGTGTCATCCCCTGCCGGGCCATCACCTTCAGGTTATGGGGGCAATAGGGAGAGCGTGAATAGGCAGGAGCCTACATGAGGGAGGCAGAAAGAAGAGGTGATTTTACGGCCATTCCCCATTCTCACCTCAGTCTATGGTGGGCTGGTAGGGGGTAAGAGAAGCGGCCTCCAAGAGACCAGGTGTTCTCACCGCAGCCCCAGTGTCTTTTAGGCCTTGTTTCTGGATGCAGGGCTTAAATGACTGGATATAACATTAAGATTAATCCTAAATTGCTGCTCAAAACGTGAGCCTAGAAAAGTACACAAAGCACTGAGTGGAACAGTGTCAGTGCTGTAAACTAGCATTTACAATAATAGTTAAATTAACACTGCAGTACATGCAGATGTCAGCGAGACGTAAAGCAAGTGCACATGTGGTAAAACCAGATGGGCCCCTGATTATAGGAGTAACTGACTAAAGCAGAATAAACTATTATATCATGAACTGAGCCTGCAAATCGTGAGCTCCTGTAAAACCAGCTTCGTAGATCTAATTATCTGAGGCTCCTATGCTGTTAGACAAAAAGAATGTTATGCAGCTATAGAAAGGGCTTCCTGAACCAGTGTGTTTTAGAAGATAGTTGATGCACACAAAAGAGGGATGTTCCGTACTTTGTGGGAGTTGCCTGCAAAAGGTCTGTGCAATTTGCACTTCGTGAAAAGTGGGCTCGTTTTTTTTAATATATATTTTTTTTTTTAGGATTGCGGGTCTCAGAAACGTACAGGCATAGATAACTTTAGAGAATGGTAACTGGAGTATTTATTGCGCATCCAGATTTCTCATTTTTTTGTCACAACGCACATTTGTGGCTACATCGAGGCACTGAGAAAGGCAATGAGTGGCACT
The DNA here is from genome assembly GCF_964261635.1 of Lissotriton helveticus. Taxonomy (NCBI): domain Eukaryota; kingdom Metazoa; phylum Chordata; class Amphibia; order Caudata; family Salamandridae; genus Lissotriton; species Lissotriton helveticus. The sequence continues at coordinate 1,773,645,655 of NC_136057.1, forward strand.
GCACAAAACGAATACATAACACATCGGCCCTTTGCATTTATAAAGAAGACATTGGGGCAAGAGGAGGGCATCACCCAGCACATTTTCAGATTCTGTTCTCCACAGCGTTGAGTGGTCCAGGGATGTTGTTAAACCAGAAATATGAGTGCCCAAGCAGAACTCACTTCTAGCGCTTATACCTCTGGGGAAACTAGAGAAAGTTGTGAGTGGACTGTTTTCCACTGTTTGAGATTAACACTATTAATGAGTTTTCGTACCTTTTCAAGCTCAGAGCCGCAACTGAAACTTAAAAAAAAAACCTCTCTATTAACTAGAAATAACCAGACAGAGTGTACCAAGGCTGGACAATAATTATTAATAATTAAAGAGAACTCTTTATATTTAAAAAAAAAGTCCCTAATCCATTTTAACATACTTTTTCAGCTTTTCTTTTTTAGTTTTAATACTAGTCACAGAGAATTAAGGCAGCTTTAGAACACATTTTAAAGTGCTTTCGCCTTACATTGACTACTTAAAGTACATACCTGTCAGATGAAAAAATACCGGCTTTGGGTGGTTTTCTTCCATTTGATACCGTGCAGGTGGCAACCCTAGCCAGATCAAGTGTTGTGGCCGTAGGCTATTTTATTTCTCCTCGCCTGCATGCAGTGCTTCTAGTTATGCCAATGTCACGGGCTCTAGAAGCTTTAAAATATTTCTTTTACCAAACATTTCTCAAAAAAATTAGTCTAATGAGACTAACGTGATACGTGAAGGTGATCCTGAAAGGGACGATCCGGGAAAGTGGGGCACTTTTTGGGGGAGTGCCCGGGCCAAATTGTGATCCTAATCCGACCCTGAATAGGCTATCACTCACAGGCAGTGGAGAGGAAGTGCCACCATTGAGGGGGAACATGGCGGACTTGGCATCACTCACAGGAGGTGGGCGGAAAGCGACACCACTCACAGGCAACGGTCGGGAAGGTGCATAACTCGTAGAAAATGGAGGCAACATCAGTAATGAATAGAGGGAGTGTGGCTAAGCACCTGCCGGTGACAGCGGGTCCCAAAACCCACGAGTGATGGCTGTCACATGACCTATCAGTAATAGAGCAGGTGGGCCCATCCACCCACCAATCACGGGGGAGGGGGTCATCAGCGATGGATAGGGGGCCCCAGACCCAGCAGTGAGTGCCACACCTGTGAGTGACGGAGAGGCGGATTCTGCTTCCAGATGTGAGGTAGCCTCAGTGCCCTGGACAGCAGCGTGTGGGGGACGGGAGATTATGCACCTCCGATCACTTTCTGAGGTAAATCCTACTGCAGTTGCTTCTTCTTTGAAAACGTCCTGACCTCGCCTTCTTTCTCGCTTCCTCCCAGAACCCTTCAGTGCTGATGTCTGGGTGATGATGTTCGTCATGCTCCTGATTGTATCGGCTGTCGCTGTATTTGTCTTCGAGTACTTCAGCCCTGTGGGGTACAACCGGTGCCTTGCCGACGGCAGAGGTAAGATTCTCCTTACACAAAACCCGCATGTTCGAGTCCGTGTCAAAATACAGCCAGGCTTTCTGTTTCCGTTTGTTACTTTGCTGTGAATCCTTTACCTTCCTCCCGCCAGGCCAGTTCTGCTTTCATTCGTACCGAATGCTGCCATCTAGCGGCTATTCGGTTGTTCGTTATCATTTTTTTTAACTTAATATTACCTTTATTTGCATATTATGATATAAAAGTGACATCTAAAGATCTGCCCTTTCGTACATTTTCAGGAGTCTTAAACGTTTTACCTTTGTGCACAATTCGGTTCAGGTCCTCCATTATTTACTGACACTCTATATTCCGTTACCATCTTCCTCGACCCAGTCTTTACAAAATGAACTTCATTCACGCCTCAAACAGGCCCCATGTTGTTCACCTAAAATAAAACTAGCAGTGTCAAAGCAAATAAGCCTGGGCCCGGGCCAGAATCCCTGTTTTTTTTTTTTTTTTGTAAACATATACAACATTTTGTAAACATATACAACAAGCAAAACATTGAAAAAAATATTAAAAAAATATAGGTGAGGACGACTAGCCCAGGCACGGCTGATCCTGAAGTGCTTTCCTTTCAGGTGGCTGTGCAAAAGGTGTGTGTTTCAGAATGTCGTTAGCAACAATATCTTCTGACAGAAATATTGTGTCGTAAATATCATTTACAAAAATATTGTTGGATTGGGTGTACAATTTGTACTCGATGAGGCAATATTTATGGCAAGAAAATTCTGTCAGGTGTATTTTGCTTACGATGCTCTGGAACTTAAGGTGTGCACACATGATCAGCAAAATGCCATGGCTCGCGGTGCAAAACAGCCAGTGGTGGAAGAGCACTGACCCATTGCAGCCTGATGTATGCTGTGGTGGGCAGAAGCAAAACACGAAGGACACTTGAACAGACCAACGGATGAAGAGGGCTGACAGAAAGCCCCTTTATGTATCTATGTCCTTTAATTAAGATTTTTGGAAAACATGAGGCTGATTAGACAGCTAAAGTGGTCTCTTGGCCAGACCTGAAAATGTCCAAGGTCCTCACCCGTTCCATACACTATAATCCAAAGCACCTCCAATCCCAACTCCTTAATGGTGGGCCCAAACTCCCAAAAAAGAAGCCATAGATCCACCCAGGGTGAAGGGTGTGATGTAAGCACAGAAATGAGGAAAATGAAACTGCAGGGAT